>NC_057808.1:204172319-204772319 GCF_018294505.1 Triticum aestivum
CACACACACTGAGACTCCATCTCACACACACATGCTCTAGGCGGAGCATTTGTTCCTACCACCCTTCATCCACCCTTACCCGTATGATAAACAATCACCTTAATTTACTTGTATAACATGGACAAATTCCACTTTACTTTAGTAGTTAGCAAACTTATCATCTGTACCCTTATAAAAACCGAGTTGGTGATGATGGTGTGTCTGCCATCTTGTAATATAGACCGTCTGATCTATATCTGACGAATAGAAAGCAATCTATGATAATTTTTCAAAAGATAGCCGCACCTCTCTCCACATCCTTATCTCCCACAACCTCATTGCTGAGTAATTAAAAAAGAAAGTCTCCGGAACAATCTAGCATGGTGGCCGCTGCCGCCTGCCGGCGTCGTCCATCCCCATGCCTCTGCCCATTCCGACCACCAGTCGCCACCACGCTCCACTCCTCCTCACCTTATCTCTCATCTTTTATTTTTTGGATGATATTCTTGAGATACCAGTTTTCCGATAAAATTCTCGAAATATCATTAGTTTTTACACATGGGATTACTCCTGCATGGGTAAATCACAACAGGTGTTTTGTAAAAAAATGCATATTGATGTTCCGTGCAATGCACGAGCATCTTGCTTGTAATTATATAACGCAAATCACGAGCAGGAAGTGACATTCTTTTACACAACCACGTTAACATGGCCACGTAAATCACTAGCTAAAGTAAATACCATTATACTTATATCCCGATGCAACAGGTTGAGTACATGTCCGAAGAGTAGAGTCGCACACACGCACTCTGTCTCTCAGAATCTCACACACACACACCAGTTATGTGACGCTCACTTAAGCAGACATGTATGTTACAATTTGTGCACCCGCGGGTACACGTGATGTTGCACATTTATTTAAGCCGGACGGCGAACACAAACAATAGCTGCATTCATTCCCCTCCCGCCACCTCTTCTCTGGTCGCCGTCGCCCGGTAGAACAATCCTACCATTCTATCACTGACATGTGGGACCACCAATCGTGGGTCCCACCAATCAGCGAAGGAAAGGCAGGGTAAGGCAGTGATAGCCACGTCAGAGGATCCATGTCCGCGCCGGTAGCCATGGCCCGGCCGAAGGTAACAACATACGCCATACTCCCGCCGGAGCGGCTCTTTAATCTGGAAATTTTTGTGGTCATGCATGCATCTTTTTGTGCTAGCACTCCTATATAAGGGTTGACCGGTCGCTTCCCGCGGATGTGCGCGGGCGGTGGAAGAGGAAGGAGAAGGGAAGCGGGCTGTGGAGTAACGTTTTTTACCACAATTTCTTAGGAAACTGAGTGCAATAATTGAGTAGTTTTGCAAACTACCAGTACTACACCTGAAACGGTTCAAAACCTATACTCCCTTGCCAGCGCGCGCTTCCCGCGTGAAACGGTCAGCGTCGCCCTGGTGCGTCAGTGCCGCATTAATGCCCGGCCAGAGTGGAGGCGACCTCTCACTGGCGGCGCGATGGCCGAGAGAGTGCCGCTTCCCGGTGCACTGACTGCTCTGCGTCGAGGCTGGCCATAGGCCCTGTTTGGATCCATGGGTTAGAGTTAGTTTGAGCTAGTTGGGGCTCAAATCTCTACTCTTATAAAAAATCGAGTTGGTGATGATGGTGTGCCTGCCATCCTGCAATATAGACCGTCCGATCTATATATGACGGATAGAAAGCAAACTATGGCAATTTTGCAAAAAGATATCCGCACCCCTCTCCATATTTGCAGATAAGGCATTCCCTCGTTCATCTTCGTCTCCCACGAGATAAACAGCTCATATAAATGCATCTCGATGTTCCGTGCAATGCATGGTCCTCTTGCTAGTATCCCTAAAGTACCCAAGCATGAGGGTTTAAATTGGAGCAAGTTGCACCGAACCCACAAAAAAAAACTATCCCACCCAAGAGGTGCTAACTGGAGATAGTTCTCATTGGGACCACTGAAAAATCACTTCTCTCTCTCCATCAAGTGCATTTATTGTCAATCTAACCATGTCACCCAAACACCTCTTTGGCTACAGTTAGTTCAGGGTTAGTCATGAGTTAGTCTAACCTCTAGCTAAGTTAGGGCCTCTTTGATTCGCAGGATTGTAAAAACATGGAATAGGAAAAACATAGGATTGAAATGTCATGCTCATCTCAATCCTATAGGAGTTTAGGTTGTTTGATTGCATCATAGGAAAAACGAAGGATTCTTTCAAAGAGGTTTGACTGGATGCTAGAAATCCTATGGGAAGTAGTACAAAAAATTCCTTAGGAAAAAATCCTATAGGATTCAATCCTATGAATCAAACAACCAATATAGGAAAAATTCCTAAGGATTCTAATCCTCCAAAATTCCTGTGCAAATCCTTTGAATCAAAGGAACCCTTAGAGTATCCAAACAGGAGCAGTATAGGACATGCAAGTTGCTCAAAGCATACAGTCAAATTCGTACGTGAAAGGATTTTTTTTCTTTTTGAAAACGGAACGTGAAAGGAATTTTTTTTAGAATGCTCTTGGCATGTCGCTAACATGTGATGAGTTAACCGACCTCAATAGATGGCAAAAACGCCAGTCCGCTGCACTTTGAGAGAGATGAGGAGGGAGAAGCGATACGGGCTGCTGGATTACTAGAGATAGGTGTCGCACGGAAGCCAAGAAATATGGTGATAGCGTGGGTTAGCCATGTACTAGTATGATGTAACTACACTGGGCTGCCGTGTTTCGTACTCTTCCAGTCCACTGTGGAGATGATTGGTTGATTTTATATCGCTGAATAATATAAAATATTATGAGTGCAGACGCTCCACCCCGAGGTTCCTTGCTCCTTCTCGGTCGTCAGGAATCTATGTTCTTCCACTCTTTTTTTTACATGAGCTTTGTTCATCCTTTTGCCAACACGCGACACATCTAGCATCAAGTGCACGTGTCATGCAAGGATCGTTCCATCTATATGAAGAACACGTGGGACTGGAACTACGAGACGGACATGTACCCAGGAGTGGACGTGCGAACCTGTGTAATGTAGCACAGTAAGTGAAGTAGAAAGGCACAAATAGTATGAACATGCGTGGCATATAGGCATTTGTCTCTTACTACCACTAAATGTTGTACGTGCAATGCCCGGTGATGTTATGCAGTACATGACTAAGTACTCTACTACTACTATATTAATTGGTGGCACATATTAGGTTTTATATTTGTTTACGTGTATGCCCCGATGTAACGCCCCGAGACCGATGCTTCAGAAGACTTCCATATTTTTGTGATCGCTGTGTGTTTCTTTTGCTTGCTCTATTTATTTTTGCTTTGCATCATGTCATCATGCCATCATGTCATTAATTTTCAAAAAAAAACTCAACTAAATAAATTGCATGGATCTTCGATCCATTTAAACCGAGGGAAGGGTGACTTCTCTTTATAACATATCCTCCCAATATTAGGGAGCTATAGTAAATATTCCATTAATTTGGGATTGACCATAACACACTTGCAAATATCCCAATGCCTTTGTTATCTTAATTCTTGGTCTCCAACCTCGCCATATATTTTTTTCATCATATTCCGGAGCTCCACCAAAAATCCGAACATTTTTGGACCTTCCCAATCCCTCACTTCCTATTCAAATCATTTGAATTAAATTCAAATGCATTTGAATTTATATCTTTCAATCTTGCCGCTTCTATTTTTCCTGGATCGAGCACATTTTTGTGAGTCCGGGAAAATAATCCCCATGTCCAACTTCTTCCCCTAACCTCTCTTTCTTTTCTTTTCTTTCTTATCCCTGTTTTGCTTTTTATTTGTTTTAGAGTGAGAGAGAGCCAGCAGGCCATCTAGGCCCATCCGCAGCCTAGCCACCTCCATGGCCCAAGGCCCAGCAGCCCCCTCGCTAACCTAGCCCGAACCCCCTCCTCTCGATCTCTCCCTCTCGTCCCTCCTCCGCCGCCACCTACAGCCTTCCCCTCTCGTTCCTGTCAGCCACACACACACACACCTCGAGCCAGGAACTCCCCCTCGCCCGTTCTTCCTCCTGCCTTCGCCGCGTCCTCCCTCTGCCTCCTCGCCATGGCCCCTCGCAAGCTTCCTCCCGCGCTGCGCCCTCGTCCCGATCCCCTCTGCCTCCTCCTCGCACCACCGCACTAAGCCCCTCTTCTCCTTCCCGTGGCCACCGCCGGCGCCCCGAGCTCTCCGCTCCGCCGTGCCTCCTCCCCTCTGCAGGCCCCATCTCATGGCGCCCCTTCACCTTGCGCGAACCGCACGGCCGCCGGCCATGGAGGCCACCATGCAGGCCCTCAAGCGCGTCGGCCGTGATCCTCCCCCGGCGCCGCGCCGTCTCCCTGCGCTCGAAGTCAGCCGCGCCGCGGAGCCGCCCAAGCTCCTCCTTGCCCGACCTCTGCCTCGCCCTCGTCTGCAAGGGAGACAGGCGACCGAAGCCTTGCGCCAAGGCCCAGCCCAGCGTTGCATCTTCCTCAGCCCGCTGTTTCATTGACTCCTTGTTGTTGCCACCCGAGGCCCTGGTGTTGCTTCATTTTGGATCGTCAAGACCGACAAGATCGTCTACACAAAACTGCCAGTACCTCTACACACGGATACACCAAGACCGTCCCAGATAACGTCAAGTACCACGACAACCATGTCCCGTCAAGTTCGTCTACGGAATGAGTACCACTACGCCCGAATACCGTGGATGCACCAAGTTCCACTATGAGGTGTACCACTACTGTCGCCAAGTTCGACTACCGCACGGTTACGCCAAGTTCATCTACGAAACGTGTACAACTACTTCCCCTACGACCCGTGAACGACTACTTCCCTCGACGATTGTGAACCGCCCCGAATTACACGCTTCAAAGGTATAACCCCGAGGCGACGCTCGTGAACGAATGCATGTGTTGTATGAGTTGCTCGTGTGTGCACCGTGTCCGAGAGAGGTCTTTTGCACGTTCCTCGATTGCCATGCCGCCGTACCGTGGGAACCCGGAATCCGGGAGCACCCCACCATCCTTGCATGACACGCTCACGCCCACTTCTTTTGCACCGGTATCTCCATGAGCTACCGGAACCGATATGTTGCCGTGGCATCATTTTCGGATTCATTGCCGTGGCACCCCTTTCTTCCACCACGGTGACAAATGCTTCTTAACATGCTCATGTCAACATTTTCATGAAAATTGCATAAAACTTGCATATGTCATCCGCATCATGATAACAACATTTAAAATGTCTAAAATTGTTGTTTGATTTAAATTGCTAAATGACACATGAGGATTTTCCGGAATTGTTGTTGTTGTTCCGGCTTCATTTAATCTTGCCTAAATAGTTAGTTTACTTATGCTTCACCCCTTGCCATGTTTAATAACATTTAATATTGTTGGGTACATTAATGAGGGAGAACTAAATAATTGATGTGGTGTTTCGTCAATATGCAACTCGTTGCATATTGAGCTCCACTTAATTTGTAGTGTTGTTTGTTGCACTTTGCCATGCCATGCTCATTAAATCGGACATGCATCATACTTGTTTGCGCATCATGCCATGTGTATGTGATGGTTGTTTACTATGTTGTTTGTTTCTTTCCGGGTTGCTTCTCTCGTTAGCTTTGGTTTCTTTCCGGAGTTGTGAGGATTCGTTCGACTCCGTCTGTTTGTCTTCTTCATGGACTCGTTCTTCTTCCTAGCAAGATCTCAGGCAAGATGACCATACCCTCGAAATCACTTCTATCTTTGCTTGCTAGCTGTTCGCTCTATTGCTATGCCGCGCTACCTACCACTTGCTTATCAAGCCTCCCAAATTGCCATGAACCTCTAACCTTTGTCACCCTTCCTAGCAAACCGTTGTTTGGCTATGTTACCGCGTTTGCTCAGCCCTCTTATAGCGTTGTTAGTTGCAGGTGAAGATGGAGTTTGTTCCTTGTTGGAACATGGATATTATGAACTCTGTTGGGATATCACAATATCTCTTATTTAATTAATGCATCTATATACTTGGTAAAGGGTGGAAGGCTCGGCCTTATGCCTGGTGTTTTGTTCCACTCTTGCCGCCCCTAGTTTCCGTCATACCGGTGTTATGTTCCTTGATTTTGCGTTCCTTACGCGGTTGGGTGATTTATGGGAACCCCTTGACAGTTCGCCTTGAATAAAACTCCTCCAGCAAGGCCCAACCTTGGTTTTACCAATTGCTACCACCTATCCCCTTTTCCCTTGGGTTCTGCAGACTCAAGGGTCATCTTTATTTTAGACCCCCCCCGGGCCAGTGCTCCTTCGAGTGTTGGTCCAAACCGAGCAGCCTGCGGGGCCACCTCGGGGAAACTCGAGGTCTGGTTTTACTCGTAGCTTGACTTATCCGGTGTGCCCTGAGAACGAGATATGTGCAGCTCCTATCGGGATTTGTCGGCACATCGGGCGGCTTTGCTGGTCTTGTTTTACCATGTCGAAATGTCTTGTAAACCGGGATTCCGAGACTGATCGGGTCTTCCCGGGAGAAGGTTTATCCTTCGTTGACCGTGAGAGCTTATAATGGGCTAAGTTGGGACACCCCTGCAGGGTATTATCTTTCGAAAGCCGTGCCCGCGGTTATGTGGCAGATGGGAATTTGTTAATATCCGGTTGTAGAGAACTTGACACTTGACCTTAATTAAAATACATCAACCGCGTGTGTAGCCGTGATGGTCTCTTTTCGGCGGAGTCCGGGAAGTGAACATGGTTTCTGGGTTATGTTTGACGTAAGTAGGAGTTCAGCATCACTTCTTGATCATTGCTAGCTTCACGACCGTTTCGTTGCTTCTCTTCTCGCTCTTATTTGCGTATGTTAGCCACCATATATGCTTAGTCGCTGCTGCAACCTCACCACCTTACCCTTTCCTACCCTAAAGCTTAGTCTTGATCTCGCGGGTGTGAGATTGCTGAGTCCTCGTGACTCATAGATACTTCCAAAACAGTTGCAGGTGCCGATGATACCAGTGCAGGTGGCGCAACCGAGCTCAAGGGAGAGCTCAATGAATCTCTTGTTCGTTGTGTTGTTTCGTTTCCCGTTGATCAGTAGTGGAGCCCAGTTGGGACGATCGGGGATCTAGCAGTTGGGTTGCTTCTTTTATTTTGGTCCCGTAGTCGGACCTATGTGTGTATCTTGAATGTTGTATGAATTCATTTATGTATTGTGTGAAGTGGCGATTGTAAGCCAACTCTTTATCCCATTCTTGTTCATTACATGGGATTGTGTGAAGATGACCCTTCTTGCGATGAAACCACAATGCGGTTATGCCTCTAAGTCGTGCCTCGACACGTGGGAGATATATCCGCATCATGGGTGTTACACCCGAGACCTTGCAACTAGACGTGTCTTTCTCTCCGGGTCGCACTTTGTATCGTTCATACCACTAGTACAGTAGTACTACGTGTGGTCTCCGACCCAGAAGTGGAGACGCTCTACCACGCTGTTCATGTCCCACTTCTTTCACTGACGTGTGCGACATCCAGCACGTGCCGTGTGTTTGGCACTCCTTCGTCGTAAGAGTTGAAACACTAGCATTCATTAGAAATAAAAAATAAATATAAATCACCAGTGATACTATACCACGCGGTTTCCTTGCTCCTCGATATCGGAAAGAATACTTCCGCTCGCCGACATGTGGGATGTCGACCATCCCTGTCCACTTGCCATGCCCGCAGAACTCCAAGGGAGAGTCACCCCGGTCGTCGCGCCATAGTAATTACCAATGAGCCGTCAAATCACAGGCCCAACCTTACCCACTGTGAAGTTGCTCAGACGAAGGAACCATCATGACTTCGTTGAATTCCGCTTCTTGAAGAAAACTACTGTACCAGCAGTACTGCTAGCTACAGTAGTTACTCCAGCAGAGGCCTCCTTTGGTTCATAGGATAGGAATTTTATAGGAATATAAAAATCATAGGAAGTGAGATGACATGCATCTCAATTCCTGTAGAGAAAGAGATGCCATTTGATGCATAGGATAGGAATTTTTTCATTGAGTCTAGGCTAATGTACTGGTAATTTGCTCTAAAAACTACAATAGTAACTAGTAGTACTGTTACATGCTTGTGATTAATTAAACAAACGTACGGGCGACACAGACACACACACTAACTACTAGTACTACTACTTCTCATATGCCGGCCAGCCGCCGTCGTTCTCCTTCCCGGCTTTGTCGGCGACACCCCACCGTGCTTGGATCTCCGCCGACCTCTCCGCAGCAGCGCGTGCGTCCTCTTCTCTCTTGCGGCGGCGGGCCTCTTGAGCTTCAAATTCCGCCCACATAGGTGTGAGGTCGCGAGCGGCGATGAACTTGGCACGGCGGGATGCCACCGCTTGCCTACCATTCTATGTGCGATCGTGAGCGGCGAGGAACTCGGCGCGGCGGGATGCCATCGCTTCCTTACCGGTTAGTGTGCGACGCGGTGGCATGAACGACACTTGGTGACAGCTCTGGGGTGGAGTGGCCGGACAACCGTAAAGTGCATTGGTTTGTCAAGAGCTCAAGGACAGAAGACGAAGGAAATTTGGATTCCCCTTCAATCCTGGTCATTTATTACCGAGTAAAATGCATTGGCGATCATTGAACTTGTGTTGATAGCTCACTTTGATCATTGTATACGAGATATGGTGATTATACGGTCACTGGCTCATCATATAGCTTCGTATTTGTCTGGTTGACCAGTCAAACAGTCCGCATGCGCCTCATCAGCTCGTGTTCTCTATCTATCTATCTATCTATGCGGGCCTACCTATCAGTGGAGAAAGAAATAAAAACCAAAACTATGCGTATGTGACATTCCTGTTTAGACGTTTGCTGGAGGCCTCCGTGAACACCGAGCATGTATTCACCTGGCTCAACACCAACGGTCATACTCGTGACTCGGCGCCTTGCTCATGTATATCATCCATCACAACGACAATTTATAAAACAGCCTAGCTAGAGAGGGTACTATGGTACGGAGTATGTACTATCGTGAGCAACCGATCATAGTGCCACTGCACATGAGTGTGTGTCTGATCGATTCATCCATTATTCGTAAGTTATATATGGTTGTGTGGTGTCTAATGGTGGTCGTCGAATGCTAGCTGGCGACAAGAGCGGTTGCATGGACGCCTGGTTGTCAATACGTGCCACATACGCTTCAAAGGCTCGTCATCCATGAGTTCACATTTTACCACCACGCCAGTGTCGGACCGCCCTGGCCTACCGAAACTCCTTCCATCGCAACCGCGTGCTTCTCGCCTGAAACGATCACCATCTCTACAGAACGTCAATGCCGCATTCACCGGCCTTAACTGCAGGTGTAGTTGGTGCGTCACTGACATGCGGGCATGATGCCCGTTGGGCCCACATGTCAGTGAGACAACGCACCTGCGGTTAAGTCACTGAAGCAGCATCCGCATTCACGCCCGACGCGACCTCTCACTGGTGCCGGCATTGCAGCAGCGCGACGGCCGAGAGAGCGCCACCCGCGCAGCATCCCGGTGCAAGCGACTGCTCCACGTTAATGACACCACGGCTGCCGACGAACCTACTCCGGTGCTAGCCGTCCATCCGTCTATCGCGGCTCATTGCCATTCGCCCGCTATATTAACTTGAGCCCCAGCTCCCAGTCATAGCCAAAGACCCACACTCATTCTCCTTCGGTCCCTTCCTTCTGTTGGCACCACTCCAACCATGGCCTCCGGGCACTCCAAAGCTCTCTTGGACATACTATCACGCGAGCTGACGAAGGACATCGGTGGCTCCGCTCCGGGCGTGCTCCAAAGCTCTCTTGGACGTACTCTCGCAGGAGCCGACGAAGGAGATCGCCGGCTCCCCCCCCCCCGGTCGCCCTCCGCCTCCACGACCACGAAGCCGGCGCGCGTGCGCGGGCGCAGCCGGCAGCGAGGAAGAGTAGTACATGGTAGGTCGCCACCGCTCTGGTCCCAGGAAGGCCACCGCTCCTCCACTCAGTCGACGCCAAGCTTGGTGGGATAAAAATCGGCGGCCGATTAGCCGCTTGACGGCGACGTGGAGGCGGAAATCTTCATAACCTTGTGCTTCAGAGGATGAGGTTATCGAGGCGGATAAGGAGGAGGCAAAGGCAATGGCCGGCTTTCTTGGGTTCATGGCCGGACATGGTGGTCGGGGCCCGGCGATCGTTTAGATTATGTTTACAGTAGGTTTTAGTACGGTTTGTGCGAAATATGTAATGAATTTCATCCAGTTTATAGGAAAAGTTCTCGAAATGTAATGAATTTCATCCGGTCAATTTGAAATTTGCTTTGTTTGCACGAATTTCGTCCGGTTAGTTCATATAGTTGTCGAAAGGTATGCCGGCAGCATTGGATGGCATCCATCAGTGTCCACGGACAGATGCCGGTGTAAATTTGAGGGCCAGCGCTGGAGATGCCCTAACTATCATGCTATAATCGCTAACAGTGCTCCATTATTTCGTAGGGAACAGTTATCCCTCGATCAAAATCAGATCCGCCGTGTTTCGCACTCCTCCCACATAAGAGTGTAGACTCTTGCTTACATAAAAATGGAGCAAGTGGACGACACTGTAGCACGTCATATCACTCAAACTAGCCCGCCTAACACGCGGGAAAGCACCACCCTCGTCATTTTGTTCTGGATTTCTATCAATCGATCGCACGAAAATGTTGCGCTTTGCAAGTTCAAAAGGAAAAGGCGGCACGCTTACAACTCGTACGCGTCGCGTTCACGTCGCACCCCCGACAGTCCGGCTCGCACGCCGCTCACCAGAGGGGACACGCGTTGTCTTGCATTTTCACTGACATGTGGGACTGCAATTGAATAAACCATTGATAGCCGAAATCTAATCGCTCGGTGGGCGTCGGCTGAGAGGAGAGAGACGGGGGAGGGAGAAGAGATCGCCTGCCCGCCGTGCACGGACTCCAAGAAATATGTGGTGATAATGTGAGGTGGGCCATGCGGGAGTCCGCACCGCTTCCAAGCCCGCTTCTTACCGCCCTGGCCCACCAGAACCCCTCCCCCACCCCACCACCTCCCCGCGCGCGCTCCCCCCTGATATTTTCCCTTCTTACCGCCCTGGGCCATAGCAAGTAGTACCAGTAAAATTCTGGGCTATAAAGGGCATGTACAATGGTTGATAAGATAGTCTTATCATAAGTCTTGCATGTAATTTAGAGATGACAAAAAACATGTGTGCAGTGTATCATCTCTTAGCCTTATCTTCAATAACTAGTTATTCCTAAAAACATGGTGAAACATATTGTGCTAAGAGATCATCTCTTGTCTTCTCGACAAGCCCGCTTATGTGGAGGAGAGAGAGGCATTGACAAAGTCAAGGAGTGGGATCTGCAGGAGCCCTTCTCTACACGTGCTCCTAGGTATAAAAAACTAATTCTAAAAAAAGAGGCATAAAAAACAATTGTGTCTAAAAAAGAAAGGTAAAAAACATTTGAGAGGAAATAGATAGAGAGAAAGTGAGAAAAGGTTGTAACCTTATAGTCAACACTATGGTAGTATTACATGAGGAAGGAGGGAGTGGTGCACATGCCAAGTTCACCGGGCTGCCGTGTTTCACACTCCTCCATCGTAACAGTGGAGACAATAGGTTTCATCAAAAATAGACAATGAATACTCGTCGCTCGTCCACTATATCGGAAAGAATACTTTCATTCGCCGACATGTGGGACGTCGACCATCCTGGTCCACCTGCCATGCACAAAATTATCCTGGTCCACCTGCCATGCACAAAGTTAGTCGGACGAAGGAACTATCATGACTTCGTTGAATTCTGCTTCTTCATGAAAACTTACTCTACCCGCAGTACTGCTACCACACGCGAAGACTGGACGGCACTGTACCACATCATATCACTAAAACCCACTAGGCCAAACTAGCCCGCCTAGGATTTGTACTCCCTCCGTTTCAAAGTTAGTAGTACAAAGTTGACTCATCTATTTTGGAACGGAGGGACGTCTCTGTACTGCTATGATTTGTGTTGTACGTCTCTGTACTTTTGCTACGATTTTCCTACCCTATGAACCAAATGAGGCCTGAATGTATCCGTGTCGACTATTGTCTGATCGATCGCTAAGCCTACAATTTTAGGAGCTTGGGCTATTGGCCGATCGACGACGGATCAGTATAAGCGTACCACGAGCTCATCAGCCCCAACATTTCTCTTCGGTGAGTGTTTTGCAAGTACTATAGCTCGCACAGTAGCTAGCCTACTAACACCAAGAATCATCAAATAAGCCTTGCTGATATGATAAACAGTTCAAACTTACATCTAAGCATGCCATATATTACATCAAAAGCTGGTGAGGATACATCTGTTTCCATAACTCGGAGAGGGTTCGCATGATTCACTATCAAACAAAAGTAGCAAGTACCGCCCACACAAGGGTTTGATAACACGCATCGTTCTGGTAATTAAACACAGGGCAATGCAAACTACCCTGAAGGATTAGCGCGACCAACTATTTCTTGTCATCGATCTCTCGGGCAATGACCAGAGCACGGACAGTGGCATGGGAATCGATCTCTAGGGCGATGTCCATAGGACTGACCGCGACATCGGAATCGATCTCTGGGGCGATGTCCACAGGATGGACATCGGCATCGGAATCGATCTCTGGGGCGATGCCAATAGGATGGACCGCGACACCGAAAACGATCTCTGGGGTGTTGTCCACAGGACGGGCCCCGACATCAGAATCATCAAGGACGTCCACCGGCACCTGCACAACCCTAACATATTAGCAAGCACATTGCAAAAAATCAAAAACCACAACTTTCGGTAATAAGCCATTATTTTTTACCTTGTGCAGCTCATCGGGGGATCCCATCCCTTCGAGGGCCATCTCCTCGTCCTCGATGGGGGCCATCACCTTGCCAGGGGAATACTGCTTCTCAACGGCGACTATCTCCTCAAACTCGGCCTTGAGCCTCGCATAGGTGGCCATCAGAGTTTCTGGGGTAGGCACGGTGGGGCCCTTGTTGTTCTTCCAACTTTCTTTGAGGAGTTCGTCCGCCAACGTTGTCAACTCTTTGGCCAGTGCTTGTTTCTTGGAGTTCTTCGTCTCCATGGGTTGGCCCGCCAACATGGTCAACTCGTTGGTCGGTGCTCGCTTCCTGGAGATCGCTGTCTCCAGTGGGTTGTCCGCCGGCAACTCTTTACCTAGTGCTCCAGGATCCATCAATGAACTGACAAACAAAAAGCAATCGAAAGGAAACCACAATCGCAATGAAAACGGGAAAAGAATAGGCTGTGAGAATCGGTCGGTGCTTCGCAAAAAGAAGATTCTTGGAATGAAAATATAGCAGTATCACTGATTCGCCCACATTTCCTTCGTCGGTACAGAAGAAAAATGGCAGAAGTGAGTAGCCTGGAGTGAGGTTTTCTTCAAGAAAGGGGAGAAAGGGCTTCAACGAGCATTCCAGTGAAATGATGGTTGCTTCGTCCAGTCCAACTTCGAGGCCAGTTACCACTGCTGGTAAAGTTGTGGGTTTTGTGATATGACGGGTCATGACGGCCACACCGGGGTGACCGGTGAGTTTCGACTGTAGCACCTCGCTGTGATTTGGTGGATGGCACGCGGGCCTAGATGCTTTGACGTCCCGCATGTAGATAGAGCGGCTAGTCATATAGGAGTGGTCAATATTGTGCACCGCGACCAATGCGGAGAGGAAAACGAGAGAACTACGTAATTAATGCATGAGTTTAATTAGGGTAGTTTTGTAAAGTACGAGATACATTCCTCCAATCGCAAAATGCCTTGGTTGATGAGATTTGAGATTTGAGATTTGAGCCCTATAAACCGGAAGGGAGATTTGAGATTTGAGATTTGAGATACCGCACGCGGTATAGTCTAGTCATATTGGAATCTCTAGAAAGACTTATACCACATGATTCTTTGCTGCTTCTTACTACTACGTACTAATTCGCCGACATGTGGGACAGCCAGCAGCATCCGGGTCGACGTAATACGTGTCATGCACCAGATTAGAGTGCGGAACAGAAGGGGGGCATCACCCCAGTCGTACTGCCTGGCCCTGTTTGGATACTCTAACTCAATTAAAGGTTAGATTCTAATCCTGAACTAACCCTGAAGTAACTCTAGCGAAAGAGGTGTTTGGATGACAGGGTTAGATGGAGCGCGGATACGGCGAGGTGCCTTCATGGGCGGTGCGAGAGGCATGGAGGGAGAGGACGAGAAGCTTCGAGGAAGTGGGGAGGGATCTGCTGCGGGGAGAGCGAGAGAAAAACGTGTTTTTTAGTGTCCCGAGAAGAACTAACCCAAATAAGCACCTCTTGGGTGGGTTAGATTTTTTTTTTGGCGTTAGTTGAGTTCAAACTAACTCTAACACATGGATCCAAACAGTAACCCAAACTAACCCTCCTGTTTGGATATTTTTGGGTTAGTTGAGTTCAAACTAACCCAAACTAACTCTAACACATGGATCCAAACAGTAACGCGCCGTCAAATCGCACAGCCCGACCTTTCCAGCAGTAAGTAAGTTGAATCCGCTACTCCCTCACCCTCCTCGCCTCTCTGTCAAACCGCCTACGCGAAAACTGCCGCGCGTACTGCCCGGGAAAAGCCCCGCCCTCAACTTTTAACTACGTGAAAATAGTTCGAGCTTGTTCGTTCTATATAAATACTAGTACTGTATGTTTATTCACCCGTGGGGTTGTTCAATGAATGGAGGGCCGGGGAGCACAAGTGAACAATACTACTAAGTACTTAGTAGTAGTTAGTAGGAGTCGTACAGGTAGTCACCTTAAATAGAGAGTTTCTTTTCTTTAATGCCACGTACACAAATTGAAATGCTTGTTGTGGAGAGAAAAAGATAATCACTCCACTATATATGTACGCAGGGGCCTGAGCGCTTGCTTTACTAGGGTTGCTCTCTTCATTCTATCATCCTCTCCAGATATAAACAAGACAGCGGTAGCGACATTTTCTCTCTGCTCACCGCTGGTCACAGATCCGGCCGGATCCCTTCGGCTAGTGTGTGTAGAGGACTAGGTGCATCGTTCACACGGTCATCGCCGGCGAGGGAGGAAACCCACAGCTACCGGAGGGGCCCGATCCTCTGCCCGTGCCGTTCTCTCCGACACAGCGCCGGCTCGGGTGGTCCCCCGACCCTTCTTCCTCCCTGCCATATTGTCCGCAGATCCGACCTGCCGCCGCCGACATCCCGACGACCCTCGGGTATAAGTTCTTCGAAAGCGGCCTTGCTCTACTGCCCCAGCTCCCCACGTGTCTGCATGTGCATCTTTTTCTACTCCCATTAGCTCTTCCAAAGCCACCTAAATTTTTAGTATTATTAGAGGTAAAGCTACTTCATGCATTCGAATCTAGAGCTTTGTTCAAACAACGAAGAAAGGGGGGAAAGTTGTAGCATGAATCTAGGACTTGATTCAAAGAGGAAATAATATGGTGAAAGTAGTAGAGACCTGATACCCAACCGGTCTCTTGGTTGAAAAGGGAAATAATGGGAAAACGCAGTACAAACTGGATAAGGAAAAGATCTATTATTGGTTGAAAAAAGGATAGAAAGTGGCGGCTGGTGGACAAGTCAACAGAGTATGTCCAGGATTAGATTTGTTGCCCTCACATAGTAAAAGGTCTCCAGGATTAGATTTGTTGCCCTCACACAGTAAAAGGTCTCCAGGATTAGATTTTCTGCCCTCGCATAGTACAAGGTCTCCAGGATTAGGTTTGCTGCCCTCACATAGTAAAAGGTCTCCAGGATTAGATTTGCTGCCCTCACATAGCATGAACAAACTTGGCATCACCACTTTATGCCTCCTTGTAGGTACATTGTGCTGAGGAGTCCACTGTCGCATGTCCTTATACTAACCTTTTTGCTATTGTTAATGTAAGGGCGCATGTAAAATGAAGCGATCACACTGTTACCTTAGAGACATGTCTAACCAGTGTTATTGTTAATCTAATGCCTCGAGTGATAAGATGCAATTAAACTGTGTTACAAATGGCACTCCTGCTGTTGTCCCCAGTATGATAAGTAAGTTCCTCCTTTACGCTGCTGAGTGTCCTGGTGTCCCCACGGTCCCATGCCCTTAAACCAACTCTTTAGCTGCTATTGATTTACTGTATCTGGTAAACAAGCAATGCCACCATTAAAGTAATCCCATATTTGAGGAATCTCATTGTTGATCGTAATGCTTCTGGTAACATGAAGCATTGCTGATGTTTTGAAATTTCTACTGTCCTTGCGTGATTGCCATGAACATAATTAAGATGCTTCTTTTCATTTCGTATATGTTTCGTATATTCTTATTGACCAGCAACTGTTTACTTTCTATCTTTTTGTGTAGATAGGGATATCCATTTCACCTTGTTGCTATTGTGACCTTTTGGTGAACTGCACAAAACACTTTTTTTTGGAATGAGTGTCTTGTGCAGTTCAACTAAAATGTCACGTGGGCAACATCTCTCAATTTTGGTGGAACTGCACAAAATGGTGATTGGAGTTTCCAAAATCCCCGTCAAGTTTTGCTGGTAATCTCGTGCAACATTTTATTAGCCTTTGCAAGATGAGCCGTCACTGTCACCACAATGGACTACACAAAAGGATAAAAAAATTATAGTTGCACCTTACATGAGCCGGACAGCCAACCTTAATGTTCCTCAATTTTAGTGCAACTACTAAAGAAGAACCTGCCAGCTCACGAGAGCAAGTACTTCTGGCTAGCTGAATGATGCAATCTTTGCTTCATTTCAGGTGAACTGCAAAAAAAGGGGCATGAATTGAATCATGGAACTCCAGGCAGGCCTCATCCGAGTGGAGCTGCAGGTTGAGTTCAAGGAGGCCACTATTAAAGTGAAATGATGTTGTTCTTGTTTGTGTTGTGCAAACAGGAATACTCAACTATAGATGTTGTGACGGTCAAGAGCATTCGCCAAGTTCTTCGATTGTATGACATGGCTAGCCAAGATGGATTTAATCCCGATATTCACTTTATCAAAAGGCTCTAATGGGTTGGTTCTGAATCTTGCAAGCTGGGAATCAATGAGATGTGTAGGCATCTTTGTTGTACTTATCATTTGAATCTTATTTGTTGGTTCTGAATCTTGCAAGCTGGGAACCAATGAGATGTGTAGGCATCTTTGTTGTACTTATTATTTGGATCTTATTTGTTGGTTCTGAATCTTGCAAGCTGGGAATCAATGAGATGTGTAGGCATCTTTGATCCTGTGGCGCTGATAGAACGAGCCAATGCATTGGTTGTTTTAAGTATAAATTTCTATTAAAGCTAATTAAATTTAAGTAAAGTGACCACTAACTCCTGTTATTACAGTACCAATACAGACTCGCTCGTGAACCGACGTGTGGCCGGAGTAGGTTTCTTAATGGAGGCGTTTTAATGCACCGAGGGTGCATCTTCTGCTGGGCGTGCAGCGGACGAGGGAGGGGTAGTAACTGTTGTCGCCTGTACACACTCAGTTTACTGTTGAATCCAGTTCCCCAAGAGCTGAAAAACGGACTGTTGCCGCCGCCTACACACTCGTTCACTTGAAAAGACTCCAATGGCGATCCGAGGGGTGAGCCTGCTGGATATGGACTTCAGCAAGGAATTCCCCTTTGAGTTCGCCATTCAGTCCTATGGCTGCACCAAGTTGAATGTGATGTACACCAACGATCCGGACTCGGTGAAGCTCTGCCTCGCTGAGTTCAAGCAGTACCTACAGGACGAGAAAGCACAAGGTTTGCAGGACTAGACCTTGTGCCCATCCATTCATCTCCTGACAGGGACCAGCGGATCACCGTCGCCCAGGTATGTGTGCGGGACGTCGTCCTCCGCCTTGGTGCTCTAGCCGTGGCGCCGCCGTCTGTCATTCCCAACATGGTCAACAAAACAAGAGGAATCGGGAGACAACTATTCGTCGAGAGGCTGACGGTCCTGGGCCCACCGGGTCCATGGCCTAGGTTTTGTTGTTTAACATGGGCAGCCCACGACATGTTTCAACATTTTTTGGATCCAGCAGGTATCAAGCGGCCTCTGGGCCTCCCGACCTAGCTTGTCTATAACATCAGCAGCCCAAGTTATGTTTCTTTTTTCAAGACGACGCATAGCTCAGTTCTATTTTTCTATAAGAATGCAAAACTGAACCTGTTTTCTATAAGAATGCAAAATTGAACCTAGATTTATATCTTATTTTATTACATATATATATATATATCATATAAATATATATGATATATATATATGTTGTTTCTAACAACATAAGTTTCCGTTAAACCTGTCGTTCGTCCAACCATTTTATAGACCTTCCCACTTCCTTTATTTTTTGTTTTCATTAATCCTATATCTGAATTTTCTCCCACTTTCTTTTTCGATGTAAAGTGAGTTTTCTCCTAGTACTTTTCCCTAGAACCAACTCAACTGTCCCACGTCTAGCCTAAAAAATAATAATACCCCACGTACTATTAACTCATCAAATTTAAATGATATTTTATTTCGTAAGTTGAAAGTTCTTACAAAATAATAATAATAATTGTTATATATAACTTGGCAAGTTAACTCCTAGTGATTGCGTACATAAGCTTGCAAAGATTTTACTAACCAATGCAGTAATAGACGTGCAATTATGTGTTTATGTGTCTATAACATTTCTCCGTCTAGCCCAACATGATATTTTCACCCAGCCCAGCAAGTCCGCGAATTTTGAGAAAAAAGCAAATGGGCTTTAAATTCTACCATATATATAAACGGGCTGCATAGATGCTACATCATTGTTTCACCCAGCCCACCAAATGGACTAAAAAACAAATGGACTGGCTGACATGTGGGCTAGTAGGTCGAAGCCTAAGAAGGCGTTGGATTTACATCGAATGGCCGGCATTCTTCTTCAATCTCTCGTCTTCTTCCCCCAGCGCTGCTGGGACCGCCTGCTCCAGCCTCCGGCGTCCAGCGGCGTTGTTTTGCGCTCCTCAGCGAAACGCTACCCCGCCGACGGCCAGGCCATCCCTCCACTCTGCACCTCCTGTTATTCTCTGCCGAGTGTAGGCCCACTCCACTACCGCGTCTTCCCCATCTCCGGGTCGTTCCAGTCTTGGGCCTCGCCGTCGTCCATCGCCTCGGTGCGCTCGGTGCGGCGTGGTCAACATACGAGAGTCATCGGAAGAGGACTGTATGTGGAGAGCTTGACGGCTGGGACCCACGAGGTCCATGGTCGCACGCAAGGAAAGTTCCTCCTTATTACACACTGTACGTGGACTGTGCGTGGGAGGGGCTTATGTATTTTGCGAAAAAAATGTTCCCCCCGCTGACAGGTCGGACCCACCAGCTATATCTTCGCACACAAGGAGTGCCTCCTTATTATGCACAAAAAAATGAATACCCCCTGCTAGCTGGGACCCACCATAGTGGGTGGCTGACTTGTGGGCCTACTAAGTTGACGGGGATGGAGGGCTTTGTCAACTTAGTCAATATGAACGATTCTAGCTCCACTGACCGTACGATGTCCATCCAACGGCCATAGTGCTTGTTCAACCTCTGGTCTTCTTGCTCCAGCCGCCCAAAGCAGCGCCGGTCGTGCCGCGTGCTCCTGCCTCGCATAGCCGGCTGTGATGCCGCGGAGGCCTCACCGCCCCCTACTACTCCCACCGCTGGCCAGGGCATCCCTCTACTCACCCACACCCCCTGCTATAATGCAGCAACGGCAGCCTCACGCCACAGCCGAACCAGTGAACCCTCGTACTCCTCTCCGTGTGGGCATCCACTGTCGCGTCTTCCCCGGCTCCGCGTCGTCCCCTTCCTAGGCCTCGCCGTCGTCCACCGCCTTGGTGCTCTCGGCGCGGCGTGGTCAATGTGGTCAACGACCGACTTCCATCTGAAGAGTACTGTACGTGGAGAGGCTGACAGCTGGGTCCACGACCGCAGCTGGGTCCACGGCCACAACACAGTTTTTTTGTGATTTGCCAAGTAAGTCGCTTTGTCAGGCCTGTTGGGCTGCAAATCTTTCAAGACGAGGAGAGCTTCATTCGGCTGGCCGAGAAAATGGCCTATCAGTAATGAGAAATGGGTTGTACATTTTTAAAACACATCAAACGGGCAATTAGTTTCAAATTTCTTTTTTCATTTTGAGATTTTAAATTGCATTGATTTCTATGCGTGGACAATTTGTTGGATTTTATATTGATATATATTTATTTTTAAAATCAGAAATCAGTTTGAACGTGGCTCGAAATTTCGGGATTAAAAAGAGTTCGGACCGCACCGAAATATGCAAAATTTGGTATAATTTTTTAACCGTGGCCACAATATGGGCTGTAATGCTACCAAAAAGAATATGGGCTCCAAAAAAAACCTTAAGAATTAGCAAATGGGCTGTAAATTATTAGAAATAATGGCAGATGGGCTGTATGCTGTTTTCCACATATTTGAGGCTTTCTAAAAAAAGGTTGACGCACAAGCAGTGACTGTTGGATGTCCATCCAACGGCCGTCGTGCTTCTTCAATCTCTGCTCTTCCTGCTCCAGCCGCTCAAACAAGCGCCGGCGGGACTGCCTGCTCCCTCCTTCCCGCGGCCGGCTGTGCTGCCGCACAGGCCTCACCGCCCCACCGTACTCCCATCGCTGGCCTAGCCATCCCTCTACTCACCCGCACCTGTTGTTATTCTCCGGCGACGGCAGACGAACCAGTAAACCCTCGTATAGTCGTACTCCCCTCCGCGTGGGAAACAACTGCCGAGTCTTCCCTGGCTCCGTGTCGTTCCCTTCCTAGGTCTCGCCGTCGTCCATCGCCTTGGTGCTCTCGGCGCGGCCTGGTCAACGTGGTCAACGACCGACATGCATCTGAAGTGGACTGTGCGTGGAAAGGCTGACAGCTGGGTCCACGGCCGCACGCAAGGAAATGCCTCCATATTACGCGCAAAATAATGATTCCTCCACCTGACATCTGGGACCCACCGAAAGGGCCTCTGTATTTCGCGAAAAAAACGTTACCGCCGCTGACAGCTCGGACCCACCAGCTATATCTTTGCACGCAAGGAAGTGCCTCCTTATTATGCACAAAAAAATGAATACTCCCCCTGCTAGCTGGGACCCAGTATAGTGGGAGGCTGACTTGTGGGCCTACTAAGTTGACGGGGACGGAGGGCTTTGTCAACTTAGTCAATATGCACGATTCTAGCTCCATTGACCGTACGATGTCCGTCCAACGGCCGTAGTGCTTCTACAATCTCTGGTCTTCTTGCTCCAGCCGCCCAAACCAGCGTCGGTCGTGCCTCGTGATCCGGCCTCCCGTGGCCGGCTGCGATGCCGCGGAGGCCTCACCGCCCCTACTACTTCCACCACTGGCCAGGCCATCCCTCGACTCACCCACACCCCCTGTTATTCTGCGGTGATGGTAGCCTCACACCGCAGCCGAACCAGTGAACCCTCGTACTCCTCTCCGCGTGGGCATCCACTGCCGCGTCCTCCCCGGCTCCGCATCGTCCCCTTCCTAGGCCTCGCCGTCGTCCACCGCCTTGGTGCCCTCGGCTCGGCGTGGTCAACGACCGACTTCCATCGGAAGAGTATTGTATGTTGAGAGGCTGACAGCTGGGTCCACGGCCGCAGCAAGGAAGTGCCTCCTTATTACGCGCAAAATAAATATTCCTCCACCTGACAGCGGGGACCCACCAGATGGGCCACCGTATTTCGCGAAAAAACGTTTCCCCCTGACTGTTGGGACCCACCAGCTACATCTTCGCACGCAAGGAAGTGCGTCCGGGCAAAAAAAACCATTCGCCCCCCTGACTGCTGGGACCCACCAGCTACATCTTCGCACGCAAGGAAGTGCCTAACAGTTACGACCCACCTGGTCGAAGCGTACGTAGCGTTATCATTCTGGTCAGGAACGTGTACGTACATACTTGTCGATGTAGAGGCGCGCACGTGTCGTAGTAGAGGCGCGCACATAGCATGTACACATACGTACAGCGGCCAGGGTGCAAGAAAGTAAATACGGCCACGTACGTACATACGGGCGGGGTCTCGAACGCCTACTCGCGCGTACGTACGACCAGGGCTCGTGTACATGGCTGGGTCGGAATGGAGAAACAACGTCATCGTCGTGTTCATGGGGAGCCAACCGGCTGGGTCGGAATGGAATGCATCGTCGTGTTCATCGGGAGGGCTTGGACGGAACAGCCGATGGAAACGAGGCCTGGCATACCGCAGAACGGAGGAAACGGCCTTGTGTTCGACCGACCACGTTCGAAACGGGATCCTGTTCATCGGGAGGGGTCTGGCGTACCTCAAAAGGAGGAAACGGACCTCCTACGGTCGAAACGGGGGTCCTGTTGATCGGGAGGGGTGTGGCGTACCGCAAAACGGAGGAAACGTACTTGTGTTGGAGCGCTACGATCGAAACGGGGGTCCTGTTCATCAGGAGGGGTGTGGCGTAACGCAAAATGGGACTCCACGGGATACTGTTCATCTCCACCGTCGACCCCCTCCAGCCTCCATGGGCTACTGTTGATACACCGTCGACCTCCTCCAGCCTCCACCTGCGACTGTTCATCCACGGGCTCCTGTTCATCCAGCCTCCACCGCGCGCTACACCACCGGCTACTGTTCAACCAGCCCTCTCCACGGGCTCCTGTTCAACCACCCCTCCACGGGCTACTGTTCATCCCGCCCTCCACCGTCTACTGTTCATCCTTCCCTCCACGGGGTGGTCCTATTCATCCTGCCCTCCACGAGGTCCTGTTCATCCAACCCCAACCGGCTCGATCGATCGGGCTCCTGTTCATCCAGAGGCAACACCACGGGGTCCTGTTCATCCACCCCCACCGGGAACTGTTCATCCAACCCCCCCTCCCCCAGCAACGCTCACTGTTCATCCAGAGCCAGCATCGATCGGCTTCAGTTAGCAGCAGTAGCGAAGGAATCGCTCGATCGAGTTCAGTTAACAACCATCGATCGATCGCTCGGGTTCAGTAACGCGTAGCATGCAGTGCAATCGCTCGGGTTCGGTTAGAGCCCAATGCCTTGCTCGGGTTCAGTTAGAGCCCAGCGCCTCGCACCCACGCGCGTGCGTGTACGAGAGAAACGCGCATCACTCGGCCCCGACCACCCACCGTAACCGGGAACACCACGATATTTTCCTCGCCCACGCTTCTACCACGGTTTTTTCTGTCATGGACGGCCCAAGGAATGTCATGCAGCTGCGTCTCCGGCCCGCCCAGGACGAAAAGCCCATTTTCTGTCATGATTTTTTGTCATTGAAGTAGGACCCCACCACATCTATGATGATACCGGGTTTTGTCACAATTATCGTCATAGAAGTGTCATAAGTATGACAGAAAAGATTTTCGTTCGGCCCAAAATGTCATGGATGTGTCTTTTTTTGTAGTGTATTGCTTTGAACCATATAAAAGTCCAAATGTCCATGCTACAAAGAAAAGAATATGAAATGATATGTTAGGCAGCATTCCACATCAAAAATTCTATTTTTATCATTTACCTACTCGAGGACGAGCAGGAATTAAGCTTGGGAATGCTGATACGTCTCCAACGTATCTATAATTTTTTATTGTTCCATGTTGTTATATTATCATTCTTGGATGTTCTATAACCATTTTATAGTCATTTTATATCATTTTTTGGTACTAACCTATTGACATAGTGCCAAGTGCCAGTTGCTGTTTTTTGCATGTTTTTTACATCGTAGGAAATCAATACCAAACGGAGTCCAAACGCAGCGAAACTATTTGTGTATTTTTTGTACCAGAAGACATCCAGTGGGCCGAAGAAGCACCTGGGGGCTGCTCTGAGGGGAGCACAACCCGCCAGGGCGCGCCTGGCCCATGCACGCCCTGGTGGATTGTGCCCACCTCGGGTGCCCCCCAGACCGCCTCTTTACTTTATAAATACCCCAATATTCAAGAAACCCTAGGGGAGTCGATGAAAATCAATTCCAGCTGCTGCAAGTTCCAGAACCACCAGATCCAATCTAGACACCATCACAGAGGGGTTCATCATGTCCATTCATGCCTCTCCGATGATCCGTGAGTAGTTCTTTCTAGACCTACGGGTCCGTAGTTAGTAGCTAGATGGCTTCCTCTCTCTCTTTTGATTCTCAATACAATGTTCTCTTGGAGATCCATATGATGTAACTCTTTTTGCGGTGTGTTTGTTGGGATCGGATGAACTTTGAGTTTATGATCAGATCTATCTTTTTATCCATGAAAGTTATTTGAGTCTTCTTTGATCTCTTATATGCATGATTGCTTATAGCCTCGTATTTCTTCTCCGATATTTGGGTTTTGTTTGGCCAATTCGATCTATTTATCTTGCAATGGGAAGAGGTGCTTTGTGATGGGTTAGATCTTACGGTGCTTGATCCCAGTGACAGAAGGGGAACCGACACGTATGTATCGTTGCTATTAAGGATAACAAGATGGGGTCTATTTCTACATAAATAGATCTTGTCTACATCATGTCATCATTCTTATTGCATTACTCCGTTTCTCCATGAACTTAATACACTAGATGCATGCTGGATAGCGATCGATGTGTGGAGTAATAGTAGTAGATGCAGGAAGGAGTCGGTTTACTAATCTTGGACGTGATGCCTATATAATGATCATTGCCTGGATATCGTCATGATTATTTGAAGTTCTATCAATTGCCCAACAGTAATTCGTTTACCCATAGTTTGCGATTTTTCTCGAGAGAAGCCACTAGTGAAATCTACGGCCCTCGGGTCTCTTTCTCATATTATTTGCCTTTGCGATCTATTTTATTTGCTTTTATTTGCAGATGTTAAACCAAAAATACAAAAAATACCTTGTTGCAATTTATTTTATCTTGTGTTCCCGCGAGATCAATCTTTCAAATTATTACAACTTTCTCACGTCCGTTTGCCAATTTCTGGCGTTGTTACCCAAAAGGGATTGACAACCCCTTTAACACGTCGGGTTGCGAGTATTTGTTATTTGTGTGCTGGTGCTGTTTACGTAGTGTTGCTTGGTTCTCCTACTGGTTCGACAACCTTGGTCTCATCACTCAGGGAAATACCTACGATCGCTGTGCTGCATCATCCCTTCCTCTTTGGGGAAATACCGACGTAGTCTAGCAGACATCAATGATATTTTTATTTCTTTTTGTCCTTTCTTTAATTTTATTCCCTCAAGATCATAGCACGAAAGCAAAGCCCTCAACTCAAAACTACTATTTATTATATATAACTCAAGGACTCGATTACATAGATGGAGATCGAAGCAAAACTCATAGCTAGATCATACTAAAAACTTTTTTTCTACTAGATCAAGATATAACCAAAAGGATCGAACTAGAAAACGACAAAGATAAGGATGTGATGCTGATACGATACCGGGGCACCTCCCCCAAGCTTGGCAGTTGCCATGGGGAGTGCCCATACCCATGTACTTAGATCTCTTTCTTTGGAGGTGAGGATGAAGGGGTTGTTGCATTTTTCTTCTCTAGCTTGCGTCTGAGGCTAAAATTTTCCTCCCTCAGATCCTCATTCTCAAGCTCGAGTTTCATTATCTTTTTGCATAATGTCGCCTTGTTGTCCTATGAAAAACGTGGTCGGATAGATTGGACCTTAGGGAGGCTTGACTTCTTGAACTCCACATGCATATCGCCAGGTTGAGGTAGTGGATCGTCCTCTTCATCGGAGCTTGTCTCCTCCTTCCCCTTTGGATCATAGTCTTCTTCTTCCTCCGTGGTCAATCCATAATGTTCCACATCCCCATATGCTTTTGGATTTGTGATATAATCAGCCATGTAGCTCTCTCCCTCCGAATCCTGGGACGACATCTTGCTCCAAATCTGCTGCAGAAACAACTTAAAACGAAAATAGAGGATTTTGTCGTGGTACTGTGGTCAAAACCTTCGGGAGATTATATAATGAATTTTTGCCGACCAAAAGAAGTATCATGCAAGAAAACAGAGTCCGGAGGGCACACGAGGTGGCCACAGGGATGGGGGTCGCGCCCTCTACCCTTGTGGTGGCCTTGTGTCTCTTTCAGACTACTTTTAACTTTCCTAATTTTTTAACTATTCCAAAACGGAGAAAATTTATCATTGGAAACGTTTTGGAGTCGGTTTACTTACCGTACCAGATACCTATTCCTTTTCGGAGTCTGAAATGTTCTGGAAAGTGTCCCTTATATACTCCTCCGGGGTTACGGTATTAATTATATTGGTCTCGGCATTTATGGGAGTACCTGAGATATAATGTTTGATTCTTTGACCGTTTACCACCTTTGGCATTGTTAATTTTTATGGCACCGAAACGGTAGACCTTCTCAATGATGTAAGGGCCTTCGCATTTAGAGAGAAGCTTTCCTGCAAAAAATCTTAAACGAGAGTTGTATAGCAAAACATGATCACCTACATTAAACTCACGCTTTTGTATCCTTCTATCATGCCATCTTTTAACTTTTTCTTTAAACAACTTGGCATTCTCATAGGCTTGGGTTCTCCATTCATCAAGTGAGCTAATGTCAAATAACCTCTTTTCATCGGCAAGTTTGAAATCACAATTGAGTTCTTTAGTATCCCAATATGCCTTATGTTCTAGTGCAAGAGGTAAGTGACATGCTTTTCCATAAACCATTTTATACGGAGACATACCCATAGGATTCTTATAAGCAGTTCTATAAGCCCATAATGCATCATCAAGTTTCTTAGACCAATTCTTTCTAGATCAATTAACAGTCTTTTGCAAAATTAATTTAATCTCTCTATTGCTCAATTCTACTTGACCACTAGACTGAGCAAAATTAAGGATATGCGATTCTATGATTAACATCATACTTAGCAAGCATTATGCGGAAGGCACCATGAATAAAATGTGAACCACGATCAGTCATTAAGTATCTAGGGACTCCAAACCTCGGAAAAATAACTTCTTTAAGCATCTTAATAGAAGTGTTATGATCAGCACTACTAGTTGGAATAGCTTCTACCAACTTAGTAACATGATCAACAACAACTAAAATATGTGTATACCCATTAGAGGAAGGAAAAGGTCCCATATAATCAAATCCCCAAACATCAAATGATTCAAAAAAGTGAATAATTCATAGGCATTTCCTGACGTCTACAAATATTGCCAATTCTCTGGCACTCATCACAAGATAAGACAAACTTACAGGCATCCTTGAAGAGAGTGGGCCAATAGAACCCGGATTGCAATACCTTATGTATGGTTCTACCTCCAGCGTGGTGTCCTCCGTAAGACTCGGAGTGGCACTTGCGTAGGATCTGTTCCTGTTCATGCTCAGGTACACATCTAATAACACCATCTACTCCTTCTTTATAAAGTTGTGGGTCATCAAGAACATTTTCTAACCTAGACAAGTTGTCTGCAGCGGGGTTCTCAGCTCCCTTTCTATCAATAATATGCAAATCAAATTCTTGTAGCAAGAGAACCCATCTAATGAGTCTAGGTTTAGCATCTTTATTTTCCATAAGATATTTAACAGCAGCATGATCAGTGTGAACAGTTACTTTGGAATCAACAATATAGGGTCTGAACTTATCACATGCAAATACAACTGCTAAAAATTCTTTTTCAGTGGAAGCATAATTTCTCTGGGCACTGTCTAGAGTTTTACTTGCATACTGAATAACATTTGATTTCTTATCTACTCTTTGTCCTAGAACAACACCAACAGCATACTCACTAGCATCAGACATAATTTCCAAGGGTAAATTCCAACCAGGTGGTTGAACAATAGGTGCGGAAATCAAGGCTTTCTTAAGTATTTCAAATGCTTCTACACAATCATCATCAAAAACAAAAGGAACATCTTTTTGCAAGAGATTAGTGAGAGGCCTAGAAATTTTAGAGGTCTTTAAAACCTCCTATAGAAACCAGCATGACCAAGGAAACTTCTTATACCTTTGATATCTTTAGGACATGGCATCTTTTCAATAGCATCTACTTTAGCTTTATCAACTTCAATACCTCTTTCAGAAATGTTATGCCCCAAGACAATACCTTCATTAACCATAAAGTGGCACTTCTCCCAATTCAATACAAGATTAGTTTCTTCACATCTCTGCAAAACTCGATCAAGGTTGCTTAAGCAATCATCAAAAGAAGTTCTGTAGACGGAGAAATCATCCATGAAAACCTTAACAATCTTTTCACAAAAGTCAGAGAATATAGCAGTCATACATCTTTGAAAGGTAGCAGGTGCATTGCATAAACCCAAATGCATACGTCTATAAGCAAAGGTACTGAAAGGGCAAGCAAAAGTGGGTTTCTCTTGATCATCTTTTGACACAGGTATTTGAGAGAAACCAGAATAACCATCTAGAAAGCAAAAATGTGTATGTTTGGATAGACTTTCTAGCATTTGACCAATAAAAGGTAGAGGGTAATGATCTTTTCTAGTAGCTTTATTCAATTTGCAAAAATCAATTACCATTCTATGTCTTGTAACAATTCTTTGAGGAATCAATTCATTCTTATCATTAGGGATAACAATAATGCCTCCCTTCTTAGGGGCACAATGAACAGGGCTTACCCATTGACTATCAGCAATAGGATAAATTATACATGCCTCCAGAAGCTTCAGTATTTCATTTCTTACCACTTCTTTCATCTTAGGATTTAACCGCCGTTGATGATCATCAACTGGCTTGGCATCTTTCTCCAATTTTATTTTGTGCTGACATAGAGTGGGACTAATGCCCTTAAGATCATCGAGATTATATCCAATAGCGGCACGGTGCTTCTTCAGAGTTTTAAATAATTTCTTTTCTTCATGCTCAGAAAGGTTAGCACTAATAATAACAGGATATATCTTCTTTTCATCAAGATAAGCATATTTCAGAGTATCAGGTAATTGTTTAAGCTCAAACACAAGATCACCCTTAGGTGGAGGAGGATCCCCAAGGATTTCAACAGGCAAATTGTGTTTCAAAATAGGTCCTTGATTAAAGAATACTTCATCTATTTCCATTCTTTCATTCATAAACATATCATTTTCATGGTCTAGCAAATATTGTTCTAAAGGATCATTAGGAGGCACGGCAATAGAAGCAAGACCAATAATTTCATCCTTACTAGGCAATTCTTCATCATGGGGTTGTCTATGAAATTTAGGGAAATCAAAATCATGAGACATATCCCCCAAACCAACAGTAACAATATCTTTCCCGAAGTCTATCTTAGCATTAACGGTATTCAATAAAGGTCTACCAAATATAGTGGGACAAAAATTATCTTGTGGGGAAGCAAGAACAAGAAAATCAGTAGGATATTTTATCTTCCCACCCAAGACTTCAACATCTCTAACAATCCCAATTGGTGATATAGTATCTCTATTAGCAAGCTTAATAGTAACATTGATATCTTCGATCTCAGCAGGTGCAATATCATTCATAATTTCTTTATATAATGTGTAAGGAAGTGCACTCACACTAGCACCCACATCACATAAGCCATGATAATAATGATCTACAATTTTAAAATACACAACAGGCATGCCAACAACAGGTCTATGCTTATCTTTCATATCGGGTTTGGCAATTCTAGCAGCTTCATCATAGAAATAAATAACATGCCCATCAATATTATCAACCAAGAGATATTTAACCATAGCAATACTAGGTTCAACTTTAATTTTCTCGGAGGGTTTGAGTGTTCTAATATAACTTCTGTTGACCACAGTTGAAGCTTTAGCATGATCCTTTATTCTAACAGGGAATGGTGGTTTCTCAATATAAGCAGTAGGAACAATAGGATCAACATTATAAGTAATGGTTTCTTCTTCAACTTTAATAGGTTCTACTACTTTAACTTCAATGGGAGGATGGTATTTAAACCACTTCTCCTTAGGGAGATCAACATGAGTAGCAAAAGATTCACAGAAATAAGCTACTATCTCAGAGTCAAGTCCATATTTAGTGCTAAAATGACGAAAAGCATCGGTATCCATAAAAGATTTAACACAATCAAACTTAAGGTTTATACCTGACTCTTTACCTTCATCGAGTTCCCAATCTTCAGATTTGCGTTTAATTCTTTCCAATAAATCCCATTTGAATTCAATATCCTTCTTCATATAGGAGCCAGTACAAGAAGTATCAAGCATGGATCGATCATTATGAGAAAGCCGAGCATAAATTTTTTGAATAATAATTTCTCTTGAGAGCTCATGATTGGGGCATGAATATAACATTGACTTAAGCCTCCCCCAAGCTTGAGCGATACTTTCTCCTTCACGAGGCCAAAAATTATATATATAATTCCGATCACGATGAACCAGATGCATAGGATAAATCTTCTGACGAAATTCCAATTTCAATCGGTTGTAGTTCCATGATCCAATATCATCCAATAGCCTATACCATGTCAATGCATTTTCCTTCAAAGATAAAGGGAAGACCTTCTTATTGACAACATCCTCGGGCATACCTGCAAGCTTAAATAATCCACAAACTTCGTCCACAAAGATTAGGTGCATATCAGGATGTGTTGTTCCATCTCGTGCATAAGGATTAGCTAGGAATTTCTCTATCATACCCGAAGGAATTTCATAATAAATATTTACAGTAGGTGCAGTTGGTTGAGGAGCAACTCTTTGTTCTTCCGGTCGCGGTGAAGATACCCCGAACAAGCCCCTCAAAGGATTGTTTTCCATAGTAACAAGTGACAGCAAATTTCAGCACACTACATAAATGTTTCCTTACCAAATTCCACTTACCAAAGGCGCTTCACTCCCCGGCAACAGCGCTAGAAAAGAGTCTTGATGACCCACAAGTATAGGGGATCTATCATAGTCCTTTGTATAAGTAAGAGTGTCGAACCCAGCGAGGAGTAGAAGGAAATGCCAAGTTGTTTTCAGCAAGGTATTCTCTGCAAGCACTGAAATTATCAGTAACAGATAGTTTTGTGATAAGATAAATCGTAACGAGTAACAAGTAAATAAAGTAACTAAGTTGAAGCAAGGCAGCCCAATCCTTTTTGTAGCAAAGGACAAGCCTGGACGAACTCCTATATAAACCAAAGCGCTCCCGAGGACACATGGGAATTGTTGTCAAGCTAGTTTTCATCATGCTCATATGATTTGCGTTCGTTACTTTGATAATTTGATACGTGGGTGGACCGGTGCTTGGGTGCTGCCCTTCCTTGGACAAGCCTACCACTTATGATTAACCTCTCTCACAAGCATCCGCAACTACGAAAGAAGTATTAAGGTAAACCTAACCATAGCATGAAACATATGGATCCAAATCAGCCCCTTACAAAGCAACACATAAACTAGGGTTCACATAACACCACTAGAGGAGAGACAACATACATCTCATCAAAATATCGAACGAATACCAAATTCACATGATTACTTGTAACAAGACTTCTCCCATGTCCTCAGGAACAAACGTAACTACTCACAAAACATATTTAAGATCAAGATCAGAGGAGTATTAATTATCATTAAGGATCTGAAATTATAATCTTCCACCGGATAAACCAACTAGCATCAACTACAAGGAGTAATCAACACTACTAGCAACCCACAGGTACCAATCTGAGGTTCTGGGACCAAGATCGAATACAAGAGATGAACTAGGGTGAGGAGATGGTGCTGGTGAAGATGTTGATGGAGATTGACCCCCTCTCTATGAGAGGATCGTTGGTGATGACGATGGCTTCGATTTCCCCCTCCCGTAGGGATGTTTCCCCGACAGAACAGCTCCACCGGAGCCATAGATTGGTTCTGCCCAGGTTCCGCCTCGAGACGGCGGCACTTCGTCCAAAAAGCTTCCTTCTGATTTTTTTTCCAGGTCAAAACACACCATATAGCCAAAGATGGGCACCAGAGGCCTGCCAGGGGGCCCACAAGGTCGGGGGTGCGCCCAGGGGGTAGGGCGCGCCCTCCACCCTTGTGGCTGGCTGGTGGCCCCCCTCTGGTACTTTCTTCGCCCAATATTTTTTATATGTTCCAAAAACATGCTCCGTGAAGTTTCAGGACTTTTGGAGTTGTGCGGAATAGGTCTATAATATTTGCTCCATTTCTAGTCCACAATTCCAGCTGCCGGCATTCTCCCTCTTCATGTAAACCTTATAAAATAAGAGAGAATAGGCATAAGTATTGTGATAAAATGTGTAATAACATCCCATAATGCATTAAATATCAATATAAAAGCATGATGCAAAATGGACATATCACTAGGTTCTTCTGGTAGGCGGTGGATGGACGACCTAAGTACCATACGGTGAAGTGGGCCGACATCTGCCTGCCCAAGGATTGAGGTGGCTTAGGCATCCTGGCCTCGCGGCGCATGAATGTGGCCCTCATGTTGCGCTGGGTCTGGCGGATCTTGCGGGCTGATGGAGGTTTGTGGCTTCAGCTGGTGGAGGCCAAGTACCTGCAGGGTCAACCCCTCTTAGCTTGCTCTCAATCGGCGGGATCCCAGTTCTGGAAGTCTATCCAGGCCATCAAGGAAGAGATTAGGTTGGGGGTACGCATCTCAGTTGGCAATGGGTACGGTACTCAGTTTTGGCTGGACCCCTGGCTTGATGGGGAGACGCTTCGTACTCGGTTTCCTGGGCTCTTTGTGATCTGCGTGGCTCCGAACGTGCTAGTTTCGGCAGCCGCAGTGGATGATGGGTGGAACATTGAGTTCGGCCGCGCATTCGGTCCGGAGGAGGTGCGAGAGTGGGTAAACTTGAGGGAAGTAGTCCCTCGTCCGTTGTCCCAAGCTCCTGACATAGTTTCTTGGAGTCTCTCTCCTTCGGGAGAATTCTCCGTTAGCTCAGCTTACTAGGCGTTATGTCGGACACCGGTTCTTCATTGGTTATCCCCATTGTGGAAGGCGCCGCTGCCCCTTAAGATCAAGATTTTCGTCTGGCAGCTTCTGATAGATCGTGTACCATCTGGGACCGAGGTGCTTAAACGCCATGGTCCGGGCAATGGTCTCTGCCCCCTTTGCCTCGTACCGAAGATGGGGACCCACATTATGTTCTCATGTGTTGCGGCTCAGGATCTTTGGTGCTTTGTTTGTGAGGCTTTAGGACTGGAGTGGGAGGCCCGTGACCTGGCAGAGTTTCTGCGGGTTAGGGCCACTCAGGTTGGCCGCAAGCGCCGATAGTTCTGGCTTATCTTTGCGGCTATGACGTGGACCCTTTGGACTACTCGCAATAAGATGGTGATTGAGCGGGTCTTCCCGCGGCGTGCTTCTGAATCATTCTTCAAATGTCTCGCTTTCTTGTGGCACTAGCATCCGCTCGCTAGACCGAGGGACCATGACCGGCTTGGGCTCGCCATAGATGCTCTGCTCTCCTCTACGCGCCGGCTCACTAACCGTACGTGAGCACCGTAGCTTGCCCATGTGGGCCTTTTTTATTTCTTCTTTCTTTATTTGGGCGCATCTGTGTTGTGGCCCCGGTAGTTTTATTTTATGGTTGTGATTGATACTCGGCTGTTTGGTCATTTGCTTTTAAAAAAGCCTGTTCCGAGTTCTATCGACTACCGATACAACTCTACGCACACTTGACTTTTGCTTTACCTAAAACAAGAAAAAAACTAGGAGTACTTTGCAAGAATAAAACTACGAATAAATTGTGAGATAATAAAAGTGGATAGCTTTTGTCAACAAGAAAGTCATTTGTCCCTACGCAATCGATAACTAGACCAGTAATCATTATTGCAATTTTATATGAGGGAGAGGCATGAGCTAACATACTTTCTCTACTTGGATCATATGCACTTATGATTGGAACTCTAGCAAGCATCCACAACTACTAAAGATCATTAAGGTAAAACCCAACCATAGCATTAAGTATCAAGTCCCCTTTACTCCCATACGCAATAACCTACTTATTCATGTAGCATATTCTTTTCTTTTGTAGCATGGACATTTGGGATTTTAGATGATTCAAAACAATAGTCTATAATTGACATGAAGACATCAATACTCAAGCATATCAACGAGCAACCATGTCTTTCAAAATATCAACACCAAAGGAAGCTATCCCTAGCCCATTATGCTCAATCATTGATCCATTCATGAAACACACTCAAATATTAGCTACATCCAATGCACGAGTATGATCATAGTGATCCCTAGTTGGTGCTTCTAAGAGAAGATGGAGACTCAATTAAAAATAAAAATTGCATAAAGTAAATAGATAGGCCCTTCGTAGAGGGAAGCAGAGATTTGTAGATGTGCCAGAGCTCAAATCTTAAATTGAGAGATAAAAATATTTTGAGAGGCATGCTTTTCCCGTCAACTAAAATGACCGAGAATTCCCAATACTTTCCATGCTAGATACATCATAGGCGGTTCCCAAACATAAAATAAAGTTTATTCCTTTTTCCACAATTCTTTCACAATCCATGGCTAGCCGTATCCACGGGTGCCTTCCATACCAACACTTTCCAAGGAAATTATTATTTGACAACATAAAGTAAATTTCTTTTTCATTTCAGGACTGGGCATCCCTATTATCGCCACACTCTTGTGCAATGATAAGTGAAAAAACACTCATCTAGAGAATAACACATCTAGCATGGAAAAATAACGGCCACCCCCTGCCGCTTCATGAGCGGTACGGGCACACAAAAAGGAAATTCATTTTGAAAATTAGAGTTGGCACAGACAAATTTAATTGGAACGGCATGGAAACACCGCATATAGGTAGGTACGGTGAACTCATTTGGCACAACTTTGTTTTAGGATTTTGGATGCACAAGCAGTATTCCCGCTTAGTACAAGGAAAGGCTAGCAAATAGATTAAGAAGAAACCAACCAAGAAACAAAAACAATCATAAACGAGCATTAAACATAACTAACACCAAATAATGCACCACAAGTAGTATGTAACTTCATTGCATAACTATTGAATTTTGTGCTTGCATAGAGAATCACAAACTTTAACACAAATATTCTTACTAAAGCATAATTACTCACTAACATCGCTCACATATTACTATCTCATATCTCAAAACTATTACAAGGAATCAAGTTTATAATGTCCAATGATCTTCATGAAAGTTTTTATTATATACCCCTTGGATATCTACCACTTTGGGACTAATTTCATATATTACCGATGCTTATAACAAGCTCCCAAATAAATTTAAATGAAGAACACGAGCATAATTTTTTTCCATCTCTCAAAATAATATAAGTGAAGCATGAGAGAGTTTCTTCCAAAATTTACTTACTCTCAAATTAATCTAAGTGAAGCATGAGAGTATGTCTTCAAACATTAAAGCACCACCATGCTCAAAAAGATATAAGTGAAGCACTAGGGCAATTCCATAGCTCAAAAAATTTAAGTGAAGCACATAGAGCAATTCTAACAAATAATAGCATCATTATGGCTCTCTCAAATAGGTGTGTCCAGTAAGGATGATTCTGAAAAACTAAAAAGCAAAAGAAGCAAAGACTCATATAATACAAGACGCTCCAAGCAAAACTCGTGATATGTGACGAATAAAAATATAGCTCCTAGTAAAATTACATATGGTCGTTAGAAGAAAGAGGGGATGCCTTCCAGGACATCGCCAAGCTTAGTTGCTTTGTTCTCCTTGAATATTACCTTGGGGTGCCATGGGCATCCCCAAGCTTAGACTCTTTTCACTCCTTATTCCTTCATCCATCGGGGTCTCACTGAAAACTTGAAAACTTCAATCACACAAAACTTAACAAAACCTTCATGAGATCCGTTAGTATAATAAAGCAAATCACCACTTTAAGTACTATTGCAAACCCATTCATATTTTATTATTGCATTATACCTACTTTATTCTAACTTTAGCATGGCTTATACCCCTTGATATAATCCATAGATTCATCAAAATAAGCACACAATGCAACGAAAACAGAATTTGTCAAAAACAAAATAGTTTGAAGTAATCTGGACTTTGACCATACTTCCATAACTCCAAAAATTCTGAAAAATTAGGACTACATAGGCGATTTGAACATCAATCTTGTGTAACACATCGCTTCTGTGATTTTTAAAAATTCTGCTACTAGATTTAAAGTTTCTATTTTCCAACAAGATCAAATCAACTCTCACTCAACATGATCCTAAAGGCTTTACTTGGCACAAACACTAAATTAAACATAAAAACCCAATCATAACAGTAGCATAGTTGTGTGAACACACCAAAACAGAATGAAAAAGAGAAAAAATATTTTATTTATTGGATTGCCTCCCAACAAGCGCTATCGTTTTATGCCCCTAGCTAAGCATAACTCATAGATTCAAGTATTGTCATCTTTGGTTTTGATCCATAGGTTTCCCTCATGATTGATTCATATGCTGGCTTAATTCTTGTTCTAGGGAAGTGTTCCATACCATTTCTTAGTGGAAATTGAAATTTAATATTCCCTTCTTTCATATCAATCACGACACCTATAGTTCGTAAAAAACGGACTACCAAGTATTATGGGACAAGACAGATTGTAATCAATATCAAGAACAATAAAATCTATGGGAACATAGTTCCTATTTGCAAGAATAAGAACATCATTAGTCCTTCCCAAAGGTTTTTTAATAGTAGAATCCGCCAAGTGCACAATTAAGAGAACATTCTTCCAACTTGGTAAAACCTAGCACATCACAAAGAGATTTCGAAATTGTGGAAATACTAGCACCTAAATCACATAAAGAAAAGCACTCATAATTTTTGATCTTGACTTTAATGGTAGGTTCCCATTCATCATATAATTTTCTAGGAGTTGAAATCTCTAATTCCAAGTTTTCTTCTAAAGCTTTCATCATCTCTTCTACAATATGTTTAGTAAAAGCTTTATTTTATTCATAGGCATTGGGTGTTTAACATAGATTGCAACAAATAGATGCATTCAATCAAAGAGCAACTATCATAATTAAAGTCTTTGTAATCCAAAAGAGTGGGCACATCACTAGTTAAAGTTTTGACCCCCCAAAACCACTTTTATTAATTTTTTCAACAAGATTTTCACCCTCTGAATTATGAGGACGCCCTCTAGCTAAAGTTGACTCTTCTTCAATCCTATTTTCATCATGTTTAATATTACTAAACAAAGAATCAATAGAAGAAACACCAATCATCTTAACATTCTCATCGTTACTATGAAAGCAATCGAACGAAAATGCTCTTTCTAAAATTCTCTTTTAGCTCTAAGCATAGCGGTACGCGTCTTACTTTCATCCATAGAAACATAGAAAGCCTTAATTGACTCATTAACATCAACCTTGGGTGGAAAGATTTTGTTCTTAAGATTTTCCACATCATGTGAAATTTTATCAATGTTCCTAGACATATCATCAAGCTTACTCATTTTTTCTTCTATTGTACTATTGAAAACCTTTTGAGCATTGATAAATTCTTTAATGTTACTCTCAAGATCAGAGGGATTCCTATTATTATTGTAAGAAGAATTACCATAGGAACTACCATAATTATTAGAGGAATTTCCAGGAAAAGGCCTAGGATTAAAATTACCTCTATAAGCATTGTTATTAAAATTGTTTCGGGAGACAAAATTCACATCTACGGGATCACTATTTTGCTCAATCAAAGTAGACAAAGGCACATCATTAGGATTAGTAGGAGCATTTTTACTCGCAACCAATTTCATAAGACCATCAACTTTTTCACTCAAAGTACTAATTTCTTCAACATAATTGATTTTTTGCTAATAGGTGCTCTTTCGGTATGCCATTGTGAATAATTTGCCATGATATTATATAATAATTTAGTAGCTTCAACCAAAGTAATTTCCATAAAAGTACCTCCCACAACGAAATCCAAAAGATTTCTAGAAACAAAATTCAACCCTGCATAAAAGTACCCCGTCACCACTCCAGCGCGGTGGCCAGCCTAGCAAGCACCTGCGTGGTGGCATGCAGATCTTCGTGAAGATCCTGCCACCTCTCCAGCGAAGCAGCTGGCCAGCCAACTTGGCACTGGATGCCTCGTCGGCATGGACGCGTGTCAAGACGGAGCAGGGCGGCGACGGACGGGACGAGTTCTACTCCCGTCCCCGATAAAGCTGAAGGGCACGTAAGCAGCACATTTAATGTGTCTGTCCTAAGACGCCGATGATAAACATAGACACTGTAGCTACTTTACACCTCCTGTGTGCCGCTGTCGCGACCCCTTGGACATATAAAAGGAGGCCCAAGGCATACTCGAGGAGGATTCGGACTTTTGAACCTCTCGGCCCAGCTTGCATGTAGAGCAACTAGCCGAAGCTCAAGAACACAGAATATACACTCAAGTAGGACTAGGGTTTTACGCTTCTCAGCAGCCCGAACCTAGGTAAAAATCCATTGTGCTAATCATTAGATCTGCTCTTTGGACCACTCCTCTTCCCTGCCAAACCGTAGAAGGGATCCACGTGAACCTGTAGGTGTCGTTCTCGCCGACATCTTTGGCGCGCCAGGTAGCGGTGGAAGGTTCTGCAAACATGATCTAGCGGTTAGCACGTCGTTTCCTTGATCAGCATGGCTCCCAAGAAGAAGGGGATCACGGCGATCGGCTCGTCTGGAGCCGGTCCGCTCGTGCCACTCCAAGGGCGGAGCCGTGCTGCCTACGGGCGTCGCGGCAACCTCCAAGACCCCTCCGCCGGCGCCCGCGTCGTGGTCCGCCTAGGTTGTGCGTGATGAGCAGCGTCGCGACGTTGGTGTCCCCGGGCGCCACCGCGGGAAGAGCCCTCAGCATCATCTCGAGATGCGTAGGGCCGGCAGGCACTAATGAGCCGCCAAGGCTCCATGGTCCTATTTTCTCTTCTTTCTCTTTCATAGAGGACATAAGGTTCCCTCGCATACAAGTTTGCCAGGGGGATAGAGAGTGTGGACACCAACAAGCGACGCTCGAGGTGGCGTCTTGCGAAAAAGAATACAGCAGCAAAAAGCTAAGTCACGAGACTTCAAGTAAATTTTCTTTTAACATCAGGTTATTCTCCTCGAATGGTCTCGGTTCTTGTATAGGAAAACCTGCACGCGAAGGAACCTTGTCGGGATTGGTTGCGCCCTTGCTCCGTTTCGAGTCCGCTCAACGGCTCAGGTGGCTGCACTAAAAACGGCAAGGTGCCTTGCCGGCAGCAGCACCTCCAGCAGGCTGCTAAGGATCTATCCTCAAAGCGCTCGCGGCTAGGGTGCGCGCACTAGCAAGCTTTTCCCAGTAACCCGTAGAGTGTGTACTATACAAAGAGGAATCATACGAGGAAGATAGCATGTGTTCAATCCGAAACATAGCAAGTTATATTACATTAATAGTTGCGGCAGTTCTAACTTAACTGGGATTGTTTTGGGTGCAGATCCATGATGGCGAGAGGGAGCGGAGCGCCTAGTCCCGGCGCTGGCCTTCCACCCTCTTGACATTGTCAACCAGGCTGACGACGGGCGCGACAAGCTCTTCAAGCGCCCTACAGTCCGCATCTGCCGGCAAGCTGTCTTGGCTGAGGTCGATGCTGGGGTTCCTGTACGCCACCTTGGTGAGCACCTTGAGGAGGGCGCCCTGGCAAAGCTTCCGGGACTCGTTGGCCAGGTGGGTCACTCGGCCATCGTGGAGTAGCTTCAAGGCGTCAAGGACGGCCTCGAAGAACATGGTCACCCTGGCACTCTCAGTTATCCTATCATCGTGAGAGAACTTGATGCTCGGCAAGCCCATGGTGGATAGCTGCATTGTGAGCCTCTCCGGACGTCGACGAGGCGCTCGGTCCAGATTCCCATGCCACCCATGAAGTCGTTGTGCTCGGCGGCAGCACTCTCGAGCAGTAGCTTCTCATCCTAGAGGTTCTTGGCTAGGACCTTCTCGCGAGCCCTGCTGCCCGCAAGGGTCTCCTCCAGGGTGGTCAGCTTCAGCTTTAGATCGGCAATGGAGTCGTTGGCTTTGGAGAGCAGCTTGTTCTTAAGAAAAATAGTGACCTGCAAGCTCGCCAAGGTGTCGAAAGTCTTGTCTCTGTCGCTCTTGAACGTCATGACCTCCTTGCTATGCTTCTCCAGCTCCGCCTCCAGCCTCTCCACCTTGCCGTCCAGCTCGTTCTTGGCGGCCTCTGCGGCTTTAGCGGCATCGATGGCCTCCTTCAGCTTGCCGGCATGATCCAGGACCAGAGCGTCGAGTGCATCCTTGTGCTTCTGCTCCAGTTCCTGGGTCCGCCGTGCGACGAGCTTCTCAATTTTTCATCCTTTCCGCGGAGCGTGGCGGCAAGTGCCTTCTCGCGAGCGGCAAGGTCCTCTTCCTGGGCATCGAGCAGGACACGGCGCTCCCTTAGCTCACTGTCTTCCTTGGCAGTTCGTGCAGCGGCCTCCTCCTGGGCCTTCTTGATGTCTGATTGCTTCAGGAAGAGCTCATTCCGGCGCTGACTCAGCTGCTCCTTGTTGGTCTTCAAATCTTGTCGGGCCTCCGTAAACTAGGCCTGTATCTGCTCAACGCGCTCTTGGAAGCCCACCTCCGCCGCGTCAACGACCGTCGTCCTGGAGTCCAGCTTCTCCTTGCGAGCACGGTGAAGTGCCTGAAGCTTCTAGAAGTTGCTGCTCATGGCTTGGAGGAGCTGGTCCTCCTTGGAGCTGCCGCTGCTGGCGCTTGGCTCATCGACAACCTGGAGCCCGGCCGCAGTGATGACCTCTTCATCAACCCCCCCCCCCCCCCCCCCCCGCAGGCGCTCTGGTGCTTGCCATCCCCGGGATGCTGACAAACAAATCCTCACCGATCTTCCGGTATCTGCTCGAGGTGGGGGATTCGGAGGTGGACGGTTGGTCGTCAATCACCGTCTCCCCGGCAGCTGAGGACTCTGGGACCGATGTAGCGTCAGGCGCTCCTGAGGCAGGAATGCCGTCAGTACGGTCGCCGGTCTCCTCGCGGGCCTCCGCGGTAGATCCCCTGGCGACCTCTTCATGTGCTTCCTTGGCGGCCTCGCGGCGGCAACCTTGTCGGCCTAAGCGGCGGCATCCTTGGCGGTCTCCTCGATGGTGCCATCGATATCCATCTGACCCACCAAGGAGAGGTCTGAAAACCAAGGGGGAGAAAAAAGATGAAACCAGGATCAAAGTTCGAAGCGAAAAGAAATTACACTGGAGAACTGGTCAAGACCAGGAGGAGGGCGCCTTACCTACGACGAGTTGGGGAGGAGTGGTTCCCTCCCCGACAACACTCGTTGCCAGGATGGAGCCGCTGGCACCTGTGCTTGCCGGCTCTCCCTCCACACGTGTGGGCTCGTTGATGGGGGCCCTTGCCGGCTCTCCCTCCACATGTGTGGGCTCGTTGCCGGGGACCCCTCCCTGGGTGGTGTGGTGGTTGGTGGAGGAGGCGTGTTGGTGGCGGCTCCTCCTGTTGCTGCTCTTCCCCTGCAAACCCGGCAATATTAACGATGAGAAGACACACCCAGCGCTCGCCAGCGGAAAGTGGGTAATGAACTCAAGCTAGGGGCTGAGTCGGGGGCTGCGACATGGACTGGGGCCCGGGCTGATCGTGATCACCTCCGGCGCGCTTCAGGTGCTTGCCGGGGGCTCGTCACCCGTCGAGGTCCTGGCCCTCTTCGCCATCCTCTGTGCCAATGTCTCCGTGTCCCTATAGAGGCAAGCCAAGATGATATCAAGTCATGCAAAATAACCAAAACAGAGATTATGGAAATAGAGAAGGTGGTGGAGCACTTACTCATCCCCTTCTTCATCCTCTTCCTCTAGCCTCCTCCTGTTCGGGCTCATCGAAGAGAGGTCGTAGTCGGCCTCTGGTATTGTGTCCATTCGGAGGGGTGGAGATGGAGGCCTGGGCCGCTTGGCCGTGGCGGAGGACGTGGCCGCTGCTTCCTTTGCTGCCGCGGCCGTGCGCCTTGTATGGCGCACGTGTTGCGCCTGGGCCTCTTGCCACTGTGCGGCCTTGCCGGCAGCCCTCTTGACGGGGACCTCGTCGAGCGAGGAGGCTCGCCGCACTGGCTCGCTGGAGCCAAATCACCGGAGGACGCGCTTCCTCCTCCCCTGGACTGGGGGCTCCTCGGGCGGCTCCTCTTCATCCACCTCTTCGACCGTCTCCTCGACGGAAGGGGCCCTGGTGGCGGCGCCGCGGTGCTCCCCGGTGGACACCGCCTGCTCAGCAAAGTCTTCTTCGGCCCCGGCCTCGCTTTCTTGGAAGCCGGCGCTGCCGGCCGCCACGGCAAGAGCTGCCTCTTCCGCCCTACTGGCGATGTACGCCGCCTCTTCGTCGGTGGTCTCGCGGACGAGTTGTGTTTCCTCGCGGACAGGCCCCTCCGACAAGCTGTCAAAGAACTCTTACACCCACACCTCACCTGACTCGACCTAGCTCTGGTCAAGGCCATGAGCGTTGAACTTCGGCATCATGGCGATGACGGAGGACCAGGCGGAGTTGTTGCAGAGGGGTACCACGGCCGCCGGCAACTTGAACGGCTTGTCGGCCTTCTCAGCCTTGCCGGCTTTTTCGGCCTTGTCGGCCTCCCTTTGTTATGCAGAGGAGCGATAAGGCGGCGGAGGAAGTTGGCCCCGATCATCTCCAGAATGAGCCCGGCGGTCTTGAGGCGGTGGATTCTGGTGGTGGCAACTGTGAGCATCTTGTCCTGAGGGTCGAGGTCGCCCCAGTTGCCGTGACGGACCACTTGCGCTTGTCGGGGGGTGCAAAATGGATGCGGCTCCTTCTCCACAATCCAGCACCACATGTGCCACCATTCGTCCCACTTCTCCTTCTGGGTCCCGTTTGGATACGTCTCCTTGCACAAAGCCCTCGTGATCCAGGTGACACGGCCGGACAGCGCCCCTCCTGGCTGGATGTCTGGGATGAAATAGTGGCGGAAGAGCGCCGTATTGGGGACCACCCCGGCAAAATTCTCACAGAAGTGGGCAAAGATAGCCATACACGCCACGGCGTTCGGCGTGAAATCCAAAATATGGAAGCCGAAGGTATACATGATGTCGATGAAGAAATCCGAGAATGGGGGCAGAGCCCGCAGTAGAAATAATCGACGAAGAAGGGGAATTTATCTGGACCTGGCGCGCCGTTGGGACCAGGGATGACACGGGTGGCGGGATGACCCGTCGTCTCCCTCCCCCACATGAACTGGTACCGATCCTTGAGCGCGATTTTGTCGAGCCCAGGGGCGAAGATGACACGCTCCCTCCGCATCTTCACTAGCTCGACCTCCGGCACCTCTTCCCCCTCGCTCGCCTTGAGCGCTCCCTTTCCCTTGTTTTTGGGTGCCATAGCAGCCGACGGGGGGCAGGGGACCGAAAGTGGTGACGGCACTGCGGCAATGGGCGGAGGAGAAAGCTCTAGATTGGGCTCAAGGAAGAAAGAGACGTCGGTTTCCTATATTGGAGTGGGCGAAAGGGGTAAATGAGCAATGCCCCTACGGATTCCTATTTTTATGGGGAAGGCGCGGGGCTGCCTCCTTACTGTTCAATGTGAAGGCATTGGCGTAGGCACAGGCGTGCTGCAACCGTTCCATGCACGACCCCCACGCCGCACACTCAACACAGATCGTGGGGAAGCATGGTAGACGAGAAGATTACGGTAGTTATCCCCTGCCACGCGTACCCGTGCACAGTTTTGGGCCTGGCCCAACGACGCTTCATACTCGTGTATGGACCAGGCCTGGGGGCTCCTGTCGGTGTACTAAAGTTTGAGCCCCTTTTGGTACCCCTTACTTGTGCACGGACAATTACAGTCACACCCCTGGCACGGCTTGACGGGGGTAGCTAGGAACAAGATACAAGGCAAAGAGAGGCGGCCAAGCCAGAGACCAGAGGACAGGGGCGAGCTGAGCCCCCGGCAAGATCTTTGTCGGGACGGCTTGCGAGACCCCGGCAAGATCCTTGCCGAGACAACTTACAGAGCACTAAGAAGAGCACCACCCTTGAGGTTGAGAGCTCTGACACCATCGACAATGTTAAGGCCAAGACCCAGGAGCGCGCGCGTAGTGGCGTGCAGATCTTTGTGAAGGCCAGACGACAAAGTGTCTAGCAAGATCCTTTTCAAGGACGTCTGCGAGGCCCTGGCAAGACCCTTGCAGGGGACATCGGCAAGACTCTGCCACCCCGTCACCACTCCAGCGTGGTGGTCGGCCAGCCAGCCTAGCAAGCACCTGCGTGGTGGCATGCAGATCTTCGTGAAGATCTTGCGACCTCTCCAGCGCAGCAGCTGGCCAGCCAACTTGGCACTGCATGCCTTGTCGGCATGGACGCGTGTCAAGACGGAGCAGGGCGGCGACGAACGGGACGGGTTCTACTCCCGTCCCCAATAAAGCTGAAGGGCACGTAAGCAGCGCATTTAATGCGTTTGTCCTAAGACGCCGATGATAAACATAGACACTGCAGCTACTTTACACCTCCTGTGTGCTGCTGTGGCGACCCCTTGGACATATAAAAGGAGGCCCAAGGCATACTGGAGGAGGATTCAGAGTTTTGAACCTCTCGGCCCAGCTTGCATGTAGAGTAGCTAGCCGAAGCTCAAGAACACAGAATATCCACTCAAGAAGGACTAGGGTTTTACGCTTCTCAGCGACCCGAACCTGGGTAAAAATCCGTCGTGTTGATCATTAGATCTGCTCTTTGCACCACTCCTCCTCCCTGGCAAATCATAGAAGGGATCCACGTGATCCCGTAGGTGTCGTTCTCATCGACAGCATTAATATCATAAGATGCCGCACTAGTGGCGGGAGGAGCAATCCGAGTACTAATAAAATCATTATTATTAGTATTGGAAAAATCACACAATTTGGTATTTTCTTGATACATCGTGACTACGCAAACAAGATCGCCCGCAAAGAAAAGATCGAACGGGAAAAAGGCAAATGAAAAGAAGGCAAATAAAATGGCAAATATTTTTGTGCTTTTGCAAAAATGTTTTAGAAGTGGGTGAGATGAAAACAAGAGGCAAATGGCAAATAATGTAAATTTCAAGGAGATGAGATTTGTGATTAGGTACCTGATAGATGTTGATGATGTCTCCCCGGCAACGGCGCCGAAAATTCTTCCTGATTGCTTATATCTGCGTTGGTATTTCCCCGAAGAGGACAGGATGATGCAGCACAGCAACGGTAAGTATTTCCCTATGTTATGAAACCAAGATTTTCAATCCATTAGGAGAACCAAGCAACACACTACTAGGGAAAAGCCTTGCAGTAGCGCGGGTCTAAGGGCTATAAGTAGCACGGGGTACTGCGCTATTGATACGGCGCTACAACTAATGTTTAAAAGTAGTGCATTTTGACGCGCTATTGCTATACCTACTTAGCAGTAGCGCTTTCCATACCAGCGCTACTGCTAAGTGCCTTAGCAGTAGTATTTTCCTGTCCAGCACTAAAGAGCGCTACTACTATATTTTCACATTTCTTTTTTTTCTACGTATTTGCGATGTTTTTGTACAGCGATATTTTCACATATTCTAATCATATCATAAACATGCAATATGCTCATCATACTATACACATAATAGTCTCATCATATCATCCAACACAAATCATGTCATCACACCATAATCACGATATAGCTATACAAGTTACATGACATGTCTCATCATACATAATGTAGTACTTCTTGAGGCGCCGGTTCGTATCCATCTCTCGCACTAGCTGAACATAAACTAACTATTTTCCGCTTCGGCTCTGCTATTGAACCCTCTCTGGCTGTCGCTCGGAAACCGGTACACCTGGGCCTGACACTACGGCCACTCGTCGTATACTCCTGGCGTAGCACTTCTTCGCCATCGTATCATAAGCATAAATAACAAAGTTCATCATACCCAAAATGCCCTAACTAGAGTGATCTTCGCTAGTTGAGGAGGAGGTTTAATTACATCATAAATAAATTTCATCGTGCATAACTCAAAGTTTTGCCATAGACAAAGTATGGACTAAATGGACACATTGTCATATATCGTCAATCAGTCCAACATGTCGTGCCATCCATCCAAGTCAGGGAGATAGTCCCCGAGTGCAATGAAAGGCTTCAGGTCGAGACGCTGAGTGGCTACACGTGTTCGGACGTCTTCCCGCGACATTTGACCTTCTTCATAGAACATCCCTGTTTTTTCATGGACCTCCTTCATGATGATTTGGGCAAGTTCATGTTGGATGTGATAGAACTCAGCTCGGAGTCGATGATCCGAGATATCTCCTAGTTTCTTTGCCCATTGCATAATATTGGCATCGCCGGATCTAGGTGACATGCAAAGGTTCTGTTGATCCCGTCTGTACTCCAGCATGTGGTGGAGGACATAGAATCCATCACTGAGAGTAGCACTCGGTTGCTGGATGCAGCAAAAGTTGGACTTATGGCCGAAGGCGGGCGCGCGGTTCCTTGTCTTCTTGAGCGTGATCTCTCCACCCCGTAGGTCGTAGCTAAAGATAGCACTGTCGAGAACAGACTTGATGTGGGTGTAATCCTTTTTCTTCATGTTCTTCGACGAGTCCAAGTAAAGAGTGTGGGAGAATCGGGGGTAAAGGATGATGAGGACAGCGCGCCTGTCTCTGCGCAAAATAAGTACACCTCAAATTAGCCTCCACGCGTGCAAATGAATGATTGAAATCGAAGGAAGGATATCCGCGGATGACTTACATGGGATGATAAGGCACGGAATCATCTCCTTGTCCTTATTGTCGACCATGAAATCGCCGATGTAGTTACTCGCGTATTCACGGTGCTTTGGGAAGACTGCCAAGAAGCCCTCGTGCATGAAGTACGGGTCAGCGACACAGATATAAGGTATCTGCTCAATCCTGATGTTGTAGTTCATGTACAACGCAAAAGGCAGACAAACGTAAAATCCAGCTTTTTCAAGTGAAACATGTCGAAGATGTAATTGAATCGAAGGAAGAACTTTTCCACGGGGAATGTGTCGACGTACAACCTTTGCCGGCACGTTAACCACGTAGAGCGGGTATCCTGTATTTTTTGAGGCGATCAGGCTTTTCTATCTCTGCAACACATCATCATGAAGTCTTCTTAGATTGCCATATATGACGTCTACCGCTGCCTTAGGTAGGATCGGATCACCGGGGATATGGTATTTCGCCGCACCTATGATAGGTATATGGTCTTCAACCCGAGGCTGCGGAGACGGCTGGCTCATACAAGCAGCTTTGCCTTTCCTCAGTCTCTTCCTATGCTTCTTTGACATTGAAGTGAGCCTATAATACATTCATCCTCTGGCAATTTAGGCACCAACTCATCACGCTCAAACCCAGAGTACTCATACTGCTGAGCCATCAATCCTCCATCGCCATAGGCACCGGTATTGAGATACTGTAGAGGGTCATCGTCATCCTCGTCGATGGCATCATGCATTGCTTCTTCGACGGCAGCGATGTCATCAGCCACTAATGGAGCCTCTTCCTCACGTCGTCTGCTATCACCCGACACGACAGGCGACGCTAATTGGGTAGGTGGGGTGTTGGTGTTCATACCTTGCTAAGGCTGCTTGGTCGTGGGTGTGCTCCCGGCGCCTCCAGACGAAGCAGACTCTTTGGCCACAACAGGACCAAACTCTTTCAATCGCCAAGCCGCCGCGAGGTCTCGTCGTCATCTCCCCTTTATGCTACCGGATAAGCCAAATTCTCGTGGCCCGTTTTTACACTGGCCACGGAACCTTGAAGACATTAGGGGGGATCGGCCGGCTGTGGAACAATTCTTCCTTCGTCTTCACTATCGTCGCCTTCCCCATGTACACCTTCTGGCCGCTGATGGTGTACAGTATGGTGCACGGGGTTACGTCGGCCTGCAAAGACATGTCTACGACGTGAGACATCCGAAAGGCAACAGAAACGGGAGATTATACATATATTGAAGAGGGCCGGTGTCACAAGTACCGTGAGGGCGCCGAGCTCAGCCAAAGACGAAGCCCCGCCGAGCATGCCAGAGACGGAGGACAGGCTGCTATAAGCAGGTGCGGGAGTAGGTGCTGGTGCAACGCTAAACGAGCTGCTCCCGAAGAAGTTGGAAAGGGGAAAATCCACTGCCTCTTTATCTGGATTTTGCTTGCTCCAACTGACGATAGCCGGAATCAAGACACTATACGAAGCTGTTGTTTCCTCTCTTGCGGCAGCTACCGCTGCTTTGACTGTCTCAGCTGATTTCTTATCAACCGCAATCTCAACCTTCTTGTCGACGTTTTCTTCGTTTAACCTTCGTCTTTCCTTTCTCTCCTTGGTGGTCTCACGGTAGTACTTCTTCCACGTAGCGCCGTCTCCAACGTCACGCACGCGTCCATACGACGGATGAGTGTCCACCGGGAGTCCTTTCAATATGTTCAACGCCCGGTTGAATGGGGTGTCCCACTTGGGCATCGCCAACGCCTCAGACGGCGAGTCGCTTTCGACCGCAATCCTATGCTGCTCTTTTTGCAAAAGGAACGTGTATCGTTTACAAATGTGACTAAACGTGCAGTCAAATTGATCAAAAGCTAAAATTAAGGGCTAAATTAAAAATTACCAACAGTCTCATGAACTCCGTCGTGACCGCGTCCGTTTCAAAAACCTTGTTTACTTGGTTCCAATCCTACCGGGCCCTAATGACGTCACGCTCCTGCGGGGCGGTGAACTCCGCCAAGGGGTCTGGGATCCCCAAACTTTCGCGTTCCGTGTCCTCCTTGGTCCATATGGGCCTTTTCCCGTGTAACCACGGCTTCCGGAGTGGTGGCACCCCAGGTTCCTCTCTTGAAGCCCCTTCATGTACTTCGCCTTTTCTTTGGCAGCTTCGGCAACGCAAGCCGCCTTGAATATTTTGAACTGCTCTTCTATAATTGTCGGATTATCCTTTACAATCTCAGAGTAGGGTTCCTTTTTTTACCATGATCCGATGTTTCGCCCTTACATTCGAGGCGGACAACGCGCCGCTAAACTTGCCCATGGTGCATTTGTTATCTTCTTCATTGCCGAGTCTTGCAACGGTCGAGTATATTTGATTTCATCCCGGCCCAGGAACAAGAATACCTGGTGCAGCTTCCTTAGGAGGGAGTGCTCCATATTTGGTATCTTCTTTAGTTTCTCATCGTTGATGGTGGTGGTTGCCCGCCCATAGGATGCAGCCTATTTGATTGTCGTAGCACGCGCGCGCTTCCGTAGGCTCTTTTGGCTCAAAATTGCCGGAGTCCACCTCTGCGACCACCAGTCTAGTAGTGTTGAGCTGGTTTGGGCGTCGTATCCTCTTCAGTTTTGGTTCTATACCGGCTTCGCCAGTCTCGGCGCCGCTGCCGATCTTGATGTCGATCTCAGTCTCGGATGTGACAAGTGGGCACTGCAACAACCGTTGCTCCTCGAGAAGGTTCAGATAGGCGTCTGCCGCCTCATAGACGTTGCAATAACCAGAACCATGTCCTTCATCATTGCTAGCCATGTTTCCTATGATTAAATCTAGTCAATTAACTCTAGACCTAATAAAATGAATAATAACATTAAAAAGGTCTATGTTTTGCAGGAATGTTGATTCATTCCCGTTGCGGAAAATCCCGGGCACTCGATATGTCCTAGTTTGTAGCACAAGTCATGCCAAAATTCATGGAAAATTTCGGCATGACCTTTGCTAGAAAGTGGACAAATCGAGAACCTAAAATTTGCCGGAACGGAAATGAATCAACATTTTGGCAAAACATAGGCCACCCGACTTCATTCCCTGCAAACAACAAAAGGCCACTTGCGCACAATCGAACCACTTCAATGTTGCATATAACAAGACCACTTAAGAACCTGTACATGAGCAACTACAACAGTAGATATACATTAGCAAACACTATTGAGGAATTTGCATATAACCTGACCACTTCAATGAAAAGATATAATCAACAATAATGGAATATGCAAATGAACATCAATGACATATATCATATAACATTGATATGTCTCCAACGTATCTATAATTTTTTATTGCTCCATGCTATTATATATTCTGTTTTGGATGTTTAATGGGCTTATTTATACACTTTTATATTATTTTTGGGACTAACCTATTAACCAAAGGCCCAGTGCAAATTGCTATTTTTTGCCTATTTCAGTGTTTCGTAGAAAAGGAATATCAAACGGAGTCCAAACAGAATGAAACCTTCGGGAGTGTGATTTTTGGAACAAACGTGATCCAGAGGACTTGGAGTGGACGTCAAGAAACGAACAAGGAGGCCACGAGGCAGGGGCGCGCCTACCCCCGTGGGCACGCCCTCCACCCTCGTGGGCCCCTCGTGGCTCCACCGACCTACTTCTTCCTCCTATATATACCTACGTACCCCGAAACCATCCAGGAGCACCACGAAAACCTAATTTCACCGCCACAACCTTCTGTACCCATGAGATACCATCTTGGGGCCTTTTCCGGCGCTCCGCCGAAGGGGGAATCGATCACGGAGGGCTTCTACATCAACACCATAGCCTCTCCGATGATGTGTGAGTAGTTTACCATAGACCTTCGGGTCCATAGTTATTAGCTAGATGGCTTCTTCTCTCTCTTTGGATCTCAATACAAAGTTCTCCTCGATCTTCTTGGAGATCTATTCGATGTAACTCTTTTTGCGGTGTGTTTGTCGAGATCCGATGAATTGTGGGTTTATGATCAAGATTATCTATGAATAATATTTGAATCTTCTCTGAATTCTTTTATGTATGATTGGTTATCTTTGCAAGTCTCTTCGAATTATCAGCTTGGTTTGGCCTACTAGATTGATCTTTCTTGCAATGGGAGAAGTGCTTAGCTTTGGGTTCAATCATGCGTTGCTCGATCCCAGTGACAGTAGGGGAAACGACATGTATTGTATTGTTGCCATCGAGGATAAAAAGATGGGGTTTATATCATATTGCTTGAGTTTATCCCTCTACATCATGTCATCTTACCTAATGCATTACTCTGTTCTTATGAACTTAATACTCTAGATGCATGCTGGATAGCGGTCGATGTGTGGAGTAATAGTAGTAGATGCAGGCAGGAGTCGGTCTACTTGTCACGGACGTGATGCCTATATACATGATCATGCCTAGATATTCTCATAATTATGCACTTTTCTATCAATTGCTCGATAGTAATTTGTTCACCCACCATAATACTTATGCTATCTTGAGAGAAGGCACTAGTGAAACCTATGGCCCCCGGGTCTATTTTCCATCATATAAGTTTCCAATCTATTTTTACTTTGCAATCTTTACCTTCAATCTTTATCATAAAAATACCAAAAATATTATATTATCATCTCTATCAGATCTCACTTCTGCATGTGGTCGTGAAGGGATTGACAACCCCTTTATCGCGTTGGTTGCAAGGTTTTTATTTGTTTGTGTAGGTACGAGGGACTTGCGTGTGGTCTCCTACTGGATTGATACCTTGGTTCTCAAAAACTGAGGGAAATACTTACGCTACTTTGCTGCATCACCCTTTCCTCTTCAAGGGAAAACCAACGCATGCTCAAGAGGTAGCAAGAAGGATTTTTGGCGTTGTTGCTGGGGAGTCTACACACAAGTCAAGACATACCAAGTACACATCACAAACTCTTATCCCTTGCATTACATTATTTGCCATTTGCCTCTCGTTTTCCTCTCCCCCACTTCACCCTTGCTGTTTTATTCGCCCTCTCTTTCCTTTTGCCTCTTTCCTGTTGTTTTTCTTGTGCCATGGCCGAATCAAAAAGGGCCAAGGGCTCTATCCATGGTTTTAATAATTTGGATAGTCCCTCTGTCCTCTCTAAGCTCATAAATAATGATGCTATGGAAAGAACTACCGGGGTTGTCAATGAGGGTTTGAATAATTTCGATGAAGATGATCCCTGAATTTTTCGTTATTTACTTGATGAGTCTTTGAAAGATGCTTGGGATAGGCTTTTAAGGATCCGAGCTAGCTATGTGCCCCAATATCAAATTGAGATATACCTAAAAAGCTTTTATGTTGGGTTGCCCGCTTCGTTCAAGCAAGTTTTAGATTCTATTTTTGCAGAGGGTTTTCTTGAAGGGGATCCCATAGATACCTATGAAAAGATGAAAACTATATTTGGGCACCCTATGAGTGAGAAAGTTGAATCCACCTTTCTTTTGTGCTTTTACCAAAACGAGATTATCAAAGAGATGAAAGCTAGCTTAGATGCAAATTTTTGTAGCGTGCTTAATCTTTCTTCCACCATTAATGGCCACGTGCTTTATCAAAATATAAAGATAAACGCAATAGATAATAAATTTTCTCTTTTCTTTCCCAACACTAAAGATGGCAAGACCTAGATCTATCCTTGCCTTTATGCCTACCTAGGGGCGTTAAACGATAGCGCTTGTTGGGAGGCAACCCAATTTTTTTTTTTGTTTTTTTTTTTGCTTTTTGGTTTTGTTTAGTAATAAATAATCCATCTAGCTTATGTTTAGATGTGGTTTTATGTTTTAATTAGTGTTTGTGCCAAGTAGAACCTTTGGGAAGACTTGGGGAAAGTCTTTTTGATCTTGCTGTAAAAAACAGAAACTTTAGCGCTCACGAGATTAGCTACAACGTTTTACTGGAGAGTGATATTTAGTTGATTCTTTCTTCAGATGATTAATAGATTAATTCCTAACGTCCAGAAATTTATTTTAGAAGTTTTGGAGTTCCAGAAGTTTGCGTTAGTCACAGATTACTACAGACTGTTCTGTTTTTGACAGATTCTGTTTTGTGTGTGTTGTTTGCTTATTTTGATGAATCTATGGCTAGTAATGGAGTTCATGAACCATAGATAAGTTGGAATACAGTAGGTTTAACACCAATATAAATAAATAATGAGTTAATTACAGTACCTTGAAGTGGTGTTTTTTTTTCTTTCGCTAACGGAGCTCACGAGATTTTCTATTAAGTTTTGTGTTGTGAAGTTTTCAAGTTTTGGGTAAAGATTTGATGGATTATGGAACAAGGAGTGGCAAGAGCCTAAGCTTGGGGATGCCCAAGGCACCCCAAGGTAAAATCCAAGGACAACCAAAAGCCTAAGCTTGGGGATGCCCTGGAAGGCATCCCCTCTTTTGTCTTCGTCCATCGGTAACTTTACTTGGAGCTATATTTTTATTCACCACATGATATGTGTTTTGCTTGGAGCATCTTGTATAATTTGAGTCTTTGCTTTTTAGTTCACCACAATCATCCTTGCTGTACACACCTTTTGGGAGAGACACACATTAATCAGAATTTATTAGAATACTCTATGTGCTTCACTTATATCTTTTCAGCTAAACAATTTTGCTCTAGTGCTTCACTTATATCTTTTAGAGCACGGTGGTGGTTTTATTTTATAGAAATTATTGATCTCTCATGCTTCACTTATATTATTTTGAGATTCCTTTATAACAGCATGGTAGTTTGCCTTGGTTATAAAATTAGTCCTAATATGATAGGCATCCAAGTTGGATATAATAAAAATTTCCATATAAGTGCATTGAATACTAGGAGAAGTTTGATACTTGATAATTGTTTTGAGATATGAAGATGGTGATATTAGAGTCATGCTAGTTGAGTAGTTGTGAATTTGAGAAATACTTGTTCTAAAGTTTGTGATTCCCGTAGCATGCACGTATGGTGAACCGTTATGTGATGAAGTCGGGGCATGATTTATTTATTGATTGTCTTCCTTATGAGTGGCGGTCGGGGACGAGCGATGGTCTTTTCCTACCAATCTATCCCCCTAGGAGCATGCGCGTAGTACTTTGTTTCGATAACTAATAGATTTTTGCAACAAGTATGTGAGTTCTTTATGACTAATGTTGAGTCCATGGATTATACGCACTCTCATCCTTCCACCATTGCTAGCCTCTCTAATACCGCGCACCTTTTGCCGGTATCATACACCCACCATATACCTTCCTCAAATCAGCCACCATACCTACCTATTATGGCATTTCCATAGCCATTCCGAGATATATTGCCATGCAACTCACAACCGTTCCATTTATTATGACACGTTTCATCATTGTCATATTGCTTTGCATGATCATGTAGTTGACATCGTATTTGTGGCAAAGCCACCTTTATAATTCTTTCATACATGTCACTCTTGATTCATTGCATATCCCGGTACACCGCCGGAGGCATTCTCATAGAGTCATATTTTGTTCTAAGTATTGAGTTGTAAGTAAATAAAAGTGTGATGATCATCATTATAAGAGCATTGTCCCAAGTGAGGAAAGGATGATGGAGACTATGATTCCCCCACAAGTCAATTTGAGACTCCGGACGAAAAAAAGAAAAGAAAAAAAGAGGCCAAAAAAAGGGAGAAGGCCCAAATAAAAAAATGAATGAGAGAAAAAGAGAGAAGGGACAATGTTACTATCCTTTTACCACACTTGTGCTTCAAAGTAGCACCATGATCTTCATGATAGAGAGTATCCTATGTTGTCACTTTCATATACTAGTGGGAATTTTACATTATAGAAATTGGCTTGTATATTCCAATGATGGGCTTCCTCAAAATGCCCTCGGTCTTCGTGAGCAAGCGAGTTGGATGCACACCCACTTAGTTTCTTTTGTTGAGCTTTCATACACTTATAGCTCTAGTGCATCCGTTGCATGGCAATCCCTACTCACTCACATTGATATCTATTAATGGGCATCTCCATAGCCCGTTGATACGCCTAGTTGATGTGAGACTATCTTCTCCTTTTTGTCTTCTCCACAACCACCATTCTATTCCACATATAGTGCCATGTCCATGGCACACGCTCATGTATTGCGTGAAGGTTGAAAAAGTTTGAGAACATCAAAAGCATGAAACAATTGCTTGGCTTGTCATCGGGGTTGTGCATGATTAAATACTTTGTGTGATGAAGATAGAGCATAGACAGACTATATAATTTTGTAGGGATAACTTTCTTTGGCCATGTTATTTTGAGAAGACATGATTGCTTTGTTAGTATGCTTGAAGTATTATTATTTTTATGTCAATATTAAACTTTTATCTTGAATCTTTTGGATCTGAACATTCATGCCACAATACAGAAAATTACATTCAGAAATATGCTAGGTAGAATTCCACATCAAAAATTCTGTTTTTATCATTTACCTACTCGAGGACGAGCAGGAATTAAGCTTGGGGATGCTTGATACGTCTCCAACGTATCTATAATTTTTTATTGTTCCATGCTATTATATATTCTGTTTTGGATGTTTAATGGGCTTATTTATACACTTTTATATTATTTTTGGGACTAATCTACTAACCCAAGGCCCAGTGCAAATTGCTGTTTTTTGCCTATTTCAGTGTTTAGCAGAAAAGGAATATCAAATGGAGTCCAAACGGAATGAAACCTTCAGGAGCGTGATTTTTGGAACAAACGTGATCCAGAGGACTTGGAGTGGACGTCAAGAAACGAACGAGGAGGCCATGAGGCAGGAGGCGCGCCTACCCCCCTGGGCGCGCCTTCCACCCTCGTGGGCCCCTCGTGGCTCCACCGACCTACTTCTTCCTCCTATATATACCTATGTACCCCAAAACCATCCAGGAGCACCACGAAAACCTAATTTCACCGCCGCAACCTTCTGTACCCGTGAGATCCCATCTTGGGGCCTTTTCCGGTGATCCGACGGAAGGGGAATCGATCACGGAGAGCTTCTACATCAACACCATAGCCTCTCTGATGATGTGTGAGTAGTTTACCATAGACCTTCGGGTCCATAGTTATTAGCTAGATGGCTTCTTCTCTCTCTTTGGATCTCAATACAAAGTTCTCCTCGATCTTCTTGGAGATCTATTCGATGTAACTCTTTTTGCGGTGTGTTTGTCGAGATCCGATGAATTGTGGGTTTATGATCAAGATTATCTATGAACAACATTTGAATCTTCTCTGAATTCTTTTATGTATGATTGGTTATCTTTGCAAGTCTCTTCGAATTATCAGTTTGGTTTGGCCTACTAGATTGATCATTCTTGCAATGGGAGAAGTGCTTAGCTTTGGGCTCAATCTTGCGTTGCTTGATTCCAGTGACAGTAGGGGAAACAACACGTATTGTATTGTTTCCATCGAGGATAAAAACATGGGGTTTATATCATATTGCTTGAGTTTATCCCTCTACATCATGTCATCTTACCTAATGCGTTACTCTCTTCTTATGAACTTAATACTCTAGATGCATGCTGGATAGCGGTTGATGTGTGGAGTAATAGTAGTAGATGTAGGCAGGAGTCGGTCTACTTGTCACGGACGTGATGCCTATATACATGATCATGCCTAGATATTTCTCATAATTATGCACTTTTTCTATCAATTGCTCGCCAGTAATTTGTTCACCCACCGTAATACTTATGCTATCTTGAGAGAAGCCACTAGTGCAACCTATGGCCCCCGGGTCTATTTTCCATCATATAAGTTTCCAATCTATTTTTACTTTGCAATCTTTACCTTCAATCTTTATCATAAAAATACCAAAAATATTATATTATCATCTCTATCAGATCTCACTTTTGCAAGTGGCCGTGAAGGGATTGACAACCCCTTTATCGCATTGGTTGCAAGGTTCTTATTTGTTTGTGTAGGAACGAGGGACTTGCGTGTGGCCTCCTACTGGATTGATACCTTGGTTCTCAAAAACTGAGGAAATACTTACGCTACTTTGCTGCATCACCCTTTCCTCTTCAAGGGAAAACCAACGCATGCTCAAGAGGTAGCAAACATCAATCTTGTTTTTTGTTTATATAGCAACAATTATGTTAACCAAGTTTTTGAAAAGAAAAACAATTCTTTTTTGTTTATAGCTAAATGCCATAGCTACTATTTTTTATTTATAGCTAAATGCTTTTGTTTCTTGTTTAAAGCTAATTTATAGCTAAATGCTAAATGCTATTATTTTTTATAGCTAAATTCTACTTTTTTTATTTATAGCTAAATGCTATTGTTTCTTGTTTATAGCTAAATGTATAGTTTGTTATTTATAGCTAATTTATATACCCTCTGTTAAGGCCCTAGCTAAATGCTATTATTTATTTACCCTCTGTTAATTTAAAGATAAACGGAATTACTGTTTAGGCATTTTCATAAAAAATTGCACAAGCTAAATTCCTAAAAAAATGCTAATTTTTGTTCCTAAATGCTAAACAATCATACTGTCCTAAACAAATCTAGGGTTCGTATGAACACCTAGGGTTCATATGAACATCATCACAGCAGCAACATATGAAATTTTCCCTAGCAGAGAGAGAGAGAGGGGAGGGCAAGGGAGAGGAGAGGGAGAGGCATACGGACGGCGGCGAGGGTGGGCTCGGGCTCAGGCGGCGGCGGTGAGGTCGAGGGCGGCCTCGGGCGACGGCCGGCGTCGAGGGCGTGCTCAGGCAGGGCGATCGACTGCGGCGACAGAGGAGTGGGGGGATAGGGGGAAAGGACTAAGAAAAATTTTGAGCCCGCGCGGGGTTAATTCAAAATAGCGGTAGCGCTGGTAGGAAAAAAACACTACATCTAAGTTAGCTATAGCGCTTTCTACCAAAACATGTTACTGCTATAGGAAGTAGCTATTTATTTTCCTTTTCCTTTTCCTTTTATCTAAGGAACTTAGCTATAGCGCGGGCCTATAAAAAGCGCTAATGCTAGAGTAGCTATAGCGCTTTGTGAGAACAAGCGCTACTGCTATGCCTTTCTCCTTTGTTTTTCTTTTTCTTTTGCTTTCTTTACATTTTCTTTTTTAATTTCTCCTTTTTCTATTTCTTTCATTTTGATTTAATTTTCTATTTCTTTTTCATTTTATTTTCTTTTTCTTAGGAGTAGCGCTCTGCACCGAAAACGCGCTACTACAAGGAACTTAGCGGTAGCGTGCTTTCCGCAGGATCGCTACTACTATTCCTAGCCTACCGGCAACAGTGTGGGAATTACAGTAGTAGCGCTTTTACGTGCAAACGTGCTACTTCTACCACCATAGCTGTAGCGCCCTTTGTTGACACGCACTACGGGTAAGTAGCAGTAGCGCTTTTTTTCTTACCAGCGCTACTGCTATACCTCTGTGTATAAGGTTTTCCCTAGTAGTGACACTATATAAACAACACCTACACACAAATAACAAATACTTGCAACTCAACGCGTAAGAGGGGTTGTCAATCCCTCCTTGGTATTGAGATAGATTAAATTGTATGAGATTGGATAAATAGATCTAGCAAAAACACAAAATAAAATAAGTAAAGAAAAAGTGCATCAAGGTTTTTTTGGGATTTTGGAATAATAGATCCGAAAACAATATGATAGGAAATAGATCCAGGGCCGTAGATTTCACTAGTGGCTTCTCTAGAGAAAATAGCATACAATGGGTAAACAAATTATTGTTGGGCAATTGATAGAAGAACAAATAATTATGACGATATCCAGGCAATGATCATGTATATAGGCATCACGTCCAAGATTAGTAGACCGAAATGATTCTGCATCTACTACTATTGCTCCACACATCGACCGCTATCCAGCATGCATCTAGTGTAATAAGTTCATGGAGAAATGGAGTAATGCAATAAGAACGATGACATGATGTAGACAAGATCTATTCATGTAGGAATAGACCTCATCTTTTTATCCTTAATGGCAACGATACATGCGTGTCATGTCTCCTTCTGTCACTGAGAATAAGCACCGTAAGATTGAACCCATCACAAAGCACCTCTTCCCATTGCAAGAAAAATCAATCTAGTTGGCCAAACCAAACCAAAGTTTCGAAGAAGAAATACGAGGCTATAAAGATCATTCATATAAGAGTTCAAAGAAGACTCAAATAATATTCATAGATAGATCTGATCATAAACTCACAATTCATCGGATCCCAAAAAGTTTTGCTACATTTGGACTTCGTTTGATATGGATATTCTGCGAAGTAAAAAACAAGCAAAAAATAGCAACTTGCACTAGGTACTATGTCAATAAGTTAGTCCCAAAAAATGATATAAAATTGCTAGTAAATGAATATAAAACATCCAAGAATGATAATATAACATCATGGAACAATAAAAAATTATAGATACGTTGGAGACCTATCAGTCTTGAACGGGGTTAAGACTTCGAAGACATAGTAAACAGGATTTTGGACCTGGAACTTTTGACCCTCCATATCTTGTTCGACCACGAGTACTGCGCTGACCACCTGGTTTGTGGCCGAGAAGTATAATATCATCGGCTCACATGTACCTGGCACTGCTAAGACAAGGTTAGTGGCAAGGAGAGCTTTAACGTCCCCCAGGGCCGCCAGAGCCTCTTTGGTCCATTTGAAAGTCTTTGTTTGTTTTAGCAGCCGATACAGAGGTAAGGTCTTCTCCCCAAGTCTTGATATGAAGCAACTCAATGCCGCCACGCAACCTGCTAGTTTTTGTACATGCTTGAGCTCTGTTGGTACCTCTAAGTGGTCCAAGGCTCGTATTTTTGCCAGATTGGCTTTGATTCCTCGGCTGGATACAATGAAACCGAGGAGTTTGCCGGTTGGACTCCGAAGACGCATTTCTCCGCATTAAGTTTAATTTGATACTCCCGTAGGCTGGAGAATGTGTCGCGGAGGTTGTCTACCAACTGTCTGACGTGTTTGGTTTTGACAACCACATCATCTACGTAGGCCTCGACGGTCTTCCCAATGTGTTTCTCCAAGCATGATTGAATCATGCGCTGGTATGTGGCGCCGGTGTACTTTAGTCCGAAGGGCATCGTGTTGAAACAGAATGGCCTATAAGGTGTGATGAATGTTGTTGTTGCCTGGTCAGATTCTTTCATCTTTATGTGATGATATCCTGAACAGGCATCCAGGAAGCACAATGAATCGTACCCAGCTGTGGCGTCCATGATTTGGTCAATTCGTGGTAGGGGAAGAGGTCCTTGGGGCAGGCTTTGTTGAGGTCTTTAAAATCGACGCACAAGCGCCAGGATTTGCCCTTCTTTGGTACCATGACCAAATTGGCAAGTAAGTCGGGGTGTTTTATATCTCTGATGAACCCGGCTTCCAGTAGTTTGGCCAGTTCCTCACCCATTGCTTGATGCTTGGGTTCAGAGAAACACCAAAGTGCTTGTTTGACGGGCTTATAGCCCTTTCATATGTTTAGGTTGTGTTCCACGAGCTTGTAGGGTATTCCCTGAAGGAAATATGCCCTAGAGGCAATAATAAAGTTGTTATTTTGTATTTCCTTATATCATGATAAATGTTTATTATTCATGCTAGAATTGTATTGACCAGAAACTTGATACATGTGTGGATACATAGACAAAACACCGTGTCCCTAGTAAGCCTCTACTAGTCTAGCTCGTTAAATCAAAGATGGTTAAGTTTCCTAACCATAAACATGTGTTGTCATTTCATGAATGGGATCACATCATTAGGAGAATGATGTGATGGACAAGACCCATCCATTAGCTTAGCATATTGATCGTTCAGTTTTATTGCTATTGCTTTCTTCATGTCAAATACATATTCCTTCGACTATGAGATTATGCAACTCCCGGATACCGGAGGAATACCTTGTGTGCTATCAAATGTCACAACGTAACTGGGTGATTATAAAGATGCTCTACATGTATCTCCGAAGGTGTTTGTTGGGTTGGCATAGATCGAGATTAGGATTTGTCACTCCAAGTATTAGAGAGGTATCTCTGGGCCCTCTCGGTAATGCACATCATAAGAAGCCTTGCAAGCAAAGTGACTAATGAGTTAGTTACAAGATGATGTATTACGGAATGAGGTATCTCTGGGCCCTCTCGGTAAATTGCATGCTATGTTCCCCAACAGTGGCATACGAGCCAGGTCTATGCGTAGATGATATGCACGAGTAGAACACAAAGAGTTGTGGGCGGTGATCGTCATACTGCTTACCACCAATGTCTTATTTTGATTCGGCGATATTGTTGGATGAAGCGGCCCAGACCAACCTTACATGACCACATTTCATGAGACCGGTTCCACCGATAGACATGCAACTAGTTTTGCATAAAGGTGGCTGGCGGGTGTCTGTTTCTCCTACTTTATTTGAATCGAATTTGACTGCGGCCGGTCCTTGTTGAAGGTTAAAACAACAAACTTGATAAATCACCGTTGTGGTTTTGATGCGTAGGTAAGAACGTTTCTTCCTAGAAGCCCGTAAAACTTGCAACAACAAAGTAGAGGATGTCTAACTTGTTTTTGCAGGGCATGTTGTGATGTGATATACATTGTTGTATGAGATGATCATGTTTTGTAAATTATCAACAACCGACAGGAGCCTTATGGTTGTCTCTTTATTGTATGAAATGCAAACGTCATGTAATTTCTTTACTTTATCACTATGCGTTAGCGATAGTTGTAGAAGCAATAGTTGGTGAGACGACCACGACGCAACAATGGAGCTCAAGGTGTCAAGCCGGTGACAATCGAGATCATACAATGCTTTGGAGATGGAGATCAAAAGCACAAGATGATGATCGCCATATCATGTCACGTATTTTGATTGCATGTGATGTTTATCTTTTATGCATCTTATTTTGCTTAGTACGGTGGTAGCATTATAAGATGACCCCTTAACTAAAATTTCAAGGTATAAGTGTTCTCCCTGAGTATGCACCGCTGCGGAAGTTTGTCGTGTTGAGACACCACGTGATGATCGGGTGTGATAGACTCTATGTTCACATACGATGGGTGCAAGACAGTTTTGCACATGCGGAATACCCGGGTTAAACTTGATGAGCCTGGCATGTACATACATGGCCTCGGAACACTGTAGACCGAAAGGTCGAACATGAATCATATAGTAGATATGATCAACATAGAGATGTTCACCATTGATGACTACTCCATCTCACGTGATGATCGTACATGGTTTAGTATTGGATCACGTATCATTTAGATGACTTGAGGGATGTCTATCTAAGTGGGAGTTCTTAAGTAATTTGATTAATTGAACTTAATTTATCATGAACTTAGTCCTCATAGTATTTGCATATCTATGTTGTAGATCAATAGCTCGCGATATAGCTCCTATATATTTTTGATGTGTTCCTAGAGAAAAGTTGAAAGATGATAGTGGCAATGATGCGGACTGGGTCTGTGATGTGAGGATTATCCTCATTGCTGCACAGAAGAATTATGTCCTTGATGCACTGCTAGGTGACAGACCTATTGCAGGAGCAGATGCAATGTTGGTGTCAAAACTGACCGATCTCGGGTGAGGGGGTCCCGAACTGTGCGTCTGAGGATCAAAGATAACAAGGGACACAGGGAACACGATGTTTACCCAGGTTCGGGCCCTCTTAATGGAGGTAAAACCCTACATCCTGCTTGATTGTATTTGATGAGTATAGGGGTTACAAGAGTCGATCTACCTCGAGATCGTAATGGTTAAACCCTAGATGTCTAGCCTATATGAATTCTGATAGCCTCTACGGACTAAACCCTCCGGTTTATATACACACCGGAGGGGCCTAGGGTTGTACAGCGTCGGTTTGTAGAAGAAGGAAATTACATATCCGGAAGCCAATCTTGTCATCCACACATAGGAGAGTCCTATTCGGACACGGGGGAAGGTCTTCTACCGTGTATCTTCACGGCCCATCAGTCCGGCCCATATCACACAGCCCGGACCCGACGACCCCTAATCCAGGACTCCCTCAGTAGCCCCTGAACCAGTCTTCAATGACGATATGTTCGGCACGCAGATTGTCTTCGGCATTGCAAGGCGGGTTCCTCCTCCCGAATACTTCAAAGCAATCTTCTGAACAAAATAACCGTATCCGACTCTACATGATAATCACAACCTTCAACCACGAAGGCAAAACATATAATCAAAATAATGTCTTTCAACTGACAACTTTTCGGCGAAACGCCACGTCTGGCCTCTTTAACATTTCGAACCGTTTTTCGCCTCCCGCTTCGTGTTTCGAGGCACAGCCTCTATTGACACGTCTTGTCAAAACAGAGATCGTGTCCGCTTATTGCGGGATCCTCATCAATACGGTTTTGGGTAATCCAACCGTGTCATTCGCATGACCCCTTGGGAACAGGCGAGTTTTAAGGCTTGAGGGGGGGCGCTTGATATTCACTGCCTATATAAGTAGATAAAGATCCCTCTTTTCTCCCCATGCCTTCTTCCTTCTCCTATTTTCCCATCCTCAAGCTCCAGCGCCCAAGCTTTAATCTTTTCCACTGCCACCATCCTATCCAGCCATGTCCAAATCTGGTTCGAAGGGCAAGTGGGAGGCCTCCTCCGTCACAGAGGACGTAAAGGAGCTCCGGGAGGTGGGATATCTGTCTACGAACATCGCCCACAGGCTCCCTGCCAAGGAGCAAGTCATCCCCACCCCGGAGCCCGGCGAAAGGGTTGTGTTCATCCCTCACTTCCTCCGCGGGCTAGGGTTTCCCCTCCACCCCTTTGTCCGCAGCCTCATGTTCTACTATGGGTTAGATTTCCATGATCTAGCCCCAAATTCTTTCCTCCACATCTCGGCGTTTATCGTCGTGTGTGAGGCGCTACTCCGCATCCCCCCACACTTCGGCCTATGGCTAAAAATCTTCAATGTGAAGCTGAAGGTGGTCAACAGGCAGCACCCGGACTGCGGCGCCGCCATGGTGAGCAATCTCCCCAACACCACTTGGCCTAAGGGGGCTTCCATGGAGACCATCAAAGTGTGGCAACAAGAGTGGTTCTACATCACCGAACCCCACGGCGCCAGGTGAGCGGCCACTCCTAAGTTCAGATCTGGGCACCCTATGCAGCTCGCGTCATGGACCAACAAGGGTCTGGACTGGGGATCGACTGCGGAAGTGTTGATGCTGCAAAAGCGCATCACAAACATGATATGCAAGAACACCAATCTCACTAACGTGATTCAGGTGATGCTCTTCTGCCGGATCCTCCCCTGCCAACTCCGGCCCCTTCACATGTGGGAGTTTAATCCGGAAGGTCCACGGACCCTACAGCACTTCTTCGGCGCAACACACGAAGAGATCTGGAAGCTGCTCTTCAAGGCCTAGAAAACGTGGCCGAAGAATACCGAAGACATCAGCCTCGACAGCGAGAATCCGTCCACTCCTGTAAGTGTGTTATTCCCGAACATACATTCGGTCCATAAATTCTTAAGCATAATGGGTTTTCCGTCCCTCGCACAGGGCTGGATAGCGAAGGCAGAGCGGATCAAGTGTCCGGCACCGCTGCCTGAAGATCCGGCCACACCCCAGCTTATGAATATGCTGGTTCCGGCGCCCTATCAGGCGCCGGAGAAGAAGGCCAAGAAGAAGAGCAAAGAGGCCAAAGGCGGCCTCCGCCGTAAGGGTACTTCGGACGCAGTGTCCAGAGAGACCAAAATCCCCTCCTCCCACGAGGGAGATGAAGACGAAGAGGAGGAGGAGGCAGAAAGTGACTCCCCTCTCAAGGGGAGGAAAAATAAAAGGGCGTCCTCCATAGACCCGGAGGAGGGGGCGTCCAAGAGGGGGAAGATGACCCTCTTGGATGGTTCGGATTCAGATGCCGAACCCATCCCCGAGAGGCTTCCCAGGGCGAAGCCCCTGGCCGCATCGTACGTATCAAAGGATACATTACCAGTACTTGGTCCTTTATGTTTTTAATATAACATATTATGTTGTGTGTATTTCAGCCCTGCTCGCGACCTCGCCAACCCATCGCTATCTGAGGGGAGTTCTCTGGCACTAGAGATGGCAGAGAGCGAGATGCCTCCGCGAGCCTCTCCACCAACCATCACGGATGACACCGAGGTGTTGTCCCGAAGGGCCTCTCCGGGCCACGGAGGGTGAGTGAGGCTGCTAGGACGGCACCTGAGGGTGATGCCTCGGCTGCGGAAAACATGGGGGGTGCAACCCCCATGGAGACCAACGGCAGGGGCCCTGACCAGTCCGGCCCCCAGCCGAACATTATTCCGGAGACCCATATGGCTCCGAAATCAAGCGAGCAACCCCCTTTGAAGGAGGGGGGAGCGTCGACTCCGACGGCGACCTCCACTAATTCGGCGGTGCCGAACGCTCTGGTGGAGGCACTACGACGTGCTTCCATCGTGGAGGAGCACCGCACCCTGATGGGTGTGGTGGTTGAGAAGGTTCAATCCGCCAAGAGCGGGCTGAACGAAGCCTTCACCAGCCTGCTAACAGGCTTCGAGGTATGCGACGTAATACTCTTAGACGCTTTTATATGAAGGAAATATACCTGTATATAGATAATAGCCCCTGAGACTGTGTTCGGTTTTGAAAAAAGCCGAACAGGGGATCACATAGTACTCGGAAGAGGTGACGTACTTTTCTATTTTATAACAGGCTTCCCTACTGGCGGCAACCGCCCAGGCCGTTGAGGTTTCTGAACTCAATCGGAAACTGAAGCTGCTGATGATGAGGTCGACCGCATTAACAAGCGGTTCGATGAGGCGCAAGGTATGTGTGTACTTTAAAAGAGTTTGATTGTATATCTTAGGTGATAGGCAAACTCAGAGTGTGACTCATGTACTGCTGTGTTTATGAGTGCAGGTAGCGCGGCCGAGGTCGAAACCCTCAAGAGCGCCCTTGCACGGGCCAAGAAGGAGGTGAGGGCAAATAAAGCTGCCGCTGATAAAGCGGCTGCGGAACTAAAGACCGAACAGGTCACCCGCCGCCAGCATGAGGAGATGGTGGCCGAGGTGGGGCAAGAGCTGAAGGACGCCATCGGCAAGTGCAAGGCCTTGGAGGAGAAGAGTACAACCCAAGTGGCCGATCTCGCCAAGGCTCTCCCAGAGGCCAAAGAGGCGCGGACCGAATCCCAGAGTGCTCGGGAGGAGATCCGGCAGGCCGAACAGATAGCGGCTGGTAAGCCCTTTCTCTTGCAGAGTATATTTGGGGGTCAGGGATATGCCTTGCTCACTCGACTATGGAGTTCTTCAGATGCCTTTGCGGATCTTCCGAGGAGTGCCGCCGACGCCGCACAGTTCTTCCGAGCACAGGAGGGGAGCTCGGCAGAGAAGCTGTTCTGGTCACAGTTCCTGGCACCGGAGCACCCGGTGCTGTTGAACAACCAGATGAAGCAACTGGCGGAGCTGCACAGGATGTCCAGTTTGGCCATGAGGGACGTCATAGTCCGGCTATGGCCGTCCGAACCCATTCCGAGCAGCTACTTCGGCTTGGTCAGGCGACTCGTCAATGCGCTTCCCCGAGTTGAAGCCGTAAAACGCTCGGCGTGCATAGAGGGTGCGTGGATGGCCTTTGCCCATGTCAAGATGCACTGGGCGAAGATGAAGGCCACCATCATGGCGACCGAAGGCCCACCCGAAGGCAAGGACCACCTAAAGCCAGAGCAGTACTTTGACGACATCCTGGCGGGTGCCCGAATAGTAGAGGGCAAATGCTCAAAGGATACCATGTTTGAGTGAATGTATATGTTTATCAAGACTTTGTGTTATGAACCAAGGCCTGTAATATATGTATGCTTTTATCTGAAATTATTTTCCTCCTGTGCGGCCATTTCTAATTCTGAAAGTTTGCCAGTCATCGGCTTCAGCCCCCACGTAGATGCTACGGGGGTTTTCGGGAGAGCGCTCGATCACACTTGACCCAACGTCTTGGTCCGTAAAGGAGGTGTCTATGCAGCGAACCAGGCAATCAGACTATGCGGCTTTATCACTTTCACTTAGCCATAGGAGTTTGACGGTGGGATGAAGTATTAGCCCCTGGTGCGTATGCGGCCATCCGAACTGGGATGTCTTAGACACATGACTGGGAGGAGACCAGTACTTCGTGTAATACGGAGTAAATCGCGAAAGATTGTAGCAAGTCGCCGAATCGCCGACCAGCTCTCGCCATATATGACAGTCAGTTTTCGGCTTTCTCTACCGAGGTGTTTGACCGGACAAACTAGAAACACAATCGCAGTAGTTCTCCCTTTACTACTCTAGCCGAACGAGCGAAACGTAAGGTGGTAATCATAGGAGCCGGGCAACCCAACTATTGACCAAAGTCATGATTCGGAGCTGATGCATATAATGCAATATTTGGGACGCCGAAGCATACTCTAGAAGTGTTTGGACTTTTGAAAATATACATGGCCGAATAGAGCCCCTGGCATTTAAGCTGTACCAAAGTACATATGCCAATCTGAAGCGAAGAGGAAATACAGATTATGAAATAAACCAACACCGAATAGGGGTTGGCAGCCAAAAACTGTTTCCATTATAATCTGTTTGATACGTCAAAACGTCTTATTACAGATAACGCCTAAACATCAATGCTATTTTACTTGCCGAGAATTTGTAAACAAGGGGAAGCTGTATACATGGCCTAAAAAAAGGTATTCTTGAAGATCCCCTTGACATCCTGCCGCACGTCTGCACCGCTGTCGCCTTGGTGCAAGATCCTTTGAGAGGAGAGATGATTGTTTATATATAAAAGGGGCCTGGGAAAGAGTCCTTGTACGACCGTAAGGTGATTATGTTTCAACGAACCTATAATACGAGGAAGAGAAAAAAGGGAGAAGAAGTTGAGGTCAAAATAGGGTCGAGTCGCACTATCGACCCTATCCGCAGTGTGCCTTCGTCGTTGCCCAAGGTATTTTAAGTGCATAGTTATGCACACGCGGTACATATGCCGCAGTTAGATGGGGCGATCGTCGGAGGCAGAACTGCTAGCCTAGCTCTGGATTCACCGAGCTATCGTTCTGCAGAGTAGGCCGAACTCGTTTAACAGTGTCCGGGGGTTTGATGGCCGATGAAGTGTCCAGCTTGATGAGGCCGCTCTGTACCTCGGCTACGAGGGCTGCGGTATGCTCCTCAGTACGGAGGGAACGCTCCATATTTCCATTGACTGTGATAACGCCGCGCGGTCCGGGCATCTTGAGCTTTAACTAAGCATAGTGCAGGACTTCACTGAAGCGGGCGAAGGCAGTGCATCCGAGAAGTGCGTGATAACCACTGCGGAAGGGAACAATGTTGAAGATCAAGTCTTCGCTTCGGAAGTTATCTGGTGAACCGAAGACTACTTCCAATGTTAATGAACCAGTGTAAGGGGCCTCTATGACGGGTATCACTCCTTTAAAGGTGGTGTTACTAGGCTTGATTCTTGACATGTCAATACCCATTTTAGGACAGTGTCTTGATAGATCAGGTTAAGACTACTGCCGCCGTCCATAAGGACTCGACTGAGATGGAATCCATGAATGATTGGATCGAGGACCAGGGTTGTCGAACCTTTGTGACGGATACTGGTCGGGTGGTCCCTGCGATCGAAGGTGATCGGACAAGCCAACCATGGGTTGAATTTTGGGGCGACCGGCTCTATGGCGTAGACGTCCCTTAATGCGCGTTTGCGCTCCCTCTTGGGGATATGAGTGACGTATATCATGTTCACTGTTTTTACCTCAAGGGGAAATTTCTTCTATCCCCCTGTGTTCGGTGGGCGGGGCTCATCATCGTCCTCGCTTGGCGGCCCTTTCCCCTTATGTTCGATATTTAGCTTACCGGCCTGTTTGAAGACCCAGTTTCTGTTGGAATGATTTGTAGGCTTGTCGGGGGTACCATGATTCTGGCAAGCTCTCGCCATACATGACAGTCAGTTTTCGACTTTCTCTACGTAGGTGTTTGACCGGACGAACCAGAAACACAATCGCAGTAGTTCTCCCTTTACTACTCTAGCCGAACAAGCGGAACATAAGGTGGTAATCACAGGAGCCGGGCAACCCAACTATTGACCAAAGACATGATTCGGAGCTGATGCATATAATGCAATATTCGGGACGCTGAGGCATACTCTAGAAGTGTTCGGACTTTTGAAAATATACGTGGACGAATAGAGCCCCCACCATTTAAGCTGTACCAAAGTACATATGGCAGTCTGAAGTGAAGAGGTAATACAGATTATGAAATAAACCAACACCGGACAGGTGTTGGCAGCCAAAAACGGTTTCCAATATAATCTGTTTGATACGTCAAAACGTCTTATTACAGATAACGCCTAAACATCAAGGCTATTTTACTTGCCGAGAATTTGTAAACAAGGGGAAGCTGTATACAGGGCCTAAAAACAAAAAGGTATTCTTGAAGATCCCCTTGACACCCTGCCGCACGACTGCACGGTTGTCGCCTTGGTGCAAGATCCTTTGAGAGGAGAAATCAACGATCGTTTATATATAAAAGGGGCCTGGGAAAGAGCCCTTGTACGACCGTAAGGTGATTAGGTTTTAACGAACCTGTAATACGAGGAAGAAAAAAGGGAGAAGAAGTTGAGGTCAAAATAGGGTCGAGTCGCACTATAGACCCTATCCGCAGTGTGCCTCCGTCGTTGCCCAAGGTATTTAAATGCGTAGTTATGCACATGTGGTACATACGCCGCAGTTAGATGGGGCGATCTACACAGGTAGAACTGCTAGCCCGGCTCTGGATTCACCGAGCTGTCGTTCTGCAGAGTAGGTCGGACTCGTTTAACAGTGTCCAGGGGCTTGATGGCCGATGAAGTGTCTGGCTTGATGAGGCCGCTCTGTACCTCGGCTGCGAGGGCCGCGGTATGCTCCTCAGTACCGAGGGGGCGCTCCATATTTCCATTGACTGTGATAATGCCACGCGGTCCGGGCATCTTGAGGTTTAAGTAAGCATAGTGCGGGACTGCACTGACATGGGCGAAGGCAGTGCGTCCGAGCAATGTGTGATAACCACTGCGGAAGGGGACAATGTCGAAGATCAACTCTTCGCTTCGGAAGTTATCTGGTGAACCGAAGACTACTTCCAATGTTAATGAACCCGTGAAGCGGGCCTCTACGCCGGGTATCACTCCTTTAAAGGTGGTGTTACTAGGCTTGATTCTTGATAGGTCAATACCAATTTTACGGACAGTGTCTTCATAGATCAGGTTAATACTGCCGCCGCCGTCCATAAGGACTCAAGTGAGATGGAATCCATCAATGATTGGATCGAGGACCAGGGCTGCTGAACCTCCATGACGGATACTGGTCGGGTGGTCCCTGCGATCGAATGTGATCGGACAAGCCGACCATGGGTTGAATTTTGGGGCGACCGGCTCTATGGAGTAGACGTCCCTTAATGCGCGTTTGCGCTCCCTCTTGGGGTATGAATGATGTATATCATATTCACTATTTTTACCTCAGGGGGAAATTTCTTCTATCCCCTTGTGTTCGGTGGGCGGGGCTCATCATCGTCCTTGCTTGGCGGCCCTTTCCCCTTATGTTCGGTATTTAGCTTACCGGCTTGTTTGAAGACCCAACAGTTTCTGTTGGAATGATTTGCAGGCTTGTCGGGGGTATCATGAATCTGGCAAGCTCTCGCCATACATGACAGTCAGTTTTCGGCTTTCTCTACTGAGGTGTTTGACCGGACGAACCAGAAACACAATCGCGATAGTTCTCCCTTTACTACTCTAGCCGAACGAGCGGAACGTAAGGTGGCAATCACAGGAGCCGGGAAACCCAACTATTGACCAAAGACATGATTCGGAGCTGATGCATATAATGCAATATTCGGGACGCCGAAGCATACTCTAGAAGTGTTCGGACTTTTGAAAATATACGTGGCCGAATAGAGCCCCCGGCATTTAAGCTGTACCAAAGTACATATGGCAATCCAAAGTGAAGAGGAAATACAGATTATGAAACAAACCAACACCGAATAGGGGTTGGCAGCCAAAAACTGTTTCCAATATAATCTGTTTGATACGTCAAAATGTCTTATTGCAGATAACGCCTAAACATCAAGGCTATTTTACTTGCCGAGAATTTGTAAACAAGGGGAAGCTGTATACAGGGCCTAAAAAGAAAAAGCTATTCTTGAAGATCCCCTTGACACCCTACCGCAGGTCTGCACGGCTGTCGCCTTGGTGCAAGATCCTTTGAGAGGAGAAATCAATGATCGTTTATATATAAAAGGGGTCTGGGATAGAGCCCTTGTATGACCGTAAGGTGATTAGGTTTTAACGAACCTGTAATACGAGGAAGAGAAAAGGGAGAAGAAGTTGAAGTCAAAATAGGGTCGAGTCGCACTATAGACCCTATCCGTAGTGTGCCTCCGTCATTGCCCAAGGTATTTTAAGTGCGTAGTTATGCACACGCGGTACATATGCCGCAGTTAGATGGGGCGATCGACAGAGGTAGAACTGCTAGCCCAGCTCTGGATTCACCGAGCTGTCATTCTGCAGAGTAGGCCGGACTCGTTTAATAGTGTCAGCGGGCTTGATGGCCGATGAAGTGCCCGGCTTGATGAGGCCGCTCTGTACCTCGGCTGCGAGGGCCGCGGTATGCTCCTCAGTACGGAGGGAGCGCTCCATATTTCCATTGACTGTGATAACGCCACGCGGTTCGAGCATCTTGAGCTTTAAGTAAGCATAGTGCGGGACTGCACTGAAGCGGGCGAAGGCAGTGCGTCCGAGCAGTGCATGATAACCACTGCGGAAGGGGACAATGTCGAGGATCAAGTCTTCGCTTCGGAAGTTATCTGTGAACCGAAGACTACTTCCAATGTTAATGAACCCGTGCAGTGGGCCTCTACGCCGGGTATCTCTCCTTTAAAGGTGGTGTTACTAGGCTTGATTCTTGACAGGTCAATCCCCATTTTACGGATAGTGTCTTGATAGATCAGGTTAAGACTGCCGCCGCCGTCCATAAGGATTCGAGTGAGATGGAATCCATCAATGATTGGATCGAGGACCAGGGCTGCTGAACCTCCGTGACGGATACTGGTCGGGTGGTCCCTGTGATCGAAGGTGATCGGACAAGCCGACCATGGGTTGGATTTTGGGGCGACCGGCTCTATGGCGTAGACGTCCCTTAATGCGCGTTTGCGCTCCCTATTGGGGATATGAGTGACGTATATCATATTCACTGTTTTTACCTCAGGGGGAAATTTCTTCTGTCCCCCTGTGTTTGGTGGGCGGGGCTCATCATCGTCCTCACTTGGCGGCCCTTTCCCCTTATGTTCGGTATTTAGCTTACCGGCCTGTTTGAAGACCCAACAGTTTCTATTGGAATGATTTGTAGGCTTGTCAGGGGTACCATGAGTCTGGCAAGGCCGGTCGAGTATTTTGTCCAAATTGGATGGGCCGTCCCTGTTTCCTTTGAATGGCTTCTTCCGCTGACCGGGTTTAGAGCCGCTGAACCCGACGTTGACCGTTGTATCTTCGGTTTCTTCATTGTTGTTCCGACGCTTGTGCTTGTTACGTCGCGGTCATCCGTTGCCATCCCTGGATTCGGAGGTGCCGGGATCGCTGGTACTATTGCTTCTACGAGCTAACCAGCTGTCTTCTCATGCGCAGAAGCGGGTCATGAGTGCGGTAAGAGCTGCCATAGACTTCGGCTTTTCTAGACCGAGGTGTCTGATATGTCCATTTTGCATCATGTTTCCTTATTGTTATTTATAATGTTTTTATCCATAATAATGCTTTTTGGAGTAATTCTAATGCCTTTTCTCTCATAATTTGCAAGGAACACACCAAGAGGGTGAATTCTGGCTGTTGGAAATCTAGACCTGGAAAAGCTACGTCAGGCCACCTATTCTGCACAACTCCAAATGAGCTGAAACTTCACGAAGATTTTTTATGGATTATTTAAGAAATATTGGAGCCAATAAACACCAGAGGGGGCCCACCAGGTGGGCACAACCCACCTGGGCGCGCCAGGCCCCCCAGGCGAGCCCTGGTGGGTTGTGGCCTCCTCGGCCCACCTCCGGTGCCCATCTTTTGGTATATAAGTCATTTTGACCTAGAAAAAAAATAAGGAGAAGGCTTTTGGGACGGAGCGCCGCCGTCTCGAGGCGGAACTTGGGAGGAGCAGTTTTGCCCTCCGGTGGAGCGATTCTGCCGGGGGAACTTCCCTCCCGGAGGGGGAAATCATCGTCATCATCATCACCAACAACTCTCCCATCTTGGGGAGGGCAATCTCCATCAACATCTTCACCAGCACCATCTCATCTCAAACCCTAGTTCATCTCTTGTATTCAATCTTGTTACCGGAACTATAGATTGGTGCTAGGGGGTGACTAGTAGTGTTGATTACATCTTGTAGTTGATTACTATATGGTTTATTTGGTGGAAGATTATATGTTCAGATCCATGATGCTATTTAATACTCCTCTGATCATGAGCATGTTTATCATTTGTGAGTAGTTACTTTTGTTCTTGAGGTCACGGGAGAAATCATGTTGCAAGTAATCATGTGAACTTGATACGTGTTCGATATTTTGATAGTATGTATGTTGTGATTCCCTTAGTGGTGTCATGTGAATGTCGACTACATGACACTTCACCATATTTGGGCCTAAGGTAATGCATTGTGGAGTAGCAATTAGATGGTGGGTTGCGAGAGTGACAGAAACTTAAACCCGAGTTTATGCGCTATTCCATAAGGGACCGATTGGATCCTAGAGTTTAATGCTATGGTTAGAATTTATTCTTAATACTTTTCCCGTAGTTGCGGATGCTTGCGGGAGCGTTAATCATAAGTAGGAGGTTTGTTCAAGTAAGAATAGCACCTAATCACCGGTCCACCCACATATCAAATTATCAAAGTAGCGAACACAAATCGAACCAACATGATGAAAGTGACTAGATGAAATTCCCGTCTACCCTCAAGAACGCTTTGCGTATCATAAGAGACCATTTTGGCTTGTCCTTTGCCTCAAAAGGATTGGGCTACCTTGCTGCATACTTGTTACTATTATCATTACTTGCTCGTTACAAATTATCTTGCTATCAAACTACTCGCTACTCACAATTTCAGCACTTGCACACATTACCTTACTGAAAACTACTTGTCATTTCCTTCTGCTCCTCGTTGGTTTCGACACTCTTACTTATCGAAAAGACCTACAATTGATCCCCTATACTTGTGGGTCATCAAGGCTATTTTCTGGCGCCATTGCCGGGGAGTGAAGCGCCTTTGGTAAGTGGAATTCGGTAAGGAAACATTTATATAGTGTGCTGAAATTTATTGTTACTTGTTACTATGGAAAACAATCCTTTGAGAGGTTTGTTCGGGGTATCTTCACCTCGTCCGGAACCACAATTAGCTACCCCTCAACCTACTACACCTACTGAAAATATTGAATATGAAATTCCTTCGGGTATGATAGAACAACTTCTAGCTAATCCTTATGCAGGAGATGGAACCGAACATCCTCATATGCACTCGATATATGTAGAACAAATTTGTGGATTATTTAAGCTTGCGGGTTTACCCAGGGATCAAGTTATGAAGAACGTTTTCCCTTTATCTTTGAAGGGAAAAGCATTGGCATGGTATAGGCTATGTGATGATATTGGATCATGGAATTGGAATCGTTTGAAATTGGAGTTCCACCAAAAAATTTATCCTATGCATCTAGTTCATCATGATCGGAATTATATATATAATTTTTGGCCTCGTGAAGGAGAAATTATTGCTCTAGCTTGGGGAGGCTTAAGTCAATGTGATATTCATGCCCCAATCATGAGCTCTCAAGAGAAATTATTATTCAGAATTTTTATGGTCGGCTTTCTCGTAATGATCAAACCATGCTTGATACTTCTTGTGCTGGTTCTTTTATGAAGAAGACTATTGAATTCCGGTGGGATCTTTTGGAAAGAATTAAGCGCAACTCTGAAGATTGGGAACTCGATGAAGGTAAAGAGTCAGGTATTAAGCTTAAGTATGATTGTGTTAAATCTTTTATGGATACCGATGCTTTCCAAAAGTTTAGCACTATATATGGACTTGACTCTGAGATAGTAGCCTCCTTTTGTGAATCATTTGCTACTCATGTTGAACTCCCTAAAGAGAAGTGGTTTAAATATCACCCACCTATTAAAGAAGAAATTAAAAAACCAGTACCAGTTAAAGAAGAAACTATACTTTATAATGTTGATCCAGTTGTTCCTTCTGCTTATATTGAGAAACCACCTTTCCCTATTAGGATAAAGGAACATGCTAAAGTTTCAATTGTGGTTAACAAAAGCTAGATTAGAACACCTAAACCTGATGAACAAATTAAAGTAGAACCTAGCATTGCTATGGTTAAAGATCTCTTGGAAGAAGATATGGATGGGCATGTTATTTACTTCTGTGAAGAAGCTGCTAGAATTGCTAAACCTAATAGAAAAGATAAACATAGACCTGTTGTTGGCATGTCTGTTATTTCAGTTAAAATAGGAGATCACGGTTATCATGGTTTATGTGACATGGCTGCTAGTGCGAGTGCTATTCCTTACACTTCATATCAAGAAATTATGAAAGGCATAGCACCTGCTGAGATAGAAGAAATAGATGTTACTATTAAACTTGCTAACAGAGACACTATATCATCAATTGGGATTGTCAGAGATGTTGAAGTCTTGTGTGGGAAAATACAATACCCTACTGATTTTCTTGTTCTTGGTTCCCCACAAGATGATTTTTGTCCCATTATCTTTGGTAGACCTTTCTTGAACACAGTTAATGCTAAGATAGATTGTACGAAACAAACTGTGGGTGTTAGCTTTGGTGATGAGTCTCACGAGTTTAATTTTTCCAAGTTTAGTAGAAATCATCATGAAAAAGAATTGCCTAGTAAGGATGAATTAATTGGTCTTGCTTCTATTGTTGTGCCACCTACTAATCCTTTAGAAAAATATTTGCTGGACCATGAAAATGATTTACATATGCATGAAAGAAATGAAATAGATAAAAAAAAATCTTTGAGCAACGTCCTCTACTTAAACACAAATTGCCTATTGAAACTCTAGGAGGTCCTCCTCCACCTAAAGGTGATCCTGTGTTTGAACTAAAACAATTGCCAGAAACTTTGAAATATGCTTATCTTGATGAAAAGAAGATATATCATGTTATCATCAGTGCTAACCTTTCAGAACATGAAGAAGAAAGATTATTGAAAGTTCAAAGGAAGCACTAGGCTGCTATTGGGTATACTCTTGATGATTTAAAGGGCATTAGTCCCACTCTGTGTTAGCACAAAATTAATATGGAACCTGATGCTAAACCAGTTGTTGATCACCAACGTCGGTTAAACCCGAAGATGAAAGAAGTGGTAAGAACGGAAATACTAAAACTTCTGGAAGCAGGTATAATCTATCCCATAGCTGATAGTAGATGGGTAAGTCCTATTCATTGCGTTCCTAAGAAAGGAGGTATTGCTGTTGTTCCTAATGATAAGAATGAAGTCATTCCACAAAGAATTGTTACAGGCTATAGAGTGGTAATTGATTTTAGAAAATTAAATAAAGCAACTAGAAAAGATCATTACCCTCTGCCTTTTATTGATCAAATGCTTGAAAGATTATCTAAGCATACACACTTCTGCTTCCTTGATGGATATTCTGGCTTTTCACAAATACCTATTTCTCAACCTGATGAAGAGAAGACCACTTTTACTTGTCCTTTTGGAACCTATGCTTATAGACGAATGCCTTTTGGTTTATGTAATGCACCTGCTACCTTTCAAAGACGCATGATGGCTATATTCTCTGACTTTTGTGAAAAGATTGTTGAGGTTTTCATGGATGACTTCTCTGTTTATGGGAAGTCTTTTGATGATTGTTTAAGCAATCTTGAGCGAGTTTTGCAGAGATGTGAACAAACATATCTTGTCTTGAATTGGGAGAAGTGCCACTTTATGGTTAATGAAGGCATTGCCTTGGGTCATAATATATCTGAAAGAGGTATTGAAGTGGACCAAGCTAAGGTTGATGCAATTGATAAAATGCCTTGTCCTAAGGACATCAAAGGTATTTGTAGTTTCCTAGGTCATGCTGCTTTCTATAGGAGATTTATCAAAGGCCTTTCTAAAATTTCTAGGCCTCTTACTAGTCTCTTGCAGAAGGATATTCCTTTTGTTTTTTATGATGATTGTCTTGAAGCCTTTGAAACACTCAAGAAAGCCTTAATTTCTGCACCTATTGTTCAACCACCTGATTGGAACTTGCCTTTTGAAATTATGTGTGATGCTACTGATTATGCTGTTGGTGCTGTTCTAGGACAAAGAGTTGATAAGAAATTGAATGTTATTCATTATGCTAGTAGAACTCTAGTCAGTGCTCAAAGAAATTATGCTACTACTGAAAAATAATTCTTAGCAGTTGTGTTTGCTTGTGATATATTTAGACCTTATATTGTTGATTCCAAAGTAACTGTTCACACAGACCATGCTGCTATTAAATATCTCATGGAAAAGAAAGATGCTAAACCTAGACTTATTCGTTGGGTTCTCTTGTTACAAGAATTTGATTTACATATCATTGATAGAAAAGGAGCTCAGAACCCCATAGCTGATAACTTGTCTAGGCTTGAAAATGTGCTTGATGACCCACTACCTATTGATGATAGTTTTCCTAATGAGCAGTTAGCTGCAATAAATGTTGCTAATGGTACTCCTTTTTATGCTGACTATGCTAATTACATTGTTGCTAAATATTTACCACCTAGCTTTACATACCAACAAAATAAAAAATCTTCTATGATTTAAGACATTACTTTTGGGATGACCCACATCTTTATAAAGAAGGAGTAGATGGTATTATTAGACGTTGTGTACCTGAGCATGAACAGGGACAAATCCTACGGAAATGTCACTCCGAAGCTTATGGAGGGCATCATGCTGGAGATAGAACTGCTCACAAGGTATTGCAATCTGGATTTTATTGGCCTACTCTCTTCAAGGATGCCCGTAAGTTTGTCTCTTCTTGTGATGAATGTCAAAGAATAGGTAATATCGGTAAGCGTCAAGAAATGCCTATGAATTATTCACTTGCTGTTGAACCATTTGATGTTTGGGGATTTGATTACATGGGACCTTTTCCTTGCTCTAGTGGGTATACACATATTTTGGTTGCTGTTGATTATGTTACTAAATGGGTAGAAGCTATTCCAACCGATAGTGTTGATCACAACACCTCTATTAAAATGCTTAAGGAAGTTATTTTCCCAAGGTTTGGAGTCCCTAGATATTTAATGACTGATGGTGGTTCACACTTTAATCATGGTGCTTTCCGTAAAATGATTGCCAAGTATGATGTTAACCATAGAATTGCATCACCCTATCATCCTCAGTCTAGTGGTCAAGTTAAACTTAGCAATAGATAAATAAACTTAATTTTGCAAAAGACTGTTAATAGGTCCAGGAAGAATTGGTCTAAGAAATTAGATGATGCACTTTGGGCTTATAGAACAACATATAAAAATCCTATGGTATGTCTCCTTACAAAATGGTTTATGGAAAAGCTTGTCATTTGCCTCTTGAGTTAGAACATAAAGAATTTTGGGCAGTTAAAGAACTCAACTATGATTTCAAACTTTCTGGTGAAAAGAGGTTATTTAATATTAGCTCATTAGATGAATGGAGAACCCAAGCATATGAAAATGCAAAGTTATTTAAAGAAAAAGTCAAAAGATGGCATTAAAAAAGAATCCAAAAGCGTGAGTTTAAAGTCGGAGAATATGTTCTTTTGTACAACTCTCGTTTAGATTTTTTGCAGGGAAGATCCTCTCGAAATGGGAAGCCCCATATGTCATCGAGGAGGTTTATCGGTCTGGTGCCATCAAAATAAATAATTTCGAAGGTACTAACCCGAAGGTTGTCAATGGGCAACGAATAAAGCATTATATCTCAGGTACACCTATTAATGTTGAAAATAATATTATCCAAACTTTGACACCGGAAGAACACATAAAAGAGTCCTTCGGAACACTCTAGAATTGTGAAAATAAGGAGGTACGTAATACGGTAAGTAAACGGACTCCAAAAAATCTGCAAAAATATCTTTTATCAGTTTTGGAATATTTTAGTATTTTGGAAATAAAGAAACTACCAGGAAGCGTCCTCTGGTGGGCACAATACACCAGGGTGCGCCAGACGTGCCAGGCTTGCTTGGTGCACCCAGGTGGGTTGTGCCCTCCTGGGACACCTTCCGTACTCCGTTTTTCTTCCATGTACTTGTCCTCCAAGATAAAAAAATCTATATATACTTCCCGAACCTGTTAACCACCGTATCGCGGAAAAACTCCCCTATTCTCTTTTCTTGATGTTTCCGGTCAGATTTATCAAGCTAGGCATCATGTCTTCCTACTCCTCCAACCACATGGAATAAGATGCTTGGCTGATGAAGATCGAGACGAAGAGGGAGGAACCTACGGACGCCATCAAGGGAGACAAGGGCAAGGAATCCACCGTAGATCCATCCCCGGTGGCAACACAAGCACTGCTGGCCGAGGAGGAGGAGGAAGATATCCTTAAACCCTACCTTACTCACCTTACTCCTGCTGATATTGAAGCTTTTCACGTCATTGAAATAGTTCGCATACAAAATAAGTATCTCACTCGCGAAATATTTTGCATCAAGAGCATATCACCTATCTCCGGAGCGTCATCCATCGGTTGGAGAATCTCTTGATCCTCAAGGATAGGATTGCTTTTCACCACCATCATCTTCTTCACCACCCAAGGAGAATTAAGTATCGGGTATGGGCACTCCCCTTGGCTTCCGCCAAGCTTGGGGGAGCTGCCCCGGTATTGTATCATCCCAATATATTTTTGCTTTTTACTTATCTTAGTTCAATCTTTTGCTTTAGATGAAATAAAGTTTAGTTCGATCCTTTCTTCTTTGAGAGTTTGCGTAGTGATCTATCATTGTAATCGTGTGCAAGTTATATAATAAAGTTTCGTTTGAGTTTTTACTTTCTTTACTTTCATGTTGCAAATAAAGAAAGAAATAAGAAAGAAAGAAAAACAGAAAGGAAACAAATCAATAAGATTATATACTAATCCTATGGTAGGTGATAGCACCACATAAGGAAAAGTATAAGTAAGAAAGTTTTATTAGAGATTGACAAACATAGCATTAGTCAATGATGCAACTCATGAAAGAATTAATAAGGGAAGAGAAGATTCACATATAAATATACTATCCTAGAAATCTTTTGTGATTGTGAACCCTCATCAAAATATTATATGCCAAAATTGTTGATGTTGGACAAGGAAGACAACTTAATGGTTTATGTTTGTTTATATTCACATAGAAGTCATATTGTCATAGATCCTTCAACATGTGGTGCTTGCCCCCTATCTTTGCTAGCCAAAAATTCCGCACTAAGTAGAGATACTACTTGTGCATCCAAAAACCCTTTAACCAAAATCTTTTTCAAGTGTCCACCATACCTACCTATGGATTGAGCAAGATACCTCAAGTAAGTTGTCATCGATGCAAAAAGGCAATAAAAATTGCTTCTAAATATGTGAGATCATTTAGTGTAAGAGAAAATTGAGCGTTGTACGAAACTTGGATAACAAAGAATAAAAGCGATAGACTGCATAATAAAGGTTGTCATCTTAAGGGGCAATACAACATGATGTTCTCTTGCACTAAGGGATTGAGCATGCAAACAAATAAGCGCATGGCAACCTCTGCTTCCCTCTGCGAAGGGCCTATCTTTTACTTTTATGTATTTACTTTTATGCAAAGAGTCAAAGTTTTCCTTCTATTCCTTTTTATTTTCTCTTTTGGCAAGCATCATGTGGTGAGGAAAGATCTAGGCACATATGTCCAGTTGAATATAGATAGCATGAGTCATTATTGTTGACATCACCCTTGAGGTGAGTATGTTGGAGGCGAAACTATAAGCCCCTATCTTTCTATGTGTCCGGTTGAAACATTTTGCTCATGGGTACGAGGTAAGTGTTAGTAATCATAGAAGACTATATGATGGTTGAGTATGTGGACTTGCTTAAAAGGCTCCGACACGTGACTCTTCCTGAAAAGATGATGAATTGTAGTAGCAAAGTTGACTGAGAACATAGTTTGTTGGTTTCTAATAGAGTTTTTGCTTTATACTTCGATTGTGTGATGAACTGTTACTTATTCATAGGAAGTATATGATGCAAGTTCTATGATAAAAGTCTTATGTTTAATTTTATTGTTGTTATAATAATCAACATGATGCTTCTATGTCCGTATTTTGTTTTTATTGACACATCTCTCACAAAGCATGTGGACAAGTTTTTCGATTTCCATTTTCGCTTGAGGACAAGCAAGGTCTAAGCTTGGGGGAGTTGATACGTCCATTTTGCATCATGTTTTCTTACTGTTATTTATAATGTTTTTATCCACAGTAATGCTTTTTGGAGTAATTCTAATGCCTTTTCTCTCATAATTTGCAAGGAACACACCAAGAGGGAGAATTCTGGCAGCTGGTAATGTGGACCTGAGAAAGCTATGTCAGCCCACCTATTCTGCACAACTCCAAATGAGCTGAAACTTCACGGAGATTTTTATGCATTATTTAAGAAATATTGGAGCCAATAAACACCAGAGGGGGGCCATGATACGTCTCCAACGTATCTATAATTTTTTATTGTTCCATGCTATATTATATTCTGTTTGGGGCATTATTTAAGAAATATTGGAGCCAATAAACACCAGAGGGGGGCCATTATACACTTTTATATTATTTTTGGGACTAACCTATTAACTGGAGGCCCAGCCCAGAATTGCTGTTTTTGCCTATTTCAGAGTTTCGCAGAAAAAGAATATCAAACGGAGTCCAAACGGAATGAAACCTTCGGAAACGTGATTTTCGGAACGAACGTGATCCAGAGGACTTGGACCCTACGTCAAGACATCAACCAAGAGGGCACGAGGTAGGGGGCGCGCCTACCCCCCCCCCCAGGGCGCACCCTCCACCCTCGTGGGCCCCCTGTTGCTCCACCGACGTACTCCTTCCTCCTATATATACCTACGTACCCCCAAACTACCAATACGGAGCCAAAAACCTAATTCCACCGCCGCAACCTTCTGCACCCGTGAGATCCGATCTTGGGGCCTTTTCCGGAGCTCCGCCGGAGGGGGCATCGGGCTTCTACATCAACACCATAGCCTCTCCCATGATGTGTGAGTAGTTTACCTAAGACCTTCGGGTCCATAGTTATTAGCTAGATGGCTTCTTCTCTCTTTTTGGATCTCACTACAATGTTCTCCCCCTCTCTCGTGGAGATCTATTCGATCAAATCTTCTTTTGCGGTGTGTTTGTTGAGACCGATGAATTGTGGGTTTATGATCAAGTTTATCTATGAACAATATTTGAATCTTCTCTAAATTCTTTTATGTATGATTGGTTATCTTTGCAAGTCTCTTCGAATTATCATTTTGGTCTGGCCTACTAGATTGATCTTTCTTGCAATGGGAGAAGTGCTTAGCTTTGGGTTCAATCTTGCGGTGTCCTTTCCCAGTGACAGTAGGGGCAGCAAGGCACGTATTGTATTGTTGCCATCAAGGATAACAAGATGGGGTTTATATCATATTGCATGAGTTTATCCCTCTACATCATGTCATCTTGCTTAAAGCGTTACTCTGTTCTTATGAACTTAATACTCTAGATGCATGCTGGATAGCGGTCGATGTGTGGAGTAATAGTAGTAGATGCAGGCAGGAGTCGGTCTACTTGTCTCGGACGTGATGCCTATATACATGATCATACCTATATATTCTCATAACTATGCTCAATTCTGTCAATTGCTCAAAAGTAATTTGTTCACCCACCGTAATACTTATGCTCTTGAGAGAAGCCAGTAGTGAAACCTATGGCCCCGGGGTCTATTTTCCATCATATTAATCTCCCATCAACAAGCTATTTCCTTTGCCTTTTATTTTGCTTCTACTTTACTTTGAATCTTTATCATAAAAATACCAAAAATATTATCTTATCATATCTATCAGATCTCACTCTCGTAAGTGACCGTGTAGGGATTAACAACCCCTTATTGCGTTGGTTGCGAGGATTTATTTGTTTGTGTAGGTGCGAGGGACTCGTGCGTGGCCTCCTACTGGATGGATACCTTGGTTCTCAAAAACTGAGGGAAATACTTACGCTACTTTGCTGCATCACCCTTTCCTCTTCAAGGGAAAATCAGCGGTGCTCAAGAGGTAGCAAGAAGGATTTCTGGCGCCGTTGCCGGGGAGGCTTACGCAAGGTGAAGTCAAGATTTGGACTCCCGACAACGAGCCATTTATGGCGCCGTTGCTGGCGAGTCTACGCAAAAGTCAACATACCAAGTACCCATCACAAACCCTTATCTCCCGCATTACATTATTTGCCATTTGCCTCTCGTTTTCTTCTCCCCCACTTCACCCTTGCCGTTTTATTCGCTCTCTCTCTTTTCCCTTTTGCCTCCCTCTTTCTTTTTGCTCCGCGCACTTTTCTGCCGTTATGTCTGAAACTGGGGAAATTATTGTCGATAAGGATAATAATAATATCATGGAAAATTCTGATGCTCCTGCTAAAGAATCCCCTACCTTACATACAAATAAATTCCGAATTGGTAGTGGTAACATTATTGGAAAAGGAGTTCTCCAAGATTTCTTTACTTGTGTCGGTGCTTTGCCTTCTATGGGCAGTTCTATTCTTCATAGAACTAGTAGTCTTGCGGATGCTATCGCCATGCTTGTAGTTGAACTTGAAAGACAATTTATGCACATGCATCCCTGCATACAGAGGATTTTCCTAGAATTTTCTAACATTGAGCATTCTTCTGTTAAGCGTGCCGCTACTATCTTTTTGGCTCATGAGTTCAGATTTATTATAAAAGAGGCCAAAGAAATCTTTGGGCATTATAGGGTGGACGCTGGACGTCTTCCCATAGAAACTATCTTATTTGATCAAGAGGAAATAATGCGTTTTCAATCTCTAGATTATGTTGCTTTTAATGAAAACCTTAGAAAAAAGGTTCCTACCAATATTCTAGTTGATAGAATTTCTGAACTTAATGATGATTTTGCTATTCGAAATAATGAGCTAGGATATTCTCTCGAATATAGGCTCACCAAGTTCTGCCAAAAGAATGCCTATAATGATGAATTGGTTGTGCAATATGAAGGGCCGAAGGAGGAACCTATACCTCCTAAGGTTGATCTTGGGGATTTTTGTCCTATTAAATTTAGCCCTTTTGATTAATTTTGCTTGCCACAAAGAAAGCTTGCTGCCGAACGTAGAGAGTATGAAATGAGTTAATGATCTATCTTATTATTATGGCAGTACCTAGATCTATCCTTGCTTTTATGCCTAGCTAGGAGCGTTAAACGATAGCGCTTGTTGGGAGGCAACCCAATTTTATTTTTAGTTTTTTGCTTGTTGCTTCTGTTTAGGAATAAATATTTGATCTAGCCTCTGGTTAGATGTCTTTTTATGTTTTAATTAGTGTTTGTTCCAAGTTAAACCTATAGGATCTTCTTGGATGATAGTTATTTGATCTCGCTGTAAATTCCAGAAACTTTCTGTTCACGAAAATAATTGTTAAAAATCATCAGAACGTGATAAAATATTGATTCCAATTGCTTCTGATCAATAAACAAATTTTCTAGGTCGTCCTATTTTTTCTGAATTTTTGGAGTTCCAGAAGTTTGCGTTAGTTACAGATTACTACAGACTGTTCTGTTTTTGACAGATTCTGTTTTTCGTGTGTTGTTTGCTTATTTTGATGAATCTATGGCTAGTAAAATAGTTTATAAACCATAGAGAAGTTGGAATACAGTAGGTTTAACACCAATATAAATAAAGAATGAGTTCATTACAGTACCTTGAAGTGGTCTTTGGTTTTCTTTCGCTAACGGAACTCACGAGATTTTCTGTTAAGTTTTGTGTTGTGAAGTTTTCAAGTTTTGGGTAAAAGATTTGATGGATTATGGAACAAGGAGTGGCAAAAGCCTAAGCTTGGGGATGCCCATGGCACCCCAAGATAATCTAAGGACACCTAAAAGCCAAAGCTTGGGGATGCCCCGGAAGGCATCCCCTCTTTCGTCTACTTCCATCGGTAACTTTACTTGGAGCTATATTTTTATTCACCACATGATATGTGTTTTGCTTGGAGCGTCTTGTATTATTTGAGTCTTTATTTGTTAGTTTACCACAATCATCCTTACTGTACACACCTTTTGAGAGAGTCACACTTGATTCGGAATTTATTAGAATACTCTATGTGCTTCACTTATATTTTTTGAGCTATATAGTTTTGCTCTAGTGCTTCACTTATATCTTTTAGAGCACGGCGGTGGATTTGTTTTATAGAAACTATTGATCTCTCATGCTTCACTTATATTATTTTGAGAGTCTTAAAATAGCATGGCAATTTGCTTTAGTTAATATCATGAGAAATTTGATGCTTGATAATTGTTTTGAGATATAAAGGTAGTAATATCATAGTTGTGCTAGTTGAGTAATTGTGGAATTGAAAAATACATGTGTTGGAGTTTGTGATTCCCGTAGCATGCACGTATGGTGAACCGTTATGTAACGAAGTCGAAGCATGAAGTATTTGTTGATTGTCTTCCTTTGTGTGGCGGTCGGGATCGCGCGATGGTTAACTCCTACCAACCCTTCCCCTAGGAGCATGCGCAGTAGTACTTTGCTTCGAGGGCTAATAAATTTTTGCAATAAGTATATGAGTTCTTTATGAATAATGTGAGTCCATGGATTATACGCACACATACCTTTCCACAATTTTCTAGCCTCTTCGGTACCACGCATTGCCCTTTCTCACCTTGAGAGTTGGTGCAAACTTCGCCGGTGCATCCAAACCCCGTGATATGATATACTCTATCACACATAAACCTCCTTATATCTTCCTCAAAACAGCCACCATACCTGCCTATCATGGCATTTCCATAGCCATTCCGAGATACATTGCCATGCAACTTTCCACCGTTTCATTTATCATGACATACTCCATTATTGTCATATTGCTTTGCATGATCATGTAGTTGACATTGTATTTGTGGCAAAGCCACCGTTCATAATTCTTTCATACATGTCGCTCTTGATTCATTGCATATCCCGGTACACCGCCGGAGGCATTCATATAGAGTCATATTTTGTTCTAAGTATTGAGTTGTAACTCATGAGTTGTAAGTAAATAAAAGTGTGATGATCATCATTATTAGAGCATTGTCCCAAGTGAGGAAAGGATGATGGAGACTATGATTCCCCCACAAGTCGGGATGAGACTCCGGACTAAATAAAATAAAATAAAAAGAGGCCATAAAAAAAGAGAAAAGGCCCAAATAAAAAAATGATGAGAGAAAAAGAGAGAAGGGACAATGTTACTATCCTTTTACCACACTTGTGCTTCAAAGTAGCACCGTGATCTTCATGATAGAGAGTCTCTCATTTTGTCACTTTCATATACTAGTGGGAAATTTCATTATAGAACTTGGCTTGTATATTCCAATGATGGGTTTCCTCAAATGCCCGAGGTCTTCGTGAGCAAGCAAGTTGGATGCACACCCACTTAGTTTCTTTTTGAGCTTTCATACACTTGCATCCGTTGCATGGCAATCCCTACTCCTCGCATTAACATCAATTGATGGGCATCTCCATAGCCCGTTGATTAGCCTCGTTGATGTGAGACTTTCTCCTTTTTGTCTTCCCACAAAACCCCTACTATTATACCTTATTCCACCATAGTGCTATATCCATGGCTTGCGCACATGTATTGCGTAAGAGTTGAAAAGGCTGAAGCGCGTTAAAAGTATGAACCAATTGCTTGGCCAAAACCGGGGTCGTACATGATATGAATATTTTGTGTGGGGAAGATGGAGCATAGCCAGACTATATTATTTTGTAGGGATAACTTGCTTTGGCTATGTTATTTTGATAAGACATAATTGCTTAGTTAGTATGCTTGAAGTATTATTGTTTTTATGTCAACATTAAACTTTTATCTTGAATCATATCAAATCTGAACATTGATGCCACAATAAGAATAATTATATTGAAATTATGCCAAAGTAGCATTTCACATCAAAAATTCTGTCTTTATCATTTACCTACTCGAGGACGAGCAAGAATTAAGCTTGGGGATGCTTGATACGTCTCCAACGTATCAATTTTTTTATTGTTCCATGCTATATTATATTCTGTTTTGGACATTATTGGGCTTTATTATACACTTTTATATTATTTTTGGGAGTAACCTATTAACTGGAGGCCCAGCCCAGAATTGCTGTTTTTTGCCTATTTCAGAGTTTTGCAGAAAAAGAATATCAAACGGAGTCCAAACGGAATGAAACCTTCGGGAACGTGATTTTCGGAACGAACGTGATCCAGAGGACTTGGACCCTACGTCAAGACATCAACCAGGAGGGCACGAGGTAGGGGGGCGCGGCTACCCCCCCCCAGGGCACGACCTCCACCCTCGTGGGCCCCCTGTTGCTCCACCGACGTACTCCTTCCTCCTATATATACCTACGTACCCCCAAAATACTAGATACGGAGCCAAAAACCTAATTCCACCGCCGCAACCTTCTGCACCCGTGAGATCCGATCTTGGGGCCTTTTCTGGAGCTCCGCCGGAGGGGGAATCGATCATGGAGGGCTTCTACATCAACACCATAGCCTCTCTGATGATGTGTGAGTAGTTTACCTCAGACCTTCAGGTCCATAGTTATTAGCTAGATGGCTTCTTCTCTCTTTTAGGATCTCAATACAATGTTCTCCCCCTCTCTCATGGAGATCTATTCGATGTAATCTTCTTTTGCGGGGTGTTTGTTGAGACCGATGAATTGTGGGTTTATGATCAAGTTTATCTATGAACAATATTTGAATCTTCTCTGAATTCTTTTATGTATGGTTGGTTATCTTTGCAAGTCTCTTCGAATTATCAGTTTGGTCTGGCCTACTAGATTGATCTTTCTTGCAATGGGAGAAGTGCTTAGCTTTGGGTTCAATCTTGCGGTGTCCTTTCCCAGTGACAGTAGGGGCAGCAAGGCACGTATTGTATTGTTGCCATCGAGGATAACAAGATGGGGTTTATATCATATTGCATGAGTTTATCCCTCTACATCATGTCATCTTGCTTAAAGCGTTACTCTGTTCTTATGAACTTAATACTCTAGATGCATGCTGGATAGCCGTCGATGTGTGGAGTAATAGTAGTAGATGCAGGCAGGAGTCGGTCTACTTGTCTCGAACATGATGCCTATATACATGATCATACCTAGATATTCTCATAACTATGCTCAATTCTGTCAATTGCTCAAAAGTAATTTGTTCACCCATCGTAATACTTATGATCTTGAGAGAAGCCACTAGTGAAACCTATGGCCCCCGGGTCTATTTTCCATCATATTAATCTCCCATCAACAAGCTATTTCCTTTGCCTTTTATTTTGCTTCTATTTTACTTTGCATCTTTATCATAAAAATACCAAAAATATTATCTTATCATATCTATCAGATCTCACTCTCGTAAGTGACCGTGTAGGGATTGACAACCCCTTATTGCGTTGGTTGCGAGGATTTATTTGTTTGTGTAGGTGCGAGGGACTCGTGTGTGGCCTCCTACTGGATTGATACCTTGGTTCTCAAAAACTGAGGGAAATACTTACGCTACTTTGTTGCATCACCCTTTCCTCTTCGAGGGAAAACCAACGCAGTGCTCAAGAGGTAGCAGGCCACCAGGTGGGCACAACCCACCTGGGCGCGCCAGGCCCCCAGACGTGCCCTGGTTGGTTGTGGCCTCCTCGGCCCACCTCTGGAGCCCATCTTTTGGTATATAAGTCATTTTGACCTAAAAACAAAGGAGAAGGCTTTCGGGACGGAGCACCGCCATCTCGAGGCGGAACTTGGGCAGGAGCACTTTTGCCCTCCGGCGGAGCGATTCTGCCGTGGGAACTTCCCTCCTGGAGGGGGAAATCAACGTCATCATCATCACCAACAACTCTCCCATCTTGGGGAGGGCAATCTCCATCAACACCTTCACCAACACCATCTCATCTCAAACCCTAGTTCATCTCTTGTATTTAATCTTGTTACCAATGAGGGAGTCCTGGACTAAGAGGTCCTCGGGCGTCCGGCCTGTTAGCCATGGGTCGGACTGATGGGCCGTGAAGATACGAAGACCGAAGACAGCACCCATGTCCGGATGGGACTCTCCTTGGCGTGGAAGGAAAGCTTGGTGACCGAACATGTAAATTCCTTTCTTTGTAACCGACCTTGTGTAACCCTAGATCCTCCCGGTGTCTATATAAACCGAAGGACTTAGTCCGGAAACGGACAGACTCATTATCATAGACATACAGGCTAGACTTCTAGGGTTTTAGCCATTACGATCTCGTGGTAGATCAACTCTTGTAATACTCATATTCATCAAGATCAATCAAGAAGGAAGTAGGGTATTACCTCCATAGAGAGGGCCCGAACCTGGGTAAACATCGTGTCCCCTATCTCCTGTTACCATCGACCTTAGACGCACTGTTCGGGACCCCCTACCCGAGACCCACCGGTTTTGACACCGACATTGGTGCTTTCATTGAGAGTTCCACTGTGCCGTCCCCAAAAGGTTCGATGGCCCCTTCAATCGTCAACAATGACGCTGTCCAAGGAGAAACCTTCCTCGGACAGATCTTCGTGTTCGGCGGCTTCGCACTGCGGGCCAAATCGTTTGGCCACCTGGAGCAGATCGATAGCTACGCCCCTGGCCGTCAGGTCAGATTTGGGAGCTTGAATTACGTTGCGGACATCCGTGGAGATTTGATCTTGGCTGGATTTGAGACCGCGGCGACCGCTCCTGGTCACCTTGACGAACATGACCTAAATCTGTCGTCAGACCGCATCCAGGAGATAGCTCCTGTGACCACTCCGGCCTTAGATCCAGAGCACACTGCGGCATCCGAGGATCGGAGGTTCGACCCCACCACAGAGGCCACAGATTCCCCGGCGTTGGAGCCGCACATGGACTTAACCTCACACAATATCTGTGTCACCGGAATTCTGGACTCGTCTCTGGTTAAAAGTTCTGAACCATGTGAGCCCGCGGACGCTGAACTTGATCGCTCATCGGTCTTCGAATTCAGCGCCGCAGGCATCTTCCAGCACTCGCCTTTGGGCGATGTGCTAAACTCATTAAAGATCTTGTCCTTGGCGGGGGACTCACAGCCAAACTCCGTCCGGTTCGGACTAGGGGCTGATGATCGAGAATTTTACTTCCCACCCGCCACCCACTTCATAGCCACTGTCAAGGACTTAACCGACACGCTTGATTACGACTCCGAAGACATCGACGGTATGGACGACGATGCCGATGAGGAGCAAGACCAAAATCTGCCATTTACTGGACGCTGGACGGCCACTTCTTCGTACGATGTGTACATGGTGGATACACCCAAAACAACCAACAATGATGACAAAGAAAATCCAGTCGAGAATAAACCTCCTGAGACACAGCAAAAACACCGGCGTCCTCGGCTCCGCTCTAAGTCACGTCGTTCAAAAGACAGCAATGCTGGCACCGGTGAAAATAATACTCCGGACGATGCCAAAAACAATGAAGACCTTGCTGAGGTAACATCCGAACAGGAGGAGCAAGAAAACGGGCTATCTAGCCCCAACGAACAGGCCAGGCCCAATGACTCGGAGGACGGTAGTTACCGTCCGCTCTCCGAGGATGAGGAAAGCCTCGGCAACGAAGATTTCATCGTGCCTGAGGAACCTCTCGAGCAGGAGCGCTTCAAGTGCCAGCTCATAGCAACGGCAAGGAGCCTGAAAAAGAAACAGCAGCAGCTTCAAGCTGACCAAGATCTACTCGTCGACAGATGGACTGATGTCCTGGCAGCCGAAGAATACGGTCTCAGACGCCCAGCCAAGAGTTACCCAAAGCGAAGGCTGCTAGCCCAGTTCGATGAAGAGGCGCCGGAGCTCATACCTCCCTCGCGTAATGCGGTCGGGACAGTGTGGCGGACCGACCACCACGTGGTCAGGATAGAGCGGCAGCTCAGGCCGAACAGCAGCCTGCCCCACCGCCTCGTAAAAATAGAGACGAAATAGCTCGGGGTCACACATACAACCTCCGATAGACCCTAGATAGTAGAGCAGGACACACCCGAACGATTTACGGATCGCGAGGATGTCCCTCGACACATGATGATGGCTACCTATTCGGGCGTGACAAACCTAGTCACACCCGAGCCGATAACCGCCGACGAACTCCATCGGAGCTACGGCGCAATGTGGCCAGATATAGAGGCGTTGCACACCCTCTCTACTTCGCTGATGAAGTAATGGACCATGAATTCCCCGAAGGGTTCAAACCCGTCAATATTGAATCATATGACGGAACAACCGATCCCGCGGTATGGATCGAGGATTTTATCCTCCACATTCACATGGCCCGCGGAGATGACCTCCATGCTATCAAATACCTTCCACTAAAGCTCAAAGGGCCAGCCCGGCACTAGTTAAACAGCCTGCCTGAAAATTCCATCGGCAGCTGGGAGGACTTGGAAGAAGCTTTTCTTGACAACTTCCAAGGTACATACGTCCGGCCACCAGACGCCGATGACTTAAGTCACATAGTCCAACAGCCTGGAGAGTCAGCCAGGAAATTATGGACTAGATTCCTAACTAAAAAGAACCAGATCGTTGACTGTCCGGATGCCAAAGCCCTAGCAGCCTTTAAACATAGCATCCGCGACGAATGGCTCGCCCGCCATCTCGGCCAAGAAAAGCCCAAATCTATGGCAGCCCTCACAGCACTCATGACCCGCTTTTGCACGGGTGAAGATAGTTGGCTGGCTCGTAGCAAAAACACAGCCAGCGAGGCGGGCCCCTCCGAGGTCAAAAATAGCAATGGCAAGTTCCAACGTAACAGACACAAGCACCGAAGCAATGGTGATAATACCGATGACACTACAGGTAATGCCGGATTCAGAGGCTCCAAGTCCGATCAGCGGAAAAAGTCGTATCAAAGGAACAATCAAGGACCATCTAGCATGGACCGCATACTTGACCGTCCGTGCCAAATCCATGGCACCCCACACAAACCAGCCAATCATACCAACAGGGATTGTTGGGTCTTCAAACAGGCCAGCAAGTTAAACACCAAGAAAAAGGAAAAGGGATCGCAAAGTGAGGACGATGATGAAGAGCCCCGGCAACCGAGCTGGGGGGGGCAGAAGAAGTTCCCCCCTCAAGTCAAAACGGTGAACATGATATATGCTACACACATCCCCAAAAGGGAGCGCAAGCACGCACTAAGGGACGTTTATGCGATAGAGGCAGTCGCCCCAAAATTCAATCCATGGTCCTCGTGCCCGATCACTTTTGATCGTCAGGATCATCCGACCAGTATCCGGCACGGCGGATCAGCCGCACTAGTCCTAGACCCAATCATCGATGGATTCCACCTGACGCGAGTCCTCATGGACGGTGGCAGCAGCCTTAATCTGCTCTATCAGGACACAGTGCGCAAAATGGGCATTAACCCATCACGGATCAAACCCACAAGGACTACCTTTAAAGGAGTCATACCAGGTGTAGAGGCCCGTTGTACGGGCTCAATCACACTAGAGGTCGTTTTCGGATCTGCGGACAACTTCCGAAGCGAGGAGTTAACCTTCGATATCGTCCCCTTCCGCAGCGGCTATCATGGACTGCTCAGACGAACCGCATTTACTCGATTCGATGCGGTACCTCACTACGCTTATCTCAAGCTCAAGATGCCCGGACCATGTGGCGTCATAACAATAAATGGAAATACGGAACGCTCCCTCCGTACCGAGGAGCATACCACGGCCTTAGCAGCAGAAATATAGCGCGGCCTTTTTCAGCAGAACCTTAGTTCGGCGGCCAAGCCCCCAGACACCATTAAAAGAGTCCGAACTATTCTGTAGCGAGACAACCCGGCTCGTCAAGAGCTTAGATAGCAATTTGGCCTCCGTCCCAGTCCCGATCAAATAGCGGCATTCGTACCGCGTGCACTCAAAATCCCATGGGCATTGACGGAGGCATAGCTAGCTTGCGATCCACGGTGCGGCTTGACCGACCCTGGGTTCGCACACCTTCACTTTTCCTTTCGGGTTTCTCTCTTCATGAGGTTTTTTCTGATAACCCGATCATCGACGCACCAATGAGGCAAGGAGCTTTGACGTACAAGGGAATCCCCAGGTGGTCTCTGTTAATGATTGCTATACCTGTTTTACATACCCGCACGCAGCTCGCTCTTGGTCATGGCATGTTAAATAGCCTTACTCGCTTATTGCATTACTTGTACAAATACGCCTCGACGTATTAATCACATTACAATGGAAAATAAATGGTAGCGTCAGCTTATTACTTGATTTTTCTTTTTTGTTATTTATTACTCATTGCGCCCGTACACTCGGGTACGCTTTACTTCACCAGGGGCTTTCACGCCCCGCAGTATGGCAATAAAGTCTGAACACCTTTTTAGTACAGTTCGGCACCCCAAACTTATAGCATTATATGCATCGGCTCCAAATCATGGCTTTGGTCAATAGTTGGGTTGCCCGGCTCCTGTGCTTACTACCTTACGTTCCGCTATATCGGCTAGGGTAGTAAAGGGAGAACTACTGCGATTGTGTCCCGGTTCTTCCGGACGAGCACCTTAGTAGAGAAAGCCGAAAACTAACTGTCATGATGCAGCGAGAGCTGGTCAGCTGTTCGAGAGGTTTTAAATCCTTAGAGATTTTATCCGCTTTATGCGATGAATCGGTTTTTATCCGATCAGGTGCGTATAACGCCCCAAGTTCGGTCTTCCGAATACCAGGGGCTGCGCCGAAATTATCATTGTCAAACTCCTATGGCTAAGTGAGGGTGATAAAGGTCGTATAGTCTGATTGCCTCGTTCATTGCACTAAACACCTCCTTTAAGGACCAAAATGTGGAGTAAAGAGTGTTTAGATTTCTCCCGAACACCCTCGTACTATCTACATGGGAGCAGAAGCTGACGACTGGCCAACCCTTAGATTTCATAAACGGCTGCACAGGAGGTAAAATTTTAAACATCATTGTTTCATATTACAGGACAAGGTAATACGAATGTTTTCACGGGAATATAACATCCTTCGAACATTGCTCCGCCACAAGGCGGGATCCCTCCAGGAGACCATCAAAATATAACTCGGGTCGACGGTGCTCCTTGCCCTCAGGCGGCCCCTCGGTCATCAGCTTCTTGGCATCCATCTTCGCCCAGTGCGTCTTGACGCGGGCAAAGGCCATCTGTGCACCTTCAATACAGACCGACCGCTTTACACTACTAGGAAAAGGCCTATAGATAATATGGACATTAATGGCGCACCATGTGTTGGTGCGCCATTAGTGTCCAAATACTAATGGCGCACCACATCCACGGTGCGCCACTACTAACAATTTTTTTTTCAAAACTAGTAATGGCGCACCAGGGGATAGTGCGCCATTACTAGTTAAAGCCATTACTAGTTTTAACTAGTAATGGCGCACCACACCCTCGGTGCGCCACTACTAAATTTTTTTTAATTTTTTTTCAAAACTAGTAATGGCGCACCGTGGGTGTGGTGCGCCATTACTAGGTGCGCCATTACTAGTTTTGCCCAAAAATTCCACCGAATGCACCCCCCCGGTGGACCGCCTTTTTAGTTTAAAAAAATAAAAGAAAATGATGAAATGTCAAAAAAAATAAAAAAATAAGTTTCCCATGAGATATGTGGTCTAGTTGTTGGGAAAATTTACAAATATGAATTTCGACTTTATTTGCAAAATCTCTCTGGAATTTGTAAAATGGGCATAACTTTTGCATACGAACTCGGATTAAAAAGATTTTTATATGAAAAATCATCTACTCGAAAAGTTACATACGAATTGAAGCGGGGGAACCCTGTTCAACATCTTCAAAATCCCCAAAAACCTAACAGAACGAAAGATACGGGGCTTTTAAGATCTATTAGAGTATCGGCGAGAAATCTTGGTTATTCACTCTATTTTTAAGTCCCAAAATTTTTGTACATTCAAAAAAGGAATTGATTCCGGGGGGAAATGAAAAAAAATCAAACTTACTAGTGGCGCACCATTTGCTAGGTGCGCCACTAGTAACAGAAAAAAAATTAGTTTCAAAAAAACTTTTTTTTGGATTTTTTTTCAAAATATGATACGTAATATGACCGGGAAGTTTGAAATATTTTTTCAAAATTTCATCACACTCATGAACATGAACATGAACAAAGTCCTAGACATCAACAAGGTTTAATAGGATTGATATGATAGATATATCAACAAGTGCCTGTGAAGTGAGCTGGTGCTGGGGTTGGATAGAACTGTGAAGTTAAGTGTGCTCGGGCTGGATTAGTGTGAGGATGGGTGACCTTCTGGGAAGTTTGACCACGGAGTGCAATTTGACTTGAGATTAAGCATATTGGCCTGAGATTAAGCCATAGTGACCAGAGATTAAGAAAAAAATTGTGATTTAAAAAAAAATTGAAAAAAAATCTGAAAAAAAATTGTTAGTAACGGCGCACTTCTATGTGGTGTGCCATTAGTATCAGGTATACTAATGGCGCATCATGTGATATACTAATGGCACACTCCCTGGTGCGCCATTAGTATCTGGTATACTAATGGTGCACCAGGGGTGCGCCATTAGTATTAATTACTAGTGGCGTGATGCTAGTGGCGCACCTATAGTGCGCCATTAATGGCCAAAACAGGTGCGCCACTAGCAGGCCTTTTCCTAGTAGTGTTATGACCTCAAGCCGTGGGCAGGCACTAACAAGCCGCTTCACAAGTCCGAAGTAGCTGCTGGGTATCTGCACGGCAAGCCATAGTTGGACTATCAAGTCCTTCATGGCCAGCTCGGCCGCCTTGTGCAGCTCGACCAGCTGTTTCAGCTGGTCGCTGAAGGGCACCGGATGTTCTGGTCCAAGATATTGAGACCAGAACAACTTCTCCGTAGAACTCCCTTCTTCGGCTCGATAGAACTCGGCAGCATCTGATACGCTGCGCGGCAAATCCGTAAACGCCCCTGGAGAGCTCCAAATCCGGGTAAGTAAAAGGAACATTTCCTTCACAGACTTGCTTCGCATAATGAAAGCCTTACCCGCCGCGATCTTCTTGGCCGCCTGGATTTCCTGAAGGGCGCTCTGGGCCTCGGCTCGAGCCTCTTGTGCGCTCTGGCGGGCGTTCGCAAGTTCGGACGCTTGCGTCTTAGAATCACGCTCCAAGTACTCGTACTTCTTGACGGCGTCCTGGAGCTCTTGCTGGACCTCGCCGACCCGGGCCCCGTGCTTCTCGCGCGTAGCGTGCTCCTTGGCCGCTTTGTCCTCGGCTTCGGCTAACGCCTTCTTGAGGGCCCCCAACTCGGTCGTGGCCCCTAACATAGTGCATGACACTTTTAGTCAGCACGAAACATTCATCCTTCCAAAATATACGCGCAGGTTACTGCATACCTTGGTTGTCCTCCAACTGCTTCTTCATGAGGCCGATCTCTTCTTCGGCCGCTCCAGGCTCTGCTTCAGGCCAGATACCTCCACAGTATGAGCGGCAGCAGCTAGCAGCGACGCCTGCTTATTCACATAGACATCTTATGTTAGACTCCTGTGAAAATTATTTTGATCCTCTGTTCGCCTTTTTCTTTCCGAAACACCAAACAGAGCAGCAGGGGCTACTGTCTACACAGTGATATTCTTTCTACAATTACATTACTTACCTCAAAGCCTGTTAAAAGGCTAGCGCAGGCTTCGGTCAGTCCGCTTTTAGTGGACTGAACCTTTTCGATCACTGTGCCCATAAGGACACGGTGTCATCCACAATGGAAGCACCTCACAGCGCTTCCAGCAGATTATCCGGCGCCTCTGGTTGGACAGAGGTCACCGGCAGAACAGGCACACCTCCTCCTTTCGGGGAAGGTCGTTCGCTGGACTCCGGAGCCGTGTAGGTCTCCGGAATGGCATCCGGCTGAGGGCCGAATGGAACTCGGCCCCCATCACCAGTCCCCATGGGGGCTTTTTCCCCCATGTGTCCGGCCGAGGAGTCATCCTTGGGCGCCACCCTAACGATCTCCGGAACCTCCCCCCGGCCTGGGACGGTCCTTTGGGACACCACCTCGTCATCACCCTTGGGCGAGACAAAGTGAGTGGGCGGCGGTGACATGCTAGCCATCTCCTTTGAGTCTAGCGAACCCTCTGTCGAGGATCGCGGGGAGCTATTGCGAGCCGGACTGCAATGGCATAATTTAAACATATTAATATTACAAAGTAGAAAGGCCAGGCATCGGATGTGCGTAAGATTTGGGGTACTTACGAGGCGGCCCGAGGCTTGGTCCGGGGCATTCGCTCTGAACTGCTATCGACATCCCACGCGGAGTTATCCGCAAGGGAGCCCTTCCTCCTCTTGGGCGCCTTCGCCTCCAGATTTGTGGCGGCCCCCTTTTCTTCCTTCCCCCCTCAGGGGGGAGCCGCTTTCTTCCTCCTCCTCGCCGTCGTCTTCGGCGGCCGAAGAGTCAGTCTCGTCTTCGGACGACATGTCCGAAGCACCCTTTCGGCGAAGGCCACTCCTGGTCCCTTTGGCCGTCTTCTTGGCCTTCTTCTCCGGCACATCATAAGGCGCCGGAAACAGCATCTTCATCAGGAGTGGGGTTTCTTCATCTTCGGGTAGCGGAGCCGGACAATTAATCCGCCCCGCTATGTCGGTCCAGGACTAAAAGAAATTGATAGGAAGGCTTAGACTCCTTCCTCAAAATATGCCAGTAAAAGGCTATACCTTGAAAACATGAAAGAGCTTGCCGAATCAGCGAATGAGCATAACCTGGATCACGTTGACAAGTTTGATCTTCTTGGTCATCATGTTCTGGACGCACGTCTGGAGCCCAGTCAGCTCGTTTGAAGAACCCCAGGTTAGGCCCTTCTCTTGCCAGGAGGTGAGCCGCATCGGAACTCCGGATCGGAATTCGGGGGTCGCCGCCCAGTTGGTATCGCGTGGCTCGGTGATGTAGAACCACCCCGACTGCCACCCCTTCACTGTCCCCACAAAGGAGCCTTCGAGCCAGGTGACATTGGGCATCTTGCCCACCATGGCACCTCCTTACTCAGCTTGTTGACCGCTCACCACCTTTGGCTTCACATTGAAGGTCTTCAGCCACAGGCCGAAGTGAGGTGGGATGCAGAGAAAGGCCTCGCGCATGACTATAAATGCCGAGATGTTGAGGATGAAGTTGGGGGCTAGATCATGGAAGTCTAGCCCGTAGTAAAACGCCAGTCCACGGACAAACGGGTGGAGGGAATCCCAGCCTGCGGACGAAATGTGTGAGGAACACCACCCTCTCATGAGGCTCGGGGGTAGGGATGATCTGTCCCTTGGCCGGGAGTCGGTGAACGATCTCCTCGGCCAGGTATCCGGCCTCTCGGAGCTCCTTGATATCTCTCTTCTTAACGGAGGAGGCCATCCACTTGCCTCCAGCTCCGAATCCGGACATGGTTGGAGTGCTTTCTCGAGCGGGGGAAGCTAGAGCTTGGGCACTGGAGCTCAAGAATGGATGGGCAGAGGAAGGAGGAGGTGTGGGTGAATGAGGACGAATCCTTATCCCCTTATAAAGGTCGTGAATGTCAAGCGCCTCCCCACTCGCCCTAAAACTCGCCTATTCCCAAGGGCTATGTAAAACGGCACGGTTGGGTTACCCATACCCGTATTGATGAGAATCCCGCAATAAGGGGACACGATCTCTGCTTCGACAAGATGTGCCAATGGCAACCGCGTCTCGAAACGTGGAACGGCAGACACAAAACGGTTCAAAATTATGACCGGGCAGACGTGATGTCATGTTGTAAAAAAGTTGTCGGCGGATTGGACTCATGGAGTATTATATTCTCTCTGCGGTTGTGTGTGGTGTGTGTTACAGGTCCGGATACAATCATCACGTCTAGAGACTATCTTGGAGTTCGGAAAGGGGAACCCGCCTTGCAATGCCAAAGACAGATCTACGCGCCGGATACCTTGTCATTGAAGCTAGGTTCAGGGGCTACTGAGGGAGTCCTGGACTAAGGGGTCCTCGGGCGTCCAGCCTGTTAGCCATTGGCCGGACTGATGCTATTTCATACTCCTCTGATCATGAGCATGGTTATCATTTGTGAGTAGTTACTTTTGTTCTTGAGGTCACCGGAGAAATCATGTTGCAAGTAATCATGTGAACTTGATACGTGTTCGATATTTTGATAGTATGTATGTTGTGATTCCCTTAGTGGTGTCATGTGAACGTCGACTATATAACACTTCACCATATTTGGGCATAAGGGAATGCATTGTGGAGTAGCAATTAGATGGTGGGTTGCGAGAGTGACAGAAACTTAAACACCAGTTTATGCGCTATTCTGTAAGGGACCGATTGGATCCTAGAGTTTAATGCTATGGTTAGAATTTATTCTTAATACTTTTCTCGTAGTTGCGGATGTTTGCGGGAGGGTTAATCATAAGTAGGAGGTTTGTTCAAGTAAGAACAGCACCTAAGCACCGGTCCACCCACATATCAAATTATCAAAGTAGCGAACACAAATCGAACCAACATGATGAAAGTGACTAGATGAAATTCCCGTGTACCCTCAAGAACGCTTTGCTTATCATAAGAGACCGTTTGGGCATGTCCTTTGCCTCAAAAGGATTAGGCTATGATGTCTACTACACAACCTTCGTCTTGTAGACGTTGTTGGGCCTCCAAATGCAGAGGTTTGTAGGACAGTAGCAAATTTCCCTCAAGTGGATGACCTAAGGTTTATCAATCCGTGGGAGGCGTAGGATGAAGATGGTCTCTCTCAAACAACTCTGCAACCAAATAACAAAGAGTCTCTTGTGTCCCCAACACACCAATACAATGGTAAATTGTATAGGTACACTAGTTCGGTGAAGAGATGGTGATACGAGTGCAATATGGATGATAGATATGAGTATTTGTAATCTGAAAATATAGAAACAGCAAGGTAGCAAGCGATAAAAGTGAGCGTAAACGGTATTGCAATGCTAGGAAATAAGGCCTAGGGTTCATACTTTCACTAGTGCAAGTTCTCTCAACAATAATAACATAATTGGATCATATAACTATCCCTCAACATGCAACAAAGAGTCACTCCAAAGTCACTAATAGCGGAGAACAAACAAAGAGATTATTGTAGGGTACGAAACCACCTCAAAGTTATTCTTTCGGATCGATCTATTCAAGAGTTCGTACTAGAATAACACCTTAAGACACATATCAACCAAAACCCTAATGCCACCTAGATACTCCAATGTCACCTCAAGTATCCATGGGTATGATTATACGATATGCATCACACAATCTCAAATTCATCTATTCAACCAACACAGAGAACTTCAAAGAGTGCCCCAAAGTTTCTACCGAAGAGTCAAGATGAAAACGTGTGCCAACCCCTATGCATAAGTTCACGAGGTCACGGAACCCGCAAGTTGATCACCGAAACATACATCAAGTGAATCACGTGATATCCCATTGTCACCACAGATACGCACATGCAAGACATACATCAAGTGTTCTCAAATCCTTAAAGACTCAATCCGATAAGATAACTTCAAAGGGAAAACTCAATCCATTACAAGAGAGTAAGGGGAGAAACATCATAAGATCCAACTACAATAGCAAAGCTCGTGATACATCAAGATCGTACCACCTCAAGAACACGAGAGAGAGAGAGAGATCAAACACATAGCTACTGGTACATACCCTCGGCCCCGAGGGTGAACTACTCCCTCCTCGTCATGGAGAGCGCCGGGATGATGAAGATGGCCACCGGTGAGGGATCCCCCCTCCGGCAGGGTGCCGGAACAGGGTCCCGATTGGTTTTTGGTGGCTATAGAGGCTTGCGGCGGCGGAACTCCCGATCTATTGTGTTCTCCTATGTTTTTAGGGTATATGGATATATATAGGCGAAAGAAGTCAGTCAGGGGAACCACGAGGGGCCCACGAGGGTGGGGGCACGCCCAGGGGGCAGGCACGCCTCCCTGCCTCGTGGCCACCTCAAAGCTTCCTTAACGTCTACTCCAAGTCTCCTGGATTGCTTCTGTTCCAAAAATAACTCTCCCGAAGGTTTCATTCCATTTGGACTCCGTTTGATATTCCTTTTCTTCGAAACACTGAAATAGGCAAGAAAACAGCAATTTGGGCTGGGCCTCCGGTTAATAGGTTATTCCCAAAAATAATATGAAAGTGTTTAGTAAAGCCCATAAACATCCAAAACAGATAATATAATAGCATGGAACAATCAAAAATTATAGATATGTTGGAGACATATCAAGCATCCCCAAGCTTAATTCCTGCTCGTCCTCGAGTAGGTAAATGATAAAAACAGAATTTTTGATGTGGAATGCTACCTAACATATTTATCAATGTAATCTTCTTTATTGTGGCAAGAATATTCAGATCCATAAGATTCAAAACAAAAGTTTAATATTGACATGAAAACAATAATACTTCAAGCATACTAACAAAGCAATCATGTCTTCTCAAAATAACATGGCCAAAGAAAGCTATCCCTACAAAATCATATAGTCTGGCTATGCTCTATCTTCATCACACAAAATATTGAAATCATGCACAACCCCGATGACAAGCCAAGCAATTGTTTCATACTTTTGATGTTCTCAAACTTTTTCAATCTTCACGCAATACATGAGTGTGAGCCATGGACATAGCACTATAGGTGGAATAGAATGGTGGTTGTGGAGAAGACAAAAAGGAGAAGATAGTCTCACATCGACTAGGTGTATCAACGGGCTATGGAGATGCCCATCAATAGATATCAATGTGAGTGAGTAGGGATTGCCATGCAACGGATGCACTAGAGCTATAAGTGTATGAAAGCTCAACAAAGAAACTAAGTGGGTGTGCATCCAACTTGCTTGCTCACGAAGACCTAGGGAAATTTGAGGAAGCCCATCATTGGAATATACAAGCCAAGTTCTATAATGTAAAATCCCCACTAGTATATGAAAGTGACTACATAGGAGACTCTGTATCATGAAGATCATGGTGCTACTTTGAAGCACAAGTGTGGTAAAATGATAGTAGCATTGCCCCTTCTCTCTTTTTCTCTCATTTTTTTGTTTTTTTTTTTGGGCCTTCTCCTTTTTTTATGGCCTCTTTTTCCTTTTTTTGGGCTTCTTTGGCCTCTTTTATTTATTTATTTTCGTCCGGAGTCTCATCCCGACTTGTGGGGGAATCATGGTCTCCATCATCCTTTCCTCACTGGGACAATGCTCTAATAATGATGATCATCACACTTTTATTTACTTACAACTCAAGGATTACAACTCGATACTTAGAACAAAATATGACTCCATGTGAATGCCTCCGGCGGTGTACCGGGATGTGCAATGAATCAAGAGTGACATGTATGAAAAATTATGAACGGTGGCTTTGCCACAAATACGATGTCAACTACATGATCATGCAAAGCAATATGACAATGATGGAGTGTGTCATAATAAACAGAATGGTGATAAGTTGCATGGCAATATATCTCGGAATGGCTATGGAAATGCCATAATAGGTAGGTTTGGTGGCTGTTTTGAGGAAGGTATATGGTGGGTGTATGATACCGGCGAAAGGTGCGCGGTATTAGAGAGGCTAGCAATGGTGGAAGGGTGAGAGTGCGTATGATCCATGGACTCAACATTAGTCATAAAGAACTCATATACTTATTGCAAAAATCTATTAGTTATCGAAACAAAGTACTACACGCATGCTCCTAGGGGGATAGATTGGTAGGAAAATACCATCGCTCGTCCCCGACTGCCACTCACAAGGAGGACAATCAATAAATAAATCATGCTCCGACTTCATCACATAACGGTTCACCATACGTGCATGCTACGGGAATCACAAACTTTAACACAAGTATCTCTCAAATTCACAACTACTCAACTAGCATGACTCTACTATCACCATCTTCATATCTCAAAACAATCATAAGGAATCAAACTTCTCATAGTATTCAATGCACTTTATATGAAAGTTTTTATTATATCCCTCTTGGATGCCCATCATATTAGGACTAAATGTATAGCCAAAGCAAATTACCATGTTGTTCTAAAGACTCTCAAAATAATATAAGTGAAGCATGAGTTTTCATATATTTCTTCAAAATAAATCCACCGCCGTGCTCTAAAAGATATAAGTGAAGCACTAGAGCAAACAACAAACTACTCCGAAAGATATAAGTGAAGATCAATGAGTAGTCGAATAATTATGCAACTATGTGAAGACTCTCTAACATTTAAGAATTTAAGATCTTGGTATTTTATTACAACAGCAAGCAAAACAAAAGAAAATAAAATGATGCGCCAAGCAAAACACATATTATGTGGTGAATAAAAATATAGCTCCAAGTAAAGTTACCGATGAATGAAGACGAAAGAGGGGATGCCATCCGGGGCATCCCCAAGCTTAGGCTCTTGTTCATCCTTGAATATTGCCTTGGGGTGCCTTGGGAATCCCCAAGCTTAGGCTCTTGCCACTCCTTATTCCATAGTCCATCGAATCTTTACCCAAAACTTGAAAACTTCACAACACAAAACTCAACAGAAAACTCGTAAGCTCCGTTAGTATAAGAAAATAAAACCACCACTTAGGTACTGTTGTGAACTCATTATAAATTCATATTGGTGTAATATCTACTGTATTCCAACTTCTCTATGGTTCATACCCTCCGATACTACTCATAGATTCATCAAAATAAGCAAACAACACACTGAAAACAGAATCTGTCAAAAACAGAACAGTCTGTAGTAATCTTATCAAACGTATACTTCTGGAACTCCAAAAATTATAAAATAAATTTGTGGACCTGAGGAATTTATCTATTAATCATATGCAAAAAGAATCAACCTAAAAGCACTCCCCAGTAAAAAAATGGCAGCTAATTTCATGAGCGCTAAAGTTTCTGTTTTTTTACAGCATGATCATAAAGACTTCACCCAAGTCTTCCCAAAGGTTCTACTTGGCAAAAACACAAATTAAAAGATAAAACCACATCTAACCAGAGGCTAGATGGATTATTTATTACTAAACGGGAGCAAAAGGCAAAGAACTAAAATAAAATTGGGTTGCCTCCCAACAAGCGCTAACGTTTGACGCCCCTAGCTAGGCATGATGATTTCAATGATGCTCACATAAAAGATATGAATTGAAACATAAAGAGAGCACCATGAAGAATATGACTAGAACATTTAAGTCTAACCCACTTCCTATGCATAGGGATTTTGTGAGCAAACAACTTGTGGGAACAATAATCAACTAGCATAGGTGTAACGACCAAACCTCGAAGGATTTGAGTCTCTGTGCTTACCGTGCTAGTCCCTGGATCGAACTTGCTAGCACACACAGTATAGATGAATACCAGAATAGCAAGTGCATCATTTATTACAACGTATGATCCAGAATGTATAAAATAAAACAATCTGCATAGCACTTGGCTAGCTTTATTCAATCAAACAGCGGAAAATTAGCAGAAAATAACGATGAGTCCCATCATAGCCCACTGGCGATGCTGAGTGCAGACTCCCGACCCTAACGGTACCTTACTCTTCGTCTGAATATCCTGCAACATGAGACGTTGCAGCCATATAGGTTAATACTTTGAATGTATTGGCAAGTTACACAAGAGTAATAATAAAGCAGACCTACATGTATATGCATAGTACAACACAGGAAGGCTTGAGGGTTTATTTTTGCAGAAAGCTGATTTTATCCTAATAACTACCTAATAGTCAAATTTTTATTTACTTCTTTTATTACTACAATTAAATACACAAGGTTGAGTTGGCAAAATCAACTCCAACCTACACTTTATTAAGTTGCCCACAAATATTATTAAGTGTCACATCTGTCAAGATCATCCAACAACTGTAATGGCATAGTGGCTCAAATTTACCCATAACCGAGGGCACGGCTAATCATGATTAGTTTTAATACTCTGCAGAGTTTTGTACGCTTTACCCACTGGACCCAATCCGAAGATTGAGACGAAGTCTTTCAGAAGAGGTTCCCTTAACCACCTGACGGCCACATCCCACCTACATATGCTACATCTGTCGACACTGTCTGGGCAAGGGTTCCAACAACTGATCAACTAAGCCAGAGCCCATATAGCCAGTGGTCGCACATGGAAGCTACTAGTCACTAAGTCTGTCTAATCTTTTTGAACTGGGCGGCATTCCACTTAGGGTGCACTCTCATGAGCGCACGGCCTTAGAAAAGGTGCAAGACCCCATGATGCCTTCCCTCAACACCAAGCAATACCACTTCCGCCCAGAGGTGAGTTAAATTCTGAGTTACTACTCAATTGTTATATGTATTTATAATCCTCACATAAACTCAATGAATACACAAACCACCCCCGTCTACAAAGCATAGCAACCTACAACTACCACGATTTGCAAAGACGGGAAGATAGCTCAACAGCATAACAAAAATAATATAGTAATCCTATACATGCATATATTCATAGTGTGATATAACTACATGCATAGAAAACAATAGGTAAAGGATGATCAACATGTAACTTGCCTTGGTTCTGGTTCAGAAAGTCACACTCCTGACAATAGCTCGCGTCGCACTCCGGACAATCTACACGTTTCACACAATTCAACAAATCAATCATCGAAAAACGAATAGAACCAAAATAAAACTAACAGCAACAAAACCATTTTTAAAACTCAACAAAAGAAGCTTAACAGTACCTAAATTGCACTACGGTCACAACACAAAAAGAAACACCTAAAACCGACAAACGGTTTGAAAGTTACGGCCTCCGGAAGATTTAATTCAAATTCAAACGAATTCAAATTTGGACATTGCAAACATGTGCAAAGTTGGTACTGTGATAATGTGCTGATTTTTGTGAGATCATAGGAAAAAGAATCACCTAATTTGGATATGTAGACTAAAAGATATAGCTAGTTGAATTTTGGATGAAAATCTGTGAAAAACAAACAGAAACAAAAATCTCCTGGGCACTGTAGCACCTCCTGTGCGTGTCCTATAGCAAACTGCCACGTGTCATCTCGTGATTGGCCGGAGTTTGCTGTGTGTGCATGCTCACCGGAAATAGAGGAAAAACGGCGGTGGCTTCGGGCGTCGGCGGCGGCGCTCCTCTGGTGGGTCTTCGGCGAAGACGAAGGGACGGACGGGTGCAGCGTTCAGTGGCGGAGGTGGTGGTGGTGTTCAACGGCGACGGGGCTCCCTCGAGCGGCGGTGGTGAGCTCGAGAATTCCGGCGTGCTCCGGTGATGTCGGCGCCCTCGCGCTACTGCGATTCCGGCCACGAAAGTAAGTCAAGCAAGTGCGGCGCGGAGCGGCGGATTGAAAGGAGCAGTCGGTGTGTCTCTGCAGGTCCTTACGGCTGCGGTGGCGTCAGGCGAACGGCTGCGGTCGGCGAAGCTCCGCGGTGAGATCCAACTCGACCCAACCGAAGCGTGCAGCAACAGGAGAGATCGGGAAGGGGGTGCGGGATTTCCTCGAGGGCTTTTGCCCACGTACGGGGTCTCGGGCGTGCACAGGGTGGCCTGGGCGCTCGAGCTCGATCCGGCTCGGCGTCGGGTGCGCGGGGTGCGGCGGTGTCCGGCTCGGGGTGGAAGAAGTGGTGCGGGGTCCACCCGTCAGCGAGAGAGGGGGCAGCGGGTCGGGCGAGCGGTGCGGCGGCGCGTACCGCTTCGCGAGGAAGGTGGGCCGCAGCGGTGTGGTGTGGCGCTGCTGGGCCGGCTGGCTGGCTAGCCGGCTCGCTTCTTCTTTTTTTAACAGAAGCAGCAGCAGTAAAAACTAAAATAAAAACAGCAGTAATAAAACAAAATAAAAATACATAGACACATAGTAAAATATATACTACTAATATAAACTACAGGAACACTAGTTCCTCACCTAATGCAATTTTTGAAAATTCATTTTATGCAATAGGCCACACAAAACAATAAAATAACACACAAATAAAATATTTGGAGCTTACAAAAATTACCAGAACATATTAGATGAACTGGAAAAAATATTATGCACATTATGAACATTTTTAAACAGGGGAGAAGTCACGTTATCTCCACTCCAATAAATTGCCTTTGTTGCATAATGATTTGAATATTTCAGGAAAAGCAAATAATGCAATAAAAATATGATATGCATATGAATAATCTCATAACATCCTAATTTAGGAAAATTGGGATGTTACAATAGGAAGGCAAAACAAGCATAACTTCAAAACTTTAAGCACATAGAGAGGAAACTTGATATTATTGCAATTCCTACAAGCATATATTCCTCCCTCATAATAATTTTCAGTAGAATCATGAATGAATTTAACAATATAACCAGCACCTAAAGCATTCTTTTCATGATCTACTTGCATAGAAATTTCACTACTCTCCACATAAGCAAATTTATTCTCATTCGAAATCGTAGGAGTATCATAAGAGACTTGAATACTATAAATTGTTTCCACATTAAAAGAGTAATGTTCACAAAAAGGGTAATCATAATCATGACAAGTTTTAATACAATCATCACTACTTTTTATAGCATAAGTGTCATCACAATAATCATCATAAATAGGAGGCATGCTATCATCATAATAAATATGCTCATCAAAACTTGGGAGGCTAAAAATATCATCTTCATAAATCATAGCATCCCCAAGCTTGGGACAAACATTAATTGCAGCAAATATATTCTCAAACATGTCATTCTCATCAAACATAGCATCCCCAAGCTTGGGCCTTTTCATATCATAAGCATAATCACTCTCATCATTAATAGTATGGATAGCACCAATAGTATAGCAATTATCATCATCACAATGAGTAATAGGAGCAACATCATTTGGAAGGGATACCTTTCTACCTTTGCTTCTCCGTCTTTTATTTTTCTTCTTCACATCATGTGTGGGTTTAACCCTCTTTTTCAAGCTCCTTATTGATGAGATTGGTTGAATAGAAGGCTCCTCCTCGTTACCTGATTCTTCATAAGAAATAACAGGAGGATATTGGGAAGTCCCTTCCCTTTCATTAGTATTCTCTTCATCTTCTATTTGTTTTCTTGTCTTTATGTAATTGGCAATATAAGGATTTTCAATGCAATTCACCGCACAATACATATAAATTTCTTCTAGATCAATATCGAGGAATTTCTCAAGGTTATATTATGGAATATGCTTAGTTTTACGTTTCATTTCTTCATAACCCAAAAGCAAACTAAGTTCATTATGATGTGCAAGAGAAATCAAATCATCACAATTTTTGGACATGATACGATCATGAAACAATTTGCATTGGAGATTTAAATGACCATGTGCAAAGTTCACAAGTGTGGCAAAGATATTTTAAATTTTCAGCACAAACATCTAGATTTTCTTGCAACCATTTGGTTTCTAAATACTTATGCCTCTTGCAAAATCTATCTTCCCTATTTGGTGTGTACTTGCAAACTCTATGCACTCCACAAAAATTGATATGCTTATAAGAGACAGTTTCATCATGACTAGTGCAATCATCATTAGTACCATGGATATTCAAAGAGTTCATACTAACAACATTGCAATCATGCTCATCATTCAAAGATTTAGTGCCAAACATTTTATAGACTTCTTCTTCTAACACTTGAGCACAATTTTCCTTTCCATCATTCTCACAAAAGATGTTAAAAAGATGAAGCGTATGAAGCAAACTCAATTCCATTTTTTTGTAGTTTTCTTTTATAAACTAAACTAGTGATAAAACAAGAAACTAAAAGATTTGATTGCAAGATCTAAAGATATACCTTCAAGCACTCACCTCCCCAGCAACGGCGCCAGAAAAGAGCTTGATGTTTACTACACAACCTTCTTCTTGTAGATGTTGTTGGGCCTCCAAGTGCAGAGGTTTGTAGGACAGTAGCAAATTCACCTCAAGTGGATGACCTAAGGTTTATCAATCCGTGGGAGGCGTAGGATGAAGATGGTCTCTCTCAAACAACCCTGCAACCAAATAACAAAGAGTCTCTTGTGTCCCCAACACACCCAATACAATGGTAAATTGTATAGGAGCACTAGTTCGGCAAAGAGATGGTGATACGAGTGCAATATGGATGCTATATATGAGTATTTGTAATCTGAAAGTATAAAAACAGCAAGGTAGCAAGCGATAAAAGTGAGCGTAAACGGTATTGCAATGCTAGGAAACAAGGCCTAGGGTTCATAATTTCACTAGTGCAAGTTCTCTCAACAATAATAACATAATTGGATCATATAACTATCCCTCAACATGCAACAAAGAGTCACTCCAAAGTCACTAATAGCGGAGAACAAACAAAGAGATTATTGTAGGGTACGAAACCACCTCAAAGTTATTCTTTCGGATCGATCTATTCAAGAGTTCGTACTAGAATAACACCTTAAGACACATATCAACCAAAACCCTACTGTCACCTAGATACTCCAATGTCACCTCAAGTATCCATGGGTATGATTATACGATATGCATCACACAATCTCAGATTCATCTATTCAACCAACACAAAGAACTTCAAAGAGTTCCCCAAAGTTTCTACCGGAGAGTCAAGACGAAAACGTGTTCCAACCCCTATGCATAAGTTCACGAGGTCACAGAACCCGCAAGTTGATCACCAAAACATACATCAAGTGAATCACATGATATCCCATTGTCACCACAGATACGCACATGCAAGACATACATCAAGTGTTCTCAAATCCTTAAAGACTCAATCCGATAAGATAACTTCAAAGGGAAAACTCAATCCATTACAAGAGAGTAGAGGGGGTGAAACATCATAAGATCCAACTACAATAGCAAAGCTCGCGATACATCAAGATCGTACCACCTCAAGAACACGAGAGAGAGAGAGAGAGAGAGAGATCAAACACATAGCTACTAGTACATACCCTCAGCCCCGAGGGTGAACTACTCCCTCCTCGTCATGGAGAGCGTCGGGATGATGAAGATGGCCACCGGTGAGGTACCCCCCCTCCGGCATGGTGCCGGAACAGGGTCCCGATTGGTTTTTGGTGGCTACAGAGGCTTGAGGCGGCGGAACTCCCGATCTATTGTGTTCTCCGATGTTTTTAGGGTATATGGATATATATAGGCGAAAGAAGTCGGTCAGGGGAGCCACGAGGGTGGGGGCGCGCCCAGGGGGCAGGCGCGCCTCCCTTCCTCGTGGCCACCTCGAAGCTTCCCTGACGTCTACTCCAAGTCTCCTGGATTGCTTCCGTTCCAAAATAACTCTCCCGAAGGTTTCATTCCGTTTGGACTCCGTTTGATATTCCTTTTCTTCGAAACACTGAAATAGGCAAGAAAACAGCAATTTGGGTTGGGCCTCCGGTTAATAGGTTAGTCCCAAAAATAATATAAAAGTGTTTAGTAAAGCCCATAAACATCCAAAACTGATAATATAATATCATGGAACAATCAAAAATTATAGATACATTGGAGACGTATCAGGCTCGCTGCATACTTGTTACTATTATCGTTACTTGCTCGTTACAAATTATCTTGCTATCAAACTACTCGCTACTGACAATTTCAGCACTTGCATACATTACCTTACTGAAAACTACTTGTCATTTCCTTTTGCTCCTCGTTGGGTTCGACACTCTTACTTATCGAAAAGAGCTACAATTGATCCCCTATACTTGTGGGTCATCAGTGTATGGCAAGCCATTCATCACGGGCGCTATGTTTAAAGGCCTCTAAGGCTTCAGCATCCGGACAGTCGACGATTTGGCTCTTTTTAATTAAGAATCGAGTCCAGAGTTTGCGGGCTGACTCTCCGGGTTGTTGGACTATGTGACTGGGGTCATCGGCATCCGGTGGCCGGACGTAAGTACCTTGGAAGTTGTCTCGAAAGGCATCCTCCAAATCTTCCCAGCTGCCAATAGAGTTATCTCGGAGGCTATTTAGCCAGTGCCGTGCTGGTCCCTTTAGCTTTAGGGGGGGGGTATTTGATGGCGTGTAGATCATCAGCACGAGCCATGTGAATATGGAGAAGAAAATCTTCTATCCATACTGCGGGATCTGTCATTCCATCGTATGCTTTGATGTTCACGGGTTTAAAACCTTCTGGAAACTAGTGTTGCATTACCTCATCGGTAAAGCACAAAGGGTGTGGGGAACCTCTGTATCGGGCAACGTCACGACGGAGTCCGGACGACATCTATGTTCGGGTTTCAGCCGGGTGAGGTTGTGCTTATCGCGCCAAGCTTGATGGCCGCCATCTCGCGTTGGAGCACGCCCCCTTGATCCATAGATTGATCTAGCCTGACCGGCTCTATTGTCCAGGTCCTGGCGTAAGTCGTATGTGTAGCCCGGAGCTGCTACCTCTCTGCCTCGACGGCGAGGTGGTGCGGGCTGGTGTTCGGCATAAGCAGCCGCTTTGTCTCGTCCATGTGGTGGTCTGTTCGGTTCATCAATGTGATTATATCTTGATGGTATTGGCTCAAGGGCCTCGTCATCGAATTGTGGAAGTAGCCGACGCTTCGGGTAACTCTTTGTTGGGCACTCGAGGCCGTACTCCTCGGCGGCTAGGACCTGTGTCCATCTATCATTGAGCATATCCTGTTCGGCTTGAAGTAGTTGTTGTTTCTTTTTAGGCTCCTCACAGTGGCGATTAGCTTTCGCTTGAAGCGCTCTTGTTCGAAGGGTTCCTCTGGCACGATGAAGTCTTCATTGCCGAGGCTAACATCCTCCTCTATCCTCCGAGTCCTCATTCTTGACAGGTTTGTCGCGGTTAACTTGTCCCTCCTCCCATTCATCCTGCTCGGATGCAGGCTCGACGGGGTCTTTGGGGTCTTCGGCATCATCTAGAGTGTTGTTGTCTCCGGTGCCGGTATTGCTTTCCTTTTCGCGACGTGATTTTGAGCGGCGCCACTGACGTCGATGTTTTGATGGTGTCTCGACGGGCTTGTGATAGAGGCAAAGGTGTCCCGTCTTTCGATGAGATGATGAATATCGCTTTGATGGAAGTCGACTTTGACGATCCGACTACGAACGTGCGAGGACGTCGCGCCTTAGCAATCGCTAAACCAACTCCGAGAGGTTATCGACCACGCCGGAGCACGATCAACCTGACCACGAGGGTCTGTTTCCTGCGAGCAAACGAAGAACAGGCAAGAAACTGAGATTGCAATCTGGATATTGCGAATATAAGATGAAAGCTTTATTGATCAAGGTGGGGTTCTGTGACGCCTTTGTCTGGTCGCTGAACACAAACGAAGTACGCGAAGTTGCAGCTATGGCGAACTTTTAATCTAAACAAAACCCAAAGTCTAAACGACGCCCTAAGGGCTGTATATATGGAGGAAGAGGGGGGAATTTCGTGGCCCTTGAGGAAGGGGTCCGAAACCAACCCTATCTCTTGTTTCCCCACACATACGGACTCTAAAAACAGCCTATACTTATGTATTTCGAAATTACATGGGCCTGGCCCAATAATAAGGTGACGCAGCACCTAGAATAGCCTCTGGACGAAAGTTATGAAGTAGCATCTTGTATATTTCGTCCAAGGCTTCATGCACGCATTATGGTGGCTTCAACGTCCTGAAATCATCACTTGTAACTCCGTTCTTGTTCCCCATGCGCATGCCATCATCTCCATGCTTGTTCTTGCTCCAATGTTCATCCTTCTCAAAGCTAGGCCCTTCATTTGTAAGCAAAACAAATGTATCCAATTTAGGCAGCATCATATTCTCATGAACATTAGAATCATTAGCAAGAAACGAAAGTACCTGGTAATTTAATTGGCGTGCGCGAGCTCTAGTAATTGGTCCAGTATGTATAGCAGCAGGGCCTGTGGGTGTAATAATTGTATTGATGTCCTCATCATCCTCCCCTTCTTGAAATGAAGTCGTCCTCGACGGAAGCTCATCTTCCTCACCCAAATAAGGCTTCAAATCTGCAATATTAAAAGTGGGACTAACCCCAAAATCTGCAGGCAGCTCAAGTTTATATGCATTATCATTTATTTTCTCTAACACCTTAAAAGGACCATCAGCACGTGGCATTAGCTTTGATTTGCGCAAATCAGGAAATCTATCCTTACGCAAATGTAACCAAACAAGATCTCCAGGTGCAAACACAACATGTTTTCTACCCTTATCTCCAGCAAGTTTATATTTAGCATTCATACGCTCAATGTTTTCCTTAGTTAACTCATGCATTTTTAAGATCAATTCAGCACGTTGTTTAGCATCAAAATTAACCTTCTCCGAAGATGGAAGAGGCAACAAATCAATAGGTGCACGAGGTAGGAAACCATACACAATTTCAAAAGGGCACATCTTAGTAGTAGAATGCAATGAACGATTATAAGCAAACTCAATATGAGGCAAGCAGTCTTCCCACATTTTCTTATTATTCTTCAAAACAGCCCTAAGCATAGTAGACAATGTTCTATTGACTACTTCAGTTTGTCCATCAGTTTGGGGGTGACAAGTAGTACTAAAAAGCAGTTTAGTCCCCAACTTAGCCCATAAACATCTCCAAAAGTGGCTAAGAAATTTAGTATCACGATCTGAAACAATAGTATTTGGCACACCATGCAAGCGAATAATTTCACGAAAGAACAAATCAGCAACATTAACAGCATCATCGCTTTTATGACATGGTATAAAGTGCGCCATTTTCGAGAATCTATCCACGACAACAAATATGCTATCCCTCCCCTTCTTTGTTCGAGGTAAACCTAAAACAAAGTCCATAGATATATCCTCCCAAGGAACACTAGGTACAGGCAAAGGCATATATAAACCATGAGGATTGAGTCGTGACTTAGCTTTTTGACATGTAGTGCAGCGAGCAACAAAACGCTCAACATCCCGTCTCATCTTTGGCCAAAAGAAATGTGTAGCAAGTACGTCCTCCGTCTTCTTCACGCCAAAGTGTCCCATTAATCCTCCTCCATGCGCCTCCTGCAACAACAAAAGACGAAGAGAGCTAGCTGGAATGCATAGCTTGTTAGCACGGAACACAAATCCATCATTAACGACAAACTTGTTCCAGGTTCTTCCTTCTTTACAATTCTGCAATACATCTTTAAAATCAGCATCATGCACATATTGATCTTTGATGGTCTCCAAACCAAATATTTTGAAGTCAAGTTGTGAAAGCATAGTATAGCGACGAGACAATGCATCAGCAATAACATTTTCTTTACCCTTCTTGTGTTTAATGACATAAGGGAAAGTTTCAATGAATTCAACCCATTTAGCATGTCTACGATTCAGTTTAGCTTGACTTTTAATATGTTTCAAAGATTCATGATCAGAATGTATAACAAATTCTTTGGGCCATAAATAATGTTGCCATGTTTCTAAAGTCCGAACAAGAGCATATAGTTCTTTATCATAAGTAGAATAATTCAGACTAGGCCCACTCAATTTTTCAGAAAAGTATGCAACAGGTTTGCCATCTTGTAATAACACACCTCCTAATCCAATGCCACTAGCATCACATTCAAGCTCAAAAGTCTTATTAAAATCAGGAAGTTGGAGTAAAGGAGCATGTGTCAACTTATCTTTCAATACCGTGAAGGCTTCTTCCTGTGCGGTACCCCAAACAAAAGGCACATCCTTCTTTGTAAGCTCGTTGAGAGGTGCAGCAATGGTGCTAAAATCTCTCACAAAACGCCTATAGAAACCAGCGAGTCCAAGAAAACTCCGCACTTGTGTGACCGTTTTGGGCTGCGGCCAACTCTCAATAGCTTCAATCTTGGCTTTATCAACTTCAATTCCCTGTGGAGTAACAACATAGCCAAGAAAAGATACTCGGTCGGTGCAAAAGGTGCACTTCCCAAGGTTACCAAACAAACGTGCATCACGTAGAGCAATAAAAACAGCACGTAAATGTTCCAAATGTTCTTCCAAAGATTTGCTATAAATCAGTATATCATCAAAATAGACCACCACAAATCGTCCAATGAAAGCACGTAAAACTTCGTTCATTAGTCTCATGAAAGTACTAGGTGCATTAGTTAACCCAAAAGGCATGACTAACCACTCATATAAACCAAACTTAGTTTTAAATGCAGTTTTCCATTCATCTCCCAATTTCATACGAATTTGATGGTATCCACTACGCAAATCAACTTTGGAGAATATTGTAGAGCCACTCAATTCATCAAGCATATCATCGAGCCTAGGAATAGGATGACGATAACGAATAGTAATATTATTAATGCCTCTACAATCAACACACATACGCGACGTACCATCCTTTTTAGGCACGAGTATAATAGGAACAGCACAAGGACTAAGAGATTCGCGTATATAACCTTTGTCGAGCAGCTCCTGTACTTGACGCATAATCTCCTTCGTCTCCTCTGGATTGGTACGGTATGGTGCACGGTTGGGTAGCGATGCACCGGGAATTAAGTCAATTTGATGCTCAATCCCTCGAATAGGTGGTAATCCCGGTGGCACGTCTTGTGGGAAGACGTCAGCGAACTCCTGCAAAATGTGAGTGACAGCAGGGGGCAAAGAGGAAGGCACGTCCTCGAATGAAAATAATGCCTCTTTGCACACAAAAGCATAGCAAACAGATTTGCTGAAATCTAGTTCATCAATATCAGATTTTGTGGCAAGTAAACATGCACTTTTCAATTTAATTTCAGAAACAACACTAGATGGTTTATTATTAGGTTTCATTTGTTGCTCAAATTCCTTTGCCACAATCTGATTTTCACTCTTATTTTTCTCCTGTTTTGCTTTATTAGCTCTATTAATGTCATCTTTCAAAATGGAATCAGGAGTCATAGGAAGCAAAGTAATATTTTTATCCTTATGAACAAGAGTATACTGATTGTTTCTACCATGGTGTACAGAATTTTTATCAAATTGCCATGGTCTACCTAGTAATAAGGAACATGCTTGCATGGGTACCACATCACAATCAACATAATCAGCATATGTAGAGATACTAAAATGCACACGAACAGTACGTGTTACCTTAACCTTGCCGCTGTTGTTGAACCATTGGATGTAGTAAGGATGTGGATGTGGTCTTGTGGTGAGAGATAGCTTCTCCACCATCTCCATGCTAGCCAAGTTGTTACAGCTCCCTCCATCTATGATGACGCGAACAGAACGTTCCTTCACAACTCCCTTTGTATGGAACAAATTATGCCTCTGATTTTGCTCTGCTTGTGTGACCTGCACACTCAAAACACGTTGAGCAACTAAACATTCATACCTGTCAGCGTCTTCAGGAGCCATGTATTGCGTCTCATTTTCAGAATCATCTCCACCATGTTCTTCACGTGTAATAAGAGCCAAAGTCTCCTCATCATAGTCACTAGCGGACTCATACCCACCATCCTCAGTAGCAATCATGACACGCTGAGATTTGCATTCTCTCGCAAAATGTCCTCTTCCCTTACAACGACGACAAATAATATCACTTGTGTGCCCTGTCGATGCCATGGAAGAAGAAGAGCTCTGCACAGGCCCGGCAGGTGTGCTCTTGGCAGAGAGTGGTGGTTGTGCCTGCTTTCTTGTATCACGGCTGGAGGTGGCACCTGATGGAGGTGATGGTGAAGTGGAAGTAGAAGATGCACGCGGTGTCCATGATGAAGGTCGACCTGCAGAAAAGTTAGTTCGCGCCAATGGCTGTCGATCCTGCACTTCACGTTCAGCTTTACAAGCAAGATGGAATAAACGAGTGATATTATTATAATCCTTATACTCTAGAATGGTCTGAATCTCTTTATTTAATCCACCCATAAAACGTGCAAGCATAGCTTCATTCTCCTCAACAATACCACATCTAATCATGCCAGTTTGTAATTCCTGATAATATTCTTCTACAGAATTTTTTCCTTGTCTTAAACGCTGCAATTTTTGAAGTAATTCACGTTGATAATATGGTGGAACCCAACGAGTACGCATAGCAGTTTTCAAAGCAGCCCAAGTAGCTGGAACAGGATATAATCTACAATGTTCAGACCACCAAACACATGCAAAGCTAGTGAAAGCACAAACAGCAGCAGGAACACGTCTCTCCTCAGGATATTGTAAACATGTAAATCGTTGTTCAGTTTCTAACTCCCAAGTAAGATATATATCAGGAACATATCTACCCTCAAATGGTGGAATATTCAATTTCAGTTTAGGGAGATGGTCATGATCTCGTACCTGAGGTGGTGGTGCCGGCCTACCGTTGCGAATATATACCTGAGGTCGACCTGCTGGTGGTGGTGCTGGTGGCTGCACGTAGTTCTGATTTTGATCAACCTCATCCTCATAATCGCCTGCATAATCGTCATCCTCCTCAGCCGCCGCAGGAGCAGGAGCCAAAGAAGCATCAACAGTAGGGACAGCAGCACCCGAATTTTGACCAATCTCAATTGGAACGCGCTGTGCCCGTCCCACTTGATTTGGAAGGCGGCGTTGGAGATGTGGTTGTTGTTGTTGTAGAGGTGCGACATGTGCAGCCGGTGGTGGTTGGGGAAGACGCTTTAGTAATTCAGTAAACTTGTTATCCAGCTTTGTCTCAAACGACTTCTCCACGGCATCTATCTTCTCCATAGCCTCTTCAAATCTGTTTAGCACATCTCCCACCTGGCCACTCATCATTTGCTGAAATTTATCATGCAACTCCTTGTTCGTCATGTTCGCCCAATCAGTCTCATCGGCTTGTGAACCTGCCATGGTTAGCAGCAATAGAAACACAAAAGAATATGATCCTGCAGACTACTAGAAGTGGTGGGATGGTGGTGTGTCACAAAACCTTCAAGCGAATCTCAAATTCTTACCAGTTCTTACCCAGCAGCAGGTGGTGATCGGCAACCGTTGTAGTCAAAAACTCTCAAAGCTTGGATATAGCGATTACCAGGGAGAGTCAAACGCACGATGTAGACTTATGTGGAGCTGGGAAGGCTTATAATATGGTAGCAAAATGGTAAGCAATAATCAATTCAGAGATGCAAAGTTGAATAAACGCTCAACGACGGTACTGTGCTGGTCCTAGGCTAGACCGTGCTAGAGACGCGAGCCTAGAACACTAACAAAATCACGGCGCTGCACGTAAACAAGGGAAAAGCACACTCAGGAATTTTTTTTTTCGCTCTTTTTTTTGCTTTTTTTTTTTGCGCTCTTTTTTTTTTTGCGCTCCTCTTTTTTTTTTTTTTTTGCGAAAAAAATCACTATAATGGCGAGTGTCTCAAAACTCTTCCCAGGTCAAACTGACAGGATGGGCACAAAATTTTTGACTATTTTTTTTTCGGAAATCAGGGCAGCGACGACGAAAAAGTGCGACAAAAAATCACTATGATGGCGAGTGTCTCAAAACACTACCCGGGGCCTAAAAATAGGATAGGGAAAAAATATTTTTGGTTGCCGGAAATTTTGGCCTAAAAACTGCCCGGGGGTCTCCAGACTTTTTTTTTTTTTTTTTTCCGAGACCTACTCAGGCAAGGAAACACGAAACGGAAAATATATGGATCTCTAAAACAAACCGACTATGAAAAGAACTCGGATTGGTGGTGGATATATGGCGGTAGTATATGGCAGCGGTGGTGGTATATGGATACGGATTCAAAGCGGTGGCGGATAAGCAATGGTGGTAGATGGCAAGGCGATGATGATGGTGCGGCGGCGGCGTGACAACTTATGACCAGAACTCGAAACTCTAAAAGACTAGACTCTAAGACCAGCAACTTGACACGACGATGCAACCGCAAATTCAACAAAGCAAAAACCCTAAAAAGATTATGCAAAGGCTCAGATTGGTTCGGATATGATGAACTAACCCTAATTTTTTTTGTGGCTTTTTCGTGGACTGTAGGTATGAAGAACAGACTCGATCTAAACTACGAAAAACTGTAAAATCTCACCGAGCAACCTGGAAATCTGATACCACTTGATAGAGGCAAAGGTGTCCCGTCTTTCGATGAGATGATGAATATCGCTTTGATGGAAGTCGACTTTGACGATCCGACTACGAACGTGCGAGGACGTCGCGCCTTAGCAATCGCTAAACCAACTCCGAGAGGTTATCGACCACGCCGGAGCACGATCAACCTGACCACGAGGGTCTGTTTCCTGCGAGCAAACGAAGAACAGGCAAGAAACTGAGATTGCAATCTGGATATTGCGAATATAAGATGAAAGCTTTATTGATCAAGGTGGGGTTCTGTGACGCCTTTGTCTGGTCGCTGAACACAAACGAAGTACGCGAAGTTGCAGCTATGGCGAACTTTTAATCTAAACAAAACCCAAAGTCTAAACGACGCCCTAAGGGCTGTATATATGGAGGAAGAGGGGGGAATTTCGTGGCCCTTGAGGAAGGGGTCCGAAACCAACCCTATCTCTTGTTTCCCCACACATACGGACTCTAAAAACAGCCTATACTTATGTATTTCGAAATTACATGGGCCTGGCCCAATAATAAGGTGACGCAGCACCTAGAATAGCCTCTGGACGAAAGTTATGAAGTAGCATCTTGTATATTTCGTCCAAGGCTTCATGCACGCATTATGGTGGCTTCAACGTCCTGAAATCATCACTTGTAACTCCGTTCTTGTTCCCCATGCGCATGCCATCATCTCCATGCTTGTTCTTGCTCCAATGTTCATCCTTCTCAAAGCTAGGCCCTTCATTTGTAAGCAAAACAAATGTATCCAATTTAGGCAGCATCATATTCTCATGAACATTAGAATCATTAGCAAGAAACGAAAGTACCTGGTAATTTAATTGGCGTGCGCGAGCTCTAGTAATTGGTCCAGTATGTATAGCAGCAGGGCCTGTGGGTGTAATAATTGTATTGATGTCCTCATCAGCTTGTCCTCAATCGGGTCCTGCCTGCCATCGCCGTCGCCCTTTTTAGGTTTATCTACCATATACATGATACGTCTGATGGTAGCTAGAACTACGTCGGTATTTCCCGGGAGAGGGAGGGATGATGTAGCACAGCGACGGTAGAGTATTTCCCTCAGTTATGAAACCAAGGTATCGAACCAGTAGGAGAACCAAGCAACACAACGTAAACAGCACTTGCACACAAATAACAACACCTTGCAACCCGACGTGTTAAAGGGGTTGTCAATCCCTTTCGGGTAACGGCGCCAGAAATTGGCAAGCGGACGTGAGATAAATTGTAGTAGATTGATAGATCGAACGCCAAATAAAATAAATAAAGATAAAATGCAGCAAGGTATTTTTGTATTTTTAGTTTAATAGATCTGAATAAAAATGCAAAGGAAAAGTAGATCGCAAGGCAAATATATGAGAAAGAAGACCCCGGGGCCGTAGGTTTCACTAGTGGCTTCTCTCGAGAAAAATAGCAAACGGTGGGTGAACAAATTACTGTTGGGCAATTGATAGAACTTCAAATAATTATGACGATATCCAGGCAATGATCATTACATAGGCATCACGTCTAAGATTAGTAGACCGACTCCTGCCTGCATCTACTACTATTACTCCACACATTGACCGCTATTCAGCATGCGTCTAGTGTATTAAGTTCATGGAAAAATGGAATAATGTAATAAGAACGATGACATGATGTAGACAAGATCCGTTTATATATATGGAGGTAGATATAGATCTCATCTTTTTATCCTTAGTAGCAACGATACATACGTGTCGGTTCCCCTTCTGTCACTGGGATCAAGCTCCGTAAGATCGAACCCACTACCGGGCACCTCTTCCCATTGCAAGATAAATAGATCAAGTTGGCCAAACAAAACCCAATATCGGAGAAGAAACACGAGGCTATAAGAGATCATGCATATAAGAGATCAAAGAAACTCAAATAACTTTCATGGATAAAAAAAGATATGACTGGTCATAAACTCAAAGTTCATCAGATCGCAACAAACACACCGCAAAAGAGTTACATCATATGGATCTCCAAGAGACCATTGTATTGAAAATCCAGAGAGAGAGAGAGAGAGAGAGAGAGAGAAAGCCATCTAGCTGCTTACTACGGACCCGAAGGTCTACAAGGAACTACTCACGCATCATCGTAGAGGCACCAATGGAAGTGGTGAACCCCTCCGTGATGGTGTCTAGATTGGATCTGGTGGTTCTGGACTCTGCGGCGGCTGGATGAATATTTCGACGCCTCTTCTAGGGTTTCTGGAATATTGTGGTATCTATAGAGCAAAGAGGCGGTCCGGGGGCACCCGAGGTGGGCACAACCCACCAGGGCGCGCCTGGGCCTCCTGGCACGCCCTGGTGGATTGTACCCCCCTCGGGGCACCCCCCAGGTGAATCCAGGGCCCATTGCCTTCCTTCTGGCCCATAAAAAATCATCATGGAGTTTCGTGGCATTTGGACTTCATTTGATATTGATTTCCTGCGATGTAAAAAACATGGAAAAAACAGCAACTGGCACTTGGCACTATGTCAATAGGTTAGTACCAAAAAATGATATAAATGACTATAAAATGATTATAAAACATCCAAGATTGATAATAAAACAGCAAGGAACAATCAACAATTATAGATACGTTGGAGACATATCAGCATCCCCAAGCTTAACTCCTACTCGTCCTCGAGTAGGTAAGTGATAAAAAAACAGAATTTGATGTGGAGTGTTGTTCATCAAGTCATATCATATTCTTTTCTTTATAGCATGGACATTTGGACCTTTGTGTGATTCAAAGCAATAGTCTAGTTTTGACATAATAATTTAGATACTCAAGCATATCAACAAGCAACCATGTCTTTCAAAATATCAATGCTAAAATAAGTTATCCCTAGCCCATCATGCTCAAACATTGATCCATTCATGAAACACACTCGAATATTAACTACACCCAATACTTGAGCACGATCATATTGCCTCCTAGTTGGTACTTTTTATGAGAGAAGATGGAGACTCAAATTTCAAAATAAAAATTGCATAAAGTAAAAGAAAGGCCCTTCGCAGAGGGAAGTAGGGATTTGTAGAGGTGCCAGAGCTCAAAGCGAAAAATTAGAGATAAAAACATTTTGGGAGGTGTATCCATCCCACCAACGAAAATGACTTAGAGTTCCGAACACTTTCCATGCTAGATATGCCATAGGTGGTTCCCAAACCGAAAATAAAGTTTATTCCTTTTTCCACCATGCTTTCACTTTCCATGGCTAGTCGTATCCACGGGTGCCCTCCATACCAACACTTTCCAAGGAATTTATTATTTGACAACATAAAGTAAATTCATTTTTTTTGCATTTCGGGACTGGGCATCCCTAAGACCTTTGCCTTACTCTCGTGCAATGACAAGTGAATAAACACTCATCTAGAGAATAACACATCTAGCATGGAAAATATTAGCCACCCGTTACCGTTCCGCGAGCGAAACAAACACACAAAGGAGAAGTTTATTTTGAAAATTAGAGATGGCACATGCAAATTTGCTTAGAACAGCAAAAGAATACCGCATATAGGTAGATATAGTGGACTCATGTGGCAAAATTGGGTTAAAGGATTTTGGATGCACAAGTAGAGGTCATACTTAGTGCAAAATGAAGGCTAGCAAAAGATTGGGAAGCGACCAACCAAGAAACGAATAATCTCATAAGCAAGCATTAAGCATAATTAAGACTGAATAATGCACCACAAGTAGGATATAATTTTCATTGCATGATTATTGACTTTCGTGCATGCATAGGGAATCACAAACCTTAACACCAATATTCTTACTAGAGCACAATTACTCATCAGCATAACTCACATATCACATCATCATATCTCAAAACTATTACTAAGAATCAAGTTTATTTTGTCCATTGATCTTCATGACATTTTCTTTTTCTTTATCCTTCTTGGATATCTATCACTTTGGGACTAATTTTCATGTGTTGATTTTCATAAGCTCAAACAAATATAAGTGAAGATCCTGAGCATAACAAAATTTCTTTCTCTCAAAATAATTAAGTGAAGCAAGAGAGAAATTCTTCAAAATTTTACTAACTCTCAAATAAATCTAAGTGAAGCAAGAGAGCATTTCTTCAAAAATAACAAAGCACACCGTGCTCAAAAAGATATAAGTGAAGTACTAGAGCAAGTCCTAGCTCATAAAAGATTTAAGTGAAGCATAGAGAGCAATTCTAACAAGTCATTACATAATTTTGGCTCTCTCAAATAGGTGTGTCCAGCAAGGATTGATGACTAAAAACACAAAATAAAACAAGCAAAGACACATATCATACAAGACGCTCCAAGCAAAACACATATCATGTGACGAATAAAAATATAGTTTCAAGTAAAATACCGCTAGTTGTTGGAAGAAAGCGGGGATGCCACTCGGGGGCATCCCCAAACTTAGTTGGTTGCTCATTCTTGGATAATAGCTTGGTATGTCGAGGCATCCCCAAGCTTAGGCTCTTACATCCTTCCTTCATCCATTGTAAGATAACCCAAAACTTGAAAACTTCAATCACACAAAACTCAACAAAACCTTCGTGAGATCCGTTAGTGTAAGAAAAATAAACCACTACTATAAGTGATGTATCAAACCAATTATTATTTTGTTTTTGTATTATATCTACTGTATTCCAACTTTTCTATGCCAAAAACTCATCAAATAAAACCATAGAGCCATCAAAATAAGCACACAACACAAAGAAAACAGAATCTGTCAAAACAGAACAGTCTGTAGCAATCTGATTTTCTCGAATACTTCTGGAACTCGAAAAATTCTGAAAAACTAGGAACACCTGTAAAATTTGTATATTGATCTTATGCAAAAAGAATTAACATTTTACCACGTTCTGGTAAATTTTAACAATTATGTTCGTGAGCACCAAGTTTCTGTCTTTTTCAGCAAGATCAAACAACTATCACCCAAGAAGATCCTATTGGTTCTACTTGGCACAAACACTAATTAAAACAAAAAAAACACAATAATAACAGTAGCATAATTGTGTAAACACTCAAGAACAGAAAGCAAAAAGCAAAAATAAATTTTATTCATTGGGTTGCCTCCCAACAAGCGCTATAGTTTTACGCCCTTAGCTAGGCATAAAGCAAGGATCTAAGTTTTGTCATCCTTGTCCTTTTGAATGCAAATAGATAATTTTCTATCAATGGTATTTAATCTTCTATTTTCTGAAAGCACATGACCATTGATAGCAGAAGAACGATTAAGCATATTGCGAAAATTCGTATCCAAACTAGCCTTCATCTCTTTGATTGTTTCATTCTAATAAAAGCATAGAAGGGTAGTTGGCTCAACATGATCTCCCTTGGGATGCCCAAATATGGTTTTCATATTTTCATAAGTATCAACGGCATCCCCTTCAAGAAAACCATTTTCAAATATAGAATCCAAAACTATCTTAAAGAAGGAAGGCAAACCAGCATAAAAACTTTTCAAGTATATCTCCATCTGATATTGGGGCACATAACTAGCTCAAATTCTAAATAGCCTATCCTAAGCATCTTTCAAAGATTCATCAAGTAAGTAACGAAAAATTTCGGGATCGTCTTCATCAAAATTGTCAAGATTTTCCTTAACAACCCCAGAAAGTCCTTCCACATCATCATTGTTTATGAGCTTGGAGAGGACGGAGGGGCTATCCAAAGCATTAAAACTCAGGAGTAAACCCCTAGCCTTTTTAGAATCGGCCATGGCAACGGAAAAACGGCAAGCGAAGAGATGCGAATAAAACGGTAAATTTTTGTGAAGTGGGGGAGAGGAAAACGAGAGGTAAATGGCAAATAATGTAAATTGCAAGGAGATGAGATTTGTGATTAGGAACCTGGTTATGTTGAAGATCCTCCCCGGCAACGGCGCTAGAAATTCTCCTTGATGGTAGCTAGAACTACGTTGGTATTTCCTCGGAGAGGGAGGGATGATGTAGCACAGCGACACTAGAGTATTTCCCTCAGTTACGAAACCAAGGTATCGAACCAGTAGGAGAACCAAGCAACACAATGTAAACAGCACCTGCACACAAATAACAACACCTCGCAACCCGACGTGTTAAAGGGGTTGTCGATCCCTTTCGGGTAACGGCGCCAGAAATTGGCAAGCGGACGTGAGATAAAATGTAGTAGATTGATAGATCGAACGCCAAATAAAATAAATAAAGATAAAATGTATCAAGGTAATTTTGTATTTTTAGTTTAAAAGATCTGAATAAAAATGCAAAGGAAAAGTAGATCGCAAGGCAAATATATGAGAAAGAAGACCCGGAGGCCGTAGGTTTCACTAGTGGCTTCTCTCGAGAAAAATAGCAAACCATGGGCGAACAAATTACTGTTGGGCAATTGATAGAACTTCAAATAGTTACGACGATATCCAGGCAATGATCATTACATAGGCATCACGTCCAAGATTAGTAAACCGACTCCTGCCTGCATCTACTACTATTACTCCACACATCGACCGCTATCCAGCATGCATCTAGTGTATTAAGTTCATGGAAAAACGGAGAAATGCAATAAGAAGGATGACATGATGTAGACAAGATCCGTTTATCTATATGGCGGTAGATATAGATCTCGTCTTTTTATCCTTAGTAGCAACGATACATATGTGTTGGTTCCCCTTCTGTCATTGGGATCAAGCACCGTAAGATCGAACACTACCGGGCACCTCTTCCCATTGCAAGATAAATAGATCAAGTTGGCCAAACAAAACCCAATATCGGAGAAGAAATACAAGGCTATAAGAGATCATGCATATAAGAGATCAAAGAAACTCAAATAACTTTCATGGATATAAAAAGATATGACTGATCATAAACTCAAAGTTCTCAGATCCCAACAAACACACCGCAAAAGAGTTACATCATATGGATCTACAAGAGACCATTGTATTGAGAATCCAGCGAGAGAGAGAGAGAGAAAGCCATCTAGCTACTAACTACAGACCCAAAGGTCTACAAGGAACTACTCACGCATCATCGGAGAGGCACCAATGGAAGTGGTGAACCCCTCCGTGATGGTGTCTAGATTGGATCTGGTGGTTCTGGACTCTGCGGCAGCTGGATGAATATTTCGATGCCTCTTCTAGGATTTCTGAAATATTGTGGTATTTATAGAGCAAAGAGGCAGTCCGGGGGCACCTGAGGTGGGAACAGCCCACCAGGGCGCGCCTGGGCCTCCTGGCGCGCCCTGGTGGGTTGTGCCCCCCTCGAGGCACCCCCCAGGTGCAACCATGGCCCATTGCCTTCCTTCTGGCCCATAAAAAATCATCATGGAGTGTCGGTGTGGAACGACACCTATGGGATCACAAGAATCCCTACTATGGTTGCCGGGGCGCAGGGTTGCAAGAAGAGCAAGATTAGTAATCAGCACAAGGATCGTTTACCCAGGTTCGGGCCGCGAAGATGCGTAAAACCCTAGTCCTGCTTTGGTGGGTGTATTTCAGAGAGTTCTTGAGCTCTCAAACTAGCTATGGTGGGGTGCGTGGTTCCAAAGAGCCGAATCCTTCTCCAGTATGCCATGGGCCTCCTTTTATAGTCGAAAGGGGCTACCACAGTGGCACACAGGAGGTGGAAAGGTATACAGTACCACGAACTTATCGCTCGTATTACAGGACAAGACGCATTTAATGCATCGCTTAGGTGTCCCCTTGCTTTATTGGGGACGGGAACGAGGCTCGTCCCGTCCGTCGCCGCTCCTCCTCGCTTCGACACGCACCCTGGCCAGCGCTGCATGCGGCGCCATGTAGGCAGGCAAGCAGCTAAGGTGGCGCGGCGGTAGGGTCTTCACGGAGATCTGCATGCCGCCACGCATGTGCTTGCTGATCTGGTCTGGGAGTTGCATGTTGCCACGTAGGTGCCAGCCCAGCTGGTTGAGCTGGCAGCTGCATGCGAACGACAGTGGAGACTTGGCTGGTGCGGGCCTGGATGTGGCCCTGCTGGTGTCCTCGGTGAGGGCCTTGCTGGGTGGCCCGGCAAGGGCCTTGCCGTGGCGCGCTGTCGTCCCCGGCAAGGATCTTGCCGGGGGTCTTGTGGCTCTCCTCGGCGAGGATCTTGCCGAGGACCGTTGTTTTTTAATCCTCATCTGATCTTGAATATTCCTTGGTCTTGACAAAGATCTGCATGCCACCATGGAGGTGCCTCCCGAGCCCTGGTCCAATGTGGTTGATGGTGTTGGAGACCATGGCTCAAGGATGGCACGCTCCGCTGGTGTGGGCGAGCCGCCCCGGCAAGGGTCTTGTCGGGGCTACTGAGGCTGCCCCCCGGCAAGGGTCTTGCCGGGGGAACCTCCTTCGCCTCTCTGCTTCCTTGTGTTCTTGGCCTTGGCGTTGCTCCGGCTGCCTCGGGCTTCGGTTTTACCTCGGTTCACCTCCCCTGCTCTGCTTGGTGTGCTCGTGGGCGCGGCTCCGACTGCCCGTGCACAGTTAAAGTGGTACAAAGGTGCGCCCCTTCTTTTGTACACCGGCAGGAGCCCCCGGGCCCGGGCCACACATAAGCGCGACACGTTGTTGGGCCAGGCCCAAAACGGTGCGCGAGCAGGCGGGGCGGTTTTTACCGCGGTGAAACTTTTCGCGCGCTGCGCTTCCCACGTCCCGCGCGCGGCGTGGAGGGGTGCGCGTGACGTGGGCGGCATGCATGGGGCGGTTTCCGCATGCATGCGTCACATCATGGTAAAGAGGCGGCTCGCGCCTTCCCCATAAAAGGAGGGAGGCATGGAGGCGCGGCTCATTTACTGCGCGGGGCCGGGCCGCGGTCTTCAAGGCGTCCACACCCCACGATCACGGGGTGGGGAGAGGTCGCTTCACCCGTCCCCTTGATTCTGCACGTTCGCCACGCGTCCTTCATGCGCTTGGGGTGGCAAGCGGTGGAGGCGGGAAACTGGGTTGTCGCTGATTGGGGCTGCGGGTCGGTCTCGGTTGCCTGCGCCTCTGGTGGCTGGATTGGCCGAGCGGGGCGGCCGAGCCCCGACCCCGCCCCTTTATAAGGAGGGGGAAGGGGGATGGCATCCCGCACTCTTCTGTCATCTATCTCCTCCTGCTTCTGCTTCTTCCTTTCACTCGCCATGGAGAAAGGGAATCCCGGTCCCTCGACGGTGGCGGCGAGGGTCGCCGCTCGACAGCGCGTCCCTCCTCCTCCTAAGCCCGCGGTGGTGGAGCCGGCCGCGAGGGGAAGGGAAAGGGGGCGAGGCCGTGGGCGAGGCCGGGGCAGAGGTCGTGGTGCTCGGGGAAGAGGAGGACGGGGCGGCGCACCGGCTTCGCCCCCGCCAATGATGCCTTTTCCGATGGAAGGCCATGTTGGAGACCAGCCCCGCGAGTTCTTCATCAGGCTGCGCCGGCCTCCGCGTCGCCGTCTTCGTCTTCCCGCCCCGTTCGCTCGGGAGATGGAGCGTGACCCGCCCCAATCCCTCAGATTGCACATGAGGGGTTGTGGGAATGGGGGCACGCGGGTCGATGTCGACTTCCCGGCTCCTCGGGTCATGTACCTCCATCGTGGATGGAAGACGTTCGCTCGCATCCACAGCCTGACGGCGGGGCTCGTCCTCTACTTCAAATTAATGGAGGACGGCCTGCTCTCCGTCAAGGTCTTCGGAGACTTCGGGACTCGCCTGAAGTGCTGCGTGGAGAGCTCCTCCAACGGAGATTCCGACGATGGAAGCTCATCCTCGAGTGAAAGCGATGAGGAGGACAGCGGGACAGATGACGGGGACGAGTCTGACTAGGCGTCGGACGCCCTGCGCCTGGGCGGGTGCGGCAGCAGCAGCATCTGCACCTGGCCGCTCCCCCAGCAGAGTTTTGCCGGGGGTGGGGCCAGCTCCTTGAACTTCTCGGGGCCGTCTCCTTGGGCGGCTGGCGTCGGGAGGCTGCGAAAGAGGAAGAGGGCGGGCGGCAAGCCCGTCAACTCAGAGTACGCGGGCACCGATGCCTTCATCGTGTATTGCCGGTCCTGCCACCTCGTCTTCCAGCTCCTTTCCCGGCACCGTCATCACCGGCCTATCCGTCGGCGGCCACCGAGGTGTTCTCTTGGTGCTTTCTGCTGCTCGTAGCTCGCCTAGGCGCCCCTTTTGCCCTTTCTCCTCCTTGACCTGCCTCCTGAGGAGAGGGACAAGAAAGGGATTACCGGCATCTCATCTCTTTTTTTAATCTGTAAGCCTTCGGGCCTTGTTAATTTTAAAGCTTGTAATCCCCCTTGTTCATGTTTTTCATTTCGTATGAACTGTTCCTGTACGGGATGTTTTTAATGAAAAAGGGGTGTTTGCCGGGGGTTTTCGTTCGTGGATGGAACCCACGACAAGGAGTGAATCCTTGTTACTATTTAAGATAAACGTTTTCCGCCCGGTAACAGGCCTTGCCGTCCCCCCACTTCGCTCGACCATTCTCTCACCCTTGGCGGAGGCAGGGATGAAGCTGGCTTAGGCTCCTCGTTCTATTCCCTTGCCGCCGCGGCTACAACCAAATCCGGGCCCAGGAGATAATCCTCGGGTATAGAAAAGGGGAGCACGGTGGCCTAGAAATAAAACGAGGTTTCACATATCCCAGTTTCATAACGAAATGCATGACAGAGGATAAAAGACTTATCTGGATCTGCAGCCCCCGGCAATCTTATCTTGCCGCGGTTGGATGCTTGTACTTGCAGCCCCTGGCAACTTGGGTTTGCCGGGGTTGGGACGCCGGTCCGTGCCCTTTCTTCCAAGTAGCTCAGCAGAAGTGCTCATGTGCCCTGCGAACTAAAAGAGGACAAAAAAGAAACAAAGAGACGCGCACTCGACCTCTAGGCTAGGGGTTAGCCGCCGCTAAGCACTATCAACCTAACCAAGGAAGAGACTCGACCTAGCATGCATGTTATAACTTAGGGCGGCAGCGCTTCATTTCTTTATGCTCAGGGTCTGCGCCTGGCTTTGTACAAAGGGTTACATGCCTTGCCGGCAAAGCTTGTACAAAAGGTGGCTTGCCGGGAGGCCCGGCAAGCCACGCCTTATGGGTAAAACTTGCGAAGATGCTCGATGTTCCAGGAGTTGCTCACTGGAACAGCATCTTCGGTCTCCAGGCGGACTGCGCCAGGCCTGGTGACTCGTATTACCCGATAAGGGCCTTCCCACTTCGGCGTCAACTTGTTGGAATTCTTGGCCGACTGAACGCGCCGAAGAACAAGGTCGCCTTCCTCAAAGCTTCGAGCATGAACCTTGCGGCTATGGTAGCGGCGCAAGGCTTGCTGGTAGCGTGCTGCTCTCACAACCACCCGAAGATAATCTTCCTCAAGGAGCGTCGCGTCATCTTGGCGCAACTGCTCTTGCTCAAGCTCATCATAAGCGAGCACTCAAGGTGACCCGTATATGAGTTCCGTGGGGAGAACTGCTTCTGCCCCGTATACCAGGGCAAAAGGTGTCTGGCTGGTGGCTCGATTTGGCGTCGTCCTGATTGACCAAAGAACCGCCGGCAATTCATCAATCCAGCGCCTTCCTCTCTTGCGCAGCTTGTCAAAAGTCTTTGTTCTTAGGCCTCGCAACACTTCAGCATTTGCCCTCTCCGCTTGGCCGTTGCTCTGTGGGTGTGCCACGGAAGCAAAACAGACCTTGCTGTCGAGGTCTTGAATGTATTGCATGAAGGTGTGGCTTGTGAACTACGTGTCGTTGTCGGTGATGACTTTGTTTGGCACACCAAAACGGCAGACTAGTCCCTTGAAGAACTTGACGGCTGACTGTGCTGTCACCTTTCTCACCGCTTCCACTTCCGGCCACTTTGTGAACTTGTCAATTGCAACGTACAAGTACTCAAAGCCCCCGACAACACGGGGGAAGGGGCCCAATATATTGAGCCCCCAGACCGAGAATGGCCAGGAGAGAGGGATTGTTTGAAGGGCTTGAGCTGGTTGATGAATCTTCTTTGAATGGAACTGACACGCGTCACACTTGGTTACTAGTGTCTCCGCATCCTGGAGGGCAGTGGGCTAGAAGAAACCTTGCCGGAACGCCTTGCCGGCGAGGGCCCTCGACCCTATGTGGGAGCCACATATGCCTCCATGTATTTCCACCAACAACTCCAGTCCTTCCTCCCGGGGATGCACTTCAATTTCACATCGTTCGGCCTCCTCCTGTACAGGACGTCATCGATGAACTGGTACAGGGCAGACCGACGGGCTACTTTCTCCGCTTCTTCCTGCTCCTCAGGAAGCTCCCCTATTTGGAGGAATCGGACGGTATGCTGCGCCCATGCTGGAGCCTGGGGCTCGACGGCAAGGACCAAAGGCATCTCTTCCGCCATGGGAGCGGCTGTCTCTACGGCCAGGGCGTGACACCCTGCTGGAGCCAGTTGCTCTTGGGCAGGCTCATTGTGCATGGCAACATCCTTGCCGGCCGTCCCAGGGGGCTCGGTGGGAAAGTACTTGCCGGGACCTGATTTCCTTTGCTTGTTCTGCCCCATTGAAGGTTCGACGGATGGCTGAGTTAACCGGAGCAAAAAGGTACCTGGTTCCATAAGTAGCTTGAACGCCGCACGCTTTGATAGGTAATCGGCGATGTCATTCTCCATTCGGGGGACGTGCTCCACTTGGATACCGTCAAAGCGCTCCTCCAGCTTTCTCACCTCATCTACGTAAGCCTCCATCAATGGGCTCTGGTAATCCTTGTTGACCTGTCTGACAACAAGCTGCGAGTCACCCCTGACAATGAGCTTCTTAACCCCGAGGTCTGCTGCGATCCTGAGACCGGCAAGCAGCCCCTCGTACTCCGCAGTGTTATTGGTGGACATCTCCCTGGGAAAGTGCATCTGGATCACGTACTTGAGGTGCTCTCCGGTGGGTGCGACGAGCAGCACACCGGCACCGGCGCCTTGCAGCGAGAAAGCCCCATCAAATTACATGATCCAGTCGCGGTCTGCTTCCTTACCGGGGAGAGTGGTCTCCTGGATTTCTTTGTGAGGCCTTGAGGTCCATTCTGCAATGAACTCCGCCAAGACTCTGCTCTGGATTGTCGAGGTACTTTCAAACTTCAACCCAAAACTTGACAACTCCAAGGACCATTCCACAATCCTTCCGGTTGCATCTGGGTTATGCAGTATCCGTTGTAATGGGAGGCGGGTGACGACAGTGATCTCGTGGGCTTGGAAGTAATGACACAGCTTCCTTGAGGCCATAAGGAGGCCGAAGAGCAATTTCTGCACACCGGAGTACCTCGACCTAGCCCCCTGCAAGAGGGAGCTGACAAAGCAAACCGGGTGCTGCATCATCTTCTTCTTCTGCAACACCTCACCTGACTGCGCAGGCACTGCCTTGGTGGCATCAGACTCTGCCGGGGGCCTTGCCTTGCCGGCATCAGGCCCTGCTGGGGGAATCTTTGGCTTGCCATCCACAGGTTTTGTCGTTGCCACTGCCTCCCCGTCGACCTCCCTCTGCGCCACCAGTGCGGCGCTGACCACTTGATTCGTCGCCGCTAGATACAATAGCAACGGCTCTTGTGGTTTAGGTGCAACCAGTATTGGCATGGAGGAATGGTATTTCTTCAGATCCTGCAACGCCGCCTCGGCTTCTGGGTCCACTCCGTTGGGCCTGCCTTCTTCAAGATTTTGAAGAAGGGAAGGGCACGCTCGACGGACTTGGAGATGAATCGGCTCATGGCGGCGATGCAGCCAGTGAGCCGACGCACATCTTTGATCCGCTTGGGCGCCTCAATCTGCTCAATAGCTTTGATTTTGTCCGGGTTTGCCTCGATCCCGCGCTGCGACACAAAGAATCTGAGAAGCTTGCCGAACGGAACGCTGAAGACAGACTTCTCAGGGTTCAATTTAAGGTTGATCTTGCGCAGGTTGGCAAACGTCTCTTCCAGATCTCGCACAAGAGTTGGCCCGTCCTTGGTTTTGACCACTATGTCATCCATGTATGCCTCCATATTTCTATGGAGCTAAGGTTCAAAACCAATTTGGACTGCTCTTGCAAACATCGAGCCAGCACTCTTCAACCCGAAAGGCATCCGTAAAAAAGCAATACGTACCACATGGGGTGATGAATGTTGTCTTCTCTTCATCCTCTCTTGTCATGAAGATTTTGTGGTAGCCCGAGTAGGCGTCAAGGAATGATAACAGGTCACACCCGGCCGTGGAGTCAACAATCTGGTCGATGCGCGGCAACGGGAAGGGGTCCTTAGGACAAGCCTTATTGATATCTGTGTAATCAATACACAGCCTCCACTTCCCATTCGCCTTGCGCACCACTACCGGATTGGCCAACCACGTCGGGTGGAGCACTCCTCTCACCAAACCTGCCACTTCCAACTTCCTGATCTCCTCTGTGATGAACTCCTGCCTCTCTAGAGCCTGCTTTCTGACCTTCTGCTTGACGGGCCGCGCATGAGGGCAGACAGCTAGGTGGTGCTCAATCACCTCCCTGGGAACACCGGGGATGTCGGATGCTTGTCACACAAACACGTCGACATTTTCCCGCAGGAAGGTGACGAGCGCGCCTTCCTATTTGCTGTCGAGGGTGGAGCCTATGGTGAAGGCCCCTCCCGTGCCATCCTCCCTGGCGGACACCTTCTTGGTCTGCGGTGGCTCGGCTCTGGATTTCTTGCTCTTGCCGGTAGAGCTCTCTGGCACGTCCTCGACGGTAGCGCAGCACTCCGGAGAGGTCTGCTTGCCGGAGTGGGTGCGAGAGGTCTTGCCGGGCTTCTTCTTCCCTCCCGGGCCTTCAGCGGCAGGAGCAGGTGCCTTGACGGCAGCTGCTGCAATTGCTTCCCGGTAGAGTTGGTCGGCGCAAATCAGCGCGTCCTTCTTGTCGGAGGGGACGGAGATGATGGTCAACGGCCCGGGCATCTTTAGCATGTTGTAGGCGTAGTGTGATGCCGCCATGAACTTGGCTAGTGCTGGGCAGCCAAGGATCCCGTTGTAGGGCAAGGGGATCTCGGCCACGTCGAAGATGATCCTCTCCGTCCTATAGTTCAACTCTCCTCCAAACGTCACGGGCAGTGTGACCTTCCCCTTCGGCTGGCTCCTCCCTGGATTGACCCCTTGAAACGTGCCTGTTTCCTCGAGGTCTCCATCAGGAATTTGCAGCCTTTTGATCACGACGGGCGAGATCATGTTCAGGCTGGCCCCACCGTCAACCAACATCTTGTTCACCTTGAGGTTGCGTATCGTTGGTGAGACCAACAATGGCAAACACCCAACCTCGGTTGTGCAGTCAGGGTGGTCATCGGCGTCAAAGATGAGGGGCGTGCTGGACCATTTCAGCGGCTTTTGAGCATCGAACGACGGCTCCGCTGCTGTGATCTCTCGCGCCCACTACTTGAGGTGGCGGTGAGAAGTATGCAGCGAGGCGCCACCATCGACGCACATGGCCTCCGTAGCCATCTGGAACTCTTGCTCACCGGACTCGTCGTCTTCGTTGTGATCATCGTCTTCTTGCTTCTTGTCACAGCCCCGGGTGGGCCTCTCTTGCTGGTTGTCCTTGCCGGGGCGGCTTCCTTGGCCGCCACGCTTCTTGCCAGATCCCTCGGCACCGTCCTGACCTTTCTCCTTGTCCCGCCTTTCATACTCGGCCTTTTGCTTTTCAGCAAGGAGCTCGACTTGTCGGCAGTTCTGGAGGTCGTGGCCCTTGATGCGGTGGATCTTGTAGTACTGCTTGCCAGAGCCCCCTGGCTTGTCGGCAGCTGCTAAGGCCCGGCAGGCGGCGCACCCGGCATTCTCCTTGCCGGGGCCGTCTGCCTTGACCATCTTGGCAGCGCCGGTGTTGTCAGACCCCTCGACGGCAAGTACGGCCTTGCCCTTGCGTTTCCTGTTGCGACGCCGACCCTTCTTCGTCGGGGTGGCGGCGTCTTCGTCGGTAGAGTCGGTTTCCGCACCGGCGTCTTCGCCGGGGTACTTCCTTCCCTCTTCAGCCCGGGCGCATCTATCGGCCAGAACGTAGAGCTCGGCCACATCCTTAACCTTGGTCATCGCCAGCTCTTCGCGCATCTTGCGGTTGCGCATGTTCTGATGGAACGCGCTGATCACAGCGGTGGGATGAACGTCGGGGATGTTGTACTGCACCCGCTGAATCTCTAGATGTACTTGCGCAGGGGTTCCCCTTCCTTCTGGGGAATGATATGCAGATCACTGGCCTGGTCATGAGCTTGGTGGCCTCCTGTGAAGGCGCCAACGAACTCATGGCACAGATCCAACCAAGAAGAAATGGAAACCGTCGGCAAGTGCATCAACCAAGACATAACATTGGGCTTCAGTGCCAGCGGGAAATAATTGGCAAGCACCTTGTCGTCGCAAGCTCCGGCCGCCTGCATCGCGATGGTGTAGATGCTGAGGAACTCGGACGGATGGGTCTTTCCAGTGTACTTCTCGCTGACGTCGGGCTTGAACGTGCGGTGGGATGCTCACGGGTGAAGGCCGGGCAGCCCACCTCGTAAGGTAGGCCGCCGGAGCCCTCCGGTGCTGGGTGGTCCATAGCGAGTCCTGCCCACTTGTCCGACTGGTGGCGTGTATCACGCCGGCGCTCAATAGTGGTCCGAGCATCTTCGTGAGCTCATTCTCGAAGAACTTGGCACTGGTCGTGGTGGGTCCGCGGGTCGGACGACGCTATAGAGATGTTATCACAAGCATCGTCCCGACGGGCAGACGCCCGTGGCGGCGGGCGAGGAGGAGGAGAGTGCACCGTGGCCGCAGCTCCCCCGGTCCTCCCAGCGCCAGCATGCGGTGGCTCGGTGGAGCGCCGACCCGAGGGCCCCGCCGGTCGCGGATCGTCTTTGTTGGTGACGGCAATGAGGCTCCGGGTGGTGGCCCTCCACTCGTCGAGCTTCTCTGCAGCAGGAGGGAAGTCGAGGAGCAGCTGTGTGCGCACCAAAGCTTCTCCTGGCGTGGGCGGCAGCGATAGCTACGTGGATCGCGGCGCGCTTCGACTTCTAACCGCGTTAGAAGGAGCTCCGTAATGACCCAGCGGTTGCGTGCCATTTTCGCAAGCACCTCGGCGGGCATGCTGAACTTCTTCATCTCGCGAACGACGCACAGGGCTCTTCCCACGGCGGTGCCGAGGGTCACCGGCGTGGTGACGCCGCTCGCCGCGCACACCATGGGAAGAGCGCGCAGTGGTCGCCGGCGTGGGTGTCTTGGAGGTTGTTGCGCCGCCCGCGGGTGGCACAACGACACTCCTGGAGGGCCCCGTGCCGCCTGCGGGGGGCCCAGTCCCATCTTTAAACTTGGTGATGTGTGGCCCGTCGCCTGGCGCGCGAACAGCACCGCTTGCCAGGCTCTGACTGGCAGGGCGATGCTGGTGCTCGCAGACCGCGGCTCGGGTTCTGTCCGCGACCGGGTCGCTGCTCGCCCGTAGTGGTACGGGCCATTCGGCCCCCAACGAGCCGATCGCCGTGGCCGTCTTCTTCTTGGGAGCCATGGCGATGAAGAAACGCTAGGCTAGCTACTAGACCAGATTCTCACAATTGCGCCCCCTACCTGGCGCGCCAAAGATGTCGGTGTGGAACGACACCTATGGGATCACAAGAATCCCTACTACGGTTGCCGGGGTGCAGGGTTGCGAGAAGAGCAGGATTAGTAATCAGCACAAGGATCGTTTACCCAGGTTCGGGCCGCGAAGATGCGTAAAACCCTAGTCCTGCTTTGGTGGGTGTATTTCAGAGAGTTCTTGAGCTCTCAAACTAGCTATGGTGGATTGTGTGGTTCCAAAGAGCCGAATCCTTCTCCGGTATGCCATGGGCCTCCTTTTAGAGTCGAAAGGGGCTGCCACAGTGGCACACAGGAGGTGGAAAGGTATACAGTACCACGAGCTTATCGCTCGTATTATAGGACAAGACACATTTAATGCATCGCTTAGATGTCCCCTTGCTTTATTGGGGATGGGAACGAGGCCCGTCCCGTCCGTCGCCGCTCCTCCTCACTTCGACATGCGCCCTGGCCAGCGCTGCATGCGGCGCCATGTAGGCAGGCAAGCAGCTGAGGTGGCACGGCGGTAGGGTCTTCACGAAGATCTGCATGCCACCACGCATGTGCTTGCTGATCTGGTCTGGGAGCTGTATGTTGCCACGTAGGTGCCAGCTCAGCTGGTTGAGCTGGCAGCTGCATGCGAACGGCGGTGGAGACTTGGCTGGTGCGGGCCTGGATGTGGCCCTGCTGGTGTCCTCGGTGAGGGCCTTGCCGGGTGGCCCGGCAAGGGCCTTGCCGTGGCGCGCTGTCGTCCCCGGCAAGGATCTTGCCGGGGGTCTTGTGGCTCTCCTCGGTGAGGATCTTGCCGAGGACCATTGTCTTTTAATCCTCATCTGATCTTGAATATTCCTTGGTCTTGACAAAGATCTGCATGCCACCATGGAGGTGCCTCCCGAGCCCTGGTCCAATGTGGTTGATGGTGTTGGAGACCGCGGGCTCAAGGGTGGCGCGCTCCGCTGGTGTGGGCGAGCCGCCCCGGCAAGGGTCTTGTCGGGGCTGCTGAGGCTGCCCCCCGGCAAGGGTCTTGCCGGGGGAACCTCCTTCGCCTCTCTGCTTCCTTGTGTTCTTGGCCTTGGTGTTGCTCCGGCTACCTCGGGCTTCGATTTTACCTCGGTTCACCTCCCCTGCTCTGCTTGGTGTGGCCATGGGCGCGGCTTCGACTGCCCGTGCACAGGTAAAGGGGTACAAAGGTGCGCCCCTTCTTTTGTACACCGACATGGAGTTTCATGGCATTTGGAGTTCGTTTGATATTGATTTCCTGCGATGTAAAAAACATGGAAAAAACAGCAACTGGCACTTGGCACTATGTCAATAGGTTAGTACCAAAAAATGATATAAAATGGCTATAAAATGATTATAAAACATCCAAGATTGATAAAAAAACAACAAGGAACAATCAAAAATTATAGATACATTGGAGACGTATCAACGTCCATTTTGCATCATGTTTTCTTACTGTTATTTATAATGTTTTATCCATAATAATGCTTTTTGGAATAATTCTAATGCCTTTTCTCTCATAATTTGCAAGGTAGACACCAAGAGGGAGAATTCCGGAAGTTAGAAATCTGGACCTGAAAAAGCTACGTGAGGCCACCTATTCTGCACAACTCCAAATGGGCTGAAACTTCACGAAGATTTTTATGGAATATATAAGAAATATTGGAGCCAATAAGTACCAGAGGGGAGCCACCAGGTGGGCACAACCCACCTGGGCGCGCCAGCCCCCCTGGCACGCCCTGGTGTGTTGTGGCCTCCTCGGCCCACCTCCGGTGCCCATCTTCTGGTATATAAGTGGTTTTGACCTAGAAAAAATAAGAATAATACTTTCGGGACGGAGCGCCGCCGTTTCGAGGCGGAACTTGGGTAGGAGCACTTTTGCCCTCTGGTGGAGCGATTCTGCCGGGGGAACTTCCCTCCCGGAGGGGGAAATCATCGTCATCATCATCACCAACAACTCTCCCATCTTGGGGAGGGCAATCTCCATCAACATCTTCACCAGACCATCTCATCTCAAACCCTAGTTCATCTCTTGTATTCAATCTTGTTAACGGAACTATAGATTGTTGCTCGGGGGTGACTAGTAGTGTTGGTTACATCTTGTAGTTGATTACTATATGGTTTATTTGGTGGAAGATTATATGTTCAGATCCATTATGCATATTAATACCCCTCTGATCATGAGCACGTTTGTTGTTTGTGAGTAGTTACTTTTGTTCTTGAGATCACGGGAGAAATCATGTTGCAAGTAATCATGTGAGCTTGATATGTGCACGATATTTTGATAGTATGTATGTTGTGATTCCCTTTGTGGTGTCATGTGAACGTCGACTACATGACACTTCACCATATTTGGGCCTAAGGGAATGCATTGTGGAGTAGTAAATAGATGGTGGGTTGCGAGAGTGACAGGAATTTAAACCCCAATTTATGCACTATTCCGTAAGGGACCGATTGGATCCTAGAGTTTAATGCTATGGTTAGAATTTATTCTTAATACTTTTCTCGTAGTTGCGGATGCTTGTGGGAGGGTTAATCATAAGTAGGAGGTTTGTTCAAGTAAGAATAGCACCGGTCCACCCACATATCAAATTATCAAAGTAGCGAACACAAATCAAACCAACATGATGAAAGTGACTAGATGAAATTCCCGTGTACCCTCAAGAACGCTTTGCTTATCATAAGAGACCATTTTGGCCTGTCCTTTGCCTCAAAAGGATTGGGCTACCTTGCTGCATACTTACTACTACTTTCGTTACTTGCTCGTTACAAATTATCTTGCTATCAAACTACTCGCTACTTACAGTTTCAGCACTTGCAGACATTACCTTATTGAAAACTACTTGTATTTCCTTTTGCTCCTCGTTGGGTTCGACACTCTTACTTATCAAAAAGAGCTATAATTGATCCCCTATACTTGTGGGTCATCAAGGCTATTTTCTGGTGCCGTTGCCGGGGAGTGAAGCGCCTTTGGTAAGTGGAATTCGGTAAGGAAACATTTATATAGTGTGCTGAAATTTATTGTCACTTGTTACTATGGAAAACAATCCTTTGAGGGGTTTGTTCGGGGTATCTTCACCTCGTCCAGAACCACAATTAATTTCCCCTCAACCTACTGCACCTACGAAAATATTGAATATGAAATTCCTTCGGGTATGATAGAACAACTGCTAGCTAATCCATATGCAGGAGATGGAACCGAACATCCTGATATGCACTTGATACATGTAGAACAAATTTGTGGATTGTTTAAGCTTGCAGGTTTATCCAGAGATGAAGTTATGAAAAAGGTTTTCCCTTTATCTTTGAAGGGAAAAGCATTGGCATGGTATAGGCTATGCGATGATATTGGATCATGGAATTGGAATCGTTTAAAACTGGAGTTTCACCAAAAAAATATCCTATGCATCTAGTTCATCATGATCAGAATTATATATATATATAATTTTTGGCCTCGTGAAGGAGAAAGTATCGCTCTAGCTTGGGGGAGGCTTAAGTCAATGTTATATTCATGCCCCAATCATGAGCTCTCAAGAGAAATTATTATCCAGAATTTTTATGCTCGGCTTTCTCGTAATGATCAAACCATGCTGGATACTTCTTGTGATGGTTCTTTTATGAAGAAAACTATTGAATTCCGGTGGGATCTTCTGGAAAGAATTAAATGCAACTTTGAAGATTGGGAACTCGACAAAGGTAAAGAGTCAGGTATAAAGCTTAAGTATGATTGTGTTAAATCTTTTATGGATACCGATGCTTTTCAAAAGTTTAGCACTAAATATGGACTTGAATCTGAGATATTAGCCTCCTTTTGTGAATCATTTGCTACTCATGTTGAACTCCCTAAAGAGGAATGGCTTAAATATCACCCACCTATTAAAGAAGAAATAAAAGAACCGGTGCCAGCTAAATAAGAAACTATTCTCTATAATGTTGATCCATTTGTTCCTACTGCTTATATTAAGAAACCCCCTTTTCCTACTAGGATAAAGGAACATGCTAAAGTTGCAACTATGGTTAACAAAAGCTCTGTTAGAACACCTAAACTAGATGAACAAATTAGAGTTGAACCTAATATTGCTATGGTTAAAGATCTCTTAGAAGAAGATGTGGATGGGCATGTTATTTACTTCTGTAAAGAAGCTGCTATAATTGCTAAACCTGATGGAAAAGAAAAACATAGACCAGTTGTTGCCATGCCTGTCATTTCAGTTAAAATAGGAGATCATTGTTATCATGGTTTATGTGACATGCGTGCTAGTGTGAGTGCTATTCCTTACAAGTTATATCAAGAGATTAGAGGAGACATAGCACCTACGGAGTTAGAAGACATAGATGTTACTATTAAACTTGCTAATAGAGACACCATATCACCGTGTGGGATTATTAGAGATGTTGAAGTCTTGTGTGGGAATATAAAATATCCTACTGATTTTCTTATTCTTGGTACCCCGCAAGAAGACTTCTGTCCCATTATCTTTGGTAGACCTTTCTTGAACACAGTTAATGCTAGGATAGATTGTCAGAAACAAATTGTGGGTGTTAGCTTTGGTGATGAGTCTCATGAGTTTAATTTTTCCAAGTTTAGTAGAAACCATCATGAAAAATAATTGCCTAGTAAGGATGAATTAATTGGTCTTGCTTCTATTGTTGTGCCACCTACTGATCCTTTAGAACAATACTTGCTAGACCATGAAAATGATTTACATATGCATGAAAGAAATGAAATAGATAATATTTTCTTTGAACAACGCCCTCTGCTTAAACACAATTTCCATATTGAAACTCTCGGAGGTCCTCCTCCACCTAAAGGTGATCATGTGTTTGAATTTAAACAATTGCCAGCCACTTTGAAATATGCTTATCTTGATGAAAAGAAGATATATCCTGTTATTATTAGTGCTAACCTTTCAGAACATGAAGAAGAAAGATTATTGAAGGTTCTAAGGAAGCACCAGGCTGCTATTGGGTATACTCCTGATGATTTAAAGGGCATTAGTCCCACTCTATGTCAGCATAAGATTAATATGGAACCTGATGCTAAACCCGTTGTTGATCACCAACGTCGGTTAAATCCGAAGATGAAAGAGGTGGTGAGAACGGAAATATTAAAACTTCTGGAAGCAGGTATAATCTATCCTATAGCTGATAGTAGATGGGTAAGTCCTCTTCATTGTGTCCCTAAGAAAGGAGGTATTACTGTTGTTCCTAATGATAAGAATGAACTTATTCCACAAAGAATTGTTACAGGCTATAGAATGGTAATTGATTTCAGAAAATTAAATAAAGCTACTAGAAACGATCATTACCCTCTGACTTTTATTGATCAAATGCTTTAAAGACTATCTAAGCACACACACTTTTGCTTCCTTGATGGATATTCTGGTTTTTCACAAATACCTATTTCTCAACCTATTCAAGAAAAGACCACTTTTACTTGTCCTTTTGGAACCTATGCTTATAGACGAATGCCTTTTGGTTTATGTAATGCACCTGCTACCTTTCAAAGATGCATGATGGCTATATTCTCTGACTTTTGTGAAAAGATTGTTGAGGTTTTCATGGATGTATTCTCTATTTATGGGAAGTCTTTTGATGATTGCTTAAGCAATCTTGATCGAGTTTTGCAGAGATGTGAATCTTGTCTTGAATTGGGAGAAGTGTCACTTTATGGTTAATGAAGGCATTGTCTTGGGTCATAAAATTTCTGAAAAAGGTATTGAAGTGGACCAAGCTAAAGTTGAAGCAATTGACAAAATGCCATGTCCCAAGTACATCAAAGGTATTCGTAGTTTCTTAGGTCATGTTGGTTTCTATAGAAGATTTATCAAAGACTTCTCCAAAATTTCTAGTGCTGTTACTAATCTTTTGCAAAAGGATATTCCTTTTGTCTTTGATGACGATTGTCTTGAAGCCTTTGAAACACTCAAGAAAGCTTTAATCACTGCACCCATAGTTCAACCACCTAATTGAAACTTGCCTTTTGAAATTATGTGTGATGCTAGTGGCTGTTGGTGCTTTTTTAGGACAAAGAGTTGATAAGAAATTGAATGTTATTCATTATGATAGTAAAACTCTAGACAATGCTCAAAGAAATTATGCTACTACTGAAAAAGAATTCTTAGCAGTGGTGTTTGCTTGTGATAAGTTTAGACCTTATATTGTTGATTCTAAAGTAACTATTCACACAGATCATGCTGCTACTAAATATCTTATGGAAAAGAAAGATGCTAAACCTAGACTTATTCGTTGGGTTCTCTTATTACAAGAATTTGATTTGCATATTACTGATAGAAAAGGGGCTGAGAACCCCGTAGCTGATATCTTGTCTAGGCTTGAAAATGTGCTTGATGACCCACTTCCTATTGATGATAGTTTTCCTGATGAGCAGTTAGCTGCAATAAATGTTGCTAATGGGACTCCTTGGTATGCTGACTATGCTAATTACATTGTTGCTAAATATTTACCACCTAGCTTTACTTACCAACAAAAGAAAAAATTCTTCTATGATTTAAGACATTACTTTGGGGATGACCCACATCTTTATAAAGAAGGGGTAGATGGTATTATTAGACATTGTGCACCTCAGCATGAACAAGGACAAATCCTATGGAAATGGCACTCTGAAGCTTATGGAGGGCATCATGCTGGAGATAGAACTGCTCACAAGGTATTGCAGTCTGAATTTTATTGGCCTACTCTCTTTAAGGATGCTCGTAAGTATGTCTCATCTTGTGATGAATGCCAAAGAATAGGTAATATCGATAAGCGTGAAGAAATGCCTATGAACTATTATCTTGCTGTTCAACCATTTGATGTTTGGGATTTGATTACATAGGACCTTTTCCTTCCTCTAATGAGTATACATATATTTTGGTTGCTGTTGATTATGTTACTAAATGGGTAGAAGCTATTCCAACTAGTAGTGCTGATCACAACACCTCTATTAAAATGCTTAAGGAAGTTATTTTCCCAAGGTTTGGAGTCCCTAGATATTTAATGACTAACTGTGGTTCACACTTTATTCATGGTGCTTTCCCTAAGATAATTGCATCACCCTATCATCCTCAGTCTAGTGGTCAAGTTGAACTTAGCAATAGAGAAATAAAATTAATTTTGCAAAAGACTATCAATAGGTCCAGGAAGAATTGGTCTAAGAAATTAGATGATGCACTTTGGGCTTATAGAACTGCATATGAAAATCCTATGGGTATGTCTCCTTATAAAATGGTTTATGGAAAAGCTTGTCATTTACCTCTTGACTTAGAACATAAAGCATATCGGGCAGTTAAAGAACTCAACTATGACTTCAAACTTGCTGGTGAAAAGTGGTTATTTGATATAAGCTCATTAGATGAATGGAGAACCCAAGCTTATGAAAATGCAAAGTTATTCAAAGAAAAAGTTAAAAGATGGCATGACAAAATAATTCAAAAACATTAGTTTAAAGTTGGAGAATATGTTCTTTTGTACAACTCTAGTTTTAGATTCTTTGCAGGAAAGCTCCTCTCGAAATGGGAAGGCCCATATGTCATCGAGGAGGTTTACCGGTCAGGTGCCATCAAAATAAATAATTTCGAAGGCACTAACCCGAAGGTTGTCAACGGGCAACGAATAAAGCATTATATCTCAGGTACGCCTATTAATGTTGAAAGCAATATTATCCAAACTTTGACACCGGAAGAACACATAAAAGAGTCCTTCCAGAACACTCGAGAATCATCAAATAAGGAGGTACGTGATACGGTAAGTAAACGGACTCCGAAAAATCTGCAAAAATATTTTTTATCAGTTTTGGAATATTTCAAAATTTTGGAAATAAAGAAACTCCCAGGAAGCGTCCCCTGGTGGGAACAATACACCAGGGCGCGCCAGGCGCGCCCAGGTGGGTTGTGCCCACCTGGGACACCTCCCATACTCCGATTTTCTTCCATATGCTTGTCCTCCAAGATAAAAAATCTATATATACTTCCCGAACCTGTTAACCACCGTATCATGGAGAAAATCCTCTGTTCTCTTTTCTTGCTGTTTCTGGTCAGATTTGTCAAGCTAGGCATCATGTCTTCCCGCTCCTCCAACCACATGGAAGAAGATGCTTGGCTGACGAAGATCGAGACGAAGAGGGAGGAGCCCACGGACGCTATCAAGGGAGACAAGGGCAAGGAAATTGCCGTGGATTCATCCCCGGTAGCAACACAAACACTGTTGGCCGAGGAGGAGGAGGAAGATATCCTTAAACCATATCTTACTAACATTACTCCTACTGAGATTGAAGCTTTTCATGTATTTGAAGCAGTTCGCATGCAAAATAAGTATCTCACTCGCGAAAATATTCTGCATCAAGAGCATATCACCTATCTCCGGAGCGTCATCCGTCGGCTGCAGGATCTCTTGACCTTCAAAGACGAGATCGCTTCTTCACCACCAAAGGAGAACTAAGTATCGGTATGGGCACTCCCCTTGGCTTCCGCCAAGCTTGGGGGAGGTGCCCCGGTATCGTATCATCCCACTATCTTTTTACTTTTACTTATCCTGGTTCAATCTTTTGCTTAGATGAATGAAGTTTAGTTCGGTCTTTTCTTCTTTTAGAAGTTTGCTTAGTAACCTATCATTATAATCATGTGCAAGTTATATAATAAAGTTAGTTTGAGTTTTTACTTTCTTTACTTTGATGTTGCAAATAAAGAAACAAAATAAGAAAGAAAGAAAAAGAGAAAGGAAGCAAATAAAAGAAAGGAAGTAAATCAATAAGATCATATACTAATCCTATGGTAGGTGATAGCACTACATAAGGAAAAGTATAAGTAAGAAAATTTATTAGAGATTGACAAACATAGCATTAGTCAATGATGCAACTCATGAAAGAATTAATAAGGGAAGGGAAGATTCACATATAAATATACTATCCTAGAAATCTTTTGTGATTGTGAGCCCTCATCAAAATATTATATGCCAAAATTGTTGAGGTTGGACAAGGAAGACAACGTAATGGTTTATGAATGTTTACATTCACATAGAAGTCATATTGTCATAGATCCTTTAACATGTGATGCTTGCCCCTATCTTTGCTAGCCAAAAACTCCGCACTAAGTAGAGATACTACTTGTGCATCCAAAAACCCTTAAACCCAAACCTTTTTCAAGTGTCCAGCATACCTACCTATGGATTGACCAATATCCTTCAAGTAAGTTGTCATCGGTGCAAAAAGGCAATAAAAATTTCTTCTAAATATGTAAGATCATTTAGTGTAAGAGAAAATTGAGCGTTGTACGAACTTGGATGACAAAGAATAAAAGCGGCAGACTGCATAATAAAGGTTGTCATCTTAAGGGGCAATACAACGTGACGTTCTTTTGCACTAAGGGATTGAGCATGAAACAAATAAGCGCATGGCAACCTCTGCTTCCCTCTGTGAAGGGCCTATCTTTTACTTTTATGTATTTACTTTTATGCAAAGAGTCAAAGTTTTCCTTCTATTCCTTTTTATTTATTATTTTGGCAAGCATCATGTGGTGAGGAAAGATCTAGGCACATATGTCTAGTTGAATATAGATAGCATGAGTTGTTATTGTTGGCATCACCCTTGAGGTGAGTAAGTTGGGAAGCGAAACTATAAGCCCCTATCTTTCTATGTGTCTGGTTGAAACCTTTTGCTCATGGGTACAAGGTGAGTGTTAGCAATCATAAAAGACTATATGATGGTTGAGTATGTGGACTTGCTTAAGAGCTCCGATACGTGACCCTTCCTGAAAAGATGATGAATTGTAGTTGCAAAGTTGACTGAGAACATAGTTTGTTGGTTTCTAATAGAGTTTTTGCTTTATACTTCGATTGTGTGATGAACTATTACTTATTCATGGGAAGTATATGATGCAAGTTCTAAGATAAAAGTCCTATGTTTAAATTTGTGGCTGCTATAATAATCAACATAATGCTTCTATGTCCGTATTTTGTTTTTATCGACACCTCTCTCACAAAGCATGTGGACATGTTACTCGATTTCGGTTTTCGCTTGAGGACAAGCGAGGTCTAAGCTTGCGGGAGTTGATACGTCCATTTGCATCAAGTTTTCTTACTGTTTTATAATGTTTTTATCCATAATAATGCTTTTTGGAGTAATTCTAATGCCTTTTCTCTCATAATTTGCAAGGTACACACCAAGAGGGAGAATTCCGGCAGCTGGAAATTTGGACCTGAAAAAACTATGTCAGGACACCTATTATGCACAACTCCAAATGGGATGAAACTTCATGGAGATTTTTTATGGAATATATAAGAAATATTGGAGCCAATAAGTACCAGAGGGGAGCCACCAGGTGGGCACAACCCAGCTGGGCGCGCCAGGCCCCCCTGGCGCGCCCTGGTGTGTTGTGGCCTCCTCGGCCCACCTCCGGTGCCCATCTTCTGGTATATAAGTGGTTTTGACCTAGAAAAAATAAGAATAATACTTTCGGGACGGAGCGCCGCCGTCTCGAGGTGGAACTTGGGCAGGAGCACTTTTGCCCTCCGGCGGAGCGATTCTGCCGGGGGAACTTCCCTCCCTGTGACGCCCCCGATTCGACCGTACACTAATCATGCACGCAAATGTGTACGATCAAGATCAGGGACTCACGGGAAGATATCACAACACAACTCTACAACATAAATAAGTCATACAAGCATCATAATACAAGCGAGGGGCCTCGAGGGCTCGAATACAAGTGCTCGATCATAGACGAGTCAGCGGGAGCAACAATATCTAAGTACAGACATAAGTTAAACAAGTTTGCCTTAAGAAGGCTAGCACAAAAGTAGCAACGATCGAAAAGGCAAGGCCTCCTGCCTGGGACCTCCTAACTACTCTGTTGGGGATCGTAGCAGAATTTAAAAAACAATTTCCTACGCATCAACAAGATCCATCTATGGAGTATACTAGCAACGAGGGGAAAGGAGTGCATCTACATACCCTTGTAGATCGCGAGCGGAAGCGTTCCAATGAACGGGGTTGATGGAGTCGTACTCGCCGTGATCCAAATCACCGATGACCGAGTGCCGAACGGACGGCACCTCCGCGTTCAACACACGTACGGAGCAGCGACGTCTCCTCCTTCTTGATCCAGCAAGGGGGAAGGAGAGGTTGATGGAGATCCAGCAGCACGACGGCGTGGTGGTGGATGTAGCGGGATCTCGGCAGGGCTTCGCCAAGCTTCTACGAGAGGGAGAGGTGTTGCAAGGGAGGAGGGAGGCGCCAAGGGCTGTGTTATTGTTGCCCTCCCTCCCCCCCCTTTATATAGGCCCCCTGGGAGGGGGGGCGCCGGCCAAGAACCCATCTATGGGGGGGCGGCGGCCAAGGGGGGGAAACTTCCCCCCCCCCCAAGTCAAGTGGGGCGCCCCCCCACCCTAGGGTTTCCAACCCTAGGCGCAGGGGGGAGGCCCATGGGGGGCGCCCCAGCCCACTAAGGGCTGGTTCCCTTCCCACTTCAGCCCATGGGGCCCTCCGGGATAGGTGGCCCCACCCGGTGGACCCCCGGGACCCTTCCGGTGGTCCCGGTACAATACCGATAACCCCCGAAACTTTCCCGGTGGCCGAAACTGGACTTCCTATATATAATTCTTCACCTCCGGACCATTCCGGAACTCCTCGTGACGTCCGGGATCTCATCCGGGACTCCGAACAACTTTCGGGTTTCCGCATACTCATATCTCTACAACCCTAGCGTCACCGAACCTTAAGTGTGTAGACCCTACGGGTTCGGGAGACATGCAGACATGACCGAGACGCCTCTCCGGTCAATAACCAACAGCGGGATCTGGATACCCATGTTGGCTCCCACATGTTCCACGATGATCTCATCGGATGAACCACGATGTCGAGGATTCAATCAATCCCGTATACAATTCCCTTTGTCAATCGGTATGTTACTTGCCCGAGATTCGATCGTCGGTATCCCAATACCTTGTTCAATCTCGTTACCGGCAAGTCTCTTTACTCGTACCGCAATGCATGATCCCGTGACTAACTCCTTAGTCACATTGAGCTCATTATGATGATGCATTACCGAGTGGGCCCAGAGATACCTCTCCGTCATACGGAGTGACAAATCCCAGTCTCGATCCGTGCCAACCCAACAGACACTTTCGGAGATACCCGTAGTGTACCTTTATAGTCACCCAGTTACGTTGTGACGTTTGGCACACCCAAAGTACTCCTACGGTATCCGGGAGTTGCACGATCTCATGGTCTAAGGAGAAGATACTTGACATTGGAAAAGCTCTAGCAAACGAACTACACGATCTTTGAGCTATGCTTAGGATTGGGTCTTGTCCATCACATCATTCTCCTAATGATGTGATCCCGTTATCAATGACATCCAATGTCCATAGTCAGGAAACCATGACTATCTGTTGATCAACGAGCTAGTCAACTAGAGGCTTACTAGGGACACGTTGTGGTCTATGTATTCACACATGCATTACGATTTCCGGATAACACAATTATAGCATGAACAATAGACAATTACCATGAACAAAGAAATATAATAATAACCATTTATTATTGCCTCTAGGGCATATTTCCAACAGTCTCCCACTTGCACTAGAGTCAATAATCTAGTTACATTGTGATGAATCGAACACCCATTGCGTCCTGGTGTTGATCATGTTTTGCTCTAGGGAGAGGTTTAGTCAACGGATCTGCTACATTCAGGTCCGTATGTACTTTACAAATATCTATGTCTCCATTTTGAACACTTTCACGAATGGAGTTGAAGCGACGCTTGATATGCCTGGTCTTCCTGTGAAACCTGGGCTCCTTCGCAAGGGCAATAGCTCCAGTGTTGTCACAGAAGAGAGTCATCGGGCCCGACGCATTGGGAATCACCCCTAGGTCGGTAATGAACTCCTTCATCCAGACTGCTTCCTGTGCTGCCTCCGAGGCTGCCATGTACTCCGCTTCACATGTAGATCCCGCCACGACGCTTTGCTTGCAACTGCACCAGCTTACTGCTCCTCCATTCAAAATATACACGTATCCGGTTTGTGACTTCGAGTCATCCAGATCTGTGTCGAAGCTAGCGTCGACGTAACCCTTTACGACGAGCTCTTCGTCACCTCCATAAACGAGAAACATATCCTTAGTCCTCTTCAGGTACTTCAGGATATTCTTGACCGCTGTCCAGTGTTCCATGCCGGGATTACTTTGGTACCTTCCTACCAAACTTACGGCAAGGTTTACATCAGGTCTGGTACACAGCATGGCATACATAATAGACCCTATGGCCGAGGCATAGGGGATGACACTCATCTTTTCTCTATCTTCTGCCGTGGTCGGGCATTGAGCCGTGCTCAATTGCACACCTTGCAATACAGGCAAGAACCCCTTCTTGGACTGATCCATATTGAACTTCTTCAATATCTTGTCAAGGTACGTACTCTGTGAAAGACCAATGAGGCGTCTTGATCTATCTCTATAGATCTTGATGCCTAATATATAAGCAGCTTCTCCAAGGTCCTTCATTGAAAAACACTTATTCAAATAGGCCTTTATACTTTCCAAGAATTCTATATCATTTCCCATCAATAGTATGTCATCCACATATAATAAGAGAAATGCTACAGAGCTCCCACTCACTTTCTTGTAAACACAGGCTTCTCCATAAGTCTGTGTAAACCCAAACGCTTTGATCATCTCATCAAAGCGAATGTTCCAACTCCGAGATGCTTGCACCAGCCCATAGATTGAGCGCTGGAGCTTGCATACTTTGTTAGCATTCTTAGGATCGACAAAACCTTCCGGCTGCATCATATACAATTCTTCCTTAAGGAAGCCGTTAAGGAATGCCGTTTTGACGTCCATCTGCCATATCTCATAATCATAGTATGCGGCAATTGCTAACATGATTCGGACGGACTTCAGCTTCGCTACGGGTGAGAAAGTCTCATCGTAGTCAACCCCTTGAACTTGTCGATAACCCTTAGCGACAAGTCGAGCCTTATAGATGGTCACATTACCATCCGCGTCTGTCTTCTTCTTAAAGATCCATTTATTTTCTATGGCTCGCCGATCATCGGGCAAGTCAGTCAAAGTCCATACTTCGTTTTCATACATGGATCCTATCTCGGATTTCATGGCTTCTAGCCATTTGTCGGAATCCGGGCCCGCCATCGCTTCTTCATAGTTCGAAGGTTCACCGTTGTCTAACAACATGATTTCCAGGACAGGGTTGCCGTACCACTCTGGTGCGGAACGTGTCCTTGTGGACCTACGAAGTTCAGCAGTAACTTGATCCGAAGCTTCATGATCATCATCATTAACTTCCTCCCCAGTCGGTGTAGGCACCACAGGAACATCTTCCCGCGCTGCGCTACTTTCCGGTTCGGAAGGGGTGACTATCACCTCATCAAGTTCCACTTTCCTCCCACTTAATTCTTTCGAGAGAAACTCTTTCTCCAGAAAGGACCCGTTCTTGGCAACAAAGATCTTGCCTTCGGATCTGAGGTAGAAGGTATACCCAATAGTTTCCTTAGGGTATCCTATGAAGACGCATTTCTCCGACTTGGGTTCGAGCTTTTCAGGTTGAAGTTTCTTGACATAAGCATCGCATCCCCAAACTTTTAGAAACGACAGCTTAGGTTTCTTCCCAAACCATAATTCATACGGTGTCGTCTCAACGGATTTCGACGGAGCCCTATTTAAAGTGAATGCGGCAGTCTCTAAAGCATAGCCCCAAAATGAGAGCGGTAAATCGGTAAGAGACATCATAGATCGCACCATATCCAATAGAGTGCGATTACGACGTTCGGACACACCGTTTCGCTGAGGTGTTCCAGGCGGCGTGAGTTGTGAAACGATTCCACATTTCCTTAAGTGCGCACCAAATTCGTGACTTAAATATTCTCCACCACGATCTGATCGTAAGAATTTTATTTTCCTGTCACGTTGATTCTCAACCTCACTCTGAAATTCCTTGAACTTTTCAAAGGTTTCAGACTTGTGTTTCATTAGGTAGACATACCCATATCTACTTAAGTCATCAGTGAGAGTGAGAACATAACGATATCCTCCGCGAGCCTCAACACTCATTGGACCGCACACATCGGTATGTATGATTTCCAATAAGTTGGTTGCTCGCTCCATTGTTCCGGAGAACGGAGTCTTGGTCATCTTACCCATGAGGCATGGTTCGCACGTGTCAAATGATTCGTAATCAAGAGACTCCAAAAGTCCATCTGCATGGAGCTTCTTCATGCGCTTGACACCAATGTGACCAAGGCGGCAGTGCCACAAGTATGTGGGACTATCGTTATCAACTTTACATCTTTTGGTATTCACACTATGAATATGTGTAACATCACGTTCGAGATTCATCAAGAATAAACCATTGACCAGCGGGGCATGACCATAAAACATATCTCTCATATAAATAGAACAACCATTATTCTCGGATTTAAATGAGTAGCCATCTCGAATTAAACGAGATCCAGATACAATGTTCATGCTCAAAGCTGGCACTAAATAACAATTATTGAGGTTTAAAACTAATCCCGTAGGTAGATGCAGAGGTAGCGTGCCGACGGCGATCACATCGACCTTGGAACCATTCCCGACGCGCATCGTCACCTCGTCCTTTGCCAGTCTCCGTTTATTCCGCAGTTCCTGTTTTGAGTTACAAATATGAGCAACCGCACCGGTATCAAATACCCAGGAGCTACTACGAGTACTGGTAAGGTACACATCAATTACATGTATATCACATATACCTTTGGTGTTGCCGGCCTTCTTGTCCGCTAAGTATTTGGGGCAGTTCCGCTTCCAGTGACCACTTCCCTTGCAATAAAAGCACTCAGTCTCAGGCTTGGGTCCATTCCTTGGCTTCTTCCCAGTAACTGGCTTACCGGGCGCGGCAACTCCCTTGCCGTCCTTCTTGAAGTTCTTCTTACCCTTGCCCTTCTTGAACTTAGTGGTTTTATTCACCATCAACACTTGATGTTCTTTTCTGATCTCCACCTCCGCTGATTTCAGCATCGAATATACCTCAGGAATGGTCTTTTCCATCCCCTGCATATTGAAGTTCATCACAAAGCTCTTGTAGCTTGGTGGAAGCGACTGAAGGATTCTGTCAATGACCGCGTCATCCGGGAGATTAACTCCCAGCTGAGACAAGCGGTTGTGTAACCCAGACATTCTGAGTATGTGCTCACTAACAGAACTATTTTCCTCCATTTTACAGCTGAAGAACTTGTCGGAGACTTCATATCTCTCGACCCGGGCATGAGCTTGGAAAACCATTTTCAGCTCTTCGAACATCTCATATGCTCCATGTTTCTCAAAACGCTTTTGGAGACCCGGTTCTAAGCTGTAAAGCATGCCGCACTGAACGAGGGAGTAATCATCAGCACGTGATTGCCAAGCGTTCATAACGTCTTGGTTCTCTGGGATTGGTGCTTCACCTAGCGGTGCTTCTAGGACATAATCTTTCTTGGCAGCTATGAGGATGATCCTCAGGTTCCGGACCCAGTCCGTATAGTTGCTGCCATCATCTTTCAGCTTGGTTTTCTCTAGGAACGCGTTGAAGTTGAGGACAACGTGGGCCATTTGATCTACAAGACATATTGTAAAGATTTTAGACTAAGTTCATGATAATTAAGTTCATCTAATCAAATTACTCAATGAACTCCCACTCAGATAGACATCCCTCTAGTCATCTAAGTGAAACATGATCCGAGTTAACTAGGCCGTGTCCGATCATCACGTGAGACGGACTAGTCAAGATCGGTGAACATCTCCATGTTGATCGTATCTTCTATACGACTCATGCTCGACCTTTCGGTCCTCCGTGTTCCGAGGCCATGTCTGTACATGCTAGGCTCGTCAAGTCAACCTAAGTGTATTGCGTGTGTCCCGAGGCCATGTCTGTACATGCTAGGCTCGTCAACACCCGTTGTATGCGAACGTTAGAATCTATCACACCCGATCATCACGTGGTGCTTCGAAACAACGAACCTTCGCAACGGTGCACAGTTAGGGGGAACACTTTCTTGAAATTATCATAAGGGATCATCTTACTTACTACCGTCGTTCTAAGCAAATAAGATGCAAAACATGATAAACATCACATGCAATCAAATAGTGACATGATATGGCCAATATCATTTTGCTCCTTTGATCTCCATCTTCGGGGCGCCATGATCATCTTTGTCACCGGCATGACACCATGATCTCCATCATCATGATCTCCATCATCGTGTCTTCATGAAGTTGTCACGCCAACGATTACTTCTACTTCTATGGCTAACGCGTTTAGCAATAAAGTAAAGTAATTTACATGGCGTTATTCAATGACACGCAGGTCATACAAAATAATAAAGACAACTCCTATGGCTCCTGCCGGTTGTCATACTCATCGACATGCAAGTCGTGATTCCTATTACAAGAATATGATCAATCTCATACATCACATATATCATTCATCACATCTTCTGGCCATATCACATCACATAGCACATGCTGCAAAAACAAGTTAGACGTCCTCTAATTGTTGTTGCAAGTTTTTACGTGGCTTGTATAGGTTTCTAGCAAGAACGTTTCTTACCTACGTAAAACCACAACGTGATATGCCAATTTCTATTTACCCTTCATAAGGACCCTTTTCATCGAATCCGTTCCGACTAAAGTGGGAGAGACAGACACCCGCTAGCCACCTTATGCAACTAGTGCATGTCAGTCGGTGGAACCTGTCTCACGTAAGCGTACGTGTAAGGTCGGTCCGGGCCGCTTCATCCCACAATACCGCCGAAACAAGATAAGACTAGTAGCGGCAAGAAGAATTGGCAACATCTACGCCCACAACTGCTTTGTGTTCTACTCGTGCATAGTAACTACGCATAGGCCTGGCTCTGATACCACTGTTGGGGATCGTAGCAGAATTTAATAAAAAATTCCTACGCATCACCAAGATCCATCTATGGAGTATACTAGCAACGAGGGGAAAGGAGTGCATCTACATACCCTTGTAGATCGCGAGCGGAAGCGTTCCAATGAACGGGGTTGATGGAGTCGTACTCGCCGTGATCCAAATCACCGATGACCGAGTGCCGAACGGACGGCACCACCGCGTTCAACACACGTACGGAGCAGCGACGTCTCCTCCTTCTTGATCCAGCAAGGGGGAAGGAGAGGTTGACGGAGATCCAGTAGCACGACGGCGTGGTGGTGGATGTAGCGGGATCTCGGCAGGGCTTCGCCAAGCTTCTGCGAGAGGGAGAGGTGTTGCAAGGGAGGAGGGAGGCGCCAAGGGCTGTGTTATTGTTGCCCTCCCTCCCCCCCCTTTATATAGGCCCCCTGGGAGGGGGGGCGCCGACCAAGAACCCATCTATGGGGGGGGCGGCGGCCAAGGGGGGGAAACTTCCCCCCCCCCCCCAAGTCAAGTGGGGCGCCCCCCCACCCTAGGGTTTCCAACCCTAGGCGCAGGGGGGAGGCCCATGGGGGGCGCCCCAGCCCACTAAGGGCTGGTTCCCTTCCCACTTCAGCCCATGGACCCCCGGGATAGGTGGCCCCACCCGATGGACCCCCGGGACCCTTCCGGTGGTCCCGGTACAATACCGATAACCCCCGAAACTTTCCCGGTGGCCGAAACTGGACTTCCTATATATAATTCTTCACCTCCGGACCATTCCGGAACTCCTCGTGACGTCCGGGATCTCATCCGGGACTCCGAACAACTTTCGGGTTTCCGCATACTCATATCTCTACAACCCTAGCGTCACCGAACCTTAAGTGTGTAGACCCTACGGGTTCGGGAGACATGCAGACATGACCGAGACGCCTCTCCGGTCAATAACCAACAGCGGGATCTGGATACCCATGTTGGCTCCCACATGTTCCACGATGATCTCATCGGATGAACCACGATGTCGAGGATTCAATCAATCCCGTATACAATTCCCTTTGTCAATCGGTATGTTACTTGCCCGAGATTCGATCGTCGGTATCCCAATACCTTGTTCAATCTCGTTACCGGCAAGTCTCTTTACTCGTACCGCAATGCATGATCCCGTGACTAACTCCTTAGTCACATTGAGCTCATTATGATGATGCATTACCGAGTGGGCCCAGAGATACCTCTCCGTCATACGGAGTGACAAATCCCAGTCTCGATCCGTGCCAACCCAACAGACACTTTCGGAGATACCCGTAGTGTACCTTTATAGTCACCCAGTTACGTTGTGATGTTTGGCACACCCAAAGTACTCCTACGGTATCCGGGAGTTGCACGATCTCATGGTCTAAGGAGAAGATACTTGACATTGGAAAAGCTCTAGCAAACGAACTACACGATCTTTGAGCTATGCTTAGGATTGGGTCTTGTCCATCACATCATTCTCCTAATGATGTGATCCCGTTATCAATGACATCCAATGTCCATATTCAGGAAACCATGACTATCTGTTGATCAACGAGCCAGTCAACTAGAGGCTTACTAGGGACACGTTGTGGTCTATGTATTCACACATGCATTACGATTTCCGGATAACACAATTATAGCGTGAACAATAGACAATTACCATGAAGAAAGAAATATAGTAATAACAATTTATTATTGCCTCTAGGGCATATTTCCAACATACTCCTCGAAGCCGAACTCCATGCAGAATCATCCTCGGGATCTCTAGCTGCTGGACTCCAGCACCTGGTTGCGACAACCAGGTATAGAAAGGGGAAAAGAGGGAGAAAAGCAACCGTGAGTACTCATCCAAAGTACTCGCAAGAAAGGAGCTACAGTACATACGCATGGGTATATGTGTAAAGGGCCATATCAGTGGACTGAACTGCAGAATGCCAGAATAAGAGGGGGGTAGCTAATCCTGTCGAAGACTACGCTTCTGGCCGCCTCCATCTTACAGCATGTAGAAGAGAGTAGATGGTAAGTTCACCAAGTAGCATCGCATAGCATAATCCTACCCGGCGATCCCCTCCTCGTCGCCCTGTTAGAGAGCGATCACCGAGTTATATCTCGCTCTTGGAAGGGTGTGTTTTATTAAGTATCCAGTTCTAGTTGTCATAAGGTCAAGGTACAACTCCGGGTCGTCCTTTTACCGAGGGACACGGCTATTCGAATAGATAAACTTCCCTGCAGGGGTGCACCACATAACCCAACACGCTCGATCCCATTTGGCCGGACACACGTTTCTGGGTCATGCCCGGCCGCGGAAGATCAACACGTCGCAGCCCCACCTAGGCTCAACAGAGAGGTCAGCACGCCGGTCTAAACCCTATGCACGCACGGGTCTGGGCCCATCGCCCATTGCACACCTGCACGTTGCGTACTCGGCTGGAAGTAGACCTAGCCCCCTTAATACAAGCGCGAGCTTACGGTCCAATGCGGCGCGTGCCACTCAATCGCTGACGTCAAAAAGAGCTTCGGCTGATACCATGACGCCGAGTGCCCATAACTGTTCCCGCGTAGTTGGTTAGTGCGTATAGACCAAATGGCCAGACTCATATCAAATACCAAGATCTCGTTAAGCGTGTTAAGTATCCGCGAACGCCGACCAGGGCCAGGCCCACCTCTCTCCTAGGTGGTCTCAACCTGCCCTGTCGCTCCGCCATAAAGTAACAGTCGGGGGCCGTCAGGAACCCAGGCCCACCTCTACCGGGATGGAGCCACCTGTCCTTTCAGCCCCCTCATCAGAATCACTTGCGGGTACTCAACGAGCCGACCCGACTTTAGTCACCACATGTGTCATGTATATAAAGTATATAGTATATACCCGTGATCACCTCCCTAGTGATCACGGCCCGATAGTATAGCATGGTAGACGGACAAGAGTGTAGGGCCACTGATGGAACACTAGCATCCTATACTAAGTAGTAGGGTAGCAGGTAAGGGTAACAACTGTAGCAATAATGACAGGCTATGCAGCAGAATAGGATTAACCGAAAGCAGTAACATGCTACACTACTCTAATGCAAGCTGTATACAGAAGAATAGGCGATATCTGGTGATCAAGGGGGGGGCTTGCCTGGTTGCTCTAGCAAGGAGGGGTCGTTGTCGACGTAGTCGATCACAGGGGCAGCATCGGTCTCGGGGTCTATCGGAGAGAAGAGGGGGAAGAAACAATAAATATAAGCACACAGATGCAACGCTAAGCATGACATGACGATAAGCAGAACTAGGGTCGACCTAACGTAGTACTACACGTTGCAGACGCAGGAGATAAACATCCGAGGATGAATTCCCGACGTTAGGTGGATTCCGGACAAAGGAAAAGAGGGGGAAAGTTCCAAGTTCAGCATGCTACGGGCATGTGACAGATGAACGGACCGCATATTCGGATTCGTTGGATTTTTCTGAGCAACTTTCATGTAGACAACATTTTCATCGGAGTTACGGTTTAATTACTATGAATTTCTAAAGGTTAAGATATTTTCTGGAATTATTAATATTAACAGAAAAGGAATATTGCATCAGCATGACGTCATTGTGACGTCAGCGGTCAACAGGACGACTGACCAGTGGGTCCCACCTGTCATCGACAGTAGACTGACAGTGGGTTATTTTAATTAGACATGGCTAATTAGCAGCTGGGCCCCACATGTCAGTGACTATTTAGATTAACTAATTATTTTTAATTATAAAACATTTTAATTAGCTTAATTAAGCGGTGGGGCCTGCATGTCAGTGGCACTGGGCTGCCCAGTCAGCAGTTGACTGGGTCAACCCAGTCAACTGTGCCCCGTGGGGCCCACTGGCAGTGAGCCAGGGTGGGGCCCGGCCGGCCACGTCGGCAGGGCACTGGAGAGGGGCTCCGGCGAGCTCCAATGCGGCGGCGAGGCGGGAGTGAGCTTCGGGTTTCGCCCACAGGGCATCCCCGGGGCTGTGGTTTGGCCCGTTCGAACGGCCAGTCCACACCGCGTCGAATGGAGGTGGTGGCGTGGCCGGGGACGGCCGGGAACGTCGCCGGCGGTGAGTCAGTTGGTGGTGGGTTTCCGGTGAGCGGCGAACAGGGGGCTGCGGGGCACGGCGAGAGCAGCAGACGCGCGCGTTGGGCCACTAGGAACCACAGGAGCACGATGCGGCGCTCGGCCGCATGTTAAGGCGACCATGGCCATGGCGCCGAGCTCGTCGGCGGCGAGGTTCTTCGGGCGAGCTACGGGAATGGGGCTACGGGCGTCGGAAAAGCTCGGGAGAGAGAGGGGAAAGAAGCGCAGGCTCACAGTGCTCCTGCACATGTGCTCAAGCATGCTCGAGGAGGGCTCGGTGCGGCGGAATCGACGGCGAAGCTCGTCGGAGAAGAGGGGGAAGACGGCAACGTAGGGGATGATGCAGAGGCGCTCCTGCTCGAGTGATTCGTCGGGGAGGAAGAGGAGGTCGAGGCGGTCCTTCTTGGCGCGGAGGAGAGGCGAGGCGGTGTCGGGGACCGCGTGCGTTACGGCGGCAGGGCCACGACAACGCTCGGATGCGGTGGGGAATGGGAGAGGCGGAGAGGGCAAGCACCAGCTCATGGGGAAGGGGGGAAAGATCTCTCGGAAGAGGCAGGGGGTCGTCGCTGGCGTCCTTATCCTGCCCGCGGCACCTATAGCGGCGTGGCCGGCGAGGTGGTTCGGCGGTGACGACCCTGTTGCGGTCTGAGACCGAGGAACAGGGCGGGGGGGAAGAGAGACCGCTGCGAGGGGGCAACTGGGCTGGCTCGGGTGGGTTAGGTGGGCCGGCCCAGGTGGGTTCGGTCCAGGGAGGGGGGTTGCTCTCTCTCTCTCTCTCCCCTTTCTTTCTCCTTTTTTGTTTTTCTTTTTCCAGCAGCTTTTGCATTTTTATTTTAGCCACTAATGACTTTGCAAAATTATGCCACTGGCTAAAACAATTCCAAAGAATTATTTTGCATTGCCACAAAAAGATTGTGAGGCTTTGTGAAAAAGGTAGCAATTTTTATAAATTAAAAAGCCATTTAATCTATTGTTTTAGCCACTGCTTTAATTGGTTTAGGCCATTTAAACAACTTGCAAAAATGTTGGTCCACCACCAATATTAACAAATGATTATTTGCCACAAGATGAACATTTTAGATTTCATGTCTGACAAAAAGAATTTTTCACTTTAGATTGGATTTGAATTTGAATGGTGATTTGGATCAAGTGAAGATTAGCAACAGTAACCTGATGACATGGCACCATTAACAGGTGTTTACTGTAGCTTGACACTGCGGGTGTTACAAATCTCCTCCACTACAGGAAATCTCGTCGCGAGATTTAAGAGGTAGTGAAAGGGGGAAGGTTTGCTAACGAATCTAGCGGGTCTTCTCATCCTGGCTTGCTCTTCTCGAAGAGGCCGGTCCAATACATTGATGTCTTCATTTCTCTGCTTTAGGTCATCATGATGAAGTCGGTGTCGTTCTTCAGGAACTCCATCATACTTGCGAAAGAATAAAGGGTGGGCATTCCGGGAGAATGAACCTCTACAAGGTTGTCTATCTGGTAGATAACATCGGGGAAGGTGGCGGAAAGTAACTCTCAAATTGAAACTTAATAAAAATATCGGGAGCAAAGTATGAAGGTCGCATGAGAATTTTCGAGTGGGCATGCAATCGCTCGTTGCCTGAAATGGAGTGTGAAAAGGGGTTCAGAGCAATGAGAATAGGTATTGCGTCTGATACCAGAATAGATCACTAGGAAGGTGGCTCGCGAATTACCTACGAAGCCATGTGCGTGGAATACTTTGTGAACAGGGGGTGAACAGGAGAGTCAGGTTTTGATCCTGTGGAACTGTGGGTTATGGGCCCACCATGTGGGTTAAGGTAGAAGGAGCGGTGACATCTCGCACGGTCATGATAGCAAGACCTGTCAGAGGGTAACCTATCAGTTATGTCGGCAACAATGTCGGTACCAAGGGCAAGGGACGAAGAGAACCATTTTCCTGCTCGGTGAAACGAGGCGGACCAGTAGGCAAAGTTCTCGTCCATCGGAGGTTACCGGAATGTCATCAACAAAAGTAACAGGGTCTTACTGACAGAATTGTACACCGAGGTGTTTACATAAGCAGGGAATATTAATGCTTAGATCATATAGATCACAAGAAAGGTTAAACCAAACAATGGAAAGGAAAATATGTTTATCAGAGTAAACAGAACAATGCAAAGGAAAATGTGTTTAAGCACATATTTCAGGGATATATCCTTCCCAAGGACAAGCAGAGCATGATATCCATGACAGGATATAATGTAGAAAACTCTTTAGGTAAGGGGAGAGAAATTTCATGACAATACCCATACAGCGGTGTTTGGATAATTGAGCAGGAAACATTTAGCATTGGGCTTCAAATGTTCTTGTTGAAAATCGGAGTACCTTAGACATGCTTCGAGATAGGATTGACATGGTCATCAGGTGAAGATCAGACTTTGAAAACACAAAGGATCCATCAGGAATAACTTGTAGAATAAGTCTTACAATTCCCTCATGGAAGAATGGATAACCTTGCTGAAAGGAATCTATAACAATAGGGCCAACCGGCCAGGTGTGCTAGGCACGACATCACCTTACCGGGTCACAAAAGACCAATGTTATAACTCTTGGAAATATGTTCCAACCATCATATCTGACCGAGATTCAGATCTGATTGGTGTCAGGATAACTCAGACTCAGGATGCCTGAGAAGAAAGGTGCAATACAAATTGTCGAAATGACATCGAAGATTCTTGGGAGATGAACTATGGAAGCGAGTTCCGAACAAGGGTTCATCATTAAATCAAGGAGAGGTGAGGAGGTGACTGATTGACTCAGCGACAATCCATTGAGATTTCCAAAAGATGGATTTCCACAACTATGTGAACAAGGAGATAACATTAGCTAGATCGAATGACTTAATGATGTATGCTCGAGGAAAACATACACAGTTAAACATTGGTTGAAATGTGCACCCGAAATATGGGCTAGGTAGCACGATCAATGTTCGAATGATGATTCATTAAGCCATAGACGTAGAATGAAACTATAGACCAATAACTTCAAAGCAATAGGGTTTCTAGGAGTTTATAATTTACACATCACAGACCATTTGTCCGTATTTCGGTTAGAAACAACGCGGTGACCAAGAAAGAATGGGGATGGTGAGAAGTATCACTGTACCAAGAATTCTTAAGAGGTGGAGTAATCCTCACGACATTCTTGACATCAAAGATGGTAATACTCCACGGTAGAACATAACATAGGTTGGATAGCAGGGAAATCAAGATACAACACAAAATATGAACAAGTTTGTGTTGAGGGGAGGCAAGAATGTTGTCAATGATAACACAATCCATCGAGGGGCAAGGATGGTATTTCTCATCCCGAATTTCGACACACAACTTGGAAGAAGTCAAATTGTTGACAATGATCACGACAAATTTGTCGAGAGGTTTTCAAGAAGATGTAATTGATCGACTATGATATCAAGTCAAAGGAATGATGAAAGCGAAAGGTTATTGGAACCACGGGTAGGACACAAACTCGAAATCAAGTTTGTTGTTCAAGGAGAAGTGATATGACGAGGAAGATCGACGCAAGATTAGCTCACTGTCGAAATTTGTGCGCTCGGAAGGTCCGGGTAGCACAGTTAAAATTGGCACGATAATGACATAGCCGAGCAGGCTAGGAATGACTTGAAGGATTATTAAACTCGTAAGCAACAAAAATTACTTAGAGTTATTGAATCGGAGTGCAGAATTGATTCACTTATCGGTGTCTTTGAGGAGTTCTAACAACTCAGAACCCGTTGGAAAAATGGAATCGGCAAGAATATTAGTTGATGAAGAACTCATAAGAAGTTAAGTAGTTCCTTGGCATTCTCGAGATACCAGGTGGGTAATACTCGACGACAGACCAAAGTAGAGGTTGGACGGGGGTATTGCTCTGCAGAGGACAGGTGCTTAAACTTGCACGAGAAATGGTATTTAAAGGAGAACATGGTCGGAACCACGATTGCAAAAGGATCAATACACAGATACTAGACGATATCATATCAAGGAAATAGTTATTATTACAAGAAGCTTCTATGATAGGATCTACATCGTGTCCATGGGCATGAACACAAAGTTCAAGGTCGACTCCCACTTCTCCAATGCATACTCTTTCATTCACTTCTCGCGTTTGATGAAGTTGCAGTGTTGAAAATTTTTATCTAGCAAAATACCAGAAGAGTATGACTCATGAAAACTTTCGAGTTCACACATACTATGAAAGGCATAGGTTCAACCCATCGGGGCATCGTGGAAACATATACCACAAGCTTCAGGGGTAAATAACTCAAGCTCGATAGTAGAGCATGGGTGACAAAACGAGAGGATACAATTTACTAAAGGCATTATGTATCAGGGAAAGAACTTCCAAAGTGATTGAATATGAAGGACGTTGTCGGATAAAATCCAACAAGGTTCTGATGGTCCATAAAGGATCTGATGTGAGTATCGGCACACAACCAGAGGTAGAATCAATGCAAAGACCTTGGATTATAGAAACAACTAAGTAACTTAGAGCTCAATTGCAAAGGAATTATGATTTACAAAGCGAAGGATCAGAAACAGACGCTCTGATCAAGGATGGATAAGTTCAATAGACATAGGGGCAAAATCGACGACAATTTGATTGGCGAGAACCAGCTCACATTTCAAATGACGTTTGAGTCGGAAGGATGAATTCTAGGCTCTGATTGAGGATTGCGAGCATTCGCAACAGATTGAATCAACGGACTCAAAATGATAATGACAAGAGATGCCAATAAGATTACGAGACTTAAGATTAATCATAATGCAAGTAAGCAAGAATTTCAAGAGCAAAAAGGCTCCTGAGGATTTTCGGAAGATCGAATGGTATTTTGAACACTTTTGTGAAATACTTGAATCAACTGGGGATGAGCGGATACTCGGTAAGTGCGAGAATTATCCGTAGGGGTATTCAGGTGACAAAGAACAGCAAGGCAGTAAGCTCAAAGGATTCTCGGAACAACAGAGAGAATTTCGGGGTATCTTGTAATAACAAGATCAACTGGGAAACATTGTATGAATGGCGAGTATACGTGGTTATCCATAGGAGTTTATCGATGAAAGGGAATTGCAAAAGCGATGAACACAAGTTCTCGGGTTATCAGCGGAGAGTATCTTCAGGGTCTTCACGTGTAGCAGACGATCATCAGTAATAAGGGGCTCTCCGGGTGAAAGTGATAACGAGATCCTAATGTTAGATTTAGCAAAACTCACTTAACCCGAATAGAAGAGAGATCAGAGTCCCAGAGTATAGACAAGGAGTAAAAGATCCTAATACCACCCAATGGCGACGTGGGCCCGTAAGCCACACAGCCATGTTAGTAAAAACTTTTTCAATGACTAGACTCGACTTCGGCCAAGGAGTTGGAAAGGGGGATTCCTACAGGCATTCGGCTCTCATACCAACTTGTGACGCCCCAGATTCGACCGTACACTAATCATGCACGCAAATGTGTACGATCAAGATCAGGGACTCACGGGAAGATATCACAACACAACTCTACAACATAAATAAGTCATACAAGCATCATAATACAAGCCAGGGGCCTCGAGGGCTCGAATACAAGTGCACGATCATAGACGAGTCAGCGGGAGCAACAATATCTGAGTACAGACATAAGTTAAACAAGTTTGCCTTAAGAAGGCTAGCACAAAAGTAGCAACGATCGAAAAGGCATGGCCTCCTGCCTGGGACCTCCTAACTACTCCTCGAAGCCGAATTCCATGTAGAATCATCCTCGGGATCTCTGGCTCCTGGACTCCAGCACCTGGTTGTGACAACCAGGTATAGAAAGGGGAAAAGAGGGAGAAAAGCAACCGTGAGTACTCATCCAAAGTACTCGCAAGCAAGGAGCTACACTACATATGCATGGGTATATGTGTAAAGGGCCATATCAGTGGACTGAACTGCAGAATGCCAGAATAAGAGGGGATAGCTAATTCTGTCGAAGACTACGCTTCTGGCCACCTCCATCTTGCAGCATATAGAAGAGAGTAGATGGTAAGTTCACCAAGTAGCATCGCATAGCATAATCCTACCCGGCGATCCCCTCCTCACCACCCTGTTAGAGAGCGATCACCGGGTTATATCTGGCACTTGGAAGGGTGTGTTTTATTAAGTATCCAGTTCTAGTTGTCATAAGGTCAAGGTACAACTCCGGGTCGTCCTTTTACCGAGGGACACGACTATTCGAATAGATAAACTTCCCTACAGGGGTGCACCACATAACCCAACACGCTCGATCCCATTTGGCCGGACACACGTTTCTGGGTCATGCCCGGCCGCGGAAGATCAACACGTCGCAGCCCCGCCTAGGCTCAACAGAGAGGTCAGCACGCCGGTCTAAACCCTATGCACGCAGGGGTCTAGGCCCATCGCCCTTTGCACACCTGCACGTTGCGTACGCGGCCGGAAGCAGACCTAGCCCCCTTAATACAAGCGCGAGCTTACGGTCCAATGCGGCGCGCGCCACTCAGTCGCTGACGTCAAAAAGAGCTTCGGTTGATACCACGATGTCGAGTGCCCATAACTGTTCCCGCGTAGTTGGTTAGTGCGTATAGACCAAATGGCCAGACTCAGATCAAATACCAAGATCTCGTTAAGCGTGTTAAGTATCCGCGAACGCCGACCAGGGCCAGGCCCACCTCTCTCCTAGGTGGTCTCAACCTGCCCTGTCGCTCCGCCATAAAGTAACAGTCGGGGGCCGTCAGGAACCCAGGCCCACCTCTACCGGGATGGAGCCACCTGTCCTTTTATCACCCTCATCAGAATCACTTGCGGGTACTCAACGAGCCGACCCGACTTTAGTCACCACATGTGTCATGTATATAAAGTATATAGTATATACCCGTGATCACCTCCTAGTGATCACGGCCCGATAGTATAGCATGGCAGACGGACAAGAGTGTAGGAACACTAGCATCCTATACTAAGTAGTAGGGTAGCAGGTAAGGGTAACAACTGTAGCAACAATGACAGGCTATGCAGCAGAATAGGATTAACCGAAAGCGGTAACATGCTACACTACTCTAATGCAAGCTGTATAGAGAAGAATAGGCGATATCTGGTGATCAAGGGGGGGCTTGCCTGGTTGCTCTAGCAAGGAGGGGTCGTTGTTGACGTAGTCGATCACAAGGGCAGCATCGGTCTCGGGGTCTATCGGAGAGAAGAGGGGGAAGAAACAATAAATATAAGCACACAGATGCAACGCTAAGCATGACATGACGATAAGCAGAACTAGGGTCGACCTAACGTAGTACTACACGTTGCAGATGGAGGGGATAAACATCCGAGGATGAATTCCCGACGTTAGGTGGATTCCGGACAAAGGAAAAGAGGGGGAAAGTTCCAAGTTCAGCATGCTAGGGGCATGTGACAGATGAACGGACCGCATATTCGGATTCATTGGATTTTTCTGAGCAACTTTCATGTAGAAAACATTTTCATCGGAGTTACGGTTTAATTACTATGAATTTCTAAAGGTTAAGGTACCTTTTGGAATTATTAATATTAACAGAAAAGGAATACTGCATCAGCATGACGTCATTGTGACGTCAGCGGTCAATAGGATGGCTGACCAGGTCAAACTGACCAGTGGGTCCCACCTGTCATCAACAGTGGACTGACAGTGGGTTATTTTAGTTAAACATGGCTAATTAGCAGCTGGGCCCCACATGTCAGTGACTATTTAGCTTAACTAATTATTTTTAATTATAAAACATTTTAATTAGCTTAATTAAGCGGTGGGGCCTGCATGTCAGTGGCACTGGGCTGCCCAGTCAGCAGTTGACTGGGTCAACCCAGTCAATTGGGGCCCGTGGGGCCCACTGGCAGTGAGCCAGGGGTGGGGCCTGGCCGGCCACGTCGGCAGGGCACCGGAGAGGGGCTCCGGCGAGCTCCAATGCGGCGGCGAGGCGCGGGTGAGCTTCGGGTTTCGCCCACAGGGCATCCCCGGGGTTGTGGTTTGGCCTGTTCGAACGGCCAGTCCACACCGCGTCGAATGGAGGTGGTGGCGTGGCCGGGGACGGCCGGGAACGTCGTCGGCGGTGAGTCAGGTGGTGGTGGGTTTCCGGTGAGCGGCGAAGTTGCAGGGCACGACGAGAGCAGCAGACACGCGCGTTGGGCCACTAGGAACCCCAGGAGCACGATGCGGCGCTCGGCCGCATGTTAAGGCGACCATGGCCACGGCGCCGAGCTCGTCGGCGGCGAGGTTCTTTGGGCGAGCTATGGGAACGGGGCTACGGGCGTCGGAAAAGCTTGGGAGAGAGAGGGGAAAGAAGCGCAGGCTCACAGTGCTCCTGCAGATGTGCTCAAGCGTGCTCGAGGAGGGCTCGGTGCGGCGGAATCGACGGCGAAGCTCGTCGGAGAAGAGGAGGAAGACGGCAACGTAGGGGATGATGCAGAGGCGCTCCTGCTCGAGTGATTCGTCGGGGAGGAAGAGGAGGTCGAGGCGGTCCTTCTTGGCACGGAGGAGAGGCGAGGCGGTGTCGGGGACCGCGTGCGTTACGGCGGCAGGGCCACGGCAACGCTCAGATGCGGTGGGGAATGGGAGAGGCGGAGAGGGCAAGCAGCAGCTCATGGGGAAGGGGGAAAGATCTCTCGGAGGAGGCAGGGGGGTCGTCGCTGGCGTCCTTATCCTCCCCGCGGCGCCTGTAGCGGCGTGGCCGACGAGGTGGTTCGACGGCGATGCCCCTGTTGCGGTCTGAGACCGAGGAACAGGGCGGGGGGGAAGAGAGACCGCTGCGAGGGGGCAACTGGGCTGGCTCGGGTGGGTTAGGTGGGCCGGCCCAGGTGGGTTCGGTCCAGGGAGGGGGGTTGCTCTCTCTCTCCCCTTTCTTTCTCCTTTTTTTGTTTTTCTTTTTCCAGCAGCTTTTGCATTTTTCTTTTAGCCACTAATGACTTTGCAAAATTATGCCACTGGCTAAAACAATTCCAAAGAATTATTTTGCATTGCCACAAAAATATTGTGAGGCTTTGTGAAAAAGGTAGCAATTTTTATAAATTAAAAAGCCATTTAATCTATTGTTTTAGCCACTGCTTTAATTGGTTTAGGCCATTTAAACACCTTGCAAAAATGTTGGTCCACCACCAATATTAACAAATGATTATTTGCCACAAGATGAACATTTTAGATTTCATGTCTGACAAAAAGAATTTTTGACTTTAGATTGGATTTGAATTTGAACGGTGATTTGGATCGAGTGAAGATTAGCAACAGTAACCTGATGACATGGCACCATTAATAGGTGATTACTGTAGCATGACACTGCGGGTGTTACACTCCCGGAGGGGGAAATCATCGTCGTCATCATCACCAACAACTCTCCCATCTTGGGGAGGGCAATCTCCATCAACATCTTCACCAGCACCATCTTATCTCAAACCCTAGTTCATCTCTTGTATTCAAGCTTGTTACCAGAACTATAGATTGTTGCTCAGGGGTGTCTAGTAGTGTTGATTACATCTTGTAGTTGATTACTATATGGTTTATTTGGTGGAATATTATATGTTCAGATCCATTATGCATATTAATACCCCTCTGATCATGAGCATGTTTGTTGTTTGTGAGTAGTTACTTTTGTTCTTGAGGTCACGGGAGAAATCATGTTGCAAGTAATCATGTGAACTTGATGTGTGTTCGATATTTTGATAGTATGTATGTTGTGATTCCCTTTGTGGTGTCATGTGAACGTCGACTACATGACACTTCACCATATTTGGGCCTAAGGGAATGCATTATGGAGTAGTAAATAGATGGTGGGTTGCGAGAGTGACAGAAACTTAAACCCCAGTTTATGCACTATTCCATAAGGGACCGATTGGATCCTAGATTTTAATGCTATGGTTAGAATTTATTCTTAATACTTTTCTCGTAGTTGCGGATGCTTGCGGTAGGGTTAATCATAAGTAGGAGGTTTGTTCAAGTAAGAACAACACCTAAGCACCGGTCCACCCACATATCAAATTATCAAAGTAGCAAACACAAATCAAACCAACATGATGAAAGTGACTAGATGAAATTCCCGTGTACCCTCAAGAACGCTTTGCTTATCATAAGAGACCGTTTTGGCCTGTCCTTTGCCTCAAAAGGATTGGGCTACCTTGTTGCATACTTATTGCTACTTCCGTTACTTGCTTGTTACAAATTATCTTGCTATCAAACTACTCGCTACTTATAGTTTCAGCACTTGCAGACATTACCTTACTGAAAACTACTTGTCATTTCCTTCTGCTCCTCGTTGGGTTCGACACTCTTACTTATCGAAAAGAGCTATAATTGATCCCCTATGCTTGTGGGTCATCAATACACATCGTAAGTGGAGGTGGCCGTCCAACGCCCGGTAAATGGCGGGTTTTGGCCTGGTTTGTCTCCGGCATCGTCGTCCATATCGTCGACGTCTTCGGAGCATAATCTAGCATGTCGGTTAAATACTCGACAGTGGCTATTAAGTGGGTGGTGGGTGGGACGCAAAATTCCCCGCTCTCAGCCCCTATTCCGGGTTGGGCGTAATTCAGAGGTGATTCGTCCGTAATGGCGAGAGATCGCATTAAGTCCAGGGCCTCGGTTAGGAGCGAAGGCTGGACGGGGAACCGAGGGCCTGCGGAGCTGGGCATGGTAAATGCCACCTGGCCGTGCTCAATGGATGCAGACCTCAGAAGTTCGGAGTTAGCATCCAGAGGTGAGTTCGGCTCCCCAATGATAGGGAGAGTCCTGCTTGATTCTAGGCTTGCCGATAATATAGCGGCCTCTGGATCTCCGGCAGGGAGCTCCGTAGTAGGAGAGAGTCCGGTGGGTTTCAAACTCCCATCTTCGGATGAGGTGGTCTGCTCTGGATCTAAGGCCAGGGCAGGGATAACTGTTGACTCTTGAAAGGAGCCAGATGACGGATCCGACAACTTTCCTTCTTGTGGATGAGGAGCGGTAGGGGCCGAGATCCCTTCGAAGATCAAGTCTCCTCGGACATCAGCGATATAATTTAGAACATGATTTGATGACCAGGGGCGTACCTATCGATCTGTTCAAGGTGGCCAATTGAATTGGCCCGCGGAGCGAAGTCGCGAAACACAAAAAGTTGACCAGGGAGAAAAGTTTCCTCGGAAATAGCATCGTTGTTGATGATCGAACGAGCCACCGAACCTTCTGCCGACGACACAGTGGAACTCTCAATGAAAGCACCAATGTGGGTGTCAATACCGGCCGATCTCGGGTAGGGGGTCCCGAATTGTGCGTTTGAGGATCGAAGATAACAAGGGACACAGGGAACACGATGTTTACCCTGGTTCGGGCCCTCTTAATGAAGGTAAAACCCTACGTCCTGCTTGATTGTATTTGATGAGGATAGGGATTACAAGAGTTGATCTACCTCGAGATCGTAATGGTTAAACCCTAGATGTCTAGCCTATATGAATTCTGATAGCCTCTACGGACTAAACCCTCCAGTCTATATACACACCGGAGGGGCCTAGGGTTGTACAGAGTCGGTTTGTAGAAGAAGGAAATTACATATCCGGACGCCAATCTTGTCATCCACGCATAGGAGAGTCCTATCCGGACACGCGGGAAGGTCTTCTACCTTGCATCTTCACGTCCCATCAGTCCGGCCCATATCACACAGCCCGGACACCCGAGGACCCCCTAATCCAGGACTCCCTCAGACGTTATGAATGTTTGACAAGCTCGGTATGATGACTACTTGATAGTTTAGTGTGCCATGCTTTACGGCTTATAACCGGGACTTCAAAAATGTTTTGAACGCCACAGAGCATATGAGATGTTCCAAGAGTTGAAATTGGTATTTCAGACTCATGCCCATGTCGAGAGGTATGAGACCTCTGACAAGTACTTTGCCTACAAGATGGAGGAGAATGGCTCGGCCAGTAACCATGTACTCAGAATGTCTGGGTACTACAATCACTTGAATCAAGTGGGAGTTAATCTTCCAGATAAGATAGTGATTGACATAGTTCTCTAGTCACTATCACCAAGATACTAGAACTTCATGATGAACTATAATATGCAAGGGATGATGAAAATGATTCCCAAGCTCTTCGCGATGCTGAAATCAGCGAAGGTAGAAATCAAGAAAGAGCATCAAGTGTTGATGGTTAACAAGACCACTAATTTCAAGAAAAAGGGCAGGGGGAAGAAAGGGAACTTCAAGTATAATGGCAAGCAAGTTGCCACTCCCGTGAAGAACCCCAAAGCTAGACCCAAACCTGAAACTGAGTGCTTCTACTGCAAAGGAAATGGTCACTGGAAGTGGAACTGTCCCAAAAACTTGGAGGATAAGAAGGATGGCAAAGTGAACAAAGGAATATTTGACATACATGTTATTGATGTGTACTTTACTAGTGTTTGTAGCAATCCCTAGGTATTTGATACCGGTTCAGTTGCTAAGATTAGTAACTCGAAACTGGAGTTGCAAAATGAACAGAGACTAGTTAAGGGCGAGGTGACGATGTGTGTTGGAAGTGATTCCAAGGTTGATAAGATCACCATCGCATACTCCCTCTACCTTCAGGATTAGTGATGAACCTAAATAAATGTTATTTGGTGTTTGCGTTGAGCATGAATATGATTGGATCATATTTATTGCAATACTGTTATTCATTTAAGTCATAGAATAATTGTTGTTCTGTTTACATGAATAAAACCTTCTATGGTCATACACCCAATGTGAATGGTTTATTGAATCTCGATCATAGTGATACACATATTCATAATATTGATGCCAAAAGATGCAAAGTTGATAATGATAGTGCAACATATTTGTGGCACTGCCGTTTAGGTCATATTGATGTAAAGCGCATGAAGAAACTCCATGCAGATGGACTTTTGGAATCACTTGATTATGAATCATTTGATACTTGCGAACCATGCCTCATGGGAAATATGACTAAAACTTCGTTCTCCGGAACAATGGAGCGAGCCAATAACTTACTGGAAATAATATATACCGATGTATGCGGTCCAATGAGTGTTGAAGCTCGCGGCGGGTATCGTTATTTTCTGACCTTCACAGATGATTTGAGCATATATGGGTATATCTACTTAATGAAACACAAGTCTGAAACATTTGAAAGTTCAAGAATTTCAGAGTGAAGTGGAGAATCATCGTAACAAGAAAATAAAGTTTCTATGATCCGATCGCGGAGGCGAATATTTGAGTTACGAGATTGGCCTTCATTAAAACAATGGGAATAGTTTCACAACTCAGGCCACCTGGAACACCATAGCGTGATGGTGTGTCTGAACGTCGTAACCGTATTTTATTAGATATAGTGCGATCTATGACGTCTCTTACCGAATTACCACTATTGTTTTGGGTTTATGCATTAGAGACAGCAGCATTCACGTTAAATAGGGCACCGTCTAAATCCGTTGAGACGACACCGTATGAACTATGGTTTGGCAAGAAACCTAAGCTGTCATTTCTTAAAATTTGGGGTTGCGACACTTATGTCAAAAGGCTTCATCTTGATAAGCTCGAACCCAAATCGGAGAAGTGTGTCTTCATAGGATACCCTAAGGAAACAATTGGGTACACCTTCTACCACAAATCCGAAGGCAGGATCTTTGTTGCTAAGAATGGATCCTTTCTAGAGAAGGAGTTTCTCTCAAAAGAAGTGAGTGGGAGGAAAGTAGAACTTGATGAGGTAATTGTACCTTCTCTCGAATTGGAAAGCAGCTCATCACAGGAAACCATTCCTGTGATGCCTACACCAACTAGAAGCTAATGATAATGATCATGAAACTTCAGATCAAGTTACTACCGAACCTCGTGGGTCAACCAGAGCATGATCCGCACCAGAGTGGTATGGTAATTCTGTTCTGGAAGTCATGGTACTTGACCATGACGAACCTACGAACTATGAAGAAGCTATGATGAGCCCAGATTCCGATAAATGGCTTGAGGCCATGAAATCTGAGATAGGATCCATGTGTGAGAACAAAGTATGGACTTTGGTGGACTTGCCCGATGATCGGCGAGCCATAGAGAATAAATGGATCTTCAAGAAGAAGACTGACGCTGATGGTAATGTTACTGTCTACAAAGCTCGATTTCTCGCAAAAAGGTTTTCGATAAAGTTCAAGGAGTTGACTACGATGAGATTTCTCATTTGTAGCGATGCTTAAGTCTGTCCGAATCATGTTAGCAATTGCCACATTTTATGATTATGAAATCTGGCAAATGGACGTCAAAAACTGCATTCCTTAACGGATATTAAAGAAGAGTTGTATATGATACAACCAGAAGGTTTTTGTCAATCCTAAAGGTGCTAACAAAGTGTGCGAGCTCCAACGATCCATCTATGGACTGGTGCAAGCATCTCGGAATTGGAATATATGCTTTGATAAGGTGATCAAAGCATTTGGTTTTATAAAGACTTATGGTGAAGCCTGTATTTACAAGAAAGTGAGTGGAAGCTCTGTAGCATTTCTGATAGTATATGTGGATGACATATTGTTAATTGGGAATGATATATAAATTCTAGATAGCATAAAAGGATACTTGAATAAGAATTTTTCAATGAAAGACCTCGGCGAAGCTACTTATATATTGGGCATCAAGATCTATAGGGATAGATCGAGATGCTTAATAGGACTTTCATAAAGATTTGAAGAAGTTCAAAATGGATCAGTCAAAGAAAGGGTTCTTGCATGTGTTGCAAGGTGTGAAGTTGAGTAAGACTCAAAGCCCGACCATGGCAAAAGATAGAGAGAGAATGAAAGTCATTCCCTATGCCTCAGCCATAGGTTCTATAAAGTATGCCATGTTGTGTACCAGACATATTGTGTACCTTGCCATGAGTTTGGCAAGGGGGTACAATAGTGATCCAGGAGTAGATCACTAGACATCGGTCAAAATTATCCTTGGTTACCTAAAAGGACTAAGGAAATGTTTCTCGGTTATGGAGGTGGCAAAGAGTTCGCCGTAAAGGGTTACGTCGATGCAAGCTTTGACACTGCTCTGGACGACTCTGAGTCTCAATCTGGATACATATTGAAAGTGGGAGCAATTAGCTAGAGTAGCTCCGTGCAGAGCATTGTAGACATAGAGATTTGCAAAATACATACGGATCTAAATGTGGCAGACCCGTTGACTAAAACTTCTCTCACAAGCAAAACACGATCACACCTTAGTACTCTTTGGGTGCTAATCACATAGCAATGTGAACTAGATAATTGACTCTAGTAAACCCTTTGAGTGTTGGTCACATGGCGATGTGAACTATTGGTGTTAATTCACATGGTGATGTGAACTAGATTATTGACTCTAGTGCAAGCGGGAGACTGAAGGAAATGTCCCCTAGAGGCAATAATAAAGTTGTTATTTTATATTTCCTTATATCATGATAAATGTTTATTATTCATGCTAGAATTGTATTAACAGGAAACTTGATACATGTGTGGATACATAGACAAAACACCGTGTCCCTAGTAAGCCTCTACTAGACTAGCTCGTTAAATCAAAGATGGTTAAGTTTCCTAACCATAGACATGTGTTGTCATTTGATGAACGGGATCACATCATTAGGAGAATGATGTGATGGACAAGACCCATCCGTTAGCTTAGCATATTGATCGTTCAGTTTTATTGCTATTGCTTTCTTCATGTCAAATTCATATTCCTTCGACTATGAGATTATGAAACTCCCAGATACCGGAGGAATACCTTGTGTGCTATCGAATGTCACAACGTAACTGGGTGATTATAAAGATGCTCTACAGGTATCTCCAAAGGTATTTGTTGGGTTGGCATAGATCGAGATTAGGATTTGTCACTCCGAGTATCGGAGAGGTATCTCTGGGCCCTCTCGGTAATGCACATCATAAGAAGCCTTGCAAGCAAAGTGACTAATGACTTAGTTACAAGATGATGTATTACAGAACGAGTAAAGAGACTTGCCGGTAACGATATTGAACTAGGTATGTAGATATCGATGATCGAATCTCGGGCAAGTAACATACCGATGGACAAAGGGAATAACGTATGTTGTCATAACGGTTTGACCGATAAAGATCTTTGTAGAATATGATTTGGCGAACGAAGAAAAAGGTTAAAGGGTTTATTATAAAAAATCAAAGGAGGAACCAATATGAGCATCCATGTTCCGCTATTGGTTATTGACCGGAGAGGTGTCTCGGTCATGTCTACATAGTTCTCGAACCCGTAGGGTCCGCACGCTTAATGTTCGATGACGATTTAGTATTATATGAGTTATGTGATTTGGTGACCGAATGTTGTTCGGAGTCCCGGATGAGATCACGGACATGATGAGGAGTCTCGAAATGGTTGAGAGGTAAAGATTGATATATAGGACGATGGTATTCGGACACCGGAAGTGTTCTGGAAGGTACCGGGTACTTATCGGGTCACCGGAAAAGGAGTTTCGGGGACCCCCGGCAAAGATATGGGCCTTATGGGCCCAGTGAGGGAACACACCAGCCCTGGTGCGCCCCTATAGAGTCCAGCCCTATGAGGAGGAGAAGGAAAGAGGGGAGGGCAAGGAAAGTGTGGATTAGGATTCCTACTTCCTTCCCTCTCCCCCTTCTTTCCTTCCACCTCAGTTATATATGCCAGGGGGGTGCGCGGCTTGGGAGGGACTCCAAGTAGGATTCCTCCTACTTGGGTGCCTCCTATGGCTGCTCCTCCCTCCCACCTATATATATGAGGAGGGGGCGCCTAGCACATAACAGACAATTGCCTAGCCGTGTGCGGCGTCCCCCTCCACAGATTACACTTGCGCGGATCACTTCACCATCACCGTCACCATGTCCTCGTGCTGACCGAACTCATCTACTTCCTCGGCACTCTGCTGGATCAAGAGTTCGAGGGACGTCATCAAGATGAACGTGTGCGGAACTCGGAGGTGCCGTACGTTCGGTGCTTCATTGGTCGGAGTGAGAAGAAGTTCGACTACATCAACCGCGTTGTCAAACGCTTCCGCTTTCGTTCTACGAGGGTACATAGACACACTCTCCCCCTCTTGTTGCTATGCATCTCCTAGATAGATATTGCGTGAGTGTAGGGATTTTTTTGAAATTGGATGCTATGTTCCCCAATATCCCCGGCATGTCCGAAGAGTGCCAGGCGAATATATCCCAATTTTCGCTAAGGAAATTGCATAGAGTCTCGTCAATCTCCGGATAGAGGTTTGCCCGTATGGACGCCATTTTAGCTGGGTCCGTGGGGTGTGCATGGAATTTGACTATTTCGTCAGCCAGCTTGAATGAAGTAGACTTCGGCCGTTTGTCGAGGATGATATCATCTCGATCGACTTCGGCACGTAGTGTGGTTAGTTCCTCGACCGCGAGTGTCGTTGTCAAAACCGGCGGATCTCGGGTAGGGGGTCCCAAACTGTGCGTCTAGGATCGATGGTAACAGGAGACAGGGGACACGATGTTTACCCAGGTTCGGGCCCTCTCTATGGAGGTAATACCCTACTTCCTGCTTGATTGATCTTGATGAATATGAGTGTTACAAGAGTTGATCTACCACAAGATCGTAATGGCTAAACCCTAGAAGTCTAGCCTGTATGACTACGGTAATGAGTATCCCCCTATCCAGACTACGCTCTCCGGTTTATATAGACATCGGAGAGATCTAGGGTTACATGGAGTCGGTTACATAAGAAGGAATCTACATAGTCGGTTGCCAAGCTTGCCTTCCACGCCAAGTAGAATCCAATCCGGCCACGGGTACAGTCTTCGGTCTTCATGTATTCACAGCCCATCAGTTCGGCCCAAAGGATAACAGGCTGGACGCCCGAGGACCCCTTAGTCCAGGACTCCCTCAGTAGCCCTTGAACCTGGCTTCAATGACGAGGAGTCCGGCGCGCAGATTTGTCTTCGGCATTGCATGGCGGGTTCCCTCCTTCCGAACTCCAAAATAGTCTTTGGATGTAGTAAGTATATCTGGACCCGTGCATATAATTGCAGAGAATACAATATTCCACGAGTCCAATTTGTTGATAACCGTTTATGAAATCGTATCACGCCCGCCCGGTTACTATTTCCAACCGTTGGCTAGCACGTCGCCCCACGTCTCGGGGCGCGGTTTTACTGGCACGTCTTGTCAAGGCAGAGATCGTGTCCCCTTTATTCACGGGATTTTCATTAATGCAGGCGTGGGTAACCCAACCGTCCCCTGGGTACGACTCTCTGGGGATAGGTAAGTTTCGACACCCAGGTGGAGACGCTCAGTATTTGGGGTCTTTATATAGGGACCCAGTCTCGTCTTTTTCCTTTTGCGCTTGTTTCTTCCTCAACCCCTGCCACCTCGAGTTCTAACCCTCGGGTTCCAATCTCCAACATCCCCAATGATGTCTGGATCCAACCGTCCAGGCCGGTGGGTGGCTTCTTCTGTCACGGAGGAGGATATTGCAAAGCTCCGCGCGGCGAGGTATCTGACCCCAGAAATCCTTCATCAGCTTCCCGCAAAGGGGCAGGTTATTCCTACCCCCAAATCCGGCGAGAGGGTAGTATTTGTGTCCCACTTCCTCCATGGGTTAGGGTTCGCACTTAACCCCTTCGTCCGGGGGCTTATGTTCTACTATGGGCTAGATTTTCACGATCTGGCCCCGGACTCTATTCTCCTCATCTCGACATTTATCGTCACGTGTGAGGCCTTCCTTCGGACTCCTCCGCATTTTGGTTTGTGGCTCAAGACCTTTGACGTGAGGCCGCAAGTGACATAGGGGGAGCAGGCAGAGTGCAGCAGCGTCATAGTAGGCAAGTTTGCCAGCGCGGTTTGGTTTGAAGGATCTTTCGCCAAGTCTTCCGACCTATGGCAGCAGGGGTGGTTTTATATCAACGAGCCGCGGGGCTCCAAGTGGGCGGCTACGCCTGCGTTCCGACCCGGCCCTCCAATTCAGCTTGCTTCATGGATCAATAAGGGATTGGACTGGGGATCTGTCAATGAAGTGCAGACTCTGCAAAGTCGCATCCGAAGCCTTACCGAGAAGGGCATCGATCTTGTGAACGTCGTTCAAGTAATGCTAGTCCGCCGGACCCTGCCATGTCAGCGGCTGCCTCTCCGTACGTGGGAGTTTAATCTAGAAGGGCGGCGAACTCTTCAGCACTTCTTCGGCACCACACACGAAGGAATGTGGAAATTATATTTTGGGGAACGAGAGCAATGGACGGACACCGCCGAAGATGTTGGCCTTGACTGCAATCATCCGGACACTGCGGTAAGTATTCAATTTCCGAACACCTTCTGTTCAAGCGTCTCTTGACAAGATACTGAACAATCCGTCGCTATACAGGACTGGATAAAGAAAGCGGTGTTAATCTGGTGTCCGGCGCCCCTTCCCAAAGACTCTGCAACCGCCCTGCTAACGAGAATGCTGATTCCGACACCATACCAGGTGTCTGCAGAGTGGGGCGAGAGCGGGGAGCCCAGAGGCGATACCCGCCCTAAGGATGATTTAGACGCTGTGTTCGGGGAAACCAAAACCCTTTTGACCAAGGGCAAAGGTGCAGAGGAAGCCCTCCATGGCAAAAAGAGGGCCGCTTCCAAAGATCAGGACGGGGAGCCTTCCAAGAGAGGAAAAATGCCATCATCGGGTGGCTTGGGCCGGGCGAGCGATGCTGCCGTAGGGCTTTATGACGAGGACGAACCTCTAGCCAAACCGTAAGTGAAGTCGGGGCACTTTTAAACATACCTCATTCTTTTCCTATTAGTGAAGTCATCATCCGACATATGTACATCCACGCAGGTTAACGCCCGGTGTTTCTCAATCGTCCTCCTCCTTGGGAGACCTTCTTCCGGAGATGATGGAGAGTGACACGTCTTCTCCGGCCTCCTCGCCCAACAGGGGGGATGATACCGAGGTGTTGTCCCGAAGGGCTCCTCCCGATCGTCAAGTAGTGCAGGAAACGAAGAAGGCGTTACCCGAAGGTGGTGCCTCTGTCCCTCAGGGTTCGGGAATCAAGAATGACGGCCCCGAACCGTCCGGTTTATAGCCGGAGACGATTCTGGAGGCGGGTAAGCGGATTCCTTCAAAGGAATGCCGTACTTCGGTGGCGGTTTCCGAAGACTCCGGAGCGCCGGAAATTCTGATGGACATGCTACGACAAGCGTCCATTTCAGAGGAGCGTCGTGCCTTGATGGTTACGGTGGTCGAAAAGGTTCTATCCGCAAAGAGCAGATTGAACGAGGCCTTCTCGAGCATTCTAAGAGGTTTTGAGGTTTGTGATGTAGTTTTGTCAATTGAATAATATTGACAGAATGCACCTGTTTTATATGCAGTAGCCCCTGAGACTCGAATTGCCTTCCGAAGGAAGCGGTCGGAGGATCCAAAAGATATGCTCAGGTCCTAATGTTGATTTAACCTGGAATACAGGCTGCCTCCCCTCCTGTGGCTACCCGAAATATGGAAGTGGCCGAATTGCAGCGAAAGATGGTTATTGCGGAAGATGACATTGCATTGATCAACAGGCGCCTTGACGACTCGCAAGGTATATATTTCGAGCATTCCTTACACCAATGTGCTTGTAATTTAGGCCTGACGCCGAAAAGAGTTTTATATGAAATGTGCATGAGTGCAGATGGTGCTGCCGCCGTTGAAGCTCTTCGGGCGGAGCTAGCCCAGGCCAAGGAGCTGGCTCGGTGTAGTGATGCGGCTGCCGAGAAGGCATCGGCTGATCTAAGAGCCGAACAAGCAGCTCGGCGCCAAAATGAGGAGAAAATATCCGCACTAGCGCTTGAATTGAAGAATACTGCCAGCCGCTGTGAGTACCTTGAGAAGGAGAATAAAGCCAAAATGGTTGAACTTGATAAGGCCGTACGAGAGGCGAGTGAAGCTCGATCTGAATCTAGGGTAGCTCGTGAAGAGATTCGGCAGGCTAAGGAGATAGCGGCCGGTAAGCCCTTTTTGCTTCAGACTAGGTTTGGCGATCCAGACTATGCTCAGCTCAACCAGGTCTGGAGTTCTCCGGCTGAATTTTTGGACTTGCCGAAGAGTTCTTCCGATGCGGCGCAATTTTACCAAGCACAAGAAGGGTATGCAACGGAGAAGCTTTTCTGGTCACAATTTGGCGCATCAAAGCGCCCTCTGTTGCTGAATGAACAAATGTCCCAGTGGGCCGAGCTTCAAAGGATATCCGGCGACGCCATGAAGAACATCATAATCCGGTTGTGGCCGAATGCGCCTATTCCAAAGAGCTAGGCCTGGTGCGGCGTCTTGTTGATGCGGTGCCGCGTATCGATGCTGCGAAGCGGTCGGCGTGCATTGAAGGTGCACGGATGGCCTTTGCTCGAGTCAAGACGTTCTGGGGGAAGATGAAGGCCGTCGATGTTGCGGCGAAGAGTCCGCCCAAGGGCAAGGACCGTAGTGAGCCGGAGCATTATTTTGAAGACGTCCTGGAAGCCGCCCGCCTGATAGAGGGTCAATGCTCGAAGAACATAATGTTCGAGTGATTAGAATTGTAAAAGACAGTTTTATAATTGATCTATTTTTATATTTTTGCTCAAAAGCTTGAATTCCTCATGTGCGGCCGTTTTAATATAATCTGAAAGTTTTCCAGACGTCGGCTTCAGCCCCCTCGTAGGAAGTACGGGGGTGTTCGGAAAAGCATTTAATCACTCTTTATCCAACGTCTTAGTCCGTGAAGGAGGTGATAATGCAGCGAACCAGGCAATCGGACTATAAGGCGTTAACACTTTCACTTAGCCATAGGAGTTTTATGGTGGGACTACGACATAGCCCCTAGTATGTATGCGGCATATAGTGCCTTACATATTTGATCTGAAAAAGATCCCTCGTGTGACACGGAGAAGCGCTAAGGATTCCAAGAAGTCGTCAAGTGGTTGACCAGCTCTCGCGCATGATGACAGTCAGTTTTTGGCTTTCTCTACTGAGGTGCTCATCCGGTTTAGACCAGGGCACAATCGCAGTAGTTCTCCCTTTACTACCCTAGCCGATAGAGCGGAACGTAGGGTAGCAAGCACAGGAGCCGGGCAACCCAAATATTGACCCAAGACAATGATTCCGAGCTGATGCATATAAGGCCAAACTTGTGACGCCGAAGTACGCTATAGAATTGTTCGGACTTTTACTAGCAACTCATTTGTTCCCATACCGAGCCCCTGGCAGGGTATGCCAGGGTGCATCTATAAAGCAGTCGTTTAGGCCGTACTCATTGTTGAAAGAGTATGAAAGATTAGTTCGGACGAGGTTTACTGGGAGCGGAGCAATATGCCAATGATAAATTTATGTATATATATAGAAAAAGAAACCACAAACCCGGCTATGCTCGGGGTCGGGAGCAGAGGAAAAAGGGCATAGTACAGGCTCGGAATAAAGAGTGTGGTCTACAAAAAGTTATTTTGGACCTCCTGTCGCATGTATGCGCCGCCCGTCCTCGGGGAGGGGAGTCCTTAACGGAAGTAGCCCCTTAGGTGAGTGTACGGATCCGAACTCCGATAGAGTCCGTTGTAGATGTTGTCCTGTTGGTCACCTGTTCTTAAGAGATGATACAAAAAAATAAGAAAAATAGATAAAACATTACGGGAATGCTTGCAGGGTTGTCCGTATTGTGCTTCCACCGATGCCCATGGTATCTTGAGTGCGTAGTGATGTACGTGTGGTGTAAATCTTGCCAGTATAGTAGGTGGGTGGCGGAAACCGAACTGCTATTTTCGTTCCGGGAGTGATCGAACTTCAGAGGGAAACTGTTTCTGGCCCCTGGTGTTCGGCTGGCGAGCCGCTCCGTCGTCTTTATCGCCTGGTGGCCTCCTCCCCTTGTGATCGGCGTTAAGCTTGCCTGCCTGCTTGAGGACCCAACAGTTTCTATTGGTATGATTAGCTGGCTTATCAGGGTGACCGTGAATCTGACAAGGTCGGTCCAATATCATGTCGAGGGTGGATGGTCCATCCTTGTCTACCTTTAGTGGCTTCTTCCGTTGGCCGGGTTTTGGATTGTGAAATCCGGCATTGACCGCTGTGTCGCGTAATCTTTCAGTATTATTGCGACTGTCGTGTTTGGTTCGTCGTGGCTTACCGTTGTTGTCTCGGATTTCAGAAGTGCCCGGATCGCTGGCGTTGTTGCTTTTACGAGCGAGCCAGTTGTCTTCTCCCGCACAAAAGCGATTCATTAGAGCAGTAAGGGCTGTCATGGATTTGGGTCCTTCCTGGCCGAGGTGACGCGCTAACCATTCATCCCGGACGCTATGTTTAAAGGCCGCGAGGGCTTCTGCGTCCGGACAGTCGACAATCTAGTTCTTGTTGACTAAGAACCTAGTCCAGAGCTCCCTGGCTGACTCGCCGGGCTCCTGGACAATATGACTCAAGTCATCGTCATCTAGTGGCCGGACATATGTTCCTTGGAAGTTATCTCGAAAGGCGTCTTCCAAATCTTCCCAGTTGCCAATAGAATTTTCTGGCAAACTGTTTAGCCAGTACCGAGCTGGCCATTTGAGCTTGAGAGGTAGGTATTAAACGGCGTGAAGGTCATCCCCGCGAGCCATGTGAATATGGAGGAGGTAATCCTCAATCCATACCCCGGGATCTGTTGTTCCATCGTATGACTCGATGTTAATGGGTTTAAACCCGTCTGGAAATTCATGCTCCATTACCTCGTCAGTGAAGCAGAGAGGGTGTGCGGCTCCTCTATGTTGGGCCACACTATGAAGCACCTCCGGCGGACTCTGTTTACGGTGTTCGGACCGAGCGTGGTCGGCTCTGTTGTGTCCGAATAGGTAACCATCATCACCGGTCGGGGCATGTCCCCGCGATCTGTATATCGATTTTGTGTGTCCTGTTCTACCCTCCAGGTCTTGTTGGATGTCGCGAGTATTCCCCCGAGCTGTTTTGTTCTTGTTTTGACGGTCGGATGGGTTGGTATGGTGCTCTGCTTGGGCTGCTGCTTTATCCGGACCGAACTGTGGTCGGCCTGCCGCATTATTCGATGGTGGTGTGGGCTCCAACGCCCTGCCATCGTATTGAGGGAGCCACCTACTCTTGGGGTGGCTTTTGTCTGGGCTGCTAAGGCCGTATTCTTCGGTGGCCAAGACCACGGTCCATCTATCATTGAGCAAATCTTGGCTCGCTTGAAGCTGCAGCCGCTTCTTCCTTAGGCTCCTTGTAGTGGCTATGAGCCGGTGTTTAAAGCGCTCCTGCTCAAGAGGTTCCTTAGGCATGATAAAATCCTCGTTGCCGAGGATCTCCTCTTCCTCGAAGAGTGGGAGATGATTGCTATCCTCTGAATCTCCATATGTGGCCTGTTCATCAGGGCTATCTTGCCTGCTTTCCTGTTCCTCCTGTTTGGATCCTACCTCAACAGGGTCTTCGTTGTCCGAAGTGTTATCATTTCCGGTGCTAGTATTGTTTTCTCTTGAGCGATGTGACTAAGAGCGGTGCCGGGGGCGCAGGTGTTCGGACTGTGTGCCGGGAGGTTTATCCTCAACTGGATCTTCCTTGTCATCGTCGAGATCGTTGTTGGGTGTGTCTACCATACACACGTCGTACCATGAAGTAGCCATCCCGCGTCTAGCGGGTAGTGAGTTCTGGCCTTGCCCCTCATCGTCTTCCATACCGTCGATGTCTTCGGAGCCAAGGTCAGGCGTGTTGGTTGGGTCTTCGACAGTGGCTATGAAGTGGGTGGCGGGTGGGAAGCAAAATTCTCCATCCTCCGCCATAAGTTCGAACCGAACATAGTTCGGCGGCGAGTCGCCTGCCGGGGATAGGTTTTTTAGTGAGTTTAGTACATCGCCCATGGGCGAGTGTTGGAAGACGTTTGCAGCGCTGAACTTGAAGATCGATAACCGATCGAGTTCGGTACCCGCGGACTCGCAGGGTTCGGAACTTGTCGCCGGAGACGAGTCCGGGGTTCTGTTGATGCAGATATCATATGAAGTAAAATCTGTGTGCGGCTCCAACGCCGCGGGATCAGCAGCCTCCGCAATGGGGTTGAGCTTCCCATCTTCGGATGACTCGATCTTCTCCAGATCTAAGGCCGGAGTTGTTGCAGGAGCTATCTCCTGGACGGGGCCCGATGACAGGTTTAGGCCATGCTCATCGGGGCGAAGGGGAGCGGTGGCCGCGGTCTCGAATTCGTTGAAGATCAAGTCCCCATAGATGTCCACGACGTAGTTCAAGCTTCTGAATCTGACCTGATGGCCAGGGGCGTAGCTATCGATCTGCTCCAGATGGCCGAGCGAGTTGGCCCGCAGTACGAAGCCGCCGAATACGAAGATCTGTCCGGGGAGGAAGGTTCCTCCTTGGACAGCGTCATTATCGACGATTGAAGGGGCCATCAAACCTTTTGTCGACGGTGCAGTGGAACTCTCAATGAAAGCACCAATGTCGGTGTCAAAACCGGCGGATCTCGGGTAGGGGGTCCCGAACTGTGCGTCTAGGATCGATGGTAACAGGAGACAGGGGACACGATGTTTACCCAGGTTCGGGCCCTCTCTATGGAGGTAATACCCTACTTCCTGCTTGATTGATCTTGATGAATATGAGTGTTACAAGAGTTGATCTACCACGAGATCGTAATGGCTAAACCCTAGAAGTCTAGCCTGTATGACTACGGTAATGAGTATCCCCCTATCCGAACTATGCTCCCCGGTTTATATAGGCACCGGAGAGATCTAGGGTTACATGGAGTCGGTTACATAAGAAGGAATCTACATAGTCGGTTGCCAAGCTTGCCTTCCACGCCAAGTAGAGTCCAATCCGGCCACGGGTACAGTCTTCGGTCTTCATGTCTTCATAGCCCATCAGTCCGGCCCAAAGGATAACACGCCGGACACCCGAGGACCACTTAGTCCATGACTCCCTCAGCGAGGGATTTGGACAAGGATTCGAGGGCGAGCGACGCCGTTTTATTCTCAGCTTGGAGTGCTCTGTCATGGTCGCTTGAGATAGTAATGATCCCGTTTGGGCCCGACATTTTGAGCTTCACGTAGCCGTAATGTGGTATTGCTTGGAACTTGGAGAAGGCGTCCCGTTCCAGGAGGGCGTGATATCCACTCTTAGAAGGAGCGACATGGAACGTAACTTCTTTGGATCGGTAATTGTCCAGCGTTCCGGAGATCACATCCAAGGTTATTTTTCCGCTGCAGCATGCCTTTCGCCCGGATATTATACCTTTAAAGGTGGTGCCTGATACGTCTCCAACGTATCTATAATTTATGAAGTATTCATGCTATTATATTATCCTTCTAAGATGTTTTATATGCATTTATATGCTATTTTATATGATTTTTGGGACTAACCTATTAACCTAGAGCCCAGTGCTAGTTTTTGTTTTTTCCTTGTTTTTGAGTTTTACAGAAAAGGAATACCAAACGGAGTCCAATTGACGTGCCAATTTTTGACGATTTTTTATGGACCAAAAGAAGACCCCGGAGCAAAAGAGTTGGGCGAGAAGAGTCCCGGGCCTTCCACGAGGGTGGGGGGCGCCCCCCCCCCCCCCGGGGGGGGGGCGCATGGGCCTACCTCGTGGACGACTCCGGCACCTTCTTGACGTGAGACCTACGCCAAAAATTCCTATAAATATAGAAACCTCCAGAAAACAACCTAGATCGGGAGTTCCACCGCCGCAAGCCTCTGTAGCCACCGAAAACCAATCTAGACCCGTTCCGGCACCCTGCCGAAGGGGGGAATCCTTCACCGGTGGCCATCTTCATCATCCCGACGCTCTCCATGACGAGGAGGGAGTAGTTCACCCTTGGGGCTGAGGGTATGTACCGGTAGCTATGTGTTTGATCTCTCTCTCTCTCGTGTTCTTGATTCGGCACGATCTTGATGTATCACGAGCCTTGCTATTATAGTTGGATCTTATGATGTTTCTCCCCCTCTACTCTCTTGTAATGGATTGAGTTTTCCCTTTGAAGTTATCTTATCGGATTGAGTCTTTAAGGATTTGAGAACACTTGATGTATGCCTTGCATGTGCTTATCTGTGGTGACAATGGGATATTCACGTGATCTACTTGATGTATGTTTTGGTGATCAACTTGCGGGTTCAATGACCTTGTGAACTTATGCATAGGGGTTGGCACACGTTTTCGTCTTGACTGTCCGGTAGAAACTTTGGGGCACTCTTTGAAGTACTTTGTGTTGGTTTGAATAGATGAATCTGAGATTGTGTGATGCATATCGTATAATCATACCCACGGATACTTGAGGTGACATTGGAGTATCTAGGTGACATTAGGGTTTTGGTTGATTTGTATCTTAAGGTGTTATTCTAGTATGAACTCTATGATAGATCGAACGGAAAGAATAGCTTCGTGTTATTTTACTACGGACTCTTGAATAGATTGATCGGAAAGGATAACTTTGAGGTGGTTTCGTACCCTACAATAATCTCTTCGTTTGTTCTCCGCTATTAGTGACTTTGGAGTGAATCTTTGTTGCATGTTGAGGGATAGTTATATGATCCAATTATGTTATTATTGTTGAGAGAACTTGCACTAGTGAAAGTATGAACCCTAGGCCTTGTCTCCTAGCATTGCAATACCGTTTACGCTCACTTTTATCGATTGCTACCTTGCTGTTTTTATATTTTAAGATTGCAAAAACCTATATCTACCATCCATATTGCACTTGTATCACCATCTCTTCGCCGAACTAGTGCACCTATACAATTTACCATTGTATTGGGTGTGTTGGGAACACAAGAGACTCTTTGTTATTTGGTTGCAGGGTTGTTTGAGAGAGACCATCTTCAACCTACGCCTCCAACGGATTGATAAACCTCAGGTCATCCACTTGAGGGAAATTTGCTACTGTCCTACAAACCTCTACACTTGGAGGCCCAACAACGTCTGCAAGAAGAAGGTTGCGTAGTAGACATCAAGCAGTTTCTGGCGCCGTTGCCGGGGAGGTGAGTCCTTGAAGGTATATCATTAGATCTTGCAATCAAATCTTTTAGTTTCTTGTTTTATCACTAGTTTAGTCTATAAAAGAAAACTACAAAAAAATGGAATTAAGGTTGCCTCATATGCTTCATCTTTTTAATGTCTTTCGTGAAAATGATGGGAAGGAAAATTGTGCTCAAGTGCTAGAAGAAGAAATCTATAAAATGTTTGGCACTAAATCTTTGTATGATGAGCATGATTGCAATGTTGTCAGTATGAATTCTTTGAATACCCATGATACTAATGATATGCAAAGCCATAAGCTTGGGGATGCTATGTTTGATGAAGATGATATGTTTAGTCCCTCAAGTTTTGATGAGCAAATTTATTATGACGAAAGCATGCCTCCTATTTATGATGATAATTGTGATGACACGTATGCTATAAAGAATAAAGATAACCATGAAACTTGTCATCATGATTTTAATTTTCAATTGGATTATGCTTCACATGATAGTTATTTTGTTGAGTTTGCTCCCACTATTTCGAATGAGAAGAATTTTGCTTATGTGGAGAGTAGTAAATTTTCTATGCTTGTAGATCATGAAAAGAATGCTTTATGTGATGGTTATATTGTTGAATTTATTCATGATGATACTGAAAATTATTATGAGGGAGGAATATATGCGTGTAGGAATTGCAATAATATCAAGTTTCCTCTCTATGTGCTTAAAATCTTGAAGTTATGCTTGTTTTGCCTTCCTATGCTAGTTGATTATTGTTCCCATAAGTTGTTTGCTCACAAAATCCCTATGCATAGGAAGTGGGTTAGACTTAAATGTGCTAGTCATATTCTTCATGATGCTCCCGCTATGTTTCAATTCCTATCTTTTATACGAGCATCATTGAAATCATCATGCCTAGCTAGGGGCGTTAAACGTTAGCGCTTATTGGGAGGCAACCCAATTTTATTTTTGTTCTTTGCTTTTTGCTCCTGTTTAGTAATAAATAATTCATCTAGACTCTTTTTAGATGTGGTTTTATGTTTTAATTAGTGTTTGTGCCAAGTAGAACCTTTGGGAAGACTTGGGTGAAGTCTTTGCGATCTTGCTGTAAAAAACAGAAACTTTTGTGCTCACGAGATTAGCTGCCATTTTTTACTGGAGAGTGATTTTAGGTTGATTCTTTTTGCATATGATTAATAGACAAATTCCTCATTTCCACCAATTTATTTCAGAATTTGTGGAGTTACATAAGTATTCGAATGATACAGATTACTACAGACTGTTCTGTTTTTTGACAGATTCTGTTTTCTATGTGTTGTTCGCTTATTTTGATGAATCTGTGAGTAGTATCGGAGGGTATGAACCATAGAGAAGTTGGAATACAGTAGATATTACACCAATATGAATTTAGAATGAGTTCACAATAGTACCTAAGTGGTGATTTATTTTCTTATACTAACGGAGCTTACGAGTTTTCTATTGAGTTTTGTGTTGTGAAGTTTTCAAGTTTTGGGTAAAGATTCGATGGACTATGGAATAAGGAGTGGCAAGAGCCTAAGCTTGGGGATTCCCAAGGCACCCCAAGGTAATATTCAAGGACAACCAAGAGCCTAAGCTTGGGGATGCCCCGGAAGGCATCCTGCTACCTCTTGAGCACTGCGTTAGTTTTTCCTTGAAGAGGAAAGGGTGATGCAGCAATGTAGCGTAAGTATTTCCCTCAGTTTTTGAGAACCAAGGTATCAATCCAGTAGGAGGCTACGCACGAGTCCCTCGCACCTGCACAATACAAATAAATCCTCACAACCAACGCGATAAGGGGTTGTCAATCCCTTCACGGTCACTTACGAGAGTGAGATCTGATAGATATGATAGGATAATTTTTTTGGTATTTTTATGATAAAGATGCAAAGTAAAATAAAAGCAAAGTAAAAGGCAAAGGAAATAACTAAGTGTTGGAAGATTAATATGATGAAGATAGACCCGGGGGCCATAGGTTTCACTAGTGGCTTCTCTCAAGAGCATAAGTATTTTACGGTGGGTGAACGAATTACTGTTGAGCAATTGACAGAATTGAGCATAGTTATGAGAATATCTAGGTATGATCATGTATATAGGCATCACGTCCGAGACAAGTAGACCGACTCCTGCCTGCATCTACTACTATTACTCCACTCATCGACCGCTATCCAGCATGCATCTAGAGTATTAAGTTCATGAAAATAGAGTAACGCCTTAAGCAAGATGACATGATGTAGAGGGATAAATTCATGCAATATGATAAAAAAAACCATCTTGTTATCCTCGATGGCAACAATACAATATGTGCCTTGCTGCCCCTACTGTCACTGGGAAAGGACACCGCAAGATTGAACCCAAAGCTAAGCACTTCTCCCATTGCAAGAAAGATCAATCTAGTAGGCCAAACCAAACTGATAATTCGAAGAGACTTGCAAAGATAACCAATCATACATAAAAGAATTCAGAGAAGATTCAAATATTTTTCATAGATAATCTTGATCATAAACCCACAATTCATCGGTCTCAACAAACACACCGCAAAAAGAAGATTACATCGAATAGATCTCCACGAGAGAGGGGGAGAACATTGTATTGAGATCCAAAAAGAGAGAAGAAGCCATCTAGCTACTAACTATGGACCCGAAGGTCTGAAGTAAACTACTCACACTTCATCGGAGAGGCTATGGTGTTGATGTAGAAGCCCTCCATGATGGATGCCCCCTCCGGCGGAGCTCCGAAACAGGCCCCAAGATGGGATCTCGTGGGTACAGAAGGTTGCGGCGGTGGAATTAGGTTTTTGGCTCTGTATCTGATCGTTTGGGGGTACGTAGGTATATATAGGAGGAAGGAGTACGCCGGTGGAGCAACAGGGGGCCCACGAGGGTGGAGGGCGCGCCCTGGGGGGGTGGGCGCGCCCCCTACCTCGTGGCCTCCTCTTTTGTTTCTTGACGTAGGGTCCAAGTCTCCTGGATCATATTCTTCTTAAAAATCACGTTCCCAAAGGTTTCATTCCGTTTGGACTCCGTTTGATATTCCTTTTCTGCGAAACTCTGAAATAGGCAAAAAACAGCAATTCTAGGTTGGGCCTTCGGTTAATAGGTTAGTCCCAAAAATAATATAAAAGTGAATAATAAAGCCCAATAATGTCCAAAACAGTAGATAATATAGCATGGAGCAATCAAAAATTATAGATACGTTGGAGACGTATCACATCCCCTCTTTCGTCTTCGTTCATCGGTAACTTTACTTGGAGCTACATTTTTATTCACCACATGATATGTGTTTTGCTTGGAGCGTCATTTTCTTTTGTTAGTATTTGCTTGCTGTTATTTAGAATAATGTTTTGCATCTCTATTTTCAATAAAAATGTCAAGGATAGCCTTTACCATGCTTATTTTGCAAGTATACATGTTGCTGTTTCAAAACAGAAAGTTTATCGCTGTTGCAAAAATTCCCTAGAAAAGCTAGAATATGATAAAAGGTTAAAACTTTTTGCATAATAAGCTCTTATAAATTTTCTATAGTGTGGTAGAATTTCATAATGATTGGAGTTAGGGAAGTATGATGAATCTTGCATTCTTTACAGACTGTACTGTTTTGGCAGACTGCTGTTATGTTTGCATTGTTTGCATATGTTTGCTTGTTTAATGATTCTATTTGGGGATAGGAGTATTAAATATGCAGAGGCATTTAGTATGCAATGTGGAATAATAATTTTTGTGATTTGCTACAGTATAGAATGATAAGGTTTTTGCATTGGTTTATACTAACTTAACTCACGAGTTCTTGTTGAGTTTTGTGTGGATGAAGTTTTTGAGATTTAGGGAAACTGAGATATAAAAGGAATTAAGGAGACACAAAAGTTCAAGCTTGGGGATGCCGAAGGCAACCCAAGATAATATTTCAAGAAGTCTCAAGCATCTAAGCTTGGGGATGCCCCGGTAGGCATCCCACCTTTCTTCTTCAACAATTATCGGTTAGTATCGGTTGAGCCTAAGTTTTTGCTTCTTCACATGATGAGTGCTATCCTTGAAGTGTCATTTTATTTTGTTTTGCTTGCTGTTTGATTAATATCCCAAGATCTGAAATTCTTAAATGAGAGAGTCTTCACATAGCTACATAATTATTTAACTACTCATTGATCTTCACTTATATCTTTTTGGAGTAGTTTGTCATTTACTCGTGTGCTTCACTTATATCCTATGAGTAAATGGTTCAATGATTTGAATATCATAAATCTGAAATTATATATGTTTCATATGCTTATCCCATGGGGAGTAATGACTTCACATATAAGAAGTAGAGGTGGTAAATTTATTGAAGGTTAGCAAACACTGTATTGGTCACTTGAACAATTCATGAAAGAATATTGAAGGAAGAGAGATTTCACATATAAATATACTATCTTGGACAGCTTCTATGATTGTGAGCCCCATTAATTATTTTCAAACCTGAGCAAATTAGTTGAAGTTGGACAAGGAAGACAACATAATGAGTTATGCTTGGGTATATTTGTATAGAAGTTATATTGTTATGGATCCTCTAACATGTGGTGCTTGCTATTTAGAATCCTTTGCTAGACAAAATATTTGTACTAAGCGGGAATACTGCTTGTGCATCCAAATTCCTTGAACCAAGTTTCTTCCACGAGTGTCCACCATATCTACCTACATGCGGTATTTACATGCCGTTCCAAGTAAATTTGCATGTGCCAAACACTAAACCTTCAAATAATAATCTATTTTGTATGCCCAAATCACTCATGTAGCGACTAGGGGATGTCAGTATCTTCCATGCTAGGTGGGTTATTCTCACGATGAGTGGACTCCGCTCATCATTCACGAGAAAATGGTTGGTAACTGGGATGCCCAGTCCTATGATCAAAAGATCAAAAACAAATTCGCAAATAATTTAAACAAAACTCCCCCAGGAATGTTGATAGTTGGACGGCACCTGTTGTTTCGGACAAGCCGTGGAGTGTGAATGTTGGTGGAGGGGGAGTAAAAAATTTACCTTTCTGCGTGGGAATCGCCTATGATGTATCTAGTATGGAAGATATTGGGAACTCTTGGTCGTTATGTTGACAATGGAAGCATACCTCTCAAAATTATTTTCATCTCTGTTTTAGCTTCGAGCTCTAGCACCTCTGCAAATCCCTGCTTCCCTCTGCGAAGGGTCTATCTTTTACTTTTATGCAAGAGTCAGTAGTATTCCTTCTCATTCCAACCTACTCTTTAGTTGGCAAGCATCATGTGGTGGAGAAAGATCTAAGCATATATGGCCATTCAAATATATTTGATCATGAATTATTATTGTTGACAATTATCTATATGATAAATAAGTTGGGAGGCGAAACATTAAGCCCCTATCTTTCTCTGTGTTCGATGGATGCTATTTGTTCTAAAAATATGCTTTGAGTGGTAGCAATCATGGAAGACTATATGATAGTTGAGTATGTGGGATTTGCTAAATCAAAGCTCTTACACAGACCCTTCCTAAAAATAAGATGAATTGCAATTGTTTGATGACTGAGAACTGTTTGTTAGTTTTCAATAAAGTTTATGATCTATACTTTAACATGTGAATAGCTTGTTACTTGATCTTGAGAAGCTTTATGATATGAGCTACTGTTATGACATATAATGATGCTAGAAAAGGTGATTGAAATTATCGTTGATCAAACTTGTGCACCTGCTAGCATTCACACTTCATAAATTATTTCTTTTATCATTTACCTACTCGAGGACGAGCAAGAATTAAGCTTGGGGATGCTGATACGTCTCCAACGTATCTATAATTTATGAAGTATTCATGCTATTATATTATCCTTCTAGGATGTTTTATATGCATTTATATGCTATTTTATATATTTTTGGGACTAACCTATTAACCTAGAGCCCAGTGCCAGTTTCTGTTTTTTCCTTGTTTTTTGAGTTTTACAGAAAAGGAATACCAAACGGAGTCCAATTGACGTGCCAATTTTTGACAATTTTTTATGGACCAAAAGAAGACCCCGGAGCAAAAGAGTTGGACCAGAAGAGTCCTGGGCAGTCCACGAGGGTGGGGGGCGCCCCCCCGTGCGCGTGGGCCTACCTCGTGGACGACTCGGGCACCTTCTTGACGTGAGACCTACGCCAAAAATTCCTATAAATACAGAAACCTCCAGAAAATAACCTAGATTGGAAGTTCCGCCGCCGCAAGCCTCTGTAGCCACCGAAAACTAATCTAGACCCGTTCCGGCACCCTGCCGGAGGGGGGAATCCTTCACCGGTGGCCATTTTCATCATCCCGGCGCTCTCCATGACGAGGAGGGAGTAGTTCACCCTCGGGGCTGAGGGTATGTACCGGTAGCTATGTGTTTGATCTCTCTCTCTCTCTCGTGTTCTTGATTCGGCACGATCTTGATGTATCGCGAGCCTTGCTATTATAGTTGGATCTTATGATGTTTCTCCCCCTCTACTCTCTTGTAATGGATTGAGTTTTCCCTTTGAAGTTATCTCATCGGATTGAGTCTTTAAGTATTTGAGAACACTTGATGTATGTCTTGCATGTGCTTATCTGTGGTGACAATGGGATATTCACGTGATCTAATAGATGTATGTTTTGGTGATCAACTTGTGGGTTCAATGACCTTGTGAACTTATGCATAGGGGTTGGCACACGTTTTCGTCTTGACTCTCCGGTAGAAACTTTGGGGCACTCTTTGAAGTACTTTGTGTTGATTTGAATAGATGAATCTGAGATTGTGTGATGCATATCATATAATCATACCCACGGATACTTGAGGTGACATTGGAGTATCTAGGTGACATTAGGGTTTTGGTTGATTTGTATCTTAAGGTGTTATTCTAGTACGAACTCTATGATAGATCGAACGGAAAGAATAGCTTCGTGTTATTTTACTACGGACTCTTGAATAGATTGATCAGAAAGGATAACTTTGAGGTGGTTTCGTACCATACAATAATCTCTTCATTTGTTCTCCGCTATTAGTAACTTTGGAGTGACTCTTTGTTGCATGTTGAGGGATAGTTATATGATCCAATTATGTTATTATTGTTGAGAGAACTTGCACTAGTGAAAGTATGAACTCTAGGCCTTGTTTCCTAGCATTGCAATACCGTTTACGCTCACTTTTATCGCTTGCTACCTTGCTGTTTTTATATTTTCAGATTACAAAAACCTATATCTACCATCCATATTGCACTTGTATCACCATCTCTTCACCGAAGTAGTGCACCTATACAATTTACCATTGTATTGGGTGTGTTGGGGACACAAGAGACTCTTTGTTATTTGGTTGCAGGGTTGTTTGAGAGAGACCATCTTCAACCTACGCCTCCCACAAATTGATAAACCTTAGGTCATCCACTTGAGGGAAATTTGCTAATGTCCTACAAACCTCTGCACCTGGAGGCCCAACAACGTCTACAAGAAGAAGGTTGCGTAGTAGACATCAGTGCCACTCTGTTCTATGCGCGATTTATCGATGTGCATTTGGTCAAGAGTGTCTGCATATATCAAATTTAAGATGTTGCCTCCGTCCATAAGTACTTTTCGAAGTCGGTAGTTGCCCACAATTGGGTTGAGGACCAGCGCGACGGGGCATCTGTTCGTCGACCTCGGCTGATCTTTATGATCAAAGGTGATCAGCGTGTCTATCCACGCATCCCTAGTTAGCACCTGTCGGATAGAATTGATTCCCCACAGGGGTCGTTTGCACTGGTTGTTGCAAATGTACAAGAAATCGTTAACTGGTAGCTGCTCGGTCACTTTAGGAGTAGCGATTAATCGGTGAATCAGCCTATTAACTGGATTAATCGGTCGACCATTAATCAGTAGATTGAATAGGAACTTTCCAACATATATCTAGATTTTTTAATGTATTATACCATACTCTCATGCTCCCAGCATGTAGTACACCAAAATATGTTGTCGTACATATATGAAAAGCATAGAGGGGAGCTAAAATTATTAATCCTAGCTATTAAGGAGCGGGATGGGGCTGGAAGGTGTTACGGGCCAAAAATTTGGGCTTTGTTTGCCCACCTGTTAATGGGCCAGCGGGGATTAATCGGCCTGACAACTGATTAATTGGTCTAACTGGCCAATTAATCGGCATGGCAAGTTAACGCGATGAATAGGTGTTATTCGATTCGGCCATGCTATGAGTAGCGATTAACTATCCCGTTAACTGATTAATCGGGTGAAATATTGAACAGATGAAGGTCTCATAAATCAGCATGACCCCGTCTTTGTCCGAGGACTGTTCTGCGTGGCTGCGGGTGCCTGCCAAGAGGGAGGGTCCTCCTTTAGCCACTTGCCTCACCACCCAACAATCGCGAAGGCTGTGAGTCGGGCAGGAATTAAGCAGAATAGCATGTATTGGGCATGGTTTATCCAGGAGGCCATCAAGGGTAGTCCCAGAGTGGCGAGAGGTTTTTTTCTTCTTCCGAGGTCACTCGGTCGGTATGTTACACTTGCGGGACTCGCCCCGGGGTGCGGGTCTATTGCGTTTTGAATTGTGCTCATTGATCGAATCTGTGCTTTTGGCGGCTAGCCAAACATCTTTGATGGTGCAGACTCTGGACACCAGATCGGACAATTCCGGGAGTGTTTGGACACAACGGCGAGCGAGGGCGTTCGAAATACCTTTATCCTTGCATCCGCGCTGGAAGGCTGTTATTATATCAGAGTCCTGGTAGTTTGGTATCTTGTTTTTGACAGACAAGAACCTAGCCCAGAACTGTCTGATTGATTCATCAGGGAATTGTTGCACGTAGGCCAGGTCCCAGACATCTGGTGAGCCCGAGTTATTAGGGTGATACTGAATGTGGGAGGTGGGTGGGTGAGTTTTGATCTCTAGGGATCGCGAGCCCGAAGTCATAGCGTCCTCATCCCGTGGCAGGTCTGTGGCCGTCGGATCGGCCGGGCTGATTTGAAGATCAGTTTCTTCGGCTGCCTCTAGTCGACCGTTCTCTGAGTTGCTTTCTAAAAAGTACATCGGCCCTTCGTCCTTGAAAGAGGGTTCAGCGGGGGCCGGAGAGGAGTCATGGGTCGCCTCAAGCTCATGAAGGAGGAAAGGCGTTTTTGTGACAGAAGTTCCGGGCATGGGAATCATGCCCGTGAGTTTGGAGTCGTTAACCGACGATCCCATCAATCCTTCTGTTGATCTCACAACAAAACTCTCAGTTAAAGCACCAGTGTCGGTGTGAAAATCGGCAGACCTCTGGGTAGGGGGTCCCGAGCTGTGGATCTTAGACAAATGGTAACAGGAACCAGGAGATGATGTTTAGCCAGGTTCGAGTCCTCTTAATGGAAAAACCCTACGTCCTACTCTTGTTTAAATTGATATGGATGTATCGAGTACAGAGTTTATCTACCTCGAGATCGTCAGATGTGTTCTAACTATAGGGCTACGTGAATGAGATTGCGTTGAAGTCCCCTCTACGGGCTAAACCCCATGGCTTACATACACGTCAGGTAGGGATCCTAGGGTTACAAGGTCGGTATCTAGGCATGGAGGCGGCAGGAGAAGTCTTGGAGTTCATGTCAAGTCTTCGGCCGATGCAGTCTTGATCTCGCCTCCAACACGCGGCTTCCGGAGTCCATCTTGAGAGGAATGAAGGCCCATTGGCCTAGCCCAAGGAATACGGGCCGACCAGGTTGGCACCCCCTAGTCCAGGACACCGTCACCCATGCTATAATCAAGCAAACATCCTCCATTTCCATGTAATTGCCGGTTCTTTTTTAAAATTTTGCTTGGCTAGCATCAAACTCCTCCTCCTCAAGTTCTTCTACATCTTCATAGTTGTCACCCCCTCGGCTTCAACCTCCGCTTGCATGCTCGAATCAAATGCGTCAAGTGGACCACTCAAGTCCATCGCGTTCTCCTCCAACAATTCTGCATATGATTTATGAACATTGTAGCTACAAAATCGAACGGCTGAAACACTAAGGAAACGAACCAATGTCGAACGAAAGTTCATCGAAACAAAGGTTTTTTTACCTCTTTGGCTATTAGAGTAATCTGAGGCGTATAGTCGATTATCCTAGGACTAAACAATCACACGAGACAACGACACCAAGATTTGTTAACGAGGATCACCGACATGGCTATATCCCTGGGGCTTTACTATGGGCGCTCCTCCCCATGACACCGCTACAATACCGCACCAGACCACCTGGGCGTCGGCACACGCCACCAGCTCCCCTACATGCATATGCTATTATGTTGGCATAGGTTACATCGTGTGTCTACCCCTACATTATATAAAAGGTCTAAAATACAAGTGTCATATTAGGACATGACTCCATACCCTATCTACACACAGTTTGGATCCAAGTCCAACTCTAACCTACCATGTATAGATATATTCGACACAATTCCAACACTAGCGTTGCGTCGAGCATGTTGTGGACGCGGATCACGGGGAACATGGGCGCCCGTCCTCAAGCTGCAACTGCCTTCTTCCTCGGGCCCTTGGATTGTGACTTCGGCTGTTCACTGGAGGGGTTGGAAGAGGCATTCATCCTCAAGCCGGCGACCGCGATGGGAGGGAGCACGACGTGCCAGAAGAAGTTGGCGCGGCAGCGGGCGCAACTCCATGGACAACGTTGTTGTCTTGTGGCTTCTGCTTCACACCGGCGGTAGAAGGAGTTGGAGCGACGATAGGGAACACGGTTGTGACACCGATTGGGATAGCGGCGCATGAAATGTGCAGACCAGTGTCTGCGGGTACTCCATGCCAGCGATTGGAGGCGCGGCGATGCGAGAAGGCACGGGGCCAGGGAGATGGCGGCGGCGGCCGGGGGGCGCCAAAGAAGGGGGCGGAAGTTTCCCTCTCGCCAAGCCGTGCGGCGGATAGAGGGGCGGCAAAAGCTGAGAGGGGACTAGACATATGACGGGCGTAGGCTGAAATATGTAGCTCCCCGCAATTTTGTTGACACAACCCGCTTTATGGGACTTGTGCGGGACAACTTTTGTCCCCATTCTGTAACGATTTTTATCCTCATCCGCAAAACGACGGTTATTTTAGCGGCAAGATCTGTTGGGAGATATGCTCTCAGACGTGAAAGGGCGAAGCAGAGGTTACATCCCAATATGGCCAGCAAAACCCTCGATTGAGGTGTGCGGGAAACACCGAGGCAGCCATGTCGGTGTCGTGGTGTGTAATCCGTTGTGTCCTCAATGGACAACAAGCTAACGGGATAGCGGCTACACGCTGTAAGGTAGACTACAAGGGGACGAGCCATTTCATTCCTTCCTTGCACGTCTTGATGGACAAAAAGTTCAAGATGCACATGTTGGACGGCGGTTACATGCACCACGTGTTGCTAAGGCATTCATACTTCAAACTCGAGATGGAGACAAAGGCGGTGCGGGATCTGTTGCACCAGCAAGGGCGTGACTGCAAGATCGTCTTCGCGGGGCACTCACTCGGCTCTGACACCCTCATGACGGTGTTAGTGGTGAACACCTTCAGGGGTGCTCGAGGCGCGTGTGGCCACTACACACCCTCCTTCGACGATGACCTCTGAGGCAGACACGCATCGCCGTTCCACCGTGTTGACGGTGTTGAGGCGGCTCCGCTGATTTTGATTCCGGGAGAGAGAGGGAGAGGAGGGAATTTGGGATAGAGAATGGATATGATATGTGGGGTAGGGATGTAAGTGAGAGTAGACTTTGATCCCGGACGGGATGGATCTTTTCCTGGTGCGCCAAACATGTATAGGGTTGAAATTGACTAGGATCAATGAGTACAAGGTACATACTCCTGGAATTTGAAGTTGGGGGTTCATTTTCGACGAGCTCTACAACTACTTCACTCAAAGGAAGAAGAAGAGGTTAGAGCATCCCTAGCAGACCCCTTATCGCGCGGACCTTTAAAGTGAGTATAATGGCCGCGGAAAACGTGTTTTGAGGGCTGACACGGGCTGCGACCGAACAAACCCCGCAAGGCTGAACGATAAAACATAATAATTATGTTTACCATTCGGCCTTGCAGGGTCTGTTCGGCCGCAGGCCACGCCAGCCCTCAAAACGAAAAACCAAATTAGACAATTTGACCGCAATTCCGATAAATGGCTACAAATTCGAATAATCAAACCTAGTTTGCGCGGAAACTAAACATAGTTTTCATCCATGACCCAAAAGAACCGCATGCAAAAGCCACCACCACCTCCATGATCGTCATCATCATCACTCTCCACCACCGCCATCGAAGCCACCACCACCTCCATGACCATCATCATCATCATCACTCTCCACCACCAGTACCGAAGCCACCACCTATTGCCGCTTGCCTTCATTCGGAAGAACTGGTCCTCTATCCGTTGCCAATACCGCTTGCTGGTTTGGTCAGTGCCGGTCCACGCATCAAGAGACACAGATTCCCAAGCCTTGATCAAGACTTGATCTTCCAATTGCGTGTAGTTCTTCGATCTCGCGCGCACTTTTGCTTGCGCTTGGTCGAACTGTTGGAAATATGCCCTAGAGGCAATAATAAATTGGTTATTATTATATTTCCTTGTTCATGATAATCGTTTATTGTCCATGCTAGAATTGTATTGATAGGAAACTCAGATACATGTGTGGATACATAGACAACACCATGTCCCTAGTAAGCCTCTAGTTGACTAGCTCGTTGATCAATAGATGGTTACGGTTTCCTGACCATGGACATTGGATGTCGTTGATAACGGGATCACATCATTAGGAGAATGATGTGATGGACAAGACCCAATCCTAAGCCTAGCACAAGATCGTGTAGTTCGTTTGCTAAGAGCTTTTCTAATGTCAAGTATCATTTCCTTAGACCATGAGATTGTGCAACTCCCGGATACCGTAGGAATGCTTTGGGTGTACCAAACGTCACAACGTAACTGGGTGGCTATAAAGGTGCACTACAGGTATCTCCGAAAGTGTCTGTTGGGTTGGCACGAATCGAGACTGGGATTTGTCACTCCGTGTAAACGGAGAGGTATCTCTGGGCCCACTCGGTAGGACATCATCATAATGTGCACAATGTGACCAAGGAGTTGATCACGGGATGATGTGTTACGGAACGAGTAAAGAGACTTGCCGGTAACGAGATTGAACAAGGTATCGGGATACCGACGATCGAATCTCGGGCAAGTAACATACCGATAGACAAAGGGAATTGTATACGGGATTGATTGAATCCTCGACATCGTGGTTCATCCGATGAGATCATCGAGGAGCATGTGGGAGCCAACATGGGTATCCAGATCCCGCTGTTGGTTATTGACCGGAGAGTCGTCTCGGTCATGTCTGCGTGTCTCCCGAACCCGTAGGGTCTACACACTTAAGGTTCGGTGACGCTAGGGTTGTAGAGATATTAGTATGCGGTAACCCGAAAGTTGTTCGGAGTCCCGGATGAGATCCCGGACGTCACGAGGAGTTCCGGAATGGTCCGGAGGTAAAGATTTATATATGGGAAGTCTTATTTTGGTCGCCGGAAAAGTTTCGCGCATTATCGGTATTGTACCGGGAGTGCCGAAAGGGGTCCGGGGGTCCACCAAGGGGTCCACCAGCCCCGGGGGGCCACATGGGCTGTAGGGGTGTGCGCCTTGGCCTATATGGGCCAAGGGCACCAGCCCCAAGAGGCCCATGCGCCAAGAGATAAGGAAAAGGGAGAGTCCTAAAGGGGGAAGGCACCTCCGAGGTGCCTTGGGGAGGATGGACTCCTCCCTGGCCGCACCCTTCCTTGGAGGAAGGGCCAAGGCTGCGCCCCCCCTCTCCCTTGGCCCTATATATAGTGGGGGGAGGGAGGGCAGCAATACCTAAGCCCTGGCGCCTCCCTCTCCCTCCCGTGACACATCTCCCTCCTCCCGCAGCGCTTGGCGAAGCCCTGTTGGAATCCCGCTACTTCCACCACCACGCCGTCGTGCTGCTGGATCTCCATCAACCTCTCCTCCCCCCTTGCTGGATCAAGAAGGAGGAGACGTCGCTGCTCCGTACGTGTGTTGAACGCGGAGGTGCCGTCCGTTCGGCGCTAGGATCATCGGTGATTTGGATCACGACGAGTACGACTCCATCAACCCCGTTCTCTTGAACGCTTCCGCTCGCGATCTACAAGGGTATGTAGATGCACTCCTTCCCTCTCGTTGCTAGTAAACTCCATAGATTGATCTTGGTGATGCGTAGAAAATTTTGAATTTCTGCTACGTTCCCCAACAGTGGCATCATGAGCTAGGTCTATGCGTAGTTTCTATGCACGAGTAGAACACAAAGTAGTTGTGGGCGTCGATTTTGTCAATTTACTTGCCGTTACTAGTCTTATCTTGATTCGGCGGCATCGTGGGATGAAGCGGCCCGGACCGACCTTACACGTACTCTTACGTGAGACAGGTTCCACCGACTGACATGCACTAGTTGCATAAGGTGGCTAGCGGGTGTCTGTCTCTCCCACTTTAGTCGGATCGGATTCGATGAAAAGGGTCCTTATGAAGGGTAAATAGAAATTGGCATATCACGTTGTGGCTTTTGCGTAGGTAAGAAACGTTCTTGCTAGAATCCCATAGCAGCCACGTAAAACATGCAACAACAATTAGAGGACGTCTAACTTGTTTTTGCAGGGTATGCTATGTGATGTGATATGGCCAAAAGGATGTGATGAATGATATATGTGATGTATGAGATTGATCATGTTCTTGTAATAGGAATCACGACTTGCATGTCGATGAGTATGACAACCGGCAGGAGCCATAGGAGTTGTCTTAATTTATTGTATGACCTGCGTGTCAATGAAAACGCCATGTAATTACTTTACTTTATTGCTAACCGTTAGCCATAGTAGTAGAAGTAATAGTTGGCGAGACAACTTCATGAAGACACGATGATGGAGATCATGATGATGGATCATGGTCATGCCGGTGACGAAGGTGATCATGCCGCGCCTCGAAGATGGAGATCAAAGGCGCAAGATGATATTGGCCATATCACGTCACTTTATGATTTGCATGTGATGTTTGTCATGTTTACATCTTATTTGCTTAGAACGACGGTAGCATAAATAAGATGATCCCTCACTAAAATTTCAAGAGACGTGTTCCCCCTAACTGTGCACCGTTGCGAAGGTTCGTTGTTTCGAAGCACCACGTGATGATCGGGTGTGATAGATTCTAACGTTCGAATACAACGGGTGTTGACGAGCCTAGCATGTACAGACATGGCCTCGGAACACATGCGAAACACTTAGGTTGACTTGACGAGCCTAGCATGTACAGACATGGCCTCGGAACACAAGAGATCGAAAGGTCGAACATGAGTCGTATAGTAGATGCGATCAACATGGAGATGTTCACCGATGATGACTAGTCCGTCTCACGTGATGATCGGACACGGCCTAGTTTGACTCGGATCATGTATCACTTAGATGACTAGAGGGATGTCTATCTGAGTGGGAGTTCATTAAATAATCAGATGAACTTCATTATCATGAACATAGTCAAAAGGTCTTTGCAAATTATGTCATAGCTTACGCTTTAGTTCTACTGTTTAAGATATGTTCCTAGAGAAAATTTAGTTGAAAGTTGATAGTAGCAATTATGCGGACTGGGTCCGTAAACTGAGGATTGTCCTCATTGCTGCACAGAAGGCTTATGTCCTTAATGCACCGCTCGGTGTGCTGAACCTCAGCGTCGTCTGTAGATGTTGCGAAACATCTGACATACACGTTTTGATGACTACGTGATAGTTCAGTGCGTAATGCTAACGGTTTAGAATTGTGGCACCAAAGACGTTTTTGAAACGTCGCAGAACATATGAGATGTTCCGAAGACTGAAATTGGGATTTCAGACTAGTGCCCACGTCAAGAGGTATGAGACCTCTGACAAGTTTCTTAAGCCTGCAAACTAAGGGAGAAAAGCTCAATCGTTGAGCATGTGCTCAGATTGTCTGAGTACCACAATCGCTTGAATCGAGTGGGAGTTAATCTTCCAGATGAGATAGTGATGGTTCTCCATAGTCACTGCCACCAAGCTATTAGAGCTTCGTGATGAACTATAACATATCAGGGATAGATATGATGATCCTTGAGCAACTCGCGATGTTTGACACCGCGAAAGTAGAAATCAAGAAGGAGCATCAATTGTTGATGGTTAGTAAAACCACTAGTTTCTAGAAGGGCAAGGGCAAAAGGGATACTTCATGAAACAGCAAATCATTTGCTGCTCTAGTGAAGAATCCCAAGGTTGAACCCAAACCCGAGACTAAGTGCTTCTGTAATGAGGGGAACGGTCACTGAAGCAGAACTACCCTAGATACTTGGTAGATGAGAAGGCAGGCAAGGTCGACAGAAGTATATTGGATATACATTATATGAATGTGTACTTTACTAGTACTCCTAGCAGCACCAGGGTATTAGATACCGGTTCGGTTGCTAAGTGTTAGTAACTCGAAATAAAAGCTGCGGAATAAACGGAGACTAGCTAAAGGTGAGATGACGATATGTGTTGGAAGTGTTTCCAAGGTTGATGTGATCAAGCATCGCATGCTCCCTCTACCATCGAGATTGGTGTTTGCGTTGAGCATAAACATGATTGGATTATGTTTATCGCAATACGGTTATTCATTTAAGGAGAATAATGGTTACTCTGTTTATTTGAATAATACCTTCAATGGTCTTGCACCTAAAATGAATCTCGATCGCAGTGATACACATTTTTGTGCCAAAAGATATAAAATAGTAATGATAGTTCCACATACTTGTGGCACTGCCATTTGAGTCATATTGGTATAGAACGCATGAAGAAGCTCCATGTAGATGGATCTTTGGACTCACTCGTTTTGAAAGATTGAGACATGCGAACCATGTCTATTGGTATATATGCATGAAGAAACTCCATGCAGATGGATCGTTTGGACTCACTTGATTTTGAATCACTTGAGACATGCAAATCATACCACATGAGCAAGATGACTGAAAGGCCTCGTTTTCAGTAAGATGGAACAAGAGAGCAACTTGTTGGAAGTAATACATTTGATGTATGCAGTCCAATGAGTGCTGAGGCACGCAGTGGATATCGTTATGTTCTTACTTCACAGATGATTTGAGTAGATGCTGAGATATTTACTTGATGAAACACAAGTCTGAATTATTGAAAGGTTCAAGTAATTTCAGAGTGAAGTTGAAGATCGTCGTGACAAGAGGATAAAATGTCTATGATATGATCATAGAGATATCTGAGTTACGAGTTTGGCACACAATTAAGACATTGTGGAAAGTGTTTCACAATTAATACCGCCTGGAACACCACAGTGTGATGGTGTGTCCGAACATCATAACTGCACCCTATTGGATATGGTGCATACCATGATGTCTCTTATCGAATTACCACTATCGTTTATGGGTTAGGCATTAGAGACAACCGCATTCACTTTAAATAGGGCACCACGCAATTCCGTTGAGACGACACCGTTTAGAGAAACCTAAGTTGTCGTTTCTTAAAAGTTTGGGGCTGCGATGCTTATGTGAAAAAGTTTCAGGCTGATAAGCTCGAACCCAAAGCGGATAAATGCATCTTCATAGAATACCCAAAACAGTTGGGTATACCTCCTATTTCAGATCTGGAAGCAAAAGTAATTGCTTCTAGAAACGAGTCCTTTCTCGAGGAAAAGTTTCTCTCGAAAGAATTGAGTGGGAGGATGGTGGAGACTTGATAAGGTTATTGAACCGTCACTTCAACTAGTGTGTAGCAGGGCACAGGAAGTTGTTCCTGTGGCACCTACACCAATTGAAGTGGAAGCTTATGATAGTGATCATGAAACTTCGGATCAAGTCACTACCAAACCTCGTAGGACGACGAGGATGCGTACTACTTCAGAGTGGTACGTAATCCTGTATTGGAAGTCATGTTGCTAGACAACAATGAACCTACGAGCTATGGAGAAGCGATGGTGGGCCCATATTCCGACAAATGGTTAGAAGCCATGAAATCCGAGATAGGATCCATGTATCAGAACAAAGCATGGACTTTGGTGAACTTGCCCGATGATCGGCAAGCCATTGAGATAAATGGATCTTTAAGAAGAAGACGGACATGGACGGTAATGTTACCGTCTATGAAGCTCGACTTGTGGCAAAGAGAATTTTCACAAGTTCAAGGAGTTGACTACGATGAGATTTTCTCATCCGTAGCGATGCTTAAGTCCGTCGGAATCATGTTAGCATTAGCTGCATTTATGAAATCTGGCAGATGGATGTCAAAACAAGTTTCCTTACCAGTTTTCGTAAGGAAAGGTTGTATGTGATACAATCAGAAAGGTTTTGTCGATCCTAAGGATGCTAAAAGGTATGCTAGCTCCAGCGATCCTTCCATGGACTAGAGCAAGCATCTCGGAGTCAGAATATACGCTTTGATGGAGTGATCAAAGTTTTTGGGTTTATACAAAGTTTGTTAGAAACTTGTATTTACAATAAAGTGAGTGGGAGCGCTACAACATTTCTGATAAGTATATGTGAATGACATATTGTTGATCCGAAATGATGTAAAATTTCTGGAAAGCATAAAGGGTTGTTTGAAAGGAGTTTTTCAAAGGAAGACCTGGATAAAGCTGCTTACATATTGGGCATCAAGATCTATAGAGATAGATCAAGACGCCTGATGATACTTTCAAAGAACGCACACCTTGACATGATTTTGAAAGAGTTCAAAATAGATCAGCAAAGAAGGAGTTCTTGGCTGTGTTACAAGGTGTGAGTATTGAGTAAGACTCAAGACCTGACCACAGCAGAAGAGAGAGAAAGGACGAAGGTCGTCCCCTATGCTTTAGACGTAGGCTCTACAGTATGCTATGCTGTGTACCGCACATGAAGTGTGCCTTGCCATGAGTTGGTCAAGGGGTACAATAGTGATCCGGGAATGGATCACATGACAGCGGTCGAACTTATCCTTAGTATCTAGTGGACTAAGGAATTTTCTCGATTATGGAGGTGAAAAGGAGTTCGTCGTAAAGGGTTACGTCGATGCGAACTTTGACACTAATCCGGATGACTCTGAGTAGTAAACCGGATTCGTATAGTAGAGCAGTTATTTGAAATGGCTCCAAGTAGCGCGTGGTAGCATCCACAAGATGACATAGATATTCGTAAAGCACACACGGATCTGAAAGGTTCAGACCCGTTGACTAATAACCTCTCTCACAAGCATAACATGATCAAACCAGAACTCATTGAGTGTTAATCACATAGTGATGTGAACTAGATTGTTGACTCTAGTAAACTCTTTGGATGTTGGTCACATGGTGATGTGACCTGTGAGTGTTAATCACATGGTGATGTGAACTAGATTATTGACTCTAGTGCAAGTGGGAGACTGTTGGAAATATGCCCTAGAGGCAATAATAAATTGGTTATTATTATATTTCCTTGTTCATGATAATCGTTTATTATCCATGCTAGAATTGTATTGATAGGAAACTCAGATACATGTGTGGATACATAGACAACACCATGTCCCTAGTAAGCCTCTAGTTGACTAGCTCGTTGATCAATAGATGGTTACGGTTTCCTGACCATGGACATTGGATGTCGTTGATAACGGGATCACATCATTAGGAGAATGATGTGATGGACAAGACCCAATCCTAAGCCTAGCACAAGATCGTGTAGTTCGTTTGCTAAGAGCTTTTCTAATGTCAAGTATCATTTCCTTAGACCATGAGATTGTGCAACTCCCGGATACCGTAGGAATGCTTTGGGTGTACCAAACGTCACAACGTAACTGGGTGGCTATAAAGGTGCACTACAGGTATCTCCGAAAGTGTCTGTTGGGTTGGCACGAATCGAGACTGGGATTTGTCACTCCGTGTAAACGGAGAGGTATCTCTGGGCCCACTCGGTAGGACATCATCATAATGTGCACAATGTGACCAAGGAGTTGATCACGGGATGATGTGTTACGGAACGAGTAAAGAGACTTGCCGGTAACGAGATTGAACAAGGTATCGGGATACCGACGATCGAATCTCGGGCAAGTAACATACCGATAGACAAAGGGAATTGTATACGGGATTGATTGAATCCTCGACATCGTGGTTCATCCGATGAGATCATCGAGGAGCATGTGGGAGCCAACATGGGTATCCAGATCCCGCTGTTGGTTATTGACCGGAGAGTCGTCTCGGTCATGTCTGCGTGTCTCCCGAACCCGTAGGGTCTACACACTTAAGGTTCGGTGACGCTAGGGTTGTAGAGATATTAGTATGCGGTAACCCGAAAGTTGTTCGGAGTCCCGGATGAGATCCCGGACGTCACGAGGAGTTCCGGAATGGTCCGGAGGTAAAGATTTATATATGGGAAGTCTTATTTTGGTCGCCGGAAAAGTTTCGCGCATTATCGGTATTGTACCGGGAGTGCCGAAAGGGGTCCGGGGGTCCACCAAGGGGTCCACCAGCCCCGGGGGGCCACATGGGCTGTAGGGGTGTGCGCCTTGGCCTATATGGGCCAAGGGCACCAGCCCCAAGAGGCCCATGCGCCAAGAGATAAGGATAAAGGGAGAGTCCTAAAGGGGGAAGGCACCTCCGAGGTGCCTTGGGGAGGATGGACTCCTCCCTGGCCGCACCCTTCCTTGGAGGAAGGGCCAAGGCTGCGCCCCCCTCTCCCTTGGCCCTATATATAGTGGGGGGAGGGAGGGCAGCAACATCCAAGCCCTGGCGCCTCCCTCTCCCTCCCGTGACACATCTCCCTCCTCCCGCAGCGCTTGGCGAAGCCCTGTTGGAATCCCGCTACTTCCACCACCACGCTGTCGTGCTGCTGGATCTCCATCAACCTCTCCTCCCCCCTTGCTGGATCAAGAAGGAGGAGACGTCGCTGCTCCGTACGTGTGTTGAACGCGGATGTGCCGTCCGTTCGGCGCTAGGATCATCGGTGATTTGGATCGACGAGTACGACTCCATCAACCCCGTTCTCTTGAACGCTTCCGCTCGCGATCTACAAGGGTATGTAGATGCACTCCTTCCCTCTCGTTGCTAGTAAACTCCATAGATTGATCTTGGTGATGCGTAGAAAATTTTGAATTTCTGCTACGTTCCCCAACACGAACACCCTCTCCCCAATCTCCTCCACCTCATCTTCTTCCCCATCGTGACCGTCCACACCACCATCCATCTCATTGTGGCCGTAATCATCGATTGGGGCTTGATCAATGTCGACAACGTTGTCATCCAACATGTGCACAAACTCGGCAGTTGCGTCATGCAAAACAGCGCTACAATTTCGCTCCACAAGTCATGAACAACCGCAATGGCGAAAAGTGAAGACAACTAGAAGAAAATCAAAGTTCCATACCTTGCGCCCATTCCGTCGAACACCTCGGGGGCGGCGACATCAGTGTCGTCGGCCGGCGTCCTCGGGGAAGCTCTTGCGGTGGCGATCGGAGGAAGTGGTGGTGCGGTGCTCGCAGTACCTTTTTTTGGCTGCCTTCTTGCGTTTCACCCCGTCACCTTGCGCGTCTTCACCGGTGGGGTGGGGACGTCCTGGACCGGATTCGCGACGGTGGCCGCAGGGGGGCATGCCTCCTGGCGGTGGCCGCGGAGCGCCGCTCTGGACGACGAACTTGCCCTGGTGCTTGCGGGGATGGGCGATGGAGGCTTGAATGGGGACGGGCGCGACACGGCCGGCGACGAGATGTGCTTGAGGGGTTGGCGCGTCCATGACTTCCACGGTGACGGGCGACGGCTAGGAGGTGTCCATGGCGGCGCTACAGAGCCGGGGAAGGTGGTCCGGAGCGGGCGGAGGAAGATCAATGGCGGCGGAGGGAAGAGAGAGCGGGAACTGCCGCACGGAAATGTCCCTCTCGCCGAATCTCGCTAGGGGTTACCCTCGGGTCGGCCTCCCGTCCTGTGTTTGTAAAAATTGAGAGGGAGAATTTGCCGCGTCCCGTAAATTTTTTAAAGGCCACGGTCTGATACGGTATCTGTTTGGATCATTTTTTCCATACAAAACTGTAAAGTGACGGTTATTTTACAGTTCGGCGCAATATAAGGTTATACTACATGGTTATACATGCTCTTCTCAATCCTTGCCAGCAAAACCCTCGACTGAGGCGTGCCGAAACACCGAGCCAGAACACCCATCCACACCCAAAACCTCGACCCCCAAAACACAGCGCGCGAAACCGAGACAGCCGCCCGCCGCTCGCCCCGGCCTGCGCAGTCCTCACCATTTCCCTTCGTCGCGGCGGCATCCGAGGAGGAGAGATGGCGCCGCTCGTGCCGTCGTCACAACCATGGGTGGAGAAATAGTAAGCACCCTTCCCCCCCGCCCCCCCCTTCGATTTCCCCATTTCTCGCGCAGTTTGCGAAGAAGCCCTCGTGGTTTTGCTCTAATTGCGCCTGTTCCTGACGTCGCAGCCGGCCGAGGCAGGTGAAGGACGTCGCGCACCAGGAGGAGGTGGTCCGGGTGCTCACCAACACCCTCGAGACCGCCGACGTACGTTCGCGCGCGCGCGCTCTCTAACCCTAGCTCTCCGTTTGATTCGTGACGATGTTTTTTGTTTGCTAATCTGTTCATTGAGCCCCTTGGGAGGTGTCTTATTTGATGTTCGGTCCCTTGCAGTTGCCGCACATGCTGTTCTACGGTCCGCCTGGCACGGGGAAGACCACCACTGCGCTCGCCATTGCCTATCAGCTCTACGGGTACTCCCTTGCTGGCCATTTTTCTTTTGTTTTGTGTATTTGTCTCTGCTTGGGTCAGTATTAGCAGTAATCATTAACTTAGAAGGTAGGGATGTAAACCTGGTCCTGTTTAAGCCCATGTATGGTCTAACAGTTCAATAAAGCTTTTTCCAAGGAAAATGAACTATGTCGCTAGCTAAAACTAACTAAACGGGACTTGCGGACGCCGTTTATTTGCCATTTACATCCCTAGGTGTCATACTTGTCAATGGTCAGCGATGGTGTAACTGTAGTCAATGTAATGGGAGCATTTGATGCGCATGGTGCATTGTGCAATGTTCCGAGTCAATGGACGCTGAGCTACTTCTGTATATAGTTTGTTGTAGAGTTCTATGGAGATCGATTCATCAGAATGGCACGCTAACTCTGTTCATTGTTGTGCGCAAACAGTGTGTAGTAATGGGATTACATTTCTTTCTAGAAAGTTGGAGCTTTTGATAAGAATGGACCGTCACGATGTTAGTTTTTTTTTATTTGGCAGATGCTGGATTGTCTAATCAGTGCAATCTTAAGAATTGGGTGCATCTTTGAAAATAGAAACAATTGTTTCGAGGGTATGGTTTACTGATTATGTGATGTGCTAATACTCACTGGGCCATATAACAAGTAGAATGCCTGCTTTATTATTGGACAGTGGGATATCTTTGTGCCATAGGTATGGCAATACTCGTTAGAATATGCAACATGTTAATGCTTCATCATTGGGTTAATGAGTTGAATGATGCATATTCAATTCTAATTCAAGAAATGAGAACCTTCGGTAGTTTAAGCTTAATAGATGCTTCCCTAAAGGTATTATCCTTTGATTGTGATAATTAATTGGTTCCAGCATCTCTGGTAGTAAAAACTATATGAGATTACTGCCAGTATAGTTGGAAACTCAGTTTAGTTTTCTGGTCCTCTTTGGATAACTCAGTCCAGAGCTCTACAAGTCAAGAGTTTTGGAGCTTAATGCCAGTGATGAACGGGGAATTAATGTGGTGAGGACAAAGATCAAGGATTTTGCTGCTGTGGCTGTTGGTTCTGCACGGAAAGGGTAAGTTCAACACAATTAGGAACCTTAAGATTTTCTGATTTTCGTTTGATAGTTACATTGTTGATCACTGTCTATTTCTGTTTTGCTATGACCTTCAGTGGTTATCCCTGCCCACCATACAAGATTATTATACTAGACGAAGCAGATTCGATGACAGAAGATGCCCAGGTACATTACCATATGTAGCACTGATATATCATCATTGTTACAGTACTTTATAAAGTATGTGTGAGTCCATGATACCATGATTTATTTGCAGAATGCATTGAGGCGTACCATGGAGACTTACTCCAAAGTGACAAGATTCTTTTTCATATGCAATTATATCAGCAGGTATTCATCAATCTGTTCGTATTATTTTTCCTGTGGTACATTATTTATTGATTTATGAACCCATGATCATTGTGCAATACAGGATAATAGAGCCACTTGCATCAAGATGTGCAAAGTTTAGGTTCAAGCCTCTTTCAGAAGATGTGATGAGCAACCGCATTTTGCATATATGCAATGAAGAAGGGCTCACTCTGGATGCTCAGGTAACCTTACTGTTTTCACTTCAAAATATATGTCCACATCAAACAGCCCAAGTTTTGCCACAAATCCTTTAATCAATTGTTGGCTTATCTTGACATATTGAGTGGCTTCTGTATTTTCCATGTTAGGCGCTATCCACATTAAGTGCCATCTCCCAAGGAGATCTTCGTCGTGCTATAACTTATCTTCAGGTCTGATGGTTTTCTCAGTTAGCACTTTGCATTATGCTATGGTTTAAGTATGTCCATTTTCATGTTGCTTTTTGTGGTTGCAGAGTGCAGCTCGCTTATTTGGATCTTCTATTTCTGCCAGCGACCTGATTAGTGTTTCAGGGGTATATCATCACACACTTTCTTGCAAATGCCAACTTACATGTCAAATTACAATTTTTGCTTCCTGCAACATATTGTTATACGAAAAACTTGCTTGCTTGATAATGTTGTTCTCTTGAACTTTAATAAAGTGGATTTGGACCAGGATTTGGTTTTGGTAAGGTTCTGCACATGGTGTGATCAAATTGTTTAGTTGCAATCTCATGCCGTGATAAATTTTACTGTGAAAAGAGTTGGTCATTTGAACAAGAAACTGTTTATTCTCTGTCTTCTCTTGGGAGGTCAAACTATTCCGTTTTCATCAAGTTGACCTTCCTGCATCAGGCTATCCCTGAAGATATTGTCAAGTCATTGCTTGTAGCATGCAAATCTGGTGAATTTGATGTGGCAAACAAGGAAGTTAGCAATATTATTGCAGACGGATATCCAGTTTCTCAGCTGCTCTCGCAGGTCAGCTCTCTTCTCTTTGTATACATAGATGACATGATGTGTCACCTGTTGTTTTCATCTTAGAATTACCACTAACTGAAGTGTTCACATTCAGTTTCTAGATGTGATTGTTAATGCGGATGATATTCCAGATGAGCACAAGGCAAGAATATGTAGAAAGCTTGGGGAAGCTGATAAGGTTTGTTCATTCTTTATATGCTAGTTTCACAGTTAGCCATCCAAAATTGTAGTACGAGAACAACCATTTTTCATACTTACTTCCGTGAGTTGCATGTTGCCATAGAGAAACCTAAAACATAATTAAAAAAATAAAGCATTGGGAAAATAAAACATAATAAATAAATAAAGCATTGGGAACCAAAAGCATAAAAAAAATAACGCATAGGGAAATTTGATGACAGGATTATAATGGAGGATTAAGATAAGTAATGTTCTGCTTCTCGGTTTCTGGGAAGCTTGACCTGAGTATTTCAGCAATGTCGATCAAAGTTAGAGCATGACTTTTTGTTTACAGTCGGAATAAGTCCACGATTTACATGTGCTATGACATAATGAATCTCTCAAAAGACTTGATCCTTCTGTTCCATTCTTCTCATAGTCCTTTCATTTAACTTTTATGATTTGCAGTGCTTGGTCGATGGGGCAGATGAGTATTTACAGCTCTTAGATATGGCTAGTGAGACAATTCGTGCTCTGTTTAACATCCCGCAAGGGCTGGTCTTCTAAGAGAAGATGATGGAGATGAACAGCGATACTGCTGCTGGCTGTCTGCAAACTCTGGCAATTATATCTTGTGTCTCCTTCCCAACTTAAGATGCTAGAGAGGCCTAACCTCATTCTCATCATACTCTTGTGCTATTTTTAGGTTGGTTTGTGATGTTTTAAGTGCGATGAACTCACTCTATTTTTCAACCAATTGAATTGTGCCTGAATATGTCAACAATCACAAGAACAGTTCTGACTTGTCATACATTCCTCATACTTGCTTTCCTTTGCATAATACTCTCTCCGTTCCTAAATATAAGACGTTTTTAGAGTTCAGATTGAACTCCCAATACGTCAAATATTTAGGAACGGAGGGAGTATGATTCATAACATAATTAATGGTTACTACTCCCTCTGTAAACTAATATAAGAGTGTTTAGATAACTAAAATAGTAATCTAAATGCTCTTATATTAGTTTACGGAGGGAGTACATGAGATGCTATTTGTTTCCTTCCCCTTCCTTACCCAGATTGCTTGCTATTAGGGTCTTATTTGGGAATCACATAAATATGAGAATACCAGGCTGTGGCCGGATGCTTTTTTTAGGGACTTTGGTTGGATGCTTGGTGAGAAGAGTTATCCCCTTCAGAATTCGAGTCATGTGGTTTAACAAGGCAAAATATTCTTCTATTGTAGGCGACAACATTCGTTTATAGCAAGTTGTCATAAGGCTTGCTCCGGGTTTCGGGCAAGGTTCCGGGGTTTATAGAAACTTTGCATAGACGTGCAAACTTCCAGGACCCCTCCGAAGCTGTCCAGGAGGTATAAGGGGTCCGGAAGTTTTGGTCCCAGAAGTTCGGGGCAGGTTCTAGGATTTACAGAGTTTGCACTATAGTTATGCAAACTCTATAAATGTCCGGGAAGCTGGCTGGATATGGCTAGTGAGAGAATTCGGAAGTTCCGGGGCTTGGAAGTTCTCGGGTAATCCAACAACGGATTAGATGCTCCCTCCCTCTCTCTTAGATTGTCGATATGACTTGGGTGCAATTTGTGTGTGTGTGTACGTACGTGTAGTTGATTCCCACAATGTCTTCAAGGTGCATTACTTAATACTCCCTCCGTCTGAAAATACTTGTCGGAGAAATGGATAAAAATAGATGTATCTAGAATTAAAATACATTTAGATACATCCATTTCTCTGATAAGTATTTCCGAACGGAGGGAGTAGTATGGTCATTCTATGGACCAGCCGATGAGGGGCCGCGGCCCCCTCGCGCACTGCAGGGTCGCTTGGTGTTCGTGCGAGGGGTTAGGGAAGGAAGAAAATCACACGACTGGGGGCAGCCGATTCCCACGATGTCTGCAAGGTGCACTACTTAATAGTAGGGAGAGTATCTGGTGCTACCAAACTTTAGGTGCTACCGTGATACGGGCTCCTTGGCCGTTGGATTCATAGATCGGACCGCATCTAGGAGTTGTTGGATCTGCTGGATCTATGCGTAATTTTTGGACTCCTAGTAGGCTTTTCTGCAAATGTTGTAAAGTTACTACGAGCCGTCCGATCTGAGAATCCGACGGCTCAGAAGCCCGTATCACGGTAGCATCTAAGGGGCGGTAGCACCGGATATTTTCCCCTTAATAGTATGATGCATATGTATAAAGTGAAAATCACGGCAAACACTTCTTTTTCTTATTCCGAATTGAGGGGTATCTAACCATCCAAGTAGTAAATGCGTACATGCAACACGCGTCGACCGATATGAGGCATTATATTAATTCACGCATATATTAGGTAGGATATTATTTGTGCGTTAATTATGTAATTAACACCGGTATTGATATTTGATATAATATTAACTACATGTTAAACATGTTGAGCGCTCACCAATGGAGCAATCTGAGTCGTTGGATTGACTTGACCAATATCAGTTTGATCTAATCTTTTTATATTGGTATATAGAGGTATAGATATTAACTGCACGCTGAACATGTTAAGCGCTCACCATTGGAGCAGTCTGAGTCGTTGGATTGACCTGATTTAATTTTCAATATCAATTGGATTTGGATTTGCCCCTTTGGGTCTTTTTATATTGGTATAGATATTGATATAGTCTTCCACATATGAATTAGAACAAGGTTCACACAAGCATGTGTTACCAACACACCATACATAAAAGAGTACATACTAATGTTGTAGGAGTTTTTTTTTGCTTATGGTGATAAAAGGGGGAAGTTGCTTGGGACGTCTAGCTGCTGCGCTGAATGGGGTATTTTTTTATAGGAGCACTCTCTTGAGGGGTTGTTCATTAGTTATTTCCGTTGGGAATCGTTGCATGCAAAACAAAAAAAATTCTACGCACACGTAATGATCTATCCATGGAGATGCATAGCAACGAGGGGGAGAGTGTGTCTACGTACCCTCGTAGACCGTAAGCGGAAGCGTTTCACAATGCGGTTGATGTAGTCGATCTTCTTCGCGCTTCAATCGATCAAGTATCGAACGCACAACACCTCCGCGTTCTCCACACGTTCAGCTCGGTGACGTTCCTCGTCTTCTTGATCCAGCAAGTCGTCGAGGTAGTAGATGAGTTCCGTCAGCACGACGGCGTGGCGACGGTGAAGGTGAAGTGATCCTCGCAGGGCTTCGCCTAAGTACTACGAAAATATAACCGGGGGTGTAACGGTGGAGGGGGCGTCGCACACGGCTTACAATTGATCGGGTATGTGCTAGCCCCCCCCCCCCACATATATATATAGGTGGTGGGAGGAAGGGAGCAGCAGCCATAGGAGGCGCCCAAGTAGGAGGAATCCTACTTGGAGTCCCTCCCAAGCCGCGCTCCCCTGCCATATATAACCGAGGGGAAAGGAAAGAGGGGGGCGGGGGGGGGGGGGGGGGGGGGGGGGGGAGGGGGGACGGAAGGAAGTGGGAATCCTAATCCACGATTTCCTTTCCCTTCTCCCCTTTCCTTCTCCTCCTTAGGCCGGCCCGTATGGGGGGCGCACCAGCCCCTTGTGGCTGGTGTGTTTCCCCTCTTGGCCCATAAGGCCCATATCTTTTGCCGGGGGTGCCTGGAACCCCTTCCGGTGACCCGATACCCCCCAAAACACTTTCGGTGTTCGAATACTATCGTCCTATATATCAATCTTTATCTCCCGACCATTTCGAGACTCCTCGTCATGTCCGAGAACTCATCCGGGACTCCGAACAACATTCGGTCACCAAATCACATAACTCAGTTAAACTAAATCAGCATCGAACGTTAAGCGTGCAGACCCTACGGGTTCGAGAACTATGTAGACATGACCGAGACACCTCTCCGGTCAATAACCAATAGAGGAACCTGGATGCTCATATTGGCTCCTACGTATTCTACGAAAATCTTTATTGGTCGAACCATTATGACAACATACGTAATTCCCTTCGTCTATCAGTATGTTACTTGCCCGAGATTCGTTCGTCGGTATCTTCATACCTAGTTCAATCTTGTTACTGGTAAGTCTCTTTACTCGTTCTGTAATACATCACCTCGTGACTAACTCCTTAGTCGTTTGCTTGCAAGCTTATGATGTGTCTAGAGAGGGCCCAGAGATACCTCTCCGATACTCGGAGTGACAAATCCTAATCTCGATATATGCCAACTCAACAAACACCTTCGGAGATACCTGTAGAGCATATTTATAATCACCCAATTACGTTGTGACGTTTGATAGCACACAAGGTATTCCTCTGGTATCCGGGAGTTGCATAATCTCATAGTCGAAGGAATATGTATTTGACATGAAGAAAGCAATAGCAATAAAACTGAACGATCATTATGCGAAGCTAACGGTTGGGTCTTGTCCATCACATCATTCTCCTAATGATGTGATCCCGTTATCAAATGACAACACATGTCCATGGTTAGGAAACCTTAACCATCTTTGATCAACGAGCTAGTCTAGTAGAGGCATACTAGGGAATGTATCCACACATGTATTTAAGTTTCCGGTCAATACAATTCTAGCATGAATAATAAACCTTTATCATGATTAAGAAAATATAATAATAACCATATTATTATTGCCTCTAGGGCATATTTCCATCAGTCTCCCACTTGCACTAGAGTCAATAATCTAGTTCACATCGCCATACGATTAATACCCATAGTTCACATCGCCATGTGATTAACACCCAAAGAGTTTACTAGAGTCAATAATCTAGTTCACATCGCCATGTGATTAACACTCAAAGAGTACTAAGGTGTGATCATGTTTTGCTTGTAAGAGAGATTTAGTCAATGGGTCTGCCACAATCAGATCCATATGTACTTTGCAAATTTCTATGTCTACAATGCTCTGCATGGAGCTACTCTAGCTAATTGCTCCCACTTTCAATACGTATTCAGATTGAGACTTAGAGTCATCTGAATCGGTGTCAAAGCTTGCATCGACGCAATTCTTTACGACGAACTCTTTATCACCTCCATAATCGAGAAATATTTCCTTAGTCCTCTTAGGTAACTAAGGATAATTTTGACCGCTGTACAGTGATCTACTCCTGGATCATCATTGTACCCCCTTGCCAAACTCATTGGCAAGGTACGCAATAGGTCTGGTACACAGCATAGCATACTTTATAGAACCTATGGCTGAGGCATAGGGAATGACTTTCATTCTCTCTCTATCTTCTGCCATGGTCGGGTTTTGAGTCTTTACTCAACTTCACACCTTACAATACAGGCTAGAACTCCTTCTTTGACTGATCCATTTTGAACTCCTTCAAATCTTGTCAAGGTATGTACTCATTGAAAATCTTCTCAAGCGTCTTGATCTATCTCTATATATCTTGATGCCTAATATGTAAGCAGCTTCACCGAGGTCTTTCATTGAAAAATTCTTATTCAAGTATCCTTTTATGCTATCCAGAAATTCTATATCATTTCCAGTCAGTAATATGTCATCCACATATAATATCAGAAATGCTACAGAGCTCCCACTCACTTTCTTGTAAATACAAACTTCACCATAAATCTGTATAAAACCACACTGGTACATCGACGTGCTAAACAAACGGTTTTTAACCCCTTTCCGTGACGACATTTGGAACCGTCACCAAGTGAGTGTGGGCGATAGGGGGGTCCTTCCCACACGACCCAGAAATCGTCGGGGATAGGCCCTCCTGGGACCCAGGCTGGGGCCTTGTGCGATCGGGCGAGGCATTGAAACCCAATCATTTCCGTAGGTATGTACATCCCACACGGTGAATCCCAGAAATCATTTCCGTAGGTATGTACATCCCACACGGTGGATCCCAGAAATCATTTCAGTAGGTATGTACATCCCACACGGTGAATTCCAGAAATCATTTCCGTAGGTATGTACATCCCACACGGTAAATCCCAGAATATCGTTTCCGTAGGTATGTACATCCCACATAGTTCTTTGTGTGGAAACGTTTGTGCAAGGTGGCTGAAAGTGCAACTATCCCTGGGTGGTTTTGGTAATTCCTAACAACATATAGCTCATTGAGCTAATGCTATTCCAAGATGAATATTTCAGGAAAGCTCAATGATTGGCATGGCACGGATTAGAAAGTGGACCCTTCAAAATGCTAAGGACAAAGGATTGGCTCAAGCTCAAAGCACAAGACTCTAAATTTTCTATTTTAGTGATCCAAGATCACATTGAGTCTATAGGAAAAGCCAATACTATTAAGAAGGGATGAGGTGTTGCTTAATGAGGATCTTGCTCAAAATGCTTAGTGATATGCTCCAAAACCCTCCACTACTTTCTCATATCCACATATGTCCTAAACCAAAAAGTCCAACTTGGCCCCACCGAAATTTCATATCCGGAGCCACCGAGTTCAGTTGTCATAGCCACTGCCAGAAACCCTAATCAATTCGGTCTCACCGATAGGGATCTCGGTCCCACCGAGATGGGGTTGTAATCTCTCTGTTTCCTTTTCGTAACGTTTCGGTCAAACCGAGATGAGCGATCGGTCCCACCGAGATTGCAATTCAAACTCTCTGTTTCCCTTTCGTAACGTTTCAGTCCAACCGAGATGAGCGAATTGGTCCCACCGAGTTCGCCTGACCAACTCTCTGTTTGACTATTACCAAAATCGGTCTCACCGAGTTTGTGTAATCGGCCTCACCGAGATTACGTTATGCCCTAACCCTAATGACATCGGTCCCACCGAATTGATCCAGTCGGTCCCACCGAGAATCCTAACGTTCACATTTTGAACTAAATCGGTCCGACTGAGTTTCATGATTCGGTCCCACCGAGTTTGGTGATTTGTGTGTAATGGTTAGATTTTGTGTGGAGGCTATATATACCCCTCCACCCACTCTTCATTCGAGGAGAGAGCCATCAGAACATGCCTACACTTCCAACACATATTTTCTGAGAGAGAACCACCTACACTTGTGTTGAGGTCAAGATATTCCATTCCAACTACATAAATCTTGATCTCTAGCCTTCCCCAAGTTGCTTTCCACTCAAATCTTCTTTCCACCAAATCCAAATCCTGTGAGAGAGAGTTGAGTGTTGGGGAGACTATCATTTGAAGCACAAGAGCAAGGAGTTCATCATCAACACACCATTTGTTACTTCTTGGAGAGTGGTGTCTCCTAGATTGGCTAGGTGTCACTTGGGAGCCTCCGTCAAGATTGTGGAGTTGAACCAAGGAGTTTGTAAGGGCAAGGAGATCGCCTACTTCGTGAAGATCTACCCGAGTGAGGCAAGTCCTTCATGGGCGACGACCATGGTGGGATAGACAAGGTTGCTTCTTCGTGGACCCTTCGTGGGTGGAGCCCTCCGTGGACTCGCGCAACCGTTACCCTTCGTGGGTTGAAGTCTCCATCAACGTGGATGTACGATAGCACCACCTATCGGAACCACGGATAAAAAATCTCCGTGTCAACATTGCGTTTGCTCCCTAAATCTCATCCCCTTTACCTTCATATGCAATTGTTTTACATTCCGCTGCTATACTCTTAGAATTGCATGTGTAGGTTGATTACTTGACTTGTGCTAAGTTGCTAAAATCTGCCAAGAACTAAAATTGGGAAAAGGCTAGATTTTTATTTGGTCGAGTAGTCTAATCACCCCCCTCTAGACATACTTCCGATCCTACAGTGGCCTAACGCAAACAGTTCGCTGCCGGAAGCCGTGTGTGATTGTTAGTTGATCGAACACGCCTACTTTCTAGAAACCGTGCGGGTTGTTTGAGTTCATCACCCACGGTGCTGTCTGAGTAACCGTTTACAATAGAAAACCCCAATAAGCAGGGTAATTATCCTATTATTGATAATCCATGTACTAATCAAACTGATATTTCTTATAAAACACGCCAGATATTTCATATTCGTATAAAAGCAACCAGGATTTCATAATCGAATTACGTGAGATAGCTTCGGAACTCAGTTACGCCATTACACAACAGCACCAAGTTTCACATGCAGCATCAAAAACCGTTGAAAAGTAGTATCATACACGGTAAATAGACAGATGAATCTCATCGAGGAAACTGCAGAAGCGGAAGGCAAATATTGAGCCTTCAGTGATGTTGAATGTCCTTGCAACTTTAGGCCAGTGGCTATGGATAATTGCCCGCCCAACCTTCGTCCTCTTCAGCAAGACTTCGATATTGTACCGTGGGTGTTGAATGAATACCTTCCTCGCCTCTTGACCATGCAGGTGGTTTGAGAGGTAATCATCGGTGAACTGCTTTGAAAAGTACTGAAAACAAAGCTACGCATAAATCATTGTTTTAAATTATGAAATGGCGCAAGGGGTAAAAACAAGGTAAAAGAGTTGGTACCATCCTATAGTTGACTGATGTCTTCTTCATTGTGCAAACAAAGATCTTGTTGTTATTCGTCGCAAGTTTCTTCATCCTAACAATCTTTCCGAGTTTCTTGACTTGACTGATATTCATGGACATCTCATTTCCCCATATGCAAAATGGGTCGAACAGTGGGTCTAAGCCTCTGACAGCAGGACCTACATGTGCAAGACCAAATTGTAAGAAACCTAAATATTAGAATGATTCCCGCAACTGCACAATAATGTGCTATTAGCCAAAGGACCCTGCTTAAACAAACCTCGATGGTAAACCGCAGTGTCTCCCATTGTTTCCCTGCAACACACATAAGGAAGATCTTGATCAGGTTAACTGAGAGTTGCCATACTATCAGTAGAATATGTATTGAGTACAACCAAATTCGATTGGTGTCACATGCATAACAATAGAAAATTGTGCCCACAACAAATAAAAATCAAATTGCAGAACTGAACCAAACTGTTAAATGGACAACAGACCAAATGAACCAAAATAGTTAACTGAGCACGACATTGCAGAATAGAAACATGTACTAGAAGATAAGACAGTTAACAAAACAAAGAATGCTTGAGAATAGTACTATGAAATGTAGCAATTGCTGGACCAAAGTGTTAACTGAACATTACATTTCAGAGGACCAAACTGTTAACTGAACATCAGATTTCATATTAACATTACAGAGGACAAATCACTAGAAGGCACTGGCGGTGGCCTCGAGAAAACATCACAAGCTGTATTTTAATGTAGGCAACCGCGTGGCGGTGTCGACGGTGGCCTCGAAGACGAGGTGCTCCTCCAAGATCTGGCGGTCGACACGCATGGCAGCCATAGCGACCTCGTTCGCGCGTGCGGCCGCATGCTACTCAGCTCCACATTATACTGCGTGTAAAATGGCTGTGGGCGGCGCTTAATTGGAGGAGGGGGGCAGTGATTTTGGCGGAAGGTGTCGCTCCGTCGGTCGGGGCATGTGGGATGGGAAAGGAGGAGGATGGTGTGGGTGAGGTGTGGATTACCTGACAATATCAACGAGGCCACGTAGCAAGAAGAAGGGTCGGCAGCGAGGAAGCCGCATAACAAGAAGAAGGGTCACCGGCGAGGAGGCGGCGCTGCAACAAGAAGGGTCGCCGGCGAGGAGGCGGCGCTGCAAGAAGAAGGGTAGCTGGCGAGGAGGCGGCGCTGCAAGAAGAAGGGTCGCCGGCGAGGAGGCTGAGCAGCCAGTAAGCAGCAGTGAAGGTTTGAACTTGGAAAGCAAGGAGGAACAGTGGAAATGTGGCTTTTGGTAGGAGGGAGGGGGCGGGGAGATAGATATTTCCGCGGTGGCCAAAAATTTCGCTCGGTGCCGCGAGAAACTGGCGCGCAAGTGTGGTTCAAGCGGGGGCGGTGGACTATAGACGACGAAGCTTCCTGCATAAGCCAGACAAGACGGTGTGCCAAGATATTTTATATCGCATCCCACACGATTCTTTCTAGTAAACTGTTTGTGGTATACCTGATTTTTTCATTATGTTTTGAAAGACAAAATGGTGTTGCGGAGGGAAAGGATGGTGTTTGAATTGCTAGAACATTTACGTATAGTGAACATGCAACTAATACATGAGTGTCGTGTTTAAATTTGGAATTATTCTGGAATCATTTGGCATTTTTATGCATTAATTGAGTTTCTGGGCATTTAATGTGCATAATTCAAATCTGAACTACAAGCACATGCTCCAATGCACCAAAGTTGTTTGAAAAATCACATGTGTATCCTTGGGTGAATTTCTAGGTCCCATGCAAGACATGGGAGTGAAATTCAAACATCTGGGCGTCGTGGCTCAGCCGGAAAGATTGAGAAACTTGGTTTTTAAATTCTAGTAAATCCAAAACACGCCTGAAAATCATGAAACTTGGCATGGTGTCATGACATGGCACCAACATGCTGCGGTAATTTTTTGGCCGAATTGGGACAAGCTTTGGTGTAAGCTTCTTGCAAACCGGAGCTTCCCTCAAGAAGGCTCGTGGTTCCGAGAGGGAACGTGTCACCTCCGTGTGCGAAACGACATACGTACACTGTCTTCTCCCGCCTTGATTTTTTTACACAGGCAGATTAGACCAAATAGAAGTATCGTGCTAAAATTTGGAATTATTCCGGGTTCGTTTGGCCTTTTTTATACATTAATTGAGTTTCTGCGCATTTAATGTGCATAATTCAAATTTGAACTACAAGCACAGGCTCCAGTGCACCAAAGTTGTTTGAAAAATCACATGTGTGTCCTTGGGTAAATTTGTAGGTCCCATGCAAGAGATGGGAGTGAAATTCAAACATCTGGGCATCGTGGCTCGGCCGGAAAAATTGAGAAACTTTCCTGTAATTCGAAAACTCGCCTGAAAATCATGAAACTTGGCATGGTGTCATGACATGGCACCAACATGTTGCGGTAATTTTTTGGCCGAATTGGGACAAGCTTTGGTGTAAGCTTCTTGCAAACCAGAGCTTCCCTCAAGAAGGCTCGTGCTTCCGAGAGGGAACGTGTCACCTCCGTGTGCGAAACGACATACGTACATTGCCTTCTCCCGCCTTAATTTTTTTTACACAGGCAGATTAGACCAAATAGAAGTATCGTGCTAAATTTTGGAATTATTCCGAGTTCGTTTGGCCTTTTTTATGCATTAATTGAGTTTCTGCGCATTTAATGTGCATAATTCAAATTTGAACTACAAGCACATGCTCCAGTGCACCAAAGTTGTTTGAAAAATCACATGTGTGTCCTTGGGTGAATTTCTAAGTCCCATGCAAGAGATGGGAGTGAAATTCAAACATCTGGGCGTCGTGGCTCGGCCGGAAAGATTGAGAAACTTGGTTTTTTAATTCCTGTAATTCCAAAACACGCCTGAAAATCATGAAACTTGGCATGGTGTCATGACATGGCACCAACATGCTGTGGTAATTTTTCTGTCCGATTTGCGAAGGCGCACACATTAACAATCAACAAAGTCATTTTGGAACAAGTGCTGTCACGTTACAAATCGGAAACACAAGTATTATTGAAACCGTGGGCGTTCTACTTACCAATTACGTGTGCCACGCGTCCTCTTTTTTTATTGGCTAGGAGGTGCCGTGCGGGGTAGCTATTTGAGTATGGGAGGCATGCGATCACACCCCCGCGTGTGCTCATCGGGAGGAGAGCCCTTTGACCGCTACCCGCCGCGCACCTCCCTCCCAACGTCTCCATTAATGGCGCCCGAGCACCTGTTCTACGGCGTGGCTATATGTCTCACTGGACTGAGATTTAAGAGAGAAAAATGAAAATCTGAAAAGAAAGTTTTGCACGGATCTTGATGTATCTGACGGACCTATATAGCATCGACTGTGACTTATAGCAAGCATGATGAATATAAGGATGATGACAATGGATAATAATTGTCTTACATATTTAGAAACATAATTAAAAAAAGCCACATGCGGCAACTCCCGAAATACACAAGGGCAATAGAAGAAGGAAGGCAACGATCTGGCTAGCTGATCTCTACTTTCTTGATGCGTTGCTGCAGGCCACGGGAACTAGTCTCCGCGGCGAGCGACGACGAGCTCTTTCTTGTCCTCAAGATGCTGCTTGAGAGCATCCACGGATTCCTCCACCAGCTTTCTGCGCTCGATGCGCAGCATGGCATTCTCGCCCATAAGTTTCTCGACGATGACGCCGGTCCTCTTCAACAAGGCAGTGGTCTGCTCCTGCTGCTTCGCACTTCTGACGATCTTCACCCTCAGCAGGTCGCGCTCGGCCCGGAGCTTCGCATTGCTCTCATTTAGTTGCCGGATGACGCCGGTAGACTGTTCAAACGAGGCTTTCAGGTCATCCTGCAACCTCGCCCACCTGGAGATATGATCCATCTGACTAAAGACGAGGGCACGCATACGCCTGTAAGAGTCCTCGCCTGCCCACGAGACATTTTCCTAGGCCGCCGCAGCGCGGGAGGACATCTTTTCTGCTTCCGCAGTGCGACCGACCAAGTCTGCTGCATCGACGGTGCGACGGGACCTCCGTGTTGCTTTGGCGGCGCGGCGGGACCTCTGTGCTGCTACGGCCGTGCGGCGGGACATGTTGGTTGCTTTCGCGGTGAGGCGGGACATCTGTCGTGCTTCCGCTTCCAGGCTCGCCTCTCCCTGGTGGCAATCTCTCGACCCAGAACTCACGCTGGCCATGGCGGACGCAAGGGAACAATGACGAATGACTTGTTTGTTTTTGACTTTTTGTGGATGAGGAGTTGAGGAGGAATGTGCAATCATGTTGGAGTAGTAGTATTTATAACCGCGTAGTAATACGCTCCTAAGTGGGAAACCGTTTAGGTTTTGATCGGTGTGAACATGTTTGCAATTTGGAATGTGACGGGACGCATGCTCAAAAATTACTAACGGTTATAAGTGTAGCACTATTCCCGAAAGGTGTAACGTGGGCACGTACGCCTTCTCGGCCGCGTACGTGGCGTTTGCACCATAGGGTGCACCGCAATAGGCAATGTCAGCACACGTCTTGTTCCAACAACCGTGCGCGCTCGTTATTACCATCGCGCACGCTTCTTTTAATTAGAATGTGTGTGCCCGTCTAGCGCACACACGTTGATCTATCTAACTGTTTCAGTTTGTTGTGGCTAATCGCAAACAGTTCATCCATGTGAAGTGTATGCCATCAATCGCAGACACTTTGATCTGGCTGACCCGTTTCTGTTCTGTTGCCTAATCGCAAACAGTTAATCCTTCTGAAGCGTATGCCCTCAATCACACACACCTTGATCTGGCTGACCGTTTCTTTTGTGTTGCCTAATCACAAACAGTTCATCCGAGTGAACCGTATGCTCTATATCGCACACGCCTTCATCAGGCTACCCGTTTCTTTTGTTCCACCTCATCGCAAACAGCTCATTGGACTTAACCGTATGCCCTGGATCGCACACGAAACTAAAATCTGAACCGTGTTTGATGGCTCCACAATCGCAAACGTTTTGCACCTTTTTTGATGGTTCTTTTACACCACCGTTTGCGATTATTGCATCGCACACAGTTTCGTCAAAGGGTCTCTGATCGTAGTGTCACGTTAGCAGCATCCTGCAGTAGTGCCATATGCTTTGATCACCTCATCAAAGCGTATATTCCAACTCCGAGATGCTTGCACCAGTCCATAGATGGATCGCTGGAGATTGCACACTTTGTTAGCACCTTTAGGATCGACAAAACCTTCTGGTTGCATCATATACAACTCTTCTTTAAGAAATCCATTAAGGAATGCAGTTTTGACATCCATTTGCCAGATTTCATAATTATAAAATGCGGCAATGGCTAACATGATTCGGACTAACTTAAGCATCGCTACGGGTGAGAAAGTCTCATCATAGTCAACCCTTGAACTTGTCGAAAACCTTTCGCGACAAGTCGAGCTTTGTAGATGGTGACATTACCATCCATGTCTGTCTTTTTCTGATCCATTTATTATCAAGGCTTGCCGATCATCGGGCAAGTCCACCAAAGTTCGCACTTTCTTCTCATACATGGATCCTATCTCAGATTTCATGGCCTCAAGCCATTTATCAGAATCTGGGCTCATCATAGCCTTTTCATAGTTCATAGGTTTGCCATGGTCTAGTAACATGACTTCCAGGACAGGATTACCGTACCACTCTGGCGCGGAACATGTTCTATTCGACCTACGAGGTCCAGTAGTAACTTGATCTAAAGTTTCATGATCACCATCATTAGCTTCCTCTCTAGTTGGTGTAGGCACATCACAAGAACGGATTTCTCTGATGTGCTACTTTCCAATTCGGGAGAAGTTACGATTACCTCATCAAGTTCTACTTTCCTCCCACTCACTTCTTTCGAGAGAAACTCCTTCTCTAGAAAGGTTCTACTCTTGGCAACAAAGATCTTTCCTTCGGATCTGTGGTAGAAGGTGTACCTAATTGTTTCCTTAGGATATCCTATGAAGACACACTTCTCCGATTTGGATTCGAGCTTATCATGCTGAACCCTTTTGACATAAGTGTCGCAAACCTAACTTTAAGAAACGACAGCTTAGGTTTCTTGCCAAACCACAGTTCATACGGTGTTGTCTCAACGGATTTAGACGGTGCCCTTATTTAACGTGAATGTGACTGTCTCTAATGCATAACCCCAAAACGATAATGGTAAATCAGTAAGAGACATCATAGAACGCACCATATCCAATAAAGTACGGTTACGACGTTCGAACACACCATTACGCTGTGGTGTTCCAGGTGGCGTGAGTTGTGAAACTATTCCACATTGTTTTAAATGAAGGCCAATCGTAACTCAAATATTTGCCTCCACGATCAGATCGTAGAAACTTTATTTTCTTGTTACGATGATTTTCCACTTCACTCTGATTTTTTTTAACTTTTCAAATGTTTCAGACTTGTGTTTCATCAAGTAGATATACCCATACCTACTCAAATCATCTGTCAAGGTCAGAAAATAATAATACCCACCGCGTGCTTCAACACTCAGCGGACCACATACATCGGTATGTATTATTTCCAATAAGTCATTAGCTCGCTCCATTGTTCTGGAGAACAGAGTTTTAGTCATCTTGCCCTTGAGGCATGGTTCGCAAGTATCAAATGATTCATAATCAAGTGATTCCAAAAGTCCATCTGCATGGAGTTTCTTCATGCGCTTTACACCAATATGACCTAAACGGCAGTGCCACAAATATGTTGCACTATCATTATCAGCTTTGCATCTTTTGGCATCAATATTATGAATATGTGTATCACTAGGATCGAGATTCAATATACCATTTACATCAGGTGTATGACCATAGAAGGTTTTATTCATGTAAACAGAACAACAATTATTGTCTAACTTAAATCAATAACCGTATTGCAATAAACATGATCCAATCATATTCATGCTCAACGCAAACACCAAATAACATTTATTTAGGCCCAAAACTAATCCTGAAGGTAGAGGGAGTGTGCGATGGTGATCTTATCAACCTTGGAATCACTTCCAACACACATCGTCACCTTGCCCTTAACTAGTCTCTGTTCATTCTGCAACTCCTGTTTCGAGTTACTAATCTTAGCAACTGAACTAGTATCAAATACCCAGGGGCTACTACGAACACTAGTAAGGTACACATCAATAATCTGTATATCAAATATACCTTTGTTCACTTTGCCATCCTTCTTATCCGCCAAATGTTTAGGGCAGTTCCACTTCCACTTCCACTGACCATTTCCTTCGTAGTAGAAGCACTCAGTTTCAGGCTTGGGTCCAGCTTTGGGCTTCTTCAGGGGAGTGGCAACTTGCTTGCCATTCTTCTTGAAGTTCCCTTTCTTCCATTGCCCTTTTTCTTGAAACTAGTGGTCTTGTTAACCATCAACACTTGATGCTATTTCTTGATTTCCACCTTCACCGATTTCAACATCACGAAGAGCTTGGGAATCGTTTTTGCCATCCCTTGCATATTATAGTTCATCACGAAGTTCTAGTAGCTTGGTGATAGTGACTAGAGAACTCTGTCAATCACTATCTTATCTGGAAAGATTAACTCCCACTTGATTCAAGCGATTGTAGTACCCAGATATTTTGAGTACATGCTCACTGGCTGAGTTATTCTCCTCCATCTTGTAGGCAAAGTACTTGTCAGAGGTATCATATCTCTCGACACGGGCATGAATCTGAAATACCAATTTTCAGTTCTTGAAACATCTCATATGCTCCGTGGAGTTCAAAATATTTTTGAAGTCCTGGTTCTAAGCCGTAAAGCATGGCGCACTAAACTATCAAGTAGTCATCATATCGAGCTTGCAAAACGTTCATAACGTCTGCATCTGCTCCTGCAACAGGTTTGTCACCTAGCGGTGCATCAAGGACATAATTCTTATGTGCAGCAATGAGGATAATCCTCAGATCACGGACCCAGTACGCATCATTGCTACTATCATCTTTCAACTTAGTTTTCTCTAGGAACATATAAAAATATATAGGAGCTATATCACGAGCTATTGATCTACAACATAGATACGCAAAACTATCAAGACTAAGTTCATGATAAATTAAGTTCAATTAATCAAATTACTAATGAACTCCCACTTAAATAGACATCCCTCAAGTCATCTAAGTGATACGTGATCCAAATCAACTAACCCATGTCCGATCATCACGTGAGATGGGGTAGTCATCAATGGTGAACATCTCTATGTTGATCATATCTACTATATGATTCACATTCGACATTTCGGTCTCCAGTGTTCCGAGACCATGTCTCTACATGCTAGGCTCGTCAAGTTTAACCCAAGTATTCTACATGTGCAAAACTGTCTTACACCCGTTGTATGTGAACGTAGAGTCTATCACACCCGATCATCACATGGTGTCTCAACATGACGAACTATAGCAACGGTGCATACTCAGGGAGAACACTTTTACCTTGAAATTTAGTGAAGGGATCATCTTATAATGCTACCGCCGTACTAAGTAAAATAAGATGCATAAAAGATAAACATCACATGCAATCAAAATATGTGACATGATATGGCTATCATCATCTCGTGCTTTTGATCTCCATCTCCAAAGCATCGTCATGATCTCCATCGTCACCGGCTCGACACCTTGATCTCTATTGTGGCGTTGTGGTCGTCTCGCCAACTATTGCTTCTACAACTATCGCTAATGCATAGTGATAAAGTAAAGCAATTACATGGCGTTTGCATTTCATACAATAAAGAGACAACCATAAGGCTCTTGCCGGTTGCCGATAACTTACAAAATATGATCATCTCATACAATAACGTATATCACATCATGTCTTGACCATATCACATCACAACATACCCTACAAAAACAAGTTAGACGTCCTCTACTTTGTTGTTGCAAGTTTTACATGGCTGCTACGGGTTTCTAGCAAGAACCGTTCTTACCTACGGCAAAAACCACAACAGTGATTCGTCATGTTTGCTGTTTTAACCTTCTTCAAGGACTGGCCGTAGTCAAATTCGATTCAACTAAAGTAGGAGAAACAGACACCCGCCATCCACCTTTATGCAAAACTAGTTGCATGTCAGTCGGTGGAACCGGTCTCATGTGCGTGGACATGTAAGGTTGGTCTGGGCCGCTTCATCCCACAATACCACCAAATCAAAATAAGACATTGGTGGTAAGCAGTATGACTATCATCGCCCACAACTCTTTGTGTTCTACTCATGCATATCATCTACGCATAGACCTGACTCTGATACCACCGTTGGGAATCATTGCATGGAAAACAAAAAAATTCTACACACACGCAATGATCTATCCATGGAGATGCATAGCAACGAGGGGGAGAGTGTGTCTATGTACCCTCGTAGACCGTAAGTGGAAGCGTTTCACAACGCGGTTGATTTAGTCGAACTTCATCGTGCTTCAACCGACCAGGTACCGAACGCACGACACCTCCGCGTTCTGCACACGTTCAGCTCGATGACGTCCCTCGCTTTCTTGATCCAGCAAGTCATCGAGGTAGTAGATGAGTTCCGTCAGCACAACGACATGGTGACGGTGATGGTGAAGCAATCCTCGCAGGGCTTCACCTAAGCACTATGAAAATATAAACGGGGGTGTAAATGGTGGAGGGGGCGCCGCCTACTGCTTACAATTGATCTGGTATGTGCTAGCCCCCCCCCCACATATATATAGGCGGGAGGGAGGGAGGAGCAGCCATAGGAGGCGCCCAAGTAGGAGGAATCCTACTTGGAGTCCCTCCCAAGCCGCGCGCCCCCTGCCATATATAACCGAGGGGAAAGGAAAGAGGAGGGAGACGGAAGGAACTGGGAATCCTAATCCACAATTTCCTTTCCCTTCTCCCCTTTCTTTCTCCTCCTTAGGCCGACCCATATGGGGGGCGCACCAGCCCCTTGTGGCTGGTGTGTTTCCCCTATTGGCCCATAAGGCCCATATCTTTTGCCAGGGGTGCGTGGAACCCCTTCCGGTGACTCGATAAGTACCCGTACACCCCGAAACACTTCCGGTGTCCGAATACTATCGTCCTATATATCAATCTTTACCTCTCGACCATTTCGAGACTCCTCGTCATGTCCGTGATATCATTCGGGACTCCGAACAACATTCGGTCACCAAATCACATAACTCATCTAATATTAAATCGTCATCGAACGTTAAGCATGTGGACCCTACGGGTTCGAGAACTATGTAGACATGACCGAGACACCTCTCCGGTCAATAACCAATAGCGGAACCTGGATGCCCATATTGGCTCTGATACGTCTCCAATGTATCTATATTTTTTTATTGTTCCATACTATTATATTATCTGTTTTGGATGTTTTATATGCATTAATATGCTATTTTATATTATTTTTGTGACTAACCTATTAACCTAGGGCCCAGTGCCAGTTTCTGTTTTTTCCTTGTTTTTGAGTTTCGCAGAAAAGGAATACCAAACGGAATAAAACCCTCGCGATGATTTTTCTTGGACCAGAAGACACCCACGAGACTTGGAGATGAAGTCGGAAGAGCCACGAGGCAGCCACAAGGGTGGAGGGCGCGCCTAGGGGGTAGGGCGTGCCCCCCCCGTGACTCCCCTGACATAATTCTTTCGCCTATATATTCACAAATATTCCCAAACCACCAGAAGTATCCACGAAAACACTTTTCCACCGCCACAACCTTCTGTACCCATGAGATCCCATCTAGGGGCCTTTTCCAGCATCCTGCGAGAGGGGGATTCGATCACGAAGGGCTTCTACATCAACTCTATTGCCCTTCTGATGAAGCATGAGCAGTTTACCACAGACCTACGGGTCCATAGCTAGTAGCTAGATGGCTTATTCTCTCTCTTTGATTCTCAATACCATGTTCTCCTCGATGTTCTTGGAGATCTATCCGATGTAATACTCTTTTGTGGTGTGTTTGTCGAGATCCGATGAATTGTGGGTTTATGATCAACTTATCTATGAATATTATTTGGATCTTCTCTGAATTTTTTATGCATGATTTGGTATTTTTGTAATTCTCTTCGAACTATCGGTTTGGTTTGGCCAACTAGATTAGTTTTTCTTGCAATGAGAAGTGCTTAGCTTTGGGTTCAATCTTGCGGTGTCCTTTCCCAGTGACAGTAGGGGAAGCAAGGCACATATTGTATTGTTGCCATCGAGGATAAAAAGATGGGGTTTTCATCATATTGCTTGAGTTAATTCCTCTACATCATGTCATCTTACTTAATGCGTTTATTCTGTTCTTCATGAACTTAATACTCTAGATGCAGGCAGGAGTCAGGCGATGTCGGTGTCAAAACTGGCGGATCTTGGGTAGGGGGTCCCGAACTGTGCGTCTAAGGTCGATGGTAACAAGAGACAGGGGACACGATGTTTATCCAGGTTCGGGCCCTCTCTATGGAGGTAATACCCTACTTCCTGCTTGATTGATCTTGATGAATATGAGTATTACAAGAGTTGATCTACCACGAGATCATAATGGCTAAAACTCTAGAAGTCTAGCCTGTATGATTATGATTGTCCCTATGGACTAAACCCTCCGGTTTATATAGACACCGGAGGGGACTAGGGTTGTACAAAGTCGGTTACAGAGAAAGGAATCTTCATATCCGGACTGTCGGATCTCGGGTTCCAGCAAAACCCTCAAGGTTCGAACACTGGGGTGCGCGCGAAGATCTCCCCCTACCGAATCATGCCCTTAGCCTCACCGGAATCTCTAAGCTTAGCTCGACGAACTCACAACACAAGGGACACAAGATTTATACTGGTTCGAGCCACCGTTGTGGTGTAATACCCTACTCCGGTGTGGTGTGGTGGATTGCCTCTTGGGCTAAGGATGAACAGTACAAGGGGAAGAACAGCCTCCTGAGGTGAGGTGTTCTTGCGCTTGGTGGGTGTGAGGATGAACTGAACGAGTTCGAGACGAGTTGCCTCCTACTGTGGTGGCTAATCCTATTTATAGAGGCCCTAGTCCTCTTCACAAATATTGAGTGGGAAGGGAGCCAACAACGGCCAATTTGAAAGGGGACAGCTAGTACAAGCTATCCTGACTAAAGGTGGTCTTCGCCTGCAAAAGGCTCTGGTGGTGACGCCGCCTCGGGCTCCATGGTGACCTCCATCTTGCCGTCCTGTTGGTCTTGGTCTTGTTGCACCGATATGGAAACCTTTGCTTGATGCCCCGGTACTCATCGTCTGCGCTTGCCTCCTTAGCACCAAAGAGGAAACAAGGACACTGCGCGCGCTGGCGCCCACCTGGTCTCGATCGTCATGGCTCACGTCATGAGAACCTCGCGAGGTTTGCCTTGCCTTGATCTCTCCGCCCCTCGCGAGCCAGCCTGGTGAGGCTGCTCCTGAGGAGGTCTTGTGTCGTCTGCCTCGCGAGGGTCTTGAAAGCTTGTTGGTGAAGATGGGCCATACGGGCCCGCTCGCAGAGCCACGCCGTGGGCCGTAGGCAGGCAAGTCTGGGGACCCCCGTTCCCAGAACGCCGACAGTAGCCCCCGGGCCCAAGGCGCGCTCGGGCTTGGCTTGGAGGCGAAGCCAAAGGGCAAGTGCGGAGTGCCGCAGGCCCCAATAGCCTGCGGCCTTGGTCGACGCGTGGCGGTTGATTGAACGTGGGCGTCTCCGCTTCCCCACGCTGCCTCGGCAACTGCCCGACTTGACGAGTCCCTGCGACTTGCAAGGAAAAACCATCATTACCTGTGATCGTGGGGGGCGCTAGTTGGCCTTCTCCTGCTATAAATGGGGAGGGGGGGGGGGTGGATCCCCCGTCGCCCATCTCTTCCCATTCCGCTCGCTTCTCCCCCTTTGCTCCATTGCCAGTAGCGACAACAATGGCGCCCATCCGGAGGTTTTCCGCTGTGGAGAAAGGGAAGACTCCCCGCGACGAGCCAGGGCCGCTTCCGCCGAAGAAGAGGCCGGTCCACCATCGTGACGTGGTGGTGATGCAGGAGGTGACGAGGCCTTGGTGCGAGCGGCCTCCTCCTGGGTATTCGTTACCCCTGTACGCCCAAGCCGAGGGCTCAGGAGGAAGAGGCGACGAGCAGCGGCGCGTGCGCCGCTGCCATGGTCGCCGTACCGCGGTGGCGCGCGTCGCTGCCCCTGGAGTCCATGCCGCGGACTCCTCGCATGAACTTGTGCTGTGGGCAGCGATGCCCCCGAGCACTTGGATCCGCTTCCCTTCCTTCTTCTCTACCGAGATGCCGCCGAGGGGGCCCCTCGAGCTTTGGCTACAGCACGCCGACTGCGACGCGCCGGCGACTTGAGCGGAAGTTGAAGCTGTCTCCTCGGGCAAGATCTTCATGACCCGAGGCTGAGGTGAGGTCGCTCGAGTGTGCTGTGCGGAGGGCGCCCTCGCGATCCACTTCGAGTATGATGGTGCCTCCAAGCTGTCCTTCAAGGTCTTCGACGCAGAAGGCCGCCGCCTGGAGTGCTGCTCCGGGAGGGGCCATCAGGTCGGCGCCACAACAGGGGTAGGGCCTGCTGTCCGCGTCGCCAGCGGCTCCTCCGGAAGCGGCAGCGACACTTGGGAGTCCAGCGACTCTCCCGAGCTCTATGAGACTCCGGAGACGAGCGACGACAGCTACGTGCCTCCGAGCTCTCACCGCGCCCAGAGCAAGGCTGCAGCGTCCGGCCACCACCATCACTAATCTGGATGGGGTTGGCTCCAGCCTCTCGTGGCCCACTGTTGATGATGGCGTCAACCACAGGGGCACATGTAGATAGGACTCCTCGAAGCTCTTTCCTTTTGTTTCCTGCGAAGAATCGAGAGGTACCCCGTGGGGGCGTGTAAAGGGTCCACAATATCTTTAATTGATATTATCCTTATTATAAAATTGTGCGTGTGCGTGTCCCGTTCCGGCTCGGTTTCCCCTTTCCAACTTCGCGACAGCTTGGTGCTCTACGCCGACAGGTCCCGGTCCCCAGGCAGGCTGTAGCCGTCACTGGTATGCCAGGTCGCGATGCCGTGGTCAAGGCCAGGAAGTGAGCGGCCCGAGGTCCAGTAAGAGCCCCTGAGATGCGATGCTCAGGAGGTCCCCTTTGGCGCGCAAGCGACCGCCGAGAGGCAGGAAAGGGAGACTACGTTGCCGTAGAGGGGCAACACAAATGAGAACCCTATGCCGGAGCGATTGGTTGACCCGAGCGTAAAACTTATCTTGGCAGTCGAGGGTCGGTTCTTCGCGAGACGCCAGGCTCGTGCGTAGGTGGTCGTAGCTTAGCCAGGTCAGGCCCGTACGAGCTTACTCCTCTTCCCACGCTCTCCTTCGTGCTCCATGTCCTCATGTCACGGCCCTCGAGTGAGCTCAGCCGCCGCTGGTATGCCAGGTCGCGATGCCGTGGTCAAGGCCAGGGGTGAGGGCCCCCTGATACGTCCATTTTGCATCATGCTTTTATATTGATATTTATTGCATTATGGGCTGTTATTACACATTATGTCACAATATTATGCCTTTTCTCTCTTATTTTACAAGGTTTACATAAAGGGGGAGAATGCCGGCAGCTGGAATTCTGGGCTAGAAAAGGAGCAACTATTAGAGACCTATTCTGCACAACTCCAAAAGTCCTGAAACTCCACGGAAGTTATTTTTGGAAATAATAAAAAATACTGAGTGGAAGAAATACCAGAGGGGACCCACACCCTGGGCACGAGGGTGGGGGCGCGCCCTACCCCCTGGGCGCGCCCCTGCCTCATGGGACCCCTGGTGGCCCTCCGGTGGCCATCTTCTGCTATATGAAGTCTTTCGTCCGAAGAAAAATCATAAGCAAGCTTTCGGGACGAGACTCCGCCGCCACGAGGAGGAACCTTGGCGGAACCAATCTAGGGCTCTGGCGGAGCTGTTCTGCCGGGGACACTTCCCTCCGGGAGGGGGAAATCATCGCCATCGTCATCACCAACGCTCCTCTCATCGGGAGAGGGCCAATCTCCATCAACATCTTCACCAGCACCATCTCCTCTAAAACCCTAGTTCCTCTCTTGTATCCAATTCTTGTCTCTAAGTCTGGGATTGGTACCTGTAGGTTGCTAGTAGTGTTGATTACTCCTTGTAGTTGATGCTAGTTGGTTTATTTGGTGGAAGATCATATGTTCAGATCCTATATGCATATTAATACCCCTCTGATTATGAACATGAATATGCTTTGTGAGTAGTTACGTTTGTTCCTAAGGACATGGGAGAAGTCTTGCTATTAGTAGTCATGTGAATTTGGTATTCGATCGATATTTTGATGAGATGTATGTTGTCTCTCCTCTAGTGGTGTTATGTGAACGTCGACTACATGACACTTCACCATTGTTTGGGCCTAGAGGAAGGCATTGGGAAATAATAAGTAGACGATGGGTTGCTAGAGTGACAGAAGCTTAAACCCTAGTTTATGCGTTGCTTCGTAAGGGGCTGATTTGGATCCATATGTTTCATGCTATGGTTAGGTTCACCTTAATACTTCTTTTGTAGTTGCGGATGCTTGCAATAGGGGTTAATCATAAGTGGGATGCTTGTCCAAGTAAGGACAGCACCCAAGCACCGGTCCACCCACATATCAAATTATTAAAGTACCTAACGCAAATCATATGAACGTGATGAAAACTAGCTTGACGATATTCCCATGTGTCCTCGGGAGCACTTTTCTCCATATAAGAGTTTGTCCATGCTTGTCCTTTGCTACAAAAAGGATTGGGCCACCTTACTGCACTTTATTTACTTTTGTTACTTGTTACTCGTTACAAATTATCTTATCACAAAACTATTTGTTACCTATAATTTCAGTGCTTAGAGAGAATACCTTGCTGAAAACCGCTTATCATTTCCTTCTGCTCCTCGTTGGGTTCGACACTCTTACTTATCGAAAGGACTATGATAGATCCCCTATACTTGTGGGTCATCAAGACTCTTTTCTGGCGCCGTTGCCGGGGAGTGAAGCGCCTTTGGTAGGTGGAATTTGGTAAGGAAAAATTTATATAGTGTGCTGAAATTTACTGTCACTTGTTACTATGGAAAGTAATCCTCTAAGGGGCTTGTTCGGGGTATCTTCACCCCGACCAGTAGAGCAAAGAGTTGCTCCTCAACCTACTGAACCTACTGAAAATGAAAATGTCTACTTTGAAATTCCTTCGGGTATGATAGAAAAACTGCTAGCTAATCCTTTTGTAGGAGATGGAACATTACATCCTGATGAGCACCTAATATATGTGGATGAAGTTTGTGGATTATTTAAGCTTGCAGGTATGCCCGATGATGTTATCAAGAAGAAGATCTTCCCTTTATATTTGAAGGGAGATGCATTGACATGGTATAGGCTATGTGATGATATGGGATCATGGAACTACAAGCGATTGAAATTGGAATTTCATCAGAAGTTTTATCATATGCATCTTGTTCATCGTGATCGTAATTATATATATAATTTTTGGCCTCGCGAAGGAGAAAGCATCGCTCAAGCTTGGGGGAGGCTTAAGTCAATGTTATATTCATGCCCCAATCATGAGCTCTCAAGAGAAATGATTATTCAAAACTTTTATGCTCGGCTTTCTGACAACAATCGCACCATGCTCGACACTTCTTGTGCTGGCTCTTTCATGATGAAGACTATTGAATTCAAATGGGATTTATTGGGAAGAATTAAACGCAACTCTGAAGATTGGGACCTCAACGAAGGTAAGGAGTCAGGTATGACACCTAAGTTTGATTGTGTTAAATCTTTTATGGATACCGATGTTTTCTGTAAATTTAGCACTAAATATGGACTTGACTCCGAGATAGTAGCTTCTTTCTGTGAATCTTTTGCTACTCATGTTGATCTCCCTAAGGAGAAGTGGTTTAAATATAATCCTCCCATAGAAGTAAAAGTAGCTGCACCTATTAAAGTTGAAGAAAAGACTATCACTTATAATGATCCTATTGTTCCTACTGCTTATGTTGAGAAACCACTTTTTCCTGTTAGGATAAAAGATCACGCTAAAGCTTCAACTGTGGTTCGTAAAAGCAATATTAGAACTTATACACCTCCTGAGCAAGTTAAAGTTGAACCTAATAGTGCTATTGTTAAAGATCTCTTGGCTGATAATATTGATGGGCATGTTATTTATTTCTGTGATGAGACTGCTAGAATTGCTAAACCTTGTGCTAAAGATAAACATAGACCTGTGGTAGGCATGCCTGTTATTTCTGTTAAAATAGGAGATTATTGTTAGCATGGCTTATGTGACATGGGTGCTAGTGCTAGTGCAATACCTATTGACTTATATTGCACCTGCTGAGTTAGAAGATATTGATGTTCCCATTAAGCTTGCCAATAGAGATACTATTTCACCGATTGGAATTGTTAGAGATGTTGAAGTCTTGTGTGGGAAAACTAAATATCCTGCTGATTTCTTGTTCTTGGTTCCCCACAAGATAGCTTTTGTCCCATTATATTTGGTAGACCCTTCTTAAACACTGTTAATGCTAAAATAGATTGCGAAAAGGATGTTGTCACTATTGGTCTAGGTGATATGTCTCATGAGTTTAACTTTTCTAAATTTCGTAAACAACACCGTGAAGAGGAATTGCCTAGTAAGGATGAAATTATTGGTCTTGCTTCTATTGCCATACCTCCTAGTGATCCTTTAGAACAATATTTGCTAGACCATGAAAATGATATGTTTATGAATGAAAGAAGGGAAATAGATGAAGTGTTCTTTAAACAGGGACCCATTCTGAAACACAACTTGCCTGTTGAAATCCTAGGGGATCCTCCTCCACCCAAGGGTGATCCCGTTTTTGAGCTTAAACCATTGCCCGATACCCTTAAATATGCTTATCTTGATGAAAAGAAGATATATCCTATTATTTTTAGTGCTAACCTTTCAGAGAAGGAGGAAGAAAAATTATTGAAAACTCTGAAGAAGCACCGTGCTACTATTGGATATACTCTTGATGATCTTAAGGGCATTAGTCCCACTCTATGTCAACATAAAATAAATTTGGAGAAAGATGCCAAACCAGTTATTGATCACCAACGACGGCTGAATCCTAAGATGAAAGAAGTGGTAAAAAAGGAAATATTAAAGCTCCTTGAGGTAGGTATAATCTATCCCGTTGCTGATAGTCAGTGGGTAAGTCCTGTCCATTGTGTCCCTAAGAAGGGAGGTATTACTATCGTTCCTAATGATAAAGATGAATTGATTCTGCAAAGAATGATTACAGGTTATAGGATGGTAATTGATTTTCACAAATTAAATAACGCTACTAAAAAAGATCATTACCCCTTACCTTTTATTGATCAAATGCTAGAAAGATTATCCAAACATACACATTTTTGCTTTCTAGATGGTTACTCTGGTTTCTCTCAAATACCTATGTCAGCTGATGATCAAGCTAAGACCACTTTTACTTGCCCTTTTGGTACTTTTGCTTATAGACGTATGCCTTTTGGTTTATGTAATGCACCTGCTACCTTTCAAAGATGCATGATGGCTATATTCTCTGACTTTTGTGAAAAGATTTGTGAGGTTTTCATGGACAATTTCTCCGTTTATGGATCCTCTTTTGATGATTGCTTGAGCAACCTTGATCGAGTTTTGCAGAGATGTGAAGAAACTAATCTTGTCTTGAATTGGGAAAAGTGCCACTTTGTGGTTAATGAAGGCATTGTCTTGGGGCATAAAATTTCTGAAAGAGGTATTGAAGTTGATAAAGCTAAAGTTCATGCTATTGAAAAGATGCCATGTCCCAAGGATATTAAAGGTATAAGATGTTTCCTTGGTCATGCCAGGTTTTATAGGAGGTTCATTAAGGACTTCTCAAAAAATTCTCGGCCTCTGACTAATTTATTACAAAAAGATAGACCATTTGTCTTTGATGATGATTGTGTAGAAGCATTTGAAATACTTAAGAAAGCATTGATCTCTGCACTTATTGTTCAGCCACCTGATTGGAATTTACCCTTTGAAATTATGTGTGATGCTAGTGATTATGCTGTAGGTGCTGTTCTAGGGCAAAGAGTTGATAAGAAATTAAATGTCATTCAATATGCTAGTAAAACTCTAGATAGTGCCCAGAGAAATTATGCTACTACTGAAAAAGATTTTTTAGCAGTTATATTTGCTTGTGATAAGTTCAGACCTTATATTGTTGATTCTAAAGTAACTATTCACATTGATCATGCTGCTATTAAATATCTTATGGAAAAGAAAGATGCTAAACCTAGACTAATTAGATGGGTTCTCCTACTACAAGAATTTGATTTGCATATTATTGATAGAAAGGGAGCTGAGAACCCCGTTGCAGACAACTTGTCTAGGTTAGAGAATGTTCTTGATGACCCACTACCTATTAATGATAGCTTTCCTGATGAACAATCAAATGTCATAAATGCTTCTCGTACTGCTCCATGGTATGCTGATTATGCTAATTACATTGTTGCTAAATTTTTACCACCTAGTTTCACATACCAGCAAAAGAAAAAGTTTTTCTATGATTTGAGACATTACTTTTGGGATGACCCACATCTTTATAAAGAAGGAGTAGATGATGTTATTAGGCGTTGTGTACCTGAGCATGAACAGGAACAGATCCTACGCAAGTGTCACCATGAGGCTTATGGAGGACAACACGCTGGAGATAGAACTGCACATAAGGTATTGCAATCCGGTTTTTATTGGCCTACTCTCTTCAAGGATGCCCGTAAGTTTGTCTTATCTTGTGATGAATGTCAAAGAATTGGTAATATTAGTAGACGTCAGGAAATGCCTATGAATTATTCACTTGTTATTGAACCATTTGATGTTTGGGGCTTTGATTATATGGGACCATTTCCTGCCTCTAATGGGTATACTCATATGTTAGTTGCTGTTGATTACGTTACTAAGTGGGTAGAAGCTATTCCAACTAGTAGTGCTGATCATAACACCTCTATTAAGAAGCTTAAAGAAGTTATTTTTCCGAGGTATGGAGTCCCTAGATATTTAATGACTGATGGTGGTTCACATTTTATTCATGGTGCTTTCCGTAAAATGCTTGCCAAGTATGATATTAATCATAGAATTGCATCTCCTTATCACCCGCAGTCTAGTGGTCAAGTAGAATTGAGAAATAGAGAGCTCAAATTAATTTTGCAAAAGACTGTTAATAGATCTAGAAAGAATTGGTCCAAGAAACTTGATGATGCATTATGGGCCTATAGAACTGCATATAAAAATCCTATGGGCATGTCTCCGTATAAAATGGTTTATGGAAAAGCATGTCACTTACCTCTCGAACTAGAACATAAGGCATATTGGGCCATTAAAGAACTCAACTATGATTTCAAACTTGCCGGTGAGAAGAGGCTATTTGACATTAGCTCACTTGATGAATGGAGAACCCAAGCCTATGAGAACGCCAAACTGTTTAAAGAAAAAGTTAAAAGATGGCATGACAAAAGAATACAAAAGCGTGAGTTTAATGTAGGTGATTATGTATTACTATACAACTCTCGTTTACGATTTTTTGCAGGAAAACTTCTCTCTAAATGGGAAGGTCCTTACGTTATCGAGGAGGTCTATCGTTCCGGTGCCATAAAAATCAACAACTTCGAAGGCACAAATCCGAAGGTGGTGAACGGTCAAAGAATCAAACATTATATCTCAGGTAATCCTATAAATGTTGAAACCAATGTTATTGAAATCGTAACACCGGAGGAATACATAAGAGACACCTTCCAGAACGTTTCAGACTCCGAAAAGGAATAGGTATGTGGTACGGTAAGTAAACCGACTCCAAAACAGTTCCAATGGCAATTTTTCTCCGTTTTGGAATATTTAGAAAAATAGAAAAATAAGAAGCAGTCCGGGAAGGGCATGAGGCCTCCACGAGGGTGGAGGGCGCGCCCTACCCCCTGGGCGTGTCCCCCTGCCTCGTGGGCACCTCGTGCGCTCTCTGGACTCCGTTTTCTTGCACGATACGTATTTTGGTCGGTAAAAATTCATTATATAATCTCTCGAAGGTTTTGACCACCGTATCACGCAAATATCCTCTGTTTTGTTTCGAGCTGTTTTCTGTTACAGATTTGGAGCAAGATGTCATCTCAGGATTCTGAAGGAGAGAGCTATGTCTCACACCTCATTGCTGACCCAAAGACCTATGGGGATCTATCTCCTTGTGGTAGAACTACGGATGAGGAGGAGGATGCTCATTTGATGAGGATCAATGATTCAAGTTTGGAGAAGGAGGATGTCCCTCTACCTCAACCTGGGGATATGCACAAAAGCAAAGGAGATTTATGTGACAAGATCTTGAAACTGGAATCGGAGGTCGATGATTTAAAGGAGGAAATTGCTCTTCTCAATTACAGTATGAAGAAGCTAAAGACACAACTGTCATCATCAACAACTCCATCATCACCTCCTCCGAAAAAGGAAAACTAAGTATCTGGTATGGGCACTCCCCCTGGCAACTGCCAAGCTTGGGGGAGGTGCCCCGGTATCGTATCACCATCACATCTCTATCTTTACTGTTTTTCTTAGTTAGATCCTTTTTGGTAATATCTTGATCTGGTAGAATAAAGTTTTTATTATGATCTAGTTTTGAGTTTTGCTTTATGATCCCTCTATGTAATCGAGTCCGTGAGCTATATAATAAAGATTAGTGTTGAGTCAAGGGTTGATTATTTTGCCATGATCTTGAGGGAATAAAAGAAAAGAGAAAAGAAAAGAAAGCAAAAAAAGAGATCATACTGATCTTATGGAGAGTAATGATTTCACATAGAAAGAGTATGGTGATTAAAAGTTGTTGAGAGTTGACAAACATAGCTTTGGTCATCGTTGCAATTAATAGGAAGTAATAATGAAAGAGAGGTTTCACATATAAATATACTATCTTGGACATCTTTTATGATTGTGAGCACTCATTAAAAAATTACATGCTAAAGAGTTGATGTTGGACAAGGAAGACAACGTAATGGGTTATGTCTTCTTATATCTGAGATAAAGTATATTGTCATGGATCATCCAACATGTTGAGTTTGCCTTTCCCCCTCATGATAGCCAAATTCTTTGCACCAAGTAGAGATACTACTTGTGCTTCCAAATATCCTTAAACCCAGTTTTGCTACGAGAGTCCACCATATCTACCTATGGATTGAGTAAGATCCTTCAAGTAAGTTGTCATCGGTGCAAGCAATAAAAATTGCTCTCTAAATATGTATGATTGATTAGTGTGGAGGAAATAAAAGCAACGGACTGCATAATAAAGGTTCATATCACAAGTGGCAATATAAAGTGACATTCTTTCGCATTAAGATTTTGTGCATCCAACCCTGAAAGCGCATGACAACCTCTGCTTCCCTCCGCGAAGGGCCTATCTTTTACTTTTATCTTCTACCTTATGCAAGAGTCATGGTGATCTTCACCTTTCCTCTTTTTACATTTTATCCTTTGGAAAGCACATTGTGTTGGAAAGATCCTGATATATATATCTAATTGGATGTAAGTTAGCATGAACTATTATTGTTGACATTACCCTTGAGGTAAAAGGTTGGGAGGCGAAACTATAAGCCCCTATCTTTCTCTGTGTCCGATTAAAACTCCGTAACCATGAGTATTGCGTGAGTGTTAGCAATTGTGAAAGACTAAATGATAGTTGAGTATGTGGGCTTGCTGAAAAGCTCTAACATAGACTCTTTCTGATGTTATGATAAATTGCAATTGCTTCAATGACTGAGATTATAGTTTGTTGGTTCTCAATGAAGTTTCTGATTCATACTTGACATTGTGAATAGATTATTACTTGAGCATAAGAAATCATATGACAATACCCATATATGTTGTTGTTATAAGAATAATCATGATGCCCTCATGTCCGTATTTTATTTTATCGACACCTCTACCTCTAAACATGTGGACATATTTATCGTTATCGGCTTCCGCTTGAGGACAAGCGAGGTCTAAGCTTGGGGGAGTTGATACGTCCATTTTGCATCTTGCTTTTATATTGATATTTATTGCATTATAGGCTGTTATTACACATTATGTCACAATACTTATGCCTATTCTCTCTTATTTTACAAGGTTTACATAAAGAGGGAGAATGCCGGCAGCCAGAATTCTGGGCTGGAAAAGGAGCAAATATTAGAGACCTATTCTGCACAACTCCAAAAGTCCTGAAACTCCATGGAAGTTATTTTTGGAAATAATAAAAAATACTGAGCGGAAGAAATACCAGAGCGGACCCACACCCTGGGCACGAGGGTCGGGCCCGCCCTACCCCCCTGGGTGCGCCCCCTACCTCATGGGCCCCCTGGTGGCCCTCCGGTGGCCATCTTCTCCTATATGAAGTCTTTCGTCCGAAGAAAAATCATAAGCAAGCTTTCGGGACGAGACTCTGCCGCCATGAGGCGGAACCAATCTAGGGCTCTGGCGGAGCTGTTCTGCCGGGGACACTTCCCTCCGGGAGGGGGAAATCATCGCCATCGTCATCACCAACGCTCCTCTCATCGGGAGAGGGCCAATCTCCATCAACATCTTCACCAGCACCATCTCCTCTAAAACCCTAGTTCCTCTCTTGTATCCAATTCTTGTCTCTAAGTCTGGGATTGGTACCTGTAGGTTGCTAGTAGTGTTGATTACTCCTTGTAGTTGATGCTAGTTGGTTTATTTGGTGGAAGATCATATGTTCAGATCCTATATGCATATTAATACCCCTCTGATTGTGAACATGAATATGCTTTGTGAGTAGTTACGTTTGTTCCTGAGGACATGGGAGAAGTCTTGCTATTAGTAGTCATGTGAATTTGGTATTCGTTCGATATTTTGATGAGATGTATGTTGTCTCTCCTCTAGTGGTGTTATGTGAACGTCGACTACATGAAACTTCACCATTGTTTGGGACTAGAGGAAGGCATTGGGAAGTAATAAGTAGATGATGGGTTGCTAGAGTGACAGAAGCTTAAACCCTAGTTTATGCGTTGCTTTGTAAGGGGCTGATTTGGATCCATATGTTTCATGCTATGGTTAGGTTTACCTTAATATAGTTGCGGATGCTTGCAATAGGGGTTAATCATAAGTGGGATGCTTGTCCAAGTAAGGACAGCACCCAAGCACCGGTCCACCCACATATCAAATTATTAAAGTACCTAACGCAAATCATATGAACGTGATGAAAACTAGCTTGACGATATTCCCATGTGTCCTCGGGAGCGATTTTCTCCATATAAGAGTTTGTCCAGGCTTGTCCTTTGCTACAAAAAGGATTGGGCCACCTTGCCGCACTTTATTTACTTTTGTTACTTGTTATTCGTTACAAATTATCTTATCACAAAACTATCTGTTACCTATAATTTCAGTGCTTGCAGAGAATACCTTGCTGAAAACCGCTTATCATTTCCTTCTGCTCCTCGTTGGGTTTGACACTCTTACTTATCAAAAGGACTACGATAGATCCCCTATACTTGTGGGTCATCACCCCCCTTTTAACGCGCAAGCGGATTACATGGGGAAGAGGGAGCCCGCGGTGCCGCCTGCCGCGGTCCTCAGGAGGTTCCTGCAAGTCAGCACGAGGTAGGGCGCGGATTGCCATTATGATAGCCAGGCGGCCACTGGTTGTTCCGCGAGAGAATGGAGGCACTGAGGGCCTGGTGAGGTAGCGCGCGCGACCAGAGCTCTACCGCTCAGATTTGTCGACGTTGCAGGGACAGACCCAAGCACAAGCGTCGTGCCAGCGTGGGCAGCTCCCGTGGTAGGTGACAATCAAGCAGGTGATAGTCATAGATAGATTAAGCATGGAAAGCAAACTGGCTCAAGTAAACGCAGGAGAGATACATGCCGCCGGGTCAGGCCCGAGCGGCTTGGGGACGATGCAGCCCGAGGGGCGCCCCCAGCAAGGTAAGCTAAAGACATAAAAAGGGATACACGCCACAGGGACGGACCCACGCGGCCTGGGAATGATGCAGCCCTGAGGGCGCTCCCAGCTAAATAAACTTGGAAAATGTCACCTGATTCTGTTGATGAAGGAATGTTGAGGCAGCTGAAGATGTGTGACGAAGGGGTTGCTCCTCACGAGCCACCGGGGCCCTGAGCCTCAGGAGGTTCTGGGGGTCCAGGCGGTTCCTTGAGGACTGTCTCCACCTCTGCCAGGACTGTGTGGTGCCTGGCCTCCTGAGCTGCCAGGACGCGCCGCAAGTCGCGTTGGTAGGCGGATGCGACGCTCAGCAGGCCGAATGGCATGCGAACGTAGCTGTGCGGTGGGCCCTTGCAGCGTCCCACGCGCGAAGGCCAGAAGAGCTCCTGAGACGCGGCCATGTTGAGCCCTGGGATGTCGATGCAGACGCGCAGCCCGACATCCTCGCCTGGATGGGGGGCTACGCCAGGTGAGCGGCGATCGCCGCGCATGGCCCTTGCATCCTGCAGTTCCTGAGTGGTCTTGGTAATGAACTCCTGAGCGCTGTGCGCTCCTCGCCCTGTGTCCTCCTGAGGGAAACGTGCCACGAAGCACGCCTCCAAATGGTGCCCGAGCGCCTCCCTCGTGATGTTGGCAAGGTCTGAGGCCCTCCAGAAGAGAGCCCCCGAGCCCTGCCCGAGGAGGGCGTCGGGCGCGCCTTCCTATGCAAGGAAGGGAGGCGCCCTGGTCGCGGGCGCTGATCCTGACGCGGCTCCACTTGCGGCGCTATTCTCCTGAGGCCCGGTGCGGAGCAGCTGCTTCTTCTTCTTGTGGATGGCCTCAGGAGGGTGCTCGCCCTTGCTGTCGGGGTCTTCGATTGCTGCAGCTTGGAAGGCACGCTCGAGGGAGCACACCGCATCTCTTTCTTCGCAGGGGACTGTGATAATGCCGCCACTTCCTGGCATCTTGAGGATGTTGTAGCCGTGGTGGGTCACCGCCATGAACTTGGCCAGGGCTGGATACCCGAGGATGGCATTGTACGGCAGACGGATGTGGGCAACGTCGAAGTCGATGAGCTCGGTGCGGTAGTTGTCGCGTTGTCCGAAGGTGACTGGGAGGCGGACCTGTCCTATCGGGGTGGTGGAGCCGTCGGTCACTCCTGAGAAAGGCTTGGTAGGCTGAAGCTGATCGTAGGGAACTTGAAGGTTGTCGAACATTTCGACGGATGGGACGTTAGGCCCTGTGCCGCCGTCGATGAGAGTCTTGGTGACTTGCACGTTGCTGATGACGGGTGAACAGAGCATCGGGAGAGCGCCAGCGGTGGCCGCACACTTGAGCTGGTCTGCTGAGCTGAAGGTAATAGCGCACTTGGACCACCTGAGCGGGCGTGTGGCCTCGAGCTTGGGGAGGACTGCGTTCATCTCGCGAGAAAACTGCTTGAAGATACGCTGCGAGGCTGGGGCTTGAGCTCCGCCCAAGATGCAGGTGATAGCACGCGGCTCCTGGAAGCCCCCAGTCCCCTCGTCTTGATGGTGGTCTTCGTTCCTTCTTGGTGGTGGCGGCAGCGGAGGAAGCCCAGCATTGCCCTGCGGACGGTCCTCGCGAGGCTGATCCCTCCAGGTACCCTCGCGAGGCTGATCTTGCCAGCGGTCTTCATGAGGCCGGTCGCGCCACTCCTGGCGCGGGCCCCGATCGTCCCATCATCCTCCGCCACGTCCTCCTTCTCGGACGTAGCCTCGGTCGTTGCGCTCGGGGCGTCGACCAAAGCGTCCGTCGCGAATGGCCCTAAGCTCTTGACAATCGTTGTTGTTGTGGCTGTGCACGTTGTGGAAGGCGCAGAACGGTCGGCTGCCCTTGGACGACTCACGCTGATCCCTGCCGCGCTTCGTGTCCGGCTCTGCCGCGAGTACGGACGCTCCCTTGCGCTACACGTCCTTGGCCTTGGCTTTCTTTTCCTCCAGGTCGGCAGCCGGGAGCTCGAGAAGGGAAAGGCGCCCTTCCTCAACCCTTGCGCACTTGGTCGCTAGGTTGAACAGCTCAAGGGATGTGCACAGCTCGTCATGGATGGCGAGCTCCTCCTTCATCTTGACGTCGCGGAAGCCATTGGAGAATGCAGAGATGATGGCCTCGTCCGTCACCTTAGGGATCTTGAGACAAACGTTGTTGAAGCGCTAGATGTACTTCTAGAGGGTCTCCCCTGGCTGCTGCTTGACACGCCGCAGGTCACCCGCGGCCGGAGGGCGGTCGTGAGTGTCCTGGAAGTTGGCGACGAAGCGGTCGCGCATCTCGTTCCAGGAGGATATGGAGCCCAGAGGCAGGTTTAGGAGCCACGAGCGTGCGCCATCTTTGAGAGCCCTGGGGAACCAGTTCACCATGACTTTCTCGTCACCGTTGGCCGCCTCGATGCTCAGCTCGTAGAGCTGCAGGAACTCCGCGGGGTTGGGCGTGCCGTCATAGCGCGGAGGCGGGTCTGGCTTGAACTTGCCCGGCCATGCAACGCTACGCAACACGGGAGTGAAGGCGCGGCAGCCCGTGGTGGCCACCGGGACCCTTTGCTGTTGTGGAGCCTGGCCTTGATGCCCGCGCACCGCCAGCGCGGGCGGCACGCGGTCTTGCCGTAGTGGCGCCGGGAGCGCAGGGGCGTTTTCTTGTGGGCGAGGAACTTCTTGGCAGCCTCCTTCTTCACGCGCGGGCGCCCGGCGCGGTGGGTCGCACCGGGGGGCCGCGAGTCTCGGCGCTAGGACGCCGTCTTAGGGCAGAGGTGGTAGAGGCGCTCCATGAGCCACGTCACCTGTAGCTGGCGGAGGGCGAGGCAGCAAGAGGGACGGCATAGGGGAGCCCCCTGCGGCGCTGACAAGCTCGGCGATGCGGTCGAGCCAGTCCTCGTAGAGGTCGTCGATGGGGCGGTAGAGGAGGAGTTCGCGTGCCATGCACAGCGCGGCCTGCGCGTCTGTGGGAGCACCACGGGCGTGAGACGACGATCCGGCCGGGGTCAGCGATGGAGTGGCGGTGCGCCCGTCCCGCCGCACCGAGGGGTGCAGCAAGGATGCTTGCTGTTCGTTCCCTGCCGGGCCGGTAGCGGCGTTGGCGGCAGGCGACGGAGAACGACGGGGTGGCCCGCCGACGGGAGTCGTCTGAGCAACGCAGGCGGCGAGGGCGGCCCGGCGCTCAGCGCGAGCTCGGCGAGCGTCCGCCATGGAGATGACGAAGCGACGGGGCGCAAAGTGACTGAAGGAAAGCTTCGGCGCACCCCTACCTGGCGTGCCAAATGTCGAATCTCGGGTTCCGGCAAAACCCTCAAGGTTCGAACACTAGGGTGCGCGCGAAGATCTCCCCCTACCGAATCATGCCCTTAGACTCACCGGAATCTCTAAGCTTGGTTCGACGAACTCGCAACGCAAGGGACACAAGATTATACTGGTTCGGGCCACCATTGTGGTGTGGTGGATTGCCTCTTGGGCTGAGGATGAACAATACAAGGGGAAGAACAGCCTCCTGAGGTGAGGTGTTCTTGTGCTTGGTGGGTGTGAGGATGAACTGAATGAGTTCGAGATGAGTTGCCTCCTACTGTGGTGGCTAATCCTATTTATAGAGGCCCTGGTCCTCTTCCCAAATATTGAGCGGGAAGGGAGCCAACAACGGACAATTTGAAAGGGGACAGCTAGTACAAGCTATCCCGACTAAAGGTGGTCTTCGCCTGCAAAAGGCTCTGGTGGTGACGCCGCCTCGGGCTCCATGGTGACCTCCGTCTTGCCGTCCTGTTGGTCTTGGCTCGTTGCACCGATATGGAAACCTTTGCTTGATGCCTCGGTACTCATCGTCTGCGCTTGCCTCCTTAGCACCAAAGAGGAAACAAGGACACTGCGCGCGCTGGCGCCCGCCTGGTCTCGATCGTCACGGCTCACATCATGAGAACCTCGCGAGGTTTTCCTTGCCTTGATCTCTCCGCCCCTCGCGAGCCAGCCTGGTGAGGCCGCTCCTGAGGAGGTCTTGTGTCGTCCGCCTCGCGAGGCTTGGCCCCTCGCGAGTGTCTTGAAAGCTTGTTGGTGAAGATGGGCCGTATGGGCCCGCTCGCAGAGCCACGCAGTGGGCCGCAAGCAAGCAAGTCTGGGGACCCCCGTTCCTAGAACGCCGACACGGACGCCAAGCTTGCCTTCCACGCCAAGGAGAGTCCCATCCGGACACGGGTGAGAGTCTTCGGTCTTGTATTTTCACGGCCCATCAGTCCGGCCCATGTCCAACAGGCCGGACGCCCGAGGACCCATGAGTCCAGGACTCCCTCAGTAGCCCCTGAACCATGCTTCAATGACGAGGTGTCCAGCGCGCAGATTGTCTTCGGCATTACAAGACGGGTTCCTCCTCCGAATACACCAAAACAGCCTTTGAACACAAAGAAAGTGCCCGGCTCTGCAAAACAAGTACCACATACAACCGCAGAGAGTATAATATTTCACGAATCCAATCTACTGACAACTTTTTGTAGCGTGATGCCATGTCACCACCCGGTCATTATTTCAAACCGTTTTTCGGCCTGCCGCTCCATGTTTTGAGATGCGGTTTTATTGACACGTCTTGTCAAAGCAGAGATCGTGTCCCCTTATTACGGGATTCTCATCAGTACGGGCGTGGGTAATCCAATCGTGTCGTCTGCGTGGCCCTTGGGAAACAGGCGAGTTTTAAGGCGAGTGGGGAGGCGCTTGATATTCGCTGCCTTTATAAAGGGATAAGGATTCACCCCCTCTCACCCACGCCTTCTTTCTCTCTGCCCACCCATTCTCGAGCTCGAGCACCCAAGTCCTCATCTCTTCCCCCTCAAAAAAGCACTCCGATCATGTCAGGATCCGGAGCGCAGGGCAAGTGGATGGTCTCCTCCGTCAGGGAGAAAGACATCATGAAGCTCCGGGATGCCGGGTACTTTGCCAAGGAAATCGCCCATTGGCTTCCGGCCAAGGGGCAAATCATTCCCAACCCAAAGCCCCATGAAAGGGTAGTGTTCATTCCTCACTTCGTCCGCGGATTGGGATTTCCCCTCCACCCATTCATCCGCGGGCTTATGTTCTACTACGGGGTTGATTTCCACGATCTGGCACCCAACTCCTTCCTCAACATCTCGGCATTTATTGTCGTGTGCGAGGCCTTCCTCCGCATCCCACCCCACTTCGGACTGTGGCTCAAGATTTTCAATGTGAAGCCGAAAGTGGTGGATGGTCAACCCCAGAGTGCGAAGGCGCCATGGTGAGCAAGATGCCCAACGTTACATGGCCCAAAGGTACCTTTGTAGAGACCGTAAAGGGGTGGCAATAGCTGTGGTTCTACGTCACAGAGCCTCGCGACACCACTTGGGCCGCGGCTCCCGAATTTAAGTCTGGGGCCCCAATGCGGCTCACCTCCTGGCTAGAGAAGGGTCTGGACTGGGCTTCGTCAGATGAGCTGACGCCGCTGTAGACACGTATCAGGAGCATGGTGGACAAGAACATTAAGCTCGTCAACGTGATCCAGGTGATGCTTGTTCGCCAGATCCTTCCCTGCCAACGCCGAACTTGCCATTTGTGGGAGTTTGATCCCGCCAAGCACCAGACCTTGCAACAATTCTTTGGCACCACGCACGAAGATATCTGGAAGGTGCTATTCAAGGGAAACCAGACGTGGCTAGAAACGACCGAGGATCGTGGCCATGACCTAACTCACCCAGCCAGTCCGGTGAGTTTTCCATATTACGCGGTATATCCTCCGCCTGCATATCTGAGAAGATGCCTAAGCTTCCCCGTTTTAACTTTTTAGGGCTGGACAAAGAAGGCTGAGGGGATCTGGTGTCCGGCTCCGCTGCCCGAAGACCCAGCTATCCCGCGCCTGACGAAGATGCTGGTTCTGGCGCCCTACCAGGCGCCGGAGAAGAAGTCCAAGGAGACCAGAAGTGGTCTTTGCCGCAAGGGCGCTTTGGACGTGGCGTCCGAAGACACCGAGACTCACTCCTCCACTGCCAAGGACGACAAGGAGGAGGAGGAGAGCAACTCTCCCCCTAAGGGGGGAGGAAGAAGAGGGCGGCCTCCACAAATCTGGAGGCAGAAGCGTCCAAGAAGGGGAAGGTCTCCATGTGGATAACTCCGCATGGGACATCGACAACAGCCCAGAGCGGCGCCCCCGAGATAAGCCCCTAGCCGGATCGTGAGTACTCAAAGACCCTGACGCATTTATATATCAGCTTCTTTACTTCGTAGTTTTAACGCGTTGAACCGCGCAATTGTAGTCCGGCTCGTTCCGACCTCGAGCGATCCTCATCCTCGGGGAATTCGCTGGACCCGAAGGTGATGGGCAGCGGGTCCCTTCCGGCGGCCTCCTCTCCCAGGGCCATGGATGACACCCAGGTGTTGTCCCGAAGGATCCTAGGCCAGGGAGAGACGCAGGAGGCCATCAGGGCGGCACCAGAGGGCGAAACCTCGGCCGCCGGACACATGGGGGGCAAATCCCCATGGAGACTAGCGATGGGGACCGCATCCAGTGCGGCCCTCAGCCGAATATCATTCCGGAAGCCAGTGCGGCTCCGGATTCAGGCAAGCAGCCCCCTTCAAAAGAAGGAGGTGAACCTGTTCCGCCGGTAACCTCTGTCCAACCATAGGCACCGGATACTCTACCGGAAGCACTGCGAGGTGCTTCCATTGTTCAGGAACACCGTATCCTTATGGGTACGGTGGTTGAGAAGGTTCAGTGCGTTAAGAGCGGACTGACCGAAGCCTGCACCAGCCTGCTGAAACGCTTTAAGGTAAGCGGCGTAATTGTGTAAGAAGAATGTCACAGTATAGACAGTAGCCCCTAAGACTCTGTCCGGTGTTCGGAAAGAAAAGCCGGACAAAGGATCAAATAACTTTCGCAGGAGACTAACTGGACATGTCTTTGTGAATAAGCAGGCGTCGTTGCTGGCTGCGACTTCTCATGCTGCTGAGGTCTCCGGACTGATGCAGAGTCTGGAGCGGACAGAGGAAGAGCTCGACCGTGTGAAAAAACAGCTGGAAGACAATCAAGGTATGTAATAACCTGCTGTATATCCAGAAAGGATAAACGATTTGTGCTGACCAAAGTGCCATGGCATTTGTTAGGAGCGGCGACCGAGGTAGAGACCCTCAAGAAGGCGCTGGTCGAGGCCAAGGATAGAGTGGCCAAGGAACAAGTCGCCCGCGAAAAGCACGAGGCCAGGGTCGGTGAGGTCCAGCAAGAGCTCCAGGACGCCGTGAAGAAATGCGAGTCCTTGGAGCGCAATAATGCGGATCAAAAGACCGAACTCGCCAAGGCTCGTCAAAGCGCGCAAGATGCCCGGGTTGAAGCCCAGGGCGCCCTCCAGGAAATCCAAGAGGCCTGAAAAATCGCGGCGGGTAAGGCCTTCATTATGCAGAGCAAATATGTGAAGAAGCGGTATCTCTTACTAACCCGGATTTGGAGTTCTCCAGGAGCGTTTGCGGATTTGCCGCGCAGTGTTGCCGACGCTGCGGAGTTCTTTCGAGCCGAGGAGGGGAGTTCGACGGAGAAGCTGTTCTGGTCGCAATACCTTGCTCTAGAACATCCGGTGCCCTTTAACGACCAGCTAAAACAGCTGGTCGAACTGCATAGGGTGGCCGAACTAGCCATGAAGGATTTAACAATCCGGCTGTGGCCTGCCGAAGCTATACCCAGCAGCTACTTTGGGCTCGTGAAGCGGCTGGTCAATGCCTGCCCCCGGCTTGACGTCATCAAGCGGTCGGTCTGCATCGAGGGTGCGCGGATGGCCTTCGCCCACGTCAAGGTGCAGTGGGCGAAGATGAACGCTGTCAAGCTCGCGACCGAGGGACCGCCCGCTAGCAAGGAGCACTGCACGCCCGAGCGGTATTTTGAAGATGTCCTGGAGGGGTCCCACATTGTGGCGGCGCAATGTGCAAAAGACATTATCTTCGAATGAGATACTTTTCATGTTTATCCTGTCCTATATGGTGGAACAAAGCTGTTATGTAATATAATGCTTGTTATTCTTAAAGTTTTACCTCCTGTGCGACCGTTTTTATTAAATCTGAGAGTTGTCCAGTCGTCGGCTTCAGCCCCCACATAGGTAGCACGGGGGTGTTCGGGATGGAATCTAAACACTCTTGATCCCAAATTTGGTCCTTGAAGGAGGTGTTTAGCGCAACGAACCAGGCAATCGGACTATGTGGCTTTATCACCCTCACTTAACCATAGGAGTTCGACAATAAAAATGTAGGCGCAACCCCTAGTTAGCATTTAATCCAGACTAGGGTGATGTAAACACCTGATCGAACTGAGGCCGATCTGTCGCATAATGCGGAAAAAAATCGCGAAATATTTGTAACCTCCGAACAGCTGACCGGCTCACACCGGATCATGACAGTCAGTTTTCGGCTTTCTCTACTGAGGTGTTCATCTGGATAAACCAGGACACAATCGCAGTAGTTCTCCCTTTACTACCCTAGCCGATAGAGCGGAACGCAAGGTAGTAAGCACAGGAGCCGGGCAACCCAACTATTGACCAAAGACATGCGTCGGAGCCAATGCATATAATGCTAAAATTCGGGGCGCCGAACGTAAAAGTGTTCGGACTTTGTTGCCATAGTATGGAGTGATGAAGCTATGTACCTAGGGTAGGGTCATAGGCCTGACCTAGACACCCTCCCCTAGGACATCACCCTAAAAGTCAGAAGCATTCAAGGGATACCATCATCCACTCGACCAGAAGAATTCCACTCGGAAGACTCAATGTCACTCGACCATAGCAATAGTCACTCAACGACCACAAGACCTAAAGCCACTCTGTACAGCAACGGTCGGGCAGTTACTCTGTAGACTTAATGGTCATTCATGTATCTTTATTGCTGGCGTTACCAGTAACGCCCCATCTTTATGTAGCTTAAACCCTCTGTAACTGAGGGTCGGAGGGGTCTGGCGAACTCTATATAAGCCACCCCCCTCCTCAGGGACAAAGGGTTCGGACCCCCTGTAACTCCACACACATATAATCCAGTCGACCGCCTCCGGGCACCGAGACGTAGGGCTATTACTTCCACCGTGAAGGGCCTGAACTCGTAAACCTTGTGTGTACAACTTCACCATAGCTGGGATCTTGCCTCCTCATACCTACCCCCCATTCTACTGCCAGTCTTAGAACCACGACAGTTGGCGCCCACCTTGGGGCAGGTGTCTTAGCGAATTTGGTGAGGTTGCGATTTTTCCGATTCCCATCATCATGGTTTCGGGTGGTGGATTAGCTGAGGGCCGCGAGATCCGTCTCGGCGCGCTCGTCTTTGTCGCTGACGACTCCGCCTGGCTTTAGGAAGCTCCCCTCGACGTCGAGACGCTCCCTGTCCGTGGGGCGACGCACTTTCGCGCGTGTGTTTGCGGCGTCCTTCTCCGGCAGCCGTCGACCCAGTATCGGTCGGCTCCCGTGGTGTCCTCGCTCCCCGCTGTTCGCCGACGCAAGCGATCCGATTGATCGCGGCTTTAGCGGTGGGTGAAACACGCGGTGGCTCGTCAGTCGGCCACCCCACAAGTCGCGGCAATCGAGCCCGACGAAACTCTCTACGGCCTGTTCGACTGGCTCCGTCGAGACCGCATCCGAGTGTGATAGCAGCGACCCTGCGGCTGAAATCTTGATGCTCGACGGACCACGTAGTCCGCCTAGCTTCCGCCGCGATGACGGCGGTGATGGTGGCGGTGATCCGTCACGCGTTCACGAGGAGTACCGTCCCGAACCCCTTTCTTCGCAACAAAGGGAAGAGCTTCACCGCCGCAACATGGATGCGCTCCACACGCCCATCGTTGGGGAAACCTCCAAGGCTCGGACATTGGAGGAGGTGCGCCTGGCCAATTTGGCTGAGCGCACTCGGCTGGAGAACCTTCAGCATGCACTCGACGAGCGTGCTCGGCAGCGGATTCCCGAGTCCAGTCGATGATAGCTTTTTCCGCCCCAACCTCAGGTATACCGCACTCTGATTCAAAATCTCATAGCTGCAGCCCGTATAGCAGAGTCAATTCAGCCTTCCCAGTCGGAGGCTAGTAGGGGTTTGATGCAGATCCGGGCCTTACTCCGGGCTGCAGGAGAACAGAACTCAGCAGTGTCTCAGTCGCGAAACAGGATTCATAGCAGATCCGTGATGGCAGATACAGTTCAGTTGGCTCACAGCCCAAGATCGCCCCCGCGGCGTGAGGGACGTGGGCACCAGCAGGATCAGAACAGGAACCATGAGCAGTACGATCACCGACTCGGCTGCGATGACCGTCGTCGAGTGCCCACACCTCCCCCGAGGAGTGGATCATATGTGCCCCGGCGATATGATGACAGACGCCCACACAGTGGCGAGCGAAGAATACCAGCCGACCCAAGAGAGCCAAGCTTTGATGTGAGATCTATTCTCGTTCAAGGTCTAGTCGACAGGAACAGAGCACACAGAGAGGGCCTTGACAGAGATCACCCGACTGGCAACAAAGTCCATGTTTCAGGTCCAGAGTGTTTCAGTAGAGCCATCAGGGCCGCGGAGATTCCTCCCAACTTCAGGTTGGCGACTGGAGTCAGCAAGTTCACTGGTGAGTCCAAGCCTTACACTTGGCTTGAGGATTACCGAGTGGCTGTGCAGATTGGTGGCGGCAATGATGAAGTGGCCATGAAGCATCTTCCTCTGATGTTGGAAGGTTCGGCCAGAGCATGGCTGAATCAATTGACCCCAGGCAGTATATTCAGTTGGGAGGAACTTGCCCAAGTGTTTGTAAAAACTTTTGAGGGTACTTGCAAGTGGCCAGCAGGATTAATAGAATTGCAGCATTGCGTGCAAAAACCGAATGAGACTCTGAGAGATTACAATCAGAGGTGGACCACTTTGCATCATACAGTGGAAAATGTGTCCCAGCATGAAGCAGTTTGTGCCTTCAAGGAAGGCGTTAAGTATCGAGAATTGGTCCTGAAATTCGGTCGGACGGGAGATATGTCTCTGACTCGGATGATGGAAATAGCCACTCGGTACGCTAACGGAGAAGAAGAGGATCGACTCCATAGTGGAAAGAGCAAACCAACCGGTTAGGACACCGGTGGAGGCAATTCCAATCGGAAACAGAAGCATAAAGCCAAGCCTGCAGGGCCTGGTGAAACTGCGGCAGTGATTCAAGGAAAGTTTAAAGGGAAACCTAAGGGGCCCTGGACCCCCAGGAAAGTGAAAGATCAAGCCGGAAATGATGTGTTGGATTTACCATGCCACATTCACACCAAGAAGGATGAAGAAGGTAATCTGATTTATCCTAAACATTCCACTCGATAGTGTCGAGTTCTGATCCAGCAGTTCCGAGAGAAGCAACCCAATGAGAAGGAAAAGGAGTCGGACAAGGATGAGGACAAAGAGGAAGATGATGGGTTTCCCAATGTCAATTCCACCCTGGTGATTTTTGCTGATGTTGAGAGCAAAAGTCGACTGAAAGTGATCAACAGGGAAGTGAATATGGTTGCTCAGGCAACGACAACATACCTGAAGTGGTCACAAACAGCTATCACATTCGACCAGTCTGATCATCCTGCTCGCATAGCCACTCCAGGGAGGCAAGCGTTGGTGATCGACCCAGTCGTTGGGGGCACCCGATTGACCAAAGTATTGATGGATGGTGGTAGTGGTTTGAATATCCTTTACGCTGAAACCTTAAAGGGGATGGGCATCCCGATGTCCAAGCTTAGTGAGAGCAACATGAGCTTTCACGGCGTCATCCCTGGCAAGAAGGCTGAATCACTCGACCAGATAACCCTTGACGTGGTTTTCGGTGATTCAAAGAATTACCGTAAGGAAAAGTTGACATTTGAAGTAGTGGATTTCCAGAGTGCTTATCATGCTATTTTGGGGAGGCCTGCATATGCACGCTTTATGGCTCGACCATGTTACGTGTATCTCAAATTGAAAATGCCTGGTCCCAAAGGAGTGATCACGGTCACTGGCAATCGGCAGAAGGCAGAGGAATGCTTCCAGAAGGGTTCTAAAATTGCCGATGCACAAATGGCAGCAGTTGAAATGCAAGAGTATCAGAAAAATGCAGATCCGAGTGATTTGTTGCGAGCCAAGAAGCCTGCCACAGATTCTGCATTTCAGTCGTCCGGAGAAGCAAAGCCGATTCATATTCACCCGACCGATCCTAATGCTGCTCCTACTCATATCTCAATATCACTCGACAGCAAATAGGAATAAGCGCTCATCCAGTTCCTCCGTGAGAACTGGGACATCTTTGCATGGAAACCTTCTGACATGCCGGGTGTACCCAGGGGACTGGCTGAGCACCGTTTGCGAGTCGACCCAAAAGTGAAACCAGTCAAGGAACATCTTCGACGGTCTGCCATACAGAAGAGAAAGGCAATTGGCGAGGAAGTGGCTCGGCTCCTGGCAGCTGAGTTCATCCGAGAGATTTACCACTCCGAGTGGCTCGCCAATGTTGTCATGGTCCCCAAGAAGGACGATTCACTTTGTATGTGCATTGACTTCAAGCATATCAATCGGGCCTGCCCGAAAGATCATTTCCCTCTCCCCCGTATCGACCAAATCGTCGACTCAACTGCGGGGTGTGAGCGTTTGTCTTTTCTGGACGCCTATTCCGGGTATCATCAGATCCAACTGTATGGACCCGATGAGATAAAAACAGCTTTCATCACTCCATTCGGGTGCTTTTGTTATGTCACCATTCCATTCGGTCTCAGGAACGCTGGTGCCACATTTATGAGGATGATTCAGAAGTGCCTGCTCACTCAAATCAGTCAGAATGTGGAAGCATATATGGATGACATTGTGGTCAAGTCGCGTAAAGGTTCTGACCTGCTGACTGACCTTGCTGAAACCTTTGCCAACCTGAGAAGGTATGACATCAAGCTTAATCCGTCGAAATGCACATTCGGAGTTCCAGGAGGAAAGTTACTCGATTTCCTCATTTCCAAACGAGGGATCGATGCGAACCCAGAGAAAGGGGCCATACTCCGGATGAAACGCCCTATGCGTGTGCATGACGTTCAGAAGCTTACTGGTTGTTTGGCCGCCTTGAGTCGATTCATCTCTCGCCTCGGTGAAAAGGCATTGCCTCTTTACCGACTGATGAAGAAATCTGATAAGTTCGAGTGGACTCCTGAAGCTGATGCAGCGTTTGCAGAGCTCAAAACCCTGCTTTCCACCCAGCCGGTGCTCGCTGCCCCAATCAGCAAAGAGCCTTTACTGCTTTATATTGCAGCCGCTGGACAAGTTGTCAGTATAGTACTCATGGTCGAGCGGGAAGAAGAAGGAAAAGCCTATAAAGTTCAGCGCCCAGTATACTATATTTCTGAAGTCTTGACTCTGTCCAATCAGAGATATCCGCATTATCAGAAGCTTGTTTATGGAAAGAAGGTTGCGTATTATTTTTCAGATCATTCCATTATAGTCTTCAGCGACGCACCATTGTCAGAAATTCTGAACAACAGAGATGCAACTGGTCGAGTGGCAAAATGGGCGATTCAACTCCTTCCATTGGATATCAAGTTTGAGGCAAAGAAAGCTATCAAGTCCCAAGCAATAGCAGATTTCCTTGCCGAGTGGGTTGAGCAGCAACAACCGACTCAGATTCACTCGGAGCATTGGACCATGTTCTTTGACGGATCCAAGATGTTGAATGGTTCTAGTGTTGGGGTGGTATTGGTATCCCCCCGAGGAGACAGGCTCAGCTATGTTCTTCAGATTCATTTTGATTCCTCCAACAACGAGGCTGAATATGAAGCACTTCTGTACGGGTTGCGTATGGCCATTTCACTCGGCGTCCGTTGCCTAATGGTCTACGGCGACTCAGATTTGGTGGTTAATCAAGTAATGAAAGAGTGGGACGTCGGGAGCCCGGCTATGACTGGCTATTGCAATGCAGTGAGAAAGTTAGAGAAGAAGTTTGAAGGGTTAGAGATCCATCATATACCCCGACTGAAAAATCAAGCAGCTGATGATTTGGCAAAGATAGGTTCCAAGCGTGAGCCTATTCCCAGTAATGTGTTCTTGGAACATCTTCACACACCGTCTGTCCAAGAGGATCCCTTCACGGAGGAGCCCCCACAACCTAAGAGCCCTACTGATCTGACTGAAGTCGAAATCCCAGCCGTGGTCGACTTGGTCATGAAAGTTTTGGTCATCATACCCGATTGGACAGTGCCATACATTGCATATATTCTCAGGAAAGAGATCCCACAGGATGAAGAAGAGGCCCGTCAGATTGTCCATCGATCTAAAGCTTTCACAGTAATGGGTGGACAGCTTTACAGAGAAAGTGTTGCCGGAGTCGCTCAGAAGTGCATAACACCAGAAGAAGGTCGAGTGATCCTTGATGACATCCACTCGGGGACCTGTGGTCACCATGCGTCCTCTCGGACCAATGTGGCCAAAGCATACCGAGTGGCGTTTTATTGGCCACGAGCGAATGAAATGGCAAAAGACATAGTCGACAAATGTGAAGGTTGCCAGTTCTACTCCAACATGTCTCACAAGCCTGCATCAGCCCTGAAGACCATTCCGCTCGTCTGGCCTTTTGCTGTCTAGGGATTAGATATGGTTGGACATCTGAGGACTGACAGGAGTGGCTTCACTCATGTGCTCGTAGCAGTCGACAAGTTCACCAAATGGATTGAAGCCAAGCCTATCAAAAATCTCGAAGCCAGTACTGCCGTCAGCTTCATCAGAGAGTTAACATTCAGATATAGTGTTTCGCATAGCATCATCACTGATAATGGGTCGAACTTCGATTCTGATGAGTTCAGAGCCTTTTGCGCTTCCCAAGGCACTCGGGTCGACTATGCTTCAGTCGCCCATCCCCAGTCAAATGGACAAGCTGAAAGAGCAAACAGATTGATTCTCAAAGGACCGAGACCCCGATTGATGCGTGACCTCAAACATGCAGCAGGCGCCTGGGTCGATGAACTTCCATCAGTGCTTTGGGGATTGAGGACAAGTCCTAATCGGTCGACTGGCCAAACTCCATTCTTCTTAGTCTATGGGGCTGAAGTTGTGCTTCCGAGTTACTTGCTTCACAATGCACCCCGAGTCGAACTTTTCTCAGAAGATGAAGCAGAACAGGCTCGGCAAGATGCAGTTGATCTCCTCGAAGAGGAAAGAGAGATGGCCCTAATCCGGTCGACCATTTATCAGCAAGACATGTGTCGATTCCACGCCAGAAACGTGAGGGGTCGAGCATTTCAAGAGGGAGACTTGGTTCTTCGAGTGAATCAGCAGAAACCACACAAGCTCGCTCGTGCTTGGGAAGGCCCCTTCATCATCACCAAAGTGCTCCACAACGGAGCATATCGCCTCTACAATTGTCACGACCGGTTTTTCAATAAAATAATTATTGAGAAACCAATCCCTTTTACGGACTAGTAAAGAAGAATTCCTTCTCACTGGTAGACAATATCTCGGTCACAGAAGAAAAATACCAGGAGTACTGAATATAACACAAGGTTGAGCGGGGACTGCCCAACAATTTATTACATGCACGCCGATAAAACAAGACGGCGGATAGGGTGGCATAACTACTAACTCACGATAATAACGGTGGTGGAAATATCACCGCGAAGCGGGTGACATGACTCCTGAAGACTACAGCTCTTCGAGCGTCGGAGTGAGGCTCGAGGAGACTTATTGCGGGTGGCGGAAGCGTATACAATACAAGTGACCAATATCCGGGATCGCATAGGACTGACTGGGATTCCTCTAGGCGTCGGACTCGCTATCGAACTCTTCATCCAAGAGATCGCCTTCGTCAACATCTGGCCAAATCAACAAGCCAGGTGAGTACTATGAAAGTACTCGCAAGACAGTTCGGACATAAGATATAACAAATGTAAACATGAAGCATAAGAACGGAATAACAAGTGCGTTCAGACATAGAGACAATAATGCATGGGAAAAATAACAGAGAAGTCGGGCGGTAGTCCTCCCGAAATCCCAAAATAAATACTGGGTGCCAAACGAGGGTCTGAATGACTCCTCGAGAGGAAACTGCAAGAATAGTAATACTGGTGCCAAACGAGGGTCTGAATGACTCCTCGAGAGGAAACTGCAAGAATAGTAATACTGGTGCCAAACGAGGGTCTGAATGACTCCTCGAGAGGAAACTGCAAGAATAATAATGCCGCAGTCGGGCGTCAGGGCGACACCACATAAAGGGCTTATAACAGAAATAAAAGACAAAACATGCCGCAGTCGGACGTCTGAGCGACATCACATAAAGGGCTTATATTGAAAGTAAAAGGCAAACATGCCACAGTCGGACGTCTGAGCGACATCACATAAAGGGCTTATATTGTAGCTCAATAATTCAGTAGCTCGAGATCATAAATTATTACAAGTACGAAACAAATATGAGGTTAGTCCATCCGCAGGAATAACAATTAAACTGGGTTACCACCTGAGCTTGTTCACCGGGGATAAATTTCCACGAGGATAGATATGGATATACTGATCACCCTACTTGATCATGGATACGATGACTTGGAAGGATTTGACTCTGCAGAGTTTGTACTTAACCACAGCCAACGGATTTCAGTAGTCACAGGGACTAGTTCCGTTTACGGTGTTTTGGAAGAAACACGTCTAACCAGTACACACCCATTCAACATTCCGAAGCCAGGGATCACCCTCGGCAACGTTCAAGAAAAACCTTGAGACGGGGAGGCTACAACCTCGCGTAGCATGGGATCAAATTTCTATACGCGCGCTCTAAGGGGGTGCCCCCCTCTCGGTCCCAACCGGAAACACCCATGCCCCCTGACCGGATGACTGGCTTTAATCCAGGGCCATGGAACCATCATCCCGGCCCCTCTGTTTGGTGTGTACACGGAAAGAGGTTACCAACTTACTAAACCGTATCCTGGCAAAGAAACATGTGGTAGCACGGAAGGGAAAAGAACGATAACGTGACTCCGTCCACGTTAACGTCGGAATTTGTCGGATGACGCAAGGCTGGTATGCTACAACAGTACCACCTTGCTGCCCTTCATGTCACCACATGATTAGGCCATCTCTCACCAGAGATCATCGCAACTTTGGAACACGCGGGTAGTTGCCTCACAAGCAACGAGGTACTCACCGATACTCATATGCCACGCACAACCTCTCACGCAAACATGCAAAACACCTATCATATCAAAGGTTCAAACATGCTTGCCTGGTTCGGAGAAGTCGGAGTCTAGCTCGGCGAAGTTCGCGGCTCCGTCACCTCTTCCGGAACCTACGGCATGACGAAAACGGGCACTAACGTGAAAACCAACGCGTGCATAAAAATTTCTCCAATTTTTTTCCAAATAAACCCATAAAAAACTAGACAAAATTTTAAGACTGTCAGAAAAAGAATCACTCAAAGATCACTTTTTATTAAAAAGTTATAAAGGTTTCTGTCCAGGGACTCATCTGTAATGAAACAGAAAAGTTCCAGGGTTTAAACTGAGAAAACAGAAAACGCTTCGGAAAGAAACGCGCCAGCTCAAAAGGGAAAACGTATTTTGCCCGAAGGCGCCAACAGAAAACGTTTCGCGAGGGGAAGCAGAAGAGAGGCTGACAGGGGGTCCCACATGTCAGGTTTAAAAAGCTCGCCGGCGCCCGAAGACTGCGGTGGACGCCGGCGTCGAACCACGGCGAGTCAGGGAGATCGGAGGGTACCAAGAGCTTCAGCGTGTCCTTCCGCGTCGGTGGGTGGTGGACTCGACCGACGGAGAGCACCACGTCGACGGCGACACTTTCTCCGGCGGACGGCGGCTCGGGTGATGGTGGGGAACTCCGGTGGTGAGCTGCAAACTCGAATTGAAGCGCGGGTCAGAAGGAGGGATGCACTAGAGAGCTACTGGCAAGAAATGGGAGGCAGAGGTGCACGCACGGGAGCGAATCGAGCTGGATCCCGTGGCGGGTCGCGGCGGCCGGAGTTGAGGAAGGAGACCTCCTCGGGGCTCTTCCAGTGGCTAGGCAGGGTCTTGGTGGAGTGCAGAGGTGGTGTGGGTTCGAGTTGAAGCTCGGGGCCTCTATTTATAGGCGGATCGAGGGGGTGGCCGTGAACGGGGTTGCTCCGGCGAGCGATTACGGCGAGGCAGTGGTTGAGCAGGGGGTTTGAGTGGCCGGGCAGCATCAGGGAGGTTTACTGGTGCCGTTCCACTGCTAAACTGGGTTGGTCTTGGCGTAATGGCGCCGGTCCACGGTGGGGTGGCCGCACGGGCACGACGGCGGCAGAGAGCGCGCTCCGCGCCCTGCGGTTCACGACGAGAGTGGCAGCGCGTTCTGGGGAGTGGAAGGCCACGCGGCGAGCTCCGGTGGCTTGGGCGGCGCTGGGTGGCGCCGTCTGCGCCGCGCCTCTCTCTGGCGGCCGCAAAGCCGCCGCTGGCGTCGGTCACGGGGCGGCGCACCTCCTCCTGCTCGTCGCTGACGTCCGCAAGGTTCCAGGGGATCGTGCGACGCAGGAACAAGGGGGAGGGGACGGGGAACACGGCGACAACGCGGCACTATCGAGATCGACAACCGTCTCTGAAGAAAACGACAGTGCACTGAAACTGTTTCTGAACTTAACTGAACAATGACAGTAACAGTGTCCAGTAGGTGTTCGACAGAATGATTTGGCAAGGAGAAAAATTTTCCTGGGGCTGGGACTTGGTGAGGTGACCACTCAATGCACCCAGGGGCTGCCTGATTTTACTCAGAATTTTTGGAGAAAGATTTGAATGAATTTCACCAAATTTGACAAATCTGGTCCAAACTTGCAGCAACTGTAGTTTGAAAATTTTGAACTGAAGACCAGTGGATCTTCATGGATCTTGGTTGAGGGTTCAAAGGACTAGGAAGGGAAAAAGGTTTGGGGGCAAAAATCAAGACAGAAATGGTAGCTCCTTTGTAAATCTCCAAGGGCTAGAATAGGAGACAGAAATTGTTTTGATAAGATTTAAATGGGAAAATAATTATATGGAGAGGTTCCAACTTGCTGGATTTGAAGTAAATCATGATCCAAAGGTGAGGGAAGGGTTAGGAGAGTGGATTTGCACTAAGGCCATGGCAAGAGAGAATTGTTGAAAGTGGTAAAGGATTATTCCAAAAGCCATAGTGCATTTTCAAAGAGATTTTCAAAAGTCATTTTCCCCAAATGAAAAGCACTTTTGTCTTGAGTCCAAATAAAAGCAAGAACCTCCAAGACCAAAAACAAGTCTTGGGTGAATCCAAATAAAACTCTTGCCATAAAAAAAATATTTTGAAAGGGAGAGTTCTTTGAAGAAAAATTTAAATCACCTCCCTCAAGTCAAATAAAATCTTTTGAAAAATCCAAATAAAAACTTGGGTGTCACAACACCTACCCCCTTAGGAAAAATCTCGTCCTCGAGATTTCTGCTGATCCTCAAATAGATATGGATATTCTGCCTGGAGGAAATCTTCCCTTTCCCATGTAGCTTCATCCTCAGTGTGGTTGCTCCACTGAACCCTGAAAATTTTTGTTGTTTTCTGACGGGTCCTCCTTTCAGACTCTTCCAAAATCTTTACTGGCCTCTCTCTGTAGGTGAGGTCTGGTTGCATATCAATGCTCTCATGAGATACATGCTTCTCCGGGTTACTCACACATTTTCTTAATTGTGAGACGTGGAATACGTCATGGACGTCTGACAACTCCTTGGGTAGGTCTAGTTTGTAGGCTACTGTGCCTCTTCGTGTGACTACACGGAATGGTCCAATAAATCTCGAGGCTAGCTTCCCCTTAATTTTGAACCGTTGCAGACCCCTCATAGGAGACACTCGTAGGTACACGGAATCACCGGGTTCAAAGCTGACCTCACGATGTTTTTGATCGTAGTAGCTCTTTTGTCGGCTTTGCGCTGTCTTGAGTCTGTCCCTGATCTGCTTAACTTTCTCCTCGGCCTCTTTAAGCATGTCTGGGCCGAAGATACGGCTGTCACCTGTTTCTGACAAATTCAGTGGGGTACGACACCTCCGTCCGTATAATGCTTCAAAGGGTGCCATTTGCAAGCTGGCTTGGTAACTGTTGTTGTAAGCAAACTCGGCATACGGCAAACTCTCTTCCCAACTGGATCCATAGGTGAGCACACAGGCTCTCAGCATATCCTCTAGGATTTGATTCACACGTTCCGTTTGTCCATCAGTCTGAGGGTGGTACGCTGTACTGAATGCTAGTTGCGTGCCCAGAGCTTGTTGTAGGTGATCCCAAAATTTGGAGACAAATTGTGTGCCTCGTCGGATATTATAGTCTTTGGGACTCCATGCAAACAAACTATACGGGAGAGATAAAGCTTGGCCAGCCTTTGTGTGGAGTAGGTAGTCTTCACGGGAATGAAATGAGCAACCTTGGTTAGTCGGTCTGTGATGACCCATATGGCGTCATTTCCGCGTTGTGATCGGGGTAGTCCGACGATGAAATCCATTCCTATTTCATCCCATTTCCACTCCGGTATCCTGTTTGGCTGGAGTAGCCCTGCTGGCTTTTGATGCTCGGCCTTGATGCGCTGACATGAATCGCAACAAGCAATAAATGCGGCTATATCCCTTTTCATACCGTGCCACCAAAATCTTTCCTGAATGTCCTTGTACATTTTGGTACCTCCAGGATGGATTGAGTATGGAGCGGTGTGGCTTTCGGTTAAGATTTTTTGCTTGAGTTCCTCAATGTTAGGTACGCAAAGTCTGTCTCCGTACCATAATATTCCTTCACTGTCTGTGACGAACTCTGAAGCCTTACCAAGGTTCATTTTCTTCTTTATACCTTCGATGCTGGGATGTCCCTGTTGAGCCTTCTTAATTTGTTCCACTAGGGTGGGTTGTATCTCCAGATTTGTTATGGTGCCCTCAGAGACTAACATCATGTTGAGCCTAGCGAACTCTTGCTGAAACTCAGGCCTCAAGTTTTGCGGACCGTCGTTGTCCGGGCTGGGGTTTCGACTAAGGGCATCGGCCACTACATTTGCTTTCCCTGGATGGTAATGAATGCCGACATCATAGTCCTTGACCAATTCCAACCAGCGTCGTTGGCGTAAATTTAGCTCTGGCTGTGTGAAAATATATTTGAGGCTCTTATGGTCCGTATATATTTCACAGCGATTTCCCAACAGAAAGTGCCTCCACTCCTTGAGTGCATGAATGACTGCTGCTAGCTCCAAGTCATGTGTTGGGTAATTTTCCTCATGTTTTCGCAGCTGCCTGGAGGCATACGCGACAACTTTGCCATCCTGCATTAGTACACATCCGAGGCCTTTTCGGGACGCGTCACAATACACTTCAAAACTCTTGTGTATGTCTGGCACGGTTAATACTGGTACGGTTGTTAGCTTCTTCTTAAGCTCTTGGAAGCTTTTCTCGCATGCTTCCGTCCATATAAATTTCTTGTCTTTCTTGAGCAGCTGGGTTATTGGTTTTGCCACAGTGGAGAATCCTTCAATAAATCTTCTGTAATATCCGGCCATTCCCAGGAAACTCCGCACATCTGTAACGTTGGCGGGTGGCTTCCAGTCAAGTATGGCTTTGACTTTTTCTGGGTCTACGGCCACGCCTTCTTGGTTCAATATATGGCCTAGGAAACCAACTTGTCTTAGCCAAAATTCACACTTGCTAAATTTGGCATACAACTGATGTTTCCTCAATTCTCCCAAAACAATTCTGAGATGCTCAGCATGCTCTTCCGGTGTCCTTGAGTATACCAGAATATCGTCGATGAACACCACAACAAATTTGTCCATGAATTTCATGAACACTTTGTTCATGAGGTGGACGAAATATGCGGGGGCATTTGTTAGACCAAAAGGCATCACTGTGAATTCATATAATCCGTATCTGGAGGTGAATGCTGTTTAGGGATATCTTCTGTCCGTACTTTCAGTTGATGATATCCCGATCTCAAATCAATTTTTGAGAACACCTTGGCTTGTGCGAGCTGGTCAAACAAATCATTTATCCGTGGCATCGGATATTTGTTTTTGATGGTGACCATATTGAGGGCTCGATAGTCTATACACAGTCTCAGTGTCCCATCCTTTTTCTTGGCGAACAACACTGGCGAACCCCATGGTGAGGAGCTGGCTCGAATAAATCCTTTGTCCAATAATTCCTTTATCTGCTTCTTCAACTCCACCAATTCTGAGGGTGCCATTCTATAAGGTTTCTTATAGATGGGAGCGGTGCCAGGTGCTAGTTCGATGCTGAATTCTATCTCTCGGTCTGGTGGCATGCCTGGCAGTTCTTCAGGAAATACGTCAGGAAACTCGCATACCACTGGAACTTTTCTCAGTTCTGAAATGTCCACTTTGTTCAGCTTTGGTTGCTGTGACCGTGGTCTCTCCTGAGCTGTAACTTTTATTTTCTTGCCATGATGGTGAGTGAGAATCACGGTCCGATTGAAACAGTCAATGAATCCTTTGTTGGTGGTTAACCAGTCCATCCCTAAAATGACATCCAGTCCTTTATTTTCCAACACGATGAGATTTGCTTGGAACTGTAGTCCTTCGAACTCAATGATTACTCCTTGGCAGTAACTCTGAGCGATTTGCTTATTTCCGGGGGACTTGATGATCATAGATTTTCCAAGGGAAGTATCGGAAAACCATGTTGCAAAACAAAACTCTTCGAAACGAACGAATGGGAAGCTCCAGAATCAAACAAAACCGTGGCGGGTACTGTGTTGACAGGGAACGTACCGAGCACGATGTCTGGGGCATTCTGCGCTTCTTCCCTGGTCACATGGTTCAGGTGACCCTTCTTGTGGTTGTTGTTGGGATTGAAATTGTTGCGCTTGGGAGCTGGATTGTTTCCACCACTGTTCGGCTTGGGGGCCGAGTTCTTCGGCTTTGGGCATTGTTTAGCATAGTGCCCTTCTTCACCACAAGCATAGCAGGTGACCCCTAGACGGTACGTGTACTCCTTGTCTCTGGCATGAAACTGTCTGACGGGCCTTGGATCAGTAGTCGTGGATCTCCTTGCTTCTGTCCTTGGAACCTCAGTCTTGCTTCGGTTGTTGCGAGCAAGAGTCGTCTTGTCCCTCTTTCGCTTACGGAGATCTTCCAGACTACGGCGCTCATTCTCCAAGGTAATGGCCTTGTCGACCAGAGTTTTAAAATCCGGAAAGGTGTGTACAACCAGTTGGCATTTTAGTGCTGGTGCCAGGCCGTCCAGGAATTTTTCCATCTTCTTGTTTTCTGTCATGTGCTCGTCGTAGGCATAACGGGATAGCTGGGTAAACTGACCGTTGTATTCTGTCACTGACATGCCTCTTTGCTTGAGGTCGTCAAATTCTCTCTTCTTGATCTTTATGATGCTCCTGGGGATGTGTGCCCCACGAAAGCCTTCCTTGAACTCTTCCCAGGTGATGTTGTGTTCACTGGGATGCATGTGTAGGAAGTTTTCCCACCATGCTGCAGCTGCTCCAGTAAGGTAGTGTGGTGCATAAAGCACCTTCTCATGATCTGAACACTGAGCAATAATTAGCTTCCTTTCGATATCACGAAGCCAATCATCGGCTTCCAGCGGCCTATCAGTGTGAGCAAAAGTTGAAAGGCGAGTCTTCTGTAACTCAGATAACTTGGAATGTGATTGATAGGGTTCACGGTGGTTTCCCATATTGATGACATGATTCATCATCTCTTGGTGCTGTTGCTGGCTTTGTTCGAAGAGACGGCATACTTGAGACAAGGCTGCTTCGCTGTCTTGTTGACTGGACTGTCCCTGGGTGAAGTTGTTGCTAGTCTGTGTCCCATAAACTTCTTCTGGCTGATTGGGCATGGAGCGAGTCCACGGGCGAGACATTTTTCCAGTCTGGGGTATTATGTTGCAAAACCCATGAGAAGAACTGTGTAGTACAAGGAAAATCTTGCAAAGGCAACAATTTAAAGATCTCAAGATTTTCAAGAAAACATAAACGATTTTGCACGGAGAAGAACTGCTTAGCATATATCTTACACGCGAAAAGCAAACACACGATACAGCACTCAGGATGCGCGTACACATTCCTGACATGTTATTTAGACTAGCGTACTCCTCCGGAAAGCAGCAAACACACCAATACAAACTAGCGTACAGAGAAAACACATCATACAAGCAGACATAACGCGCGGCTACTCGGCGCTCTCAGTCGGAGATGGTGAAGATTTCCTTTCCCTTGCCGAGGGCAAGACTCAGCGGTCCAGGAGAATCAACCTCCACCTCCTCTCTAGCTGGCTCCTGGCGCGTAACGCTGCGCTGTGGTGATGGTGCGGGAGCGACAGGCGGTAGTGCGGGTGTGGTAGGCGGTGCAGCTCTGACTGGAGTAGGAGCGATGACTCTGTCGAACTCCTCAGTGGTAGGCAGACGGCGAGCAATGGCTAAAACGGCCGGTGCATAAGAGGCTGAAGACGAGACGAATGTCAGAGGCGGTGCTGTGTGAAGAAGCTCCTTCCTGCTGGCAGGACCGCCCCGGACTAAGTCCATGCGGGCAGCCACAAGATCGTCCACGAGGTTGTCGAAAGACTCCTCCAGAGCCTTGAATACTCCACAACCATCTCGATGGCTCCATCTCGTTCTCCCCGATGGCAGGCGAATGCATAGTAACTGGTGTATGGCACATGGCATGGGAGGTAGCGGTAGCGACGAGTCTTCATCGTAGGAAGGATGTCCCGGAGACGAGCTATCGCCTCACGGGCAGCCATCTGCATGGCATGCCTCTCCGTAGGCATGGCCCTTCCCACAAAACGGAAGTGGCGAGCTGCAGAACGTCCTCCCTTGAATTGCACCACAGCTTGGTGCATAGACACGTCGTCACTGAGCTTGTGCTGGTAAAGTGTGAACTCCGGGCGAGTCGCTGGCCCGATCGTGAGCTTGGTGATGGAGACGAGGAGCTTGACAAACCCCTCGGGCACGTTCGTGAACACTCGAGTCTCACAGCTACTGCCAGCCATCTACAAAAGTAGGCAAAAATTCTGAGTAGTCATGTCATAAATTTATGATGACCAACAGAAAATAGCTACAATTGCAAAATGCTGAAAAAGCACAAAAGACGCTAATAACCGATTAGCGATCGCACCTAGTGGCTTCCTACAGTCAGCCTGGCTCTGATACCAAGCTTGTCACGACCGGTTTTTCAATAAAATAATTATTGAGAGACCAATCCCTTTTACGGACCAGTAAAGAAGAATTCCTTCTCACTGGTAGACAATATCTTGGTCACAGAAGAAAAATACCAGGAGTACTGAATATAATACAAGGTTGAGCGGGGACTGCCCAACAATTTATTACATGCACGCCGATAAAACAAGACGGCGGATAGGGTGGCATAACTACTAACTCACGATAATAACGGTGGTGGAAATATCACCGCGAAGCGGGTGACATGACTCCTGAAGACTACAGCTCTTCGAGCGTCGGAGTGAGGCTCGAGGAGACTTATTGCGGGTGGCGGAAGCGTATACAATACAAGTGACCAATATCCGGGATCGCATAGGACTGACTGGGATTCCTCTAGGCGTCGGACTCGCTATCAAACTCTTCATCCAAGAGATCGCCTTCGTCAACATCTGGCCAAATCAACAAGCCAGGTGAGTACTATGAAAGTACTCGCAAGACAGTTCGGACATAAGATATAACAAATGTAAACATGAAGCATAAGAATGGAATAACAAGTGCGTTCAGGCATAGATACAATAATTGCATGAAAAATAACAGAGAAGTCGGGCGGTAGTCCTCCCGAAATCCCAAAATAAATACTAGGTGCCAAACGAGGGTCTGAATGACTCCTCGAGAGGAAACTGCAAGAATAGTAATACTGGTGCCAAACGAGGGTCTGAATGACTCCTCGAGAGGAAACTGCAAGAATAGTAATACTGGTGCCAAGCGAGGGTCTGAATGACTCCTCGAGAGGAAACTGCAAGAATAATAATGCCGTAGTCGGGCGTCGGGGCGACACCACATAAATGGCTTATAACAGAAATAAAAGACAAACATGCCACAGTCGGACGTCCGAGCGACATCACATAAAGGGCTTATATTGAAAGTAAAAGGCAAACATGCCACAGTCGGACGTCTGAGCGACATCACGTAAAGGGCTTATATTGTAGCTCAAGAGTTCAGTAGCTCGAGAACATAAATTACAAGTACGAAACAAATATGAGGTTAGTCCATCCGCAGGAATAACAATTAAACTGGGTTACCACCTGAGCTTGTTCACCGGGGATAAATTTCCACGAGGATAGATATGGATATACTGATCACCCTACTTGATCATGGATACGATGACTTGGAAGGATTTGACTCTGCAGAGTTTGTACTTAACCACAGCCAACGGATTTCAGTAGTCACGGGGACTAGTTCTGTTTACGGTGTTTTGGAAGAAACACGTCTAACCAGTACACACCCATTCAACATTCCGAAGCCAGGGATCACCCTCGGCAACGTTCAAGAAAAACCTTGAGACGGGGAGGCTACAACCTCGCGTAGCATGGGATCAAATTTCTATACGCGCGCTCTAAGGGGGTGCCCCCCTCTCGGTCCCAACCGGAAACACCCATGCCCCCTGACCGGATGACTGGCTTTAATCCAGGGCCATGGAACCATCATCTCGGCCCCTCTGTTTGGTGTGTACACGGAAAGAGGTTACCAACTTACTAAACCGTATCCTGGCAAAGAAACATGTGGTAGCACGGAAGGGAAAAGAACGATAACGTGACTCCGTCCACGTTAACGTCGGAATTTGTCGGATGACGCAAGGCTGGTATGCTACAACAGTACCACCTTGCTGCCCTTCATGTCACCACATGATTAGGCCATCTCTCACCAGAGATCATCGCAACTTTGGAACACGCGGGTAGTTGCCTCACAAGCAACGAGGTACTCACCGATACTCATATGCCACGCACAACCTCTCACGCAAACATGCAAAACACCTATCATATCAAAGGTTCAAACATGCTTGCCTGGTTCGGAGAAGTCGGAGTCTAGCTCGGCGAAGTTCGCGGCTCCGTCACCTCTTCCGGAACCTACGGCATAACGAAAACGGGCACTAACGTGAAAACCAACGCGTGCATAAAAACTTCTCCAAATTTTTCCAAATAAATCCCATAAAAAACTAGACAAAATTTTAAGACTGTCAGAAAAAGAATCACTCAAAAATCACTTTTTATTAAAAAGTTATAAAGGTTTCTGTCCAGGGACTCATCTGTAATGAAACAGAAAAGTTCCAGGGTTTAAACTGAGAAAACAGAAAACGCTTCGGAAAGAAACGCGCCAGCTCAAAAGGGAAAACGTATTTTGCCCGAAGGCGCCAACAGAAAACGTTTCGCGAGGGGAAGCAGAAGAGAGGCTGACAGGGGGTCCCACATGTCAGGTTTAAAAAGCTCGCCGGCGCCCGAAGACTGCGGTGGACGCCGGCGTCGAACCACGGCGAGTCAGGGAGATCGGAGGGTACCAAGAGCTTCAGCGTGTCCTTCCGCGTCGGTGGGTGGTGGACTCGACCGACGGAGAGCACCACGTCGACGGCGACACTTTCTCCGGCGGACGGCGGCTCGGGTGATGGTGGGGAACTCCGGTGGTGAGCTGCAAACCTCGAATTGAAGCGCGGGTCAGAAGGAGGGATGCACTAGAGAGCTACTGGCAAGAAATGGGAGGCAGAGGTGCACGCACGGGAGCGAATCGAGCTGGATCCCGTGGCGGGTCGCGGCGGCCGGAGTTGAGGAAGGAGACCTCCTCGGGGCTCTTCCAGTGGCTAGGCAGGGTCTTGGTGGAGTGCAGAGGTGGTGTGGGTTCGAGTTGAAGCTCGGGGCCTCTATTTATAGGCGGATCGAGGGGATGGCCGTGAACGGGGTTGCTCCGGCGAGTGATTACGGCAAGGCAGTGGTTGAGCAGGGGGTTTGAGTGGCCGGGCAGCATTAGGGAGGTTTACCGGTGCCGTTCCACTGCTAAACTGGGTTGGTCTTGGCGTAATGGCATCGGTCCATGGTGGGGTGGCCGCACGGGCACGACGGCGGCAGAGAGCGCGCTCCGCGCCCTGTGGTTCACGACGAGCGTGGCAGCGCGTTCTGGGGAGTGGAAGGCCACGCGGCGAGCTCCGGTGGCTTGGGCGGCGCTGGGTGGCGCCGTCTGCGCCGCGCCTCTCTCTGGCGGCCGCAAAGCCGCCGCTGGCGTCGGTCACGGGGCGGCGCACCTCCTCCTGCTCGTCGCCGACGTCCGCAAGGTTCTAGGGGATCGTGCGGCGCAGGAACAAGGGGGAGGGGACGGGGAACACGGCGACAACGCGGCACTGTCGAGATCGACAACCGTCTCTGAAGAAAACGACAGTGCACTGAAACTGTTTCTGAACTTAACTGAACAATGACAGTAACAGTGTCCAGTAGGTGTTCGACAGAATGATTTGGCAAGTAGAACAATTTTCCTGGGGCTGGGACTTGGTGAGGTGACCACTCAATGCACCCAGGGGCTGCCTGATTTTACTCAGAATTTTTGGAGAAAGATTTGAATGAATTTCACCAAAATTGACAAATCTTGTCCAAACTTGCAGCAAGTGTAGTTTGAAAATTTTGAACTGAAGACCAGGGGATCTTCATGGATCTTGGTTGAGGGTTCAAAGGACTAGGAAGGGAAAAAGGTTTGGGGGCAAAAATCCAGACAGAAATGGTAGCTCCTTTGTAAATCTCCAAGGGCTAAAATAGAAGACAGAAATTGTTTTGATAAGATTTAAATGGAAAAATAATTTTATGGAGAGTTCCAACTTGCTGGATTTGAAGTAAATCATGATCCAAAGGTGAGGGAAGGGTTAGGAGAGTGGATTTGCACTAAGGCCATGGCAAGAGGGAATTGTTGAAAGTGGTAAAGGATTTTTCCAAAAGCCATAGTGCATTTTCAAAGAGATTTTCAAAAGTCATTTTCCCCAAATGAAAAGCACTTTGTCTTGAGTCCACATAAAAGGCAAGGACCTCCAAGACCAAAAACAAGTCTTGGGTGAATCCAAATAAAACTCTTGGCATAAGAAAAAAATATTTTGAAAGGGAGAGTTCCCTTGAAGAAAAATTTAAATCACCTCCCTCAAGTCAAATAAAATCTTTTGAAAAATCCAAATAAAAACTTGGGTGTCACAACAATGTCGAGCACAATAAAGACGAGCCACGCGCTTGGAATGCGGAGCTCCTCCGCCCCTTTTATACTTAAGCATTCAGACTGTTGAGATGTAATAAGAAATACCTTCTAGTTTGATTATCAAAAACACGGTTTTACAGTCTCCTAAATGATTGTTGTTCCTTTTTTATATGTTCTAAATCCCCCAGTGGGTGTCTTAGTGCGAATCCGCTTCGCCTAAGTTTCAAAAAAATAAAATCCTACCGAGTGAAGAGCAAGCCTCTCACTTGAAGGCTTAGCTGGGAATCCGTTTCGCCTAAGTTTAAAGAAAATCCTGCCGAGTGAAGAGCAAGCCTCTCACTCAGAGGCTTAGCTGCGAATCCGTTTCGCCTAAGTTTAAAAAAACCTACCGAGTGGTGAGCAAGCCTCTCACTCGGGGGCTTAGCTGCAGTCCAGTACTCGCCTAAGTTTGAAAAATCCTACCGAGTGGTGAGTAATCCTCTCACTCGGGGGCTTAGCTGCAGTCCAATACTCACCTAAGTTTGAAAAATCCTACCGAGTGGTGAGCAATCCTCTCACTCGGGGGCTTAGCTGCAGTCCAGTACTTGCCTAAGTTTGAAAAATCCTACCGAGTGGTGAGCAACCCTCTCACTCGGGGGCTTAGCTGCAGTCCAGTACTCGCCTAAGTTTGAAAAATCCTACCGAGTGGTGAGCAACCCTCTCACTCGGGGGCTTAGCTGCAGTCCAGTACTCGCCTAAGTTTGAAAAATCCTACCGAGTGGTGAGCAACCCTCTCACTCGGGGGCTTAGCTGCAGTCCAGTACTCGCCTAAGTTTGAAAAATCCTACCGAGTGGTGAGCAACCCTCTCACTCGGAGGCTTAGCTACAGTCCAGTACTCGCCTAAGTTTAAAAAATCCTACCGAGTGGTGAGCAACCCTCTCACTCGGGGGCTTAGCTGGAGTCCAGTACTCGCCTAAGTTTGAAAAATCCTACCGAGTGGTGAGCAACCCTCTCACTCGAGGGCTTAGCTGCAGTCCAGTACTCGCCTAAGTTTGAAAAATCCTACCGAGTGGTGAGCAACCCTCTCACTCGGGGGCTTAGCTGCAGTCCAGTACTCGCCTAAGTTTGAAAAATCCTACCGAGTGGTGAGCAACCCTCTCACTCGGGGGCTTAGCTGCAGTCCAGTACTCGCCTAAGTTTGAAAATCCTACCGAGTGGTGAGCAACCCTCTCACTCGGGGGCTTAGCTGCAGTCCAGTACTCGCCTGAGTTTGAAAAATCCTACCGAGTGGTGAGCAACCTCTCACTCGGGGCTTAGCTGCAGTCCAGTACTCGCCTAAGTTTGAAAATCCTACCGAGTGGTGAGCAACCCTCTCACTCGGAGGCTTAGCTGCAGTCCAGTACTCGCCTAAGTTTAAAAAATCCTACCGAGTGGTGAGCAACCCTCTCACTCGGAGGCTTAGCTGCAGTCCAGTACTCGCCTAAGTTTAAAAAATCCTACCAAGTGGTGAGCAACCCTCTCACTCGGAGGCTTAGCTGCAGTCCAGTACTCGCCTAAGTTTGAAAAATCCTACCGAGTGGTGAGCAACCCTCTCACTCGGAGGCTTAGCTGCAGTCCAGTACTCGCCTAAGTTTAAAAAATCCTACCGAGTGGTGAGCAACCCTCTCACTCGGAGGCTTAGCTGTAGTCCAGTACTCGCCTAAGTTTGAAAAATCCTACCGAGTGGTGAGCAACCCTCTCACTCGGAGGCTTAGCTGCAGTCCAGTACTCGCCTAAGTTTAAAAAATCCTACCGAGTGATGAGCAACCCTCTCACTCGGGGCTTAGCTGCAGTCCAGTACTCGCCTAAGTTTGAAAAATCCTACCGAGTGGTGAGCAACCCTCTCACTCGGGGGCTTAGCTGCAGTTCAGTACTCGCCTAAGTTTGAAAATCCTACCGAGTGATGAGCAACCCTCTCACTCGGGGGCTTAGCTGCAGTCCAGTACTCGCCTAAGTTTGAAAAATCCTACCGAGTGGTGAGCAACCCTCTCACTCGGGGGCTTAGCTGCAGTCCAGTACTCGCCTAAGTTTGAAAATCCTACCGAGTGGTGAGCAACCCTCTCACTCGGGGGCTTAGCTGCAGTCCAGTACTCGCCTAAGTTTGAAAAATCCTACCGAGTGGTGAGCAACCCTCTCACTCGGGGGCTTAGCTGCAGTCCAGTACTCGCCTAAGTTTGAAAATCCTACCGAGTGGTGAGCAACCCTCTCACTCGGGGGCTTAGCTGCAGTCCAGTACTCGCCTGAGTTTAAAAAATCCTACCGAGTGGTGAGCAACCCTCTCACTCGGAGGCTTAGCTCCAGTCCAGTACTCGCCTAAGTTTAAAAAATCCTACCGAGTGGTGAGCAACCCTCTCACTCAGAGGCTTAGCTGCAGTCCAGTACTCGCCTAAGTTTAAAAAATCCTACCAAGTGGTGAGCAACCCTCTCACTCGGAGGCTTAGCTGCAGTCCAGTACTCGCCTAAGTTTAAAAAATCCTACCGAGTGGCGAGCAACCCTCTCACTCGGGGGCTTAGCTGCAGTCCAGGTCTCACCTAAGTATAAAACACGTTCCAAGTGAGAACCGATCTTCTCGCTCGGGGACTTGGCCACACGCTCTGTAACGCCCCGGACACACCCTCCGGTGGTCGTTACTCCTGGCGGGATCTAGACTGGCTCACAGATCAATACTAGTCTTTTCTGCGCACTTTGTCCTCACTCGTGCACACCCGGGAGCAACTTCCCGGTCGGTCACCCATCCTAAAACTACTCCAAGCTGAGCACGCTTAACTTTGGAGTTCTTTCCGAATGGGCTCCCGGAAAAGAAGGAATTCCTTATTTACATGAGTAGTCTATCATCCCTAATAAGCCAGGATATCACACGCTCCATCCGATCCGCAAGAACGACGAGGTGCAGGTCGACCGCGACCTTCTCCTCAAAGTTGTGCCATAAGTACAATGTGCGCTACATCCCGATCCGCAAGGACGACGAGGTGTAGGTCAACTGTGACCTTCTCCTCAGAGCTGCGCCATAAGTACAATGTGCGCTCCATCCCGATCCGCAAGGATGATGAGGTGTAGGTCGACTGTGACCTTCTCCTCAGACCTGCGCCATAAGTACAATGTGCGCTACATCCCGATCCGCAAGAACGACGAGGTGTAGGTCGACTGCGGCCTTCTCCTCAGAGCTGCGCCATAAGTACAATGTGCACTCCATCCCGATCCGCCAGGGGGACGAGGTGTGGGTCAACTGATTGCCTTCTCCTCAGAGCTGCATAGCAAGTACAAAGACTATTCCGAGTGAAGAAACAAGTTCCACTCGAAGGCAAACACAAACATATTTAGAGATAAACCAAATTCAGATAAATCCTAAGGTTCCAGACCATGGATTAAAGTACTCGGGTATCAGGCCCGAAGGAGTTTAACGATTACAAAATCACTCGGCATTCCAAGGCAAATTTAAAGCGAGGTATAAAGTTTGTTCACTCCACAGGAGGAGGGCTAGCGGGCTCGACGAACTCGTCCAGATCAATTCCGTCAGCAATCCGAGTGGCAGCTGCAATGAAGGTTTCCATGAAGGATTGGAAGTCATGCTTTTAGTATTGGCAACCTTGATCGCCGCCAGCTTCTCTTCTCGGGCTTCCTTGTAGTGGACACGAACCAGCGACAGAGCCACGTCAGCACCGCATCGAGCAGAGGACTTCTTCCATTTTTGAAGCGTCGCCCCTGGCCAGAGTGCTGTGTCGATGCGCAACACTGCAACTTTCAGTCAAGCAAGGTAATCGACAACACCAGCGACACGGGATTCCAGTCGGAGCACATTCATGGCAGCTTCGTCCTTCACAGGAGAGAGGATGGGGTCCAAGCTTGTATCAATCCGCCCAGTCTCTTCCTCAAAGTTCTGGCAAAATTCTACACACGCAATACAATGATGAGTCAATGGTTATATATCGACTCGACAGCAACAAATCAGTCGGGCAAAGGAAAGCACCTTCAAGCATGACGAACAGCTTCTTGGCAAGACCTCCCAGAAAATTCTCCAAGTCATCTCTCTTGCGGGCGATGTCTTCCACCTTGTCGGTCAGGGCCCTCTTGTCCTTCTTCAGACGAGTCGCCTCCTTGTTGGCTTCATCCAGGGCAGTCTTCAGCTTGGTGTTCTCTTCCTCCAGTTTGCCGACTGAAGCCAGCTTCTGGTTGGTGAGTGCAGTTTTCTCTTCGGCTGCTTTCTGTGCGGCTGCAAGGTCCAGATCCTTCTTCGCCAAAGCCTGGTTCATTGTTTCTGAAAGAAATAACACTTGGTTAAGAGAAAAGAAATGACACTCAATTCAGAAACAAAACAGTCGACAAAAATTTCATACCAGCAGCTTCATCCTTGGACTTCTGCAAATTCGTCTTGGCTAGCTCCAGATCGAGATTGAGTTGAATCTGCTTCTGCTCCAGGTCAGCAAAACGAGCTCCAAGTTCACAGGATTTTTGTAATCAAAGGACGGTCAGTCGACAAATGAAAAGATTGGTTACTTCAGAGCAATAGAGTGATAAATTCAACAAATTCTAAGACTACTGCCGAATCAAACATCCAACAGTAGTCTCGGGGACTACACCCAGTGGGTGCACTTAGCATGCCCCCACTGGTCTAGTTTCCACTCGACATGGTCCGTCCAGGCTGAGTGTAAAAAAAGAGAAGAAGAAAGTTGTTCTCTGACCACAGTCGACTGCCAGCAGTCGACTACGGCCCGGGGACTACACCCAGTGGGTGCACTCAGCGTGCCCCCACTAGTTCAAGTTCCACTAGACATGATCCGTTCAGACCGAGTGAGAAAGTTCTGATTCTCAGACCATAGCTGACTGCCCGCAGTCAACTATGGTCTCGGGGACTACACCCAGTGGTGCACTCAGTGTGCCCCCACTGGTTCAAAAACTCAGTCGACACAACCTAGTCGACCCAAGAAACAAAACTATTCAGCAATAAGTTAAAACACCCAGTGGGTGTACAAATGCAAAATGCAGACTGATGAAAATATGCTCAAGGAAAGTTTTCAGGTAGCATATCCTAACAGAACAAGCGATAAGTTAAGGGATCAGTCGGCAATCAACCAACATGGACATTGCTCTGGAGAGCTGAGCTGGCGTCGTAAGCAGCTTGACTGGCCTCTCGAACCACCTTCATCTGCTCCATCATGATGCTTGCCTGGCGTATAGCCTCCTTGGCAGCACCCACTTGGTCTTCGGGGACGTGATGCGCAGCGAAAAGTGAAGATGGATCGACTGGAACCTGTGCAGTCGACGCTGAAGGCTGGGCACCTCGACAATGGTACGGCAAAAGTCACAGAAGCCCGGTTGGCATCGCCGGCCTCCTGGATCACTGGCTCCGTCACTGACGTCGACTGAGGCACCTTGCCAGTTGATGTCTTCCTGCTTCTTCTTCCCATGGGCCTCAGCAGCACATCCTCGTCATCGTTTGGTAGATCAATGACATTGGGAGGAGCTGCAAAAAGAATCAATCGCCAGAATTCAGTCGACCAGCAGAACAGCAGAGAAACTAAAGACAAGATTACAAGAGTCGCACCCGGATTAGAAGTGACTGCATCCTCCATTTCCTCGTCTTCATCCCTGTAAACAGAAGTCCTAGAGGTAGCAGCACTGCAAATCTCAAGATTCAGTCGGCCAGACCTTCCGAAATGAGTCGACTAAAGTTCAATTCATGACAAACCAAGAAATCAAGTCCAACTATTACCCGGAAGCAATGGGAACGGCCACTTTGATCTTGGGCAAAGCCTTCCGCGGTTTTGACGGCGTAGCCTTATACTGCTTCGGGGCCTTCTCAGTCGGCGCTGGAGAAGATGTTCGAGGGTGCTTTGAGGTCTGTCCAGTCTGCGCAGTCGCCTTGCCATGGATACTTGCCGGGTCGTGCTTATTCTTGGAACGCCTTTCATTGCGAGGTGGTGACTCGACCACTTCGCCACTGCTCGAGTCCTCGCTTTCCTCCTCCTCTTATCCTCCATCAGACTGATGATCCATACTTTCGCCTCCGCTTTCTTCTCCTTCCTGGTACTGCTCTTGCTCCCCGTTCGGCATTGAGTATGTATCTGTATAGATCTGCGAAGCAAAAGAGGTGAACAAAGGATGGTCGACTCAGTAAACAATTGCAAGACAGAATGAAAAACACTCGGAAATAAAGAATAGACCTTGTCTGGTTCGTTGTTGGTGTCGAATGGTAAAACTCTTCGGGACCCCCTGGGGTTGTCCTTGTTTCCTGTGATGCCTTGCACCCACTGCGCCACCATCTTCTCATCAACGTCTTCCAGGTGGATCTGAGTGGAATCTTCAATCCCCGAGTACATCCACATCGAGTGATCACGAGCCTGGAGGGGCTGGATACGTCGACTGAGAAATACCTCGAGCAGGTCCATTCCGGTCACACCCTCATGAACCCGCTAAACTACTCGCTCCATCAGCATGGCCACCTCCACCTTCTCTGCTGGAGTCACTTTCAAGGTGGTGGGCTTCTGGACTCGCACCAAAGAAAAGGGAGGGAGACCAGTCGAGTGGCCAGGAGTCGACTTGTCTTTGCTGAAGGAAATATGCCCTAGAGGCAATAATAAAGTTATTATTTATTTCCTTATATCATGATAAATGTTTATTATTCATGCTAGAATTGTATTAACCGAAAACATAATACATGTGTGAATACATAGACAAACAGAGTGTCACTAGTATGCCTCTACTTGACTAGCTCCTTAATCAAAGATGGTTATGTTTCCTAACCATGGACAAAGAGTTGTTATTTGATTAATGAGATCATATCATTAGGAGAATGATGTGATTGACTTGACCCATTCCGTTAGCTTAGCACACGATCGTTGAGTATTCTGCTATTGCTTTCTTCATGACTTATACATGTTCCTATGACTATGAGATTATGCAACTCCCGTTTACCGGAGGAACACTTTGTGGGCTACCAAACGTCACAACGTAACTAGGTGATTATAAAGGTGCTCTACAGGTGTCTCTGAAGGTACTTGTTGGGTTGGCGTATTTCGAGATTAGGATTTGTCACTCCGATTGTCGGAGAGGTATCTCTGGGCCCACTCGGTAATGCACATCACTATAAGCCTTGCAAGCATTGCAACTAATGAGTTAGTTGCAGGATGATGTATTACGGAACGAGTAAAGAGACTTGCCGGTAACGAGATTGAACTAGGTATTGAGATACCGACGATCGAATCTCGGGCAAGTAACATACCGATGACAAAGGGAACAACATATGTTGTTATGCGGTTTGACCGATAAAGATCTTCGTAGAATATGTGGGGGCCAATATGAGCATCCAGGTTCCGCTATTGGTTATTGACCGGAGACGTGTCTCGGTCATGTCTACATAGTTCTCGAACCTGTAGGGTCCGCATGTTTAAAGTTTCGATGACGGATATGTTATGAGTTTATGAGTTTTGATGTACCGAAGGTTGTTCGGAGTCCCGAATGTGATCATGGACATGACGAGGAGTCTCGAAATGGTCGAAACATAAAGATTGATATATTGGAAGCCTATATTTGGATATCGAAAGAGTTCCGGGTGAAATCGGGATTTTACCGGAGTACCGGGGGTTACCGGAACCCCCCCCCCCCCCGGGGGGGGCTTAATGGGCCTACATGGGCCTTGGTGGAAATAGAGGGCAGCAAGGCGAGTGTGGGGCGCGCCCTCCCCAAGGCCCAAACCGAATAGGTTTAGGGCAAGGGGGGCCGGCCCCCTCTTTCCTTCTCCTCCTCCCCCTTTCCTTCCCCCTCTCCTACTCCTACTAGGAATAGGAGGAGTCCTACTCCTAGTGGGAGTAGGACTCCCCCTTGGCGCGCCTCTCCCTGGCCGGCCGCCTCCTCCCGTTGCTCCTTTATATACGGGGGCAGGGGGCACCCCATAGACACAACAATTGATTTGATCTTTTAGCCGTGTGCGGTGCCCCCCTCCACCATAGTCCACCTCGATAATACTATAGCGGTGCTTAGGCGAAGCCCTGCGTTGGTAGAACATCATCATTGTCACCACACCGTCGTGCTGACGAAACTCTCCCTCAACACTCGGCTGGATCGGAGTTCGAGGGACGTCATCGGGCTGAACGTGTGCTGAACTCGGAGGTGCCATGCGTTCGGTACTTGATCGGTCGGATCGTGAAGACATACGATTACATCAACCGCGTTGTGCTAACGCTTCCGCTTTCGATCTACGAGGGTACGTGGACAGCACTCTCCCCTCTCGTTGCTATGCATCACCATGATCTTGCGTGTGCGTAGGAATTTTTTTGAAATTACTACGTTCCCCAACAGTGGCATCCGAGCCTGGTTTTATGCGTAGATGTCATATGCACGAGTAGAACACAAGTGAGTTGTGGGCGATATAAGTCATACTGCTTACCAGCATGTCATACTTTGGTTCGGCGGTATTGTTGGATGAAGCGGCCCGGACCGACATTACGCGTACGCTTACGCGAGACTGGTTCTACCGACGTGCTTTGCACACAGGTGGCTGGCGGGTGTCAGTTTCTCCAACTTTAGTTGAACCGAGTGTGGCTACGCCCGGTCCTTGCGAAGGTTAAAATAGCACCAACTTGACAAACTATCGTTGTGGTTTTGATGCGTAGGTAAGAACGTTTCTTGCTAAGTCCGTAGCAGCCACATAAAATTTGCAACAACAAAGTAGAGGACGTCTAACTTGTTTTTGCAGGGCATGTTGTGATGTGATATGGTCAAGACATGATGCTAAATTTTATTGTATGAGATGATCATGTTTTGTAACCGAGTTATCGGCAACTGGCAGGAGCCATATGGTTGTCGCTTTATTGTATGCAATGCAAACGCCCTGTAATGCTTTACTTTATCACTAAGCGGTAGCGGTAGTTGTAGAAGCATAAGATTGACGAGACGACAACAATGCTACGATGGAGATCAAGGTGTCGCGCCGGTGACGATGGTGATCATGACGGTGCTTCGGAGATGGAGATCACAAGCACAAGATGATGATGGCCATATCATATCACTTATATTGATTGCATGTGATGTTTATCTTTTATGCATCTTATTTTGCTTTGATTGACGGTAGCATTATAAGATGATCTCTCACTAAATTTCAAGATAAAAGTGTTCTCCCTGAGTATGCACCATTGCCAAAGTTCGTCGTGCCCAGACACCACGTGATGATCGGGTGTGATAAGCTCTACGTCCATCTACAACGGGTGCAAGCTAGTTTTGCACACGCAGAATACTCAGGTTAAACTTGACGAGCCTAGCATATGCAGATATGGCCTCGAAACACTGAGACCGAAAGATCGAGCGTGAATCATATAGTAGATATGATCAACATAGTGATGTTCACCATTGAAAGCTACTCCATTTCACGTGATGATCGGTTATGGTTTAGTTGATTTGGATCACGTGATCACTTAGAGGATTAGAGGGATGTCTATCTAAGTGGGAGTTCTTAAGTAATATGATTAATTGAACTTTAATTTATCATGAACTTAGTCCTGGTAGTATTAGCATATCTATGTTGTAGATCAATAGCTCGCGTTTAGCTCCCCTGTTTTATTTTTGATATGTTCCTAGAGAAAAACTATGTTGAAAGATGTTAGTAGCAATGATGCGGATTGGATCCGTGATCTGAGGATTATCCTCATTGCTACATAGAAGAATTATGTCCTTGATGCACCGCTAGGTGACAGACCTATTGCAGGAGCAGATGCAGACGTTATGAACGTTTGGCTAGCTCAATATGATGACTACTTGATAGTTTAGTGCACCATGCTTAACGGCTTAGAATCGGGACTTCAAAGATGTTTTGAACATCTTGGACCATATGAGATGTTCCAGGAGTTGAAGTTAATATTTCAAGCAAATACCCGAGTTGAGAGATATGAAGTCTCCAACAAGTTCTATAGCTAAAAGATGGAGCAGAATAGCTCAAGCAGTGAGCATGTGCTCAGATTGTCTGGGTACTACAATCGCTTGAATCAAGTGGGAGTTAATCTTCCAGATAAGATAGTGATTGACAGAATTCTCTAGTCACCATCACCAAGTTAGTAGAACTTCGTGATGAACTATAATATGCAAGGGATAACGGAAACGATTCCCAAGCTCTCCGTGATGCTGAAATCGACGAAGGTAGAAATCAAGAAAAACATCAAGTGTTGATGGTTGACAAGACCACTAGTTTCAAGAAAAGGGGCAAAGGGAAGAAGGGGAACTTCAAGAAGATCGGCAAGCAAGTTGCTGCTCAAGTGAAGAAGCCCAAGTCTGGACCTAAGCCTGAGACTAAGTGCTTCTACTGCAAAGGGACTGGTCACTGGAAGCGGAGCTGCCCCAAGTATTTGGTGGATAAGAAGGATGGCAAAGTGAACAAAGCTATATTTGATATACATGTTATTGATGTGTACTTTACTAGTGTTTATAGCAACCCCTCGGTATTTGATACTGGTTCAGTTGCTAAGAGTAGTAACTCGAAACGGGAGTTGCAGAATGAACAGAGACAAGTTAAGGGTGAAGTGACGATGTGTATTGGAAGTGGTTCCAAGATTGATATGATCATCATCGCACACTCCCTATACTCTCGGGATTAGTGTTGAACCTAAAATAAATGTTATTTAGTGTTTGCGCTGAGCATGAATATGATTGGATCATTTTTTGGCAATACGGTTATTCATGTAAGTTAGAGAATAATTGTTGTTCTGTTTACATGAATAAGACCTTCTATGGTCATACACCCAATGAAAATGGTTTGTTGGATCTCGATCGTGGTGATACACATTTTCATAATATTGAAGCCAAAAGATGCAAAGTTAATAATGATAGTGCAACTTATTTGTGGCACTGCCGTTTAGGTCATATTGGTGTAAAGCGCATGAAGAAACTCCATGCTAATGGACTTTTGGAATCACTTGATGCTTGCGAACCATGCCTCATGGGCAAGATGACTAAGACTCCGTTCTCTAGAACAATGGAGCGAGCAACTAACTTATTGGAAATAATACATACTGATGTATGCGGTCCGATGAGTGTTAAGGCTCACGGCAAGTATCGTTATTTTCTGACCTTCACAGATGATTTGAGCAGATATGGGTATATCTACTTGATGAAACACAAGTCTGAAACATTTGAAAAGTTCAAAGAATTTCAGAGTGAAGTGGAGAATCATCATAACAAGAAAATAAAAGTTTATACAATATGATCGCAGAGGTAAAATATTTGAGTTACGAGTTTGGCCTTCAGTTAAAACAATGTGAAATAGTTTCACTACTCACGCCACCTGGAACACCACAGTGTAATGGTGTGTCTGAATGTCATAACCGTACTTTATTAGATATGGTGCGATCTATGATGTCTCTTACCGATCTACCACTATCGTTTTGGGGTTATGCATTAGAGACAGCTGCATTCACGTTAAATAGGGCACCATCTAAATCCGTTGAGACGACACCGTATGAACTATGGTTTGGCAAGAAACCTAAGCTGTCGTTTCTTAAAGTTTGAGTTTGCAATGCTTATGTGAAAAAAGTTTCAACCTGATAAGCTCAAACCCAAATCGGAGAAGTGCGTCTTCATAGGATACCCAAAAGAAAATGTTGGGTACACCTTCTATCACAGATCCGAAGGCAAGATATTCGTTGCTGAGAATGGATCCTTTCTAGAGAAGGAGTTTCTCTCGAAAGAAGTGAGTGGGAGGAAAGTAGAACTTGATGAGGTAACTGTACCTGCTCCCTTATTGGAGAGTAGTTCATCACAGAAATCTGTTCCTGTGACTACTACACCAATTAGTGAGGAAGCTAATGATGATTATCATGTAACTTCAGATCAAGTTACTACCGAACCTCGTACGTAAACCAGAGTGAGATCCGCACCAGAGTGGTACGGTAAATTCTGTTCTGGAGGTCATGTTACTTGACCATGACGAACCTACAAACTATGAGGAAGCGATGATGAGCCCAAATTCCGCGAAATGTCTTGAGGCCATGAAATCTGAGATGAGGTCCATGTATGAGAACAAAGTATGGACTTTGATTGACTTGCCCAATGATCGGCAAGCCATTGAGATTAAATGGATCTTCAAGAGGAAGACGGACGCTGATAGTAGTGTTACTATCTACAAAGCTAGAATTGTCGCAAAAGGTTTTCGACAAGTTCAAAGTGTTTACTACGATGAGAGTTTCTCACTCGTATCTATGCTTAAGTTTGTCCGAATCATGTTAGCAAATTGCCACAGTTTATGAAATCTGGCAAATGGATGTCAAAACTACATTCCTTAATGGATTTCTTAAAGAAGAGTTGTATATGATGCAACCAGAAGGTTTTTCGATCCTAAAGGTGATAACAAAATGTGCAAGCTCCAGCGATCCATCTATGGACTGGTGAAGCATCTCGGAGTTGGAATATACGCTTTGATGAGTTGATCAAAGCATATAGTTTTATACAGACTTGCGGTGAAACCTGTATTTACAAGAAAGTGAGTGGGAGCACTACAGCATTTCTGATAAGTATATGTGAATGACATATTGTTGATCGGAAATAATGTAGAATTATTCTGCAAAGCATAAAGGAGTGTTTGAAAGGAGTTTTTCAAAGAAAGACCTCGGTGAAGCTGCTTACATATTGAGCATCAAGATCTATAGAGATAGATCAAGACGCTTGATAAGTTTTTTCAATGAGTACATACCTTGACAAGATTTTGAAATATTTCAAAATAGAACAGTCAAAGAAATAGTTCTTGCCTGTGTTACAAGGTGTGAAATTGAGTAAGACTCAAAGCCCGACCACGACAAAAGATAGAAAGAGAATGAAAGTCATTCCGTATGCCTTAGCCATAGGTTCTACAAAGTATGCCATGCTGTGTACCAGATCTATTGTATACCCTACCACTAAGTTTGGCAAGGGAATACAATAGTGATCTAGGAATAGATCACTGGACGGCGGTCAAAATTATCCTTAGTGGAATAAGGATATGTTTCTCGATTATGGAGGTGACAAAAGGTTCGTTGTAAAGGGTTACGTCGATACAAGTTTTTGACACTGATCCAGATGACTCTAAGTCTCAATCTAGATACATATTGAAAGTGGGAGCTATTAGCTAGAGTAGCTCCGTGCAGAGCATTGTAGACATAGAATTTGCAAAATACTTACGGATCTGAATGTGACAGACCCGTTGACTAAAATTATCTCACAAGCAAAACATGATCACACCTTAGTACTCTTTGGGTGTTAATCACATAGCGATGTGAACTAGAATACTGACTCTAGTAAACCCTTTGGGTGTTGGTCACATATCGATGTGAACTATGGGTGTTAACCACATAAACATGTGAACTATTGATGTTAAATCACATGGCGATGTGAACTAGATTATTGACTCTAGTGCAAGTGGGAGACTGAAGGAAATATGCCCTAGAGGCAATAATAAAGTTATTATTTATTTCCTTATATCATGATAAATGTTTATTATTCATGCTAGAATTGTATTAACTGGAAACATAATACATGTGTGAATACATAGACAAACAGAGTGTCACTAGTATGCCTCTACTTGACTAGCTCGTTAATCAAAGATGGTTATGTTTCCTAACCATGGACAAAGAGTTGTTATTTTATTAACGGGATCACATCATTAGGAGAATGATGTGATTGACTTGACCCATTCCGTTAGCTTAGCACACGATCGTTGAGTATTCTGCTATTGCTTTCTTCATGACTTATACATGTTCCTATGACTATGAGATTATGCAACTCCCGTTTACCGAAGGAACACTTTGTGCGCTACCAAACGTCACAACGTAACTAGGTGATTATAAAGGTGCTCTACAGGTGTCTCCGAAGGTACTTGTTGGGTTGGCGTATTTCGAGATTAGGATTTGTCACTCCGATTGTCAGAGAGGTATCTCTAGGCCCACTCGGTAATGCACATCACTATAAGCCTTGCAAGCATTGCAGCTAATGAGTTAGTTGCGGGATGATGTATTACGGAACGATTAAAGAGACTTGCCGGTAACGAGATTGAACTAGGTATTGAGATACCGACGATCGAATCTCGGGCAAGTAACATACCGATGACAAAGGGAACAACGTATGTTGTTATGCGGTTTGACCGATAAAGATCTTCGTAGAATATGTGGGAGCCAATATGAGCATCCAGGTTCCGCTATTGGTTATTGACCGGAGACGTGTCTCGGTCATGTCTACATAGTTCTCGAACCCGTAGGGTCCGCACGCTTAAATTTTCGATGACGGTTATGTTATGAGTTTATGAGTTTTGATGTACCGAAGGTTGTTCGGAGTCCCGGATGTGATCACAGACATGACGAGGAGTCTCGAAATGGTCGAAACATAAAGATTGATATATTGGAAGCCTACATTTGGATATCGAAAGTGTTCCGGGTGAAATCGGGATTTTACCGGAGTACTGGGGGTTACCGGAACCCCCCCCCCCCCCGAGGGGGGGCTTAATGGGCCTACATGGGCCTTAGTGGAAATAGAGGGCAGCAAGGGGAGTGTGGGGAACACCCCCCAAGGCCCAAACCGAATTGGTTTAGGGCAAGGGGGGCTGGCCCCCTCTTTCCTTCTCCTCCTCTCCCTTTCCTTCCCCCTCTCCTACTCCTACTAGGAATAGGAGGAGTCCTACTCCTAGTGGGAGTAGGACTCCCCCTTGGCGCGCCTCTCCCTGGCCGGCCGCCTCCTCCCCTTGCTCCTTTATATACGGGGGCAGGGGGCACCCCATAGACACAACAATTGATTTGATCTTTTAGCCGTGTGCGGTGCCCCCCTCCACCATAGTCCACCTCGATAATACTGTAGCGGTGCTTAGGCGAAGCCCTGCATCGGTAGAACATCATCATCGTCACCATGCCGTCGTGCTGACGAAACTCTCCCTCAACACTCGGCTAGATCGAAGTTCGAGGGACGTCATCGGGCTGAACGTGTGCTGAACTCGGAGGTGTCGTGCGTTCGGTACTTGATCGGTCAGATCGTGAAGACGTACGACTACATCAACCGCGTTGTGCTAACGCTTCCGCTTTCGGTCTACGAGGGTACGTGGACAACACTCTCCCCTCTCGTTGCTATGCATCACCATGATCTTGCGTGTGCGTAGGAATTTTTTGAAATTACTACGTTCCCCAACATTTGCAATAAACCAAGTCGACTGCCACCCTCTAACCGAGCCAGGGAGAGTCATCGCAGGAAAAGCGCTCTTCCCCCGCATCTGGATGCCTAAGCCCCCACACATCTGAATTACCTGGGTTTTCTCATCACTCGGGCTAGCTTTTTTCACAGTCTGCGAGCGACATGTGAAGATGTGCTTGAACAGACCCCAGTGCGGTTGGCAGCCGAGGAAATTCTCACACAGTGAGACAAAGGCAGCAAGGCACGTGATAGTATTGGGAGACAAAGGTAGCAAGGTACGTGATAGTATTGGGAGAGAAATGGTGGAGTTGAGCTCCGAAGAAGTTCAGAAAAGCACGGAAAAAGGGATGTGGGGGCAAGGAAAAACCGCGGTCGACGTGGGTGGCGAGCAAGACACATTCGCCCTCCTGGGGCTGTGGCTCAGTTTCGTCCCCCGGGAGCCTCCAGGAACCATGTTCGATTAGCCCACTCCCGGCCATATCTCGCAGATCATCCAGCTCGATGGTGGACTGGATCCAGTCGCCCTGAACCCAGCCGCGCGGCAAGCCAGATCGCGACAACGACCCGCTCCTGCCGGTCTTCTTCCCCTTCCCCTTCGCCGCTCCCTTGTTCGCGCGTTCTAGCGCCGCCGTCTTGTCCTTCGCCATCGAAGCAAGAGGAGCGCGGGTGAGAGATGGCGTCGAGAATGGAAGCGGTAGCGGTGGAGAAGCAGATGAGGAAGAAAGGGGAATTGGGGCGCACTGTGCAGAATTCCCCAATCCAATGCCTTATATGGAACCGTTTCCGAGTGACTGACCACTGGGCCCGGGTGATCCTATCAAATCCCGCAACTGGCGCTTGCTCGGTACGTGGCGAAAAAGGTGGCGCGGCTATCGAGGCATCCCTGCCTAATCTGTCCCGATTACTGCGGCCTCCTTCGTCCCGCGCGCTTCCCAAAATTTCAAATCCCGCAAGATCCGGCAGCAGCAGAGCAGTCTGTCAGACCGAAGATTTTTTCCATACTAACACTCAAAGCTTTTCAGTAAAAGTTCACTCGACAAACTAAGAATGGATCAAGGCGACTGAAAAAGAAGTTGAAGCCATCATGTTGTTCATTGATCCCAGCAAGACGCTTCTGAAGCGCAAAAATTGAGTCGGGAGTATTTTCAACTCCTTCTCCACTCAAACCCTGAACCATTCGGGGGCTAATGATGAAGCTATGTACCTAGGGTAGGGTCATAGGCCTGACCTAGACACCCTCCCCTAGGACATCACCCTAAAAGTCAGAAGCATTCAAGGGATACCATCATCTACTCGACCAGAAGCATTCCACTCGGAAGACTCAATGTCACTCGACCATAGCAATAGTCACTCGACGACCAGAAGACCTAAAGCCACTCTGTACAGCAACGGTCGGGCAGTTACTCTGTAGACTTAATGGTCATTCATGTATCTTTATTGCTGGTGTTACCAGTAACGCCCCATCTTTATGTACCTTAAACCCTGTGTACGTAACTGAGGGTCGGAGGGGTCTGGCAAACTCTATATAAGCCACCCCCTCCTCAGGGACAAGGGTTCGGACCCCCTGTAACTCCACACACATATAATCCAGTGTCAACCACCTCTGGGCACCAAGACGTAGGGCTATTACTTCCACCATGAAGGGCCTGAACTCGTAAACCTTGTGTGTACAACTTCACCATAGCTGGGATCTTGCCTCCTCATACCTACCCCCCATTCTACTATCAGTCTTAGAACCATGACATGGAGTGTAGCGAAGCCCCTGGCAAATTAAAGTGTACTAGAGTGTACGTGTGCGATTGATAAAAATAACGAAATAAAATGAAGTTGTAAGCTAGTGCCAGATAAGTTGGGCCGCAAACAGTTTTCATTATAGTTATGTTAGTGCGTCAAAGCGTATTTGTACAAATAGTGCGAGAAGCACCCGGGCTATGTGACATGCCAAAATTAAGGGGGGAGGTTGCGTGTGGGTCCTGAAAACAGGTAGAATGACCGTCGAGGGCGACATCCAAAAATCCCCCCACGCGTCTGTGCTACTTACCGCCTTGGTGTATCCGTCCTTCGAAAGGACTGATTATCAGACCGTTGCTAGGGTCTATGGAAAAAGAAACCTGAAAAGGATAAAAAGGAAAGTGAAAGTATGTGTGTCCGGAGAAGGTCGAGCCGTATTGTGGACTACAATCTGGTTATGCCTCCGTCTCTGCCCATGGTATTTTTAGTGCGTAGTTATGTACGCATGGTACATATGTCGTCACTTGGTCGGGACTGAGACGGAGGTCGAATTGCTAGTATAGCTCCTGATGAGCCGGATTGTCATGCTGCGGAGTAGTCCGGACTTGCTTGACAATGTTCGGGAGCTTGGCCATTGAATTAAAATTATGTCTTAGAAGGCTGCTCTGTACTTCTGCTGCCAGGGCCGCGGTGTGCTCCTCAGTACGGAGGGAGCGCTCCGTGTTTCCATTGACTGTTATGACACCGCGTGGTCCGGGCATCTTGAGCTTGAGATAAGCATAGTGCGACACCGCATTGAATCGAGCGAATGCGGTTCGTCCGAGCAGTGCGTGATAGCCACTGCAGAAGGGGACGATATCGAAGATCAACTCTTCGCTTCTGAAGTTGTCCGGGGATCCGAAGACGACCTCCAATGTGATTGAGCCCGTGCAGCGGGCCTCTACACCTGGTATAACTCCTTTAAAGGTAGTTTTCATGGGCTTGATTCTCGATGGATCGATGCCCATTTTGCGCACTGTATCCTGATAGAGCAGGTTGAGGCTGCTGCCGCCATCCATGAGGACTCGCGTCAGGTGGAATCCGTCAATTATTGGGTCGAGGACAAGTGCGGCTGAACTGCCATGACGGATACTGGTCGGATGATCCCTGCGATCGAAGGTGATCGGGCATGATGACCATGGATTAAATTTTGGGGCGACTAGCTCTATCGCATAGACGTCCCTGAGCGCGCGCTTGCACTCCCTCTTGGGGATATATGTAGTGTATATCATGTTCACCGTTTTGACCTGAGGGGGAAACTTCTTCTGTCCCCCTATGTTCGGTGGATGGGGCTCCTCGTCATCGTCCTCGCTTTCCGATCCTTTCTCCTTGTTCTCAGCATTTATCTTGACGGCCTGCTTAAAAACCCAACAACTTCTGTTGGTGTGATTGGCTGGTTTATCGGGGGTGTCGTGTATCTGGCATGGACGATCGAGTATGCGGTCCAAGCTGGATGAGCCCGAATTGTTCCTTTTGAATGGCTTCTTACGCTGGCCGGACTTGGAGCCAATGAATCCGGCATTGACTGCCGTGTCATCGGTATTATCACCGTTGCTTCAACGCTTGTGTCTGTTGCGTTGGGGCTTGCCATTGCTATTTCTGGCTTCCGAAGTGCCAGGTTCGCTTGCATTGTTATTGCTACGGGCTAGCCAGCTATCTTCACCCGCGCAAGAGCGGGTCATAAGCGTCGTGAGGGCTGCCATGGACTTCGTATTTTCTTGGCCAAGGTGTCGGGTGAGCCATTCGTCCCGGATGCTATGTTTAAAGGCCGCTAGGGCTTCGGCATCCGGACAGTCTGGTTCTTTTTGGTTAAGAACCTAGTCCAGAATTTCCTGGTTGACTCTCCGAGCTGTTGAATTATGTGACTTAAGTCGTCGGCATCCGGAGGTCGGACATATGTGCCTTGGAAGTTGTCGAGGAAGGCTTCTTCCAAGTCCTCCCAGCTGCCAACGGAGTTTTCGGGCAGACTGTTCAACCAGTGCCGAGCTGGTCCCTTGAGTTTTAGTGGGAGGTATTTGATGGCATGGAGATCATCACCGCAGGCCATATGAATATGGAGAAGAAAATCCTCGATCCATACCGCGGGGTCTGTTGTCCCATCATATGATTCGATGTTTACGGGTTTAAACCCTTCGGGGAATTCATGCTCCATTACCTCATCAGTGAAGCAAAGGGGGTGTGCGGCGCCTCTATATCGGGCCACGTCGCGACGTAGCTCAGATGGAGTCCGTCTGCGGTACTCGGCCCGGGCGTGATTATGATTGTTGCGTCCGGCTAGGTAGCCGTTGTCGCGTGTCGGGGCACGCCCCCGTGATCCATAGATCGATTTGTTCTGACCTGCTCTACTATCCAAGTCCTGCCGCAGGTCATATGTATGTCTCCGAGCTATTTTATCTCTGCCTTTACAGTGAGGTAGTACGGGCTGGTGTTCGGCTTGAGTTGCCGCTTTGTCCCGGCCACGTGGTGGTCGGTCAGCCGCATTGCGCGATGATGGTACGGGCTCCAGCGCCTCGTCATCGAACTGAGGTAGCAATTTGTGCTTCGGATAGCTTTTGGCTGGGCGCTGTATTCCTCGGCTGCCAGGACATTATTCCATCTATCGTTGAGCAGGTCTTGATCAGCTTGAAGCTGTTGCTGCTTATTTTTCAGGCTCCTTGCAGTGGCTATTAGCCGGCGCTTGAAGCGCTCCTGCTCGAGAGGTTCCTCAGGCACGATAAAATCCTCGTTGCCGAGGCTCACCTCATCCTCGGAGAGCGGAAGATAATTACTGTCCTTCGAGTCTTTGTTTATGGCCTGTTCATCAGGGCTAACTTGCTCGTCTTCCCGTTCGTCTTGTTCGGAAGTTGGCTCAACGGGGTCTTCATTGTCTTCGGCATCGTCCGGAGTATTGTTTTCTCCTGTGTCGGTATTACTGTCCTTTCCACGGCGTGACTTGGAGCGGCGCCGCTGACTTCTGCGCTTTGGCTGTATCTCCGGAGGTTTATCCTCGACTGGGTCTTCCTTGTCGTCGCTGCTATTCTCTTTGGGTGTATCCACCATGTACACATCATATGAGGAAGTGGCCGTCCAGCGTCTGGTAAATGGTGGGTTTTGGGCCTCCTCTTCTCCGGCGTCGTCGTCCATACCGTCGATGTCTTCGGAGCCGTAATCGAGCATGTCGGTTAAGTCCTCGACAGTGGCTATGAAGTGGGAGGTGGGTGGGAAGCGAAATTCCCCGTCATCAACCCCTAGTTCGAACCGGATATAATTTGGCTGCGAGTCCCCTACTAAGGAGAGGGTTTTTAATGAGTTCAGCACATCGCCTAAGGGTGAGTGCCGGAAGATGTCCGTGGCGCTGAATTTGACGACCAACGCCTGATCGGGCTCGACAGACGCGGGCGCGTGTGGTTCGGAACCTGTGGCCGGAGACGAATCCGAGGTTCCAGTCACGTAGGTCATGCTCGAGGTTGGGGTTGTGTGCGGCTCCAGAGCCACTGAGTCTACGGCTCCTGTGGTGGGGTTGAGCTTCCTGTCCTCGCATGGCGCAATCTGCTCCAGATCTAGGGCCGGAACACTTACAGGTGCTATCTCCTAGGTATGGTCCAACGATAGATTTAGGTCATGCTCATCGCGGTGGCACGGAGCGGCTGCCGTGGGCTCGAATCCGTCGAAGATCAAGTCTCCGCGGGTATCAGCAACGTAGTTCAAGCTTCCAAACCTGACTTGATGGCCAGGGGCGTAGCTGTCAATCTGCTCTAGATGGCCAAGCGAGTTGGCCCGCAGTGCGAAGCCGCCGAATACGAAGATCTGTCCGGGGAGAAAAACTTCCCCCTGGACAGCATTGTTGTAGATGATTGACGGGGCCATCGAACCTCTTGAAGACGACGCAATGGAACTCTCAATGAAAGCACCAATGTCGGTGTCAAAACCAGCGGATCTAGGGTAGGGGGTCCCGAACTGTGGGTCTAAGGTCGATGGTAACAGGAGACAGGGAACACGATGTTTACCCAGGTTCGGGCCCTCTCTTTGGAGGTAATACCCTACTTCCTGCTTGATTGATCTTGATGAATATGAGTATTACAAGAGTTGATATACCACGAGATCGTAATGGCTAAAACCCTAGAAGTCTAGCCTGTATGATTATGATTGTCCCTATGGACTAAACCCTCCGGTTTATATAGACACCGGAGGGGACTAGGGTTGTACGAAGTCGGTTACAGAGAAAGGAATCTTCATATCCGGACGCCAAGCTTGCCTTCCACGCCAAGGAGAGTCCCATCCGGACACGGGTGAGAGTCTTCGGTCTTGTATTTTCACAGCCCATCAGTCCGGCCCATGTCCAACAGGTCGGACGCCCGAGGACCCCTTAGTCCAGGACTCCCTCAGGCGATGTGTGGAGTAATAGTATGATGCGGAGCATCCTTCCATCATCCCCATGGACTCTACACCAACACATCAAGCCCCACATGGACCTATGACAAGAGCTATAGCACGTGCATTGGAAACCGAGGTGAACTCCTTCCTACTTGACTTGCATATGGATACAAATGGAACTTGGTTGCTACCTCACCAAAATGCTCCGTGTGTCATTAGGCACGAACAGGAACAGTCCCAAGCCGCTAAGGAGCATCACCAAGGAGTAGGAGAACCACCCCAAGTCCACACAAAAGAGTGAGAAGCTAAACAGCAGTGGGACAGAAGGTCCCAGGCGACCCCGTGCGCACGGGCCCCCGAGACCCCGTGCCCACAGGCTACACAGGGAGCTACGGCTGTAGCACCCTGTGCGCACGGGCATGTACCATGCGCACGGGACCCCCGTGCACACAGGCCCAACTTACCCCGTGCGCACGGGCCTCCCAGGATGGCCGACTGAGATTGCCTCTTCGCCCTCGCCTTCATCTACTTCGACCCCAAGACTATGTAAGTCGTACCTAGGATCATGTTTAGAGATAGAAAAGTACTAGATGAGATATTTGTGAGCTTTGCTCCTTCTACCTTCCCTCTTGTGGATCAAGACCCCTTTAGGGAAGAATCCTTGTGGATTTCAAGTCCTCCACAAGGAGAAGACTACCTTCAAGACCTCATCTCCTAGGAGTGGGAAGAACTTTATCATTGTATCTTTCCATTGATTGTGTTTGTGAACTTGTGGATCTTGTGTTTGCTATTCTAGTGGATGGGTAATTGGGTATTGTTGGAGTGATTTCATTTTTGTGTTCTTGTGTGCATCTCTCTTTTCCCCCTCCAAGTGTGAAAAGATCCATCTTAGGGTTTCACCCTACAACATCTTGGTATCATGAGCAAGGTTGATTCACATCTTGGAGTCCCTACCCCCCATTTTCTAGCTTGATTTTGTTGTTTTTGTCCTAATTCGAAAATCCCCACCAAAAATAGCCCCAAAATTTGTTGATCTTGTGAGATTTGCTTGATTTGATCCACGAATTTGGTGTTTGGCAAGTGGATCTGCCCCCATACCACCTTCCCCACCTTTCAATCCATCGAATTTGGCCTCAAATTAGGAAATCCCCATGGATCCGGAGCAGTTCGTCCGCTCATAGAGGACCCCGTGCACACGAGCCATAGGGACCCCATGCACACGGGCCTCACTTACCCCGTGCGCATGGACCATCCAGAGACTTTTGGCCATTTTCTGTTTGGCCTCATTTTGTTTCCCCACCATCACTTGTGTTCTTCCGCAATATTTCTCATGGTTGTTTGAGTTTGGGTTGTGGTTTGTCTGGTGTCCTAAGGTGTTTCAGCTACTTGAGCGCAATTGGACGTCGTCATCACCGCCACTCGATCATCGACTCAGACTCCACATCGACTTCAACCAAGTCATCATCATCTGTCCTTGCTTACACATGACAAACCATTGACGGTAACCTCGACGACACCTTTGTCTTACCCTTGCCATTACCTTGATAACTTCGAGCCTCTTTTGCGTAGCTTACCCATCGAGACTAGCTTGTCTATTGCCGGGCCACGCCTTTAGTGCACCATTTAGTGTTACGTCTCTCCCATGCATATACTACTTGTTATCTCGCATTGTGGCTCGCATATCAAGCATTGTGGCATAGTCAAAAAAAAGAAGAAAAGCTTTTAAGCAAAAGAGAAGAGAAGCAAGAGCTTGTAAGCAATAACATTGAGCCACTTTACCTAGTTCATCATCTTGGTTCATACATACATAAGCATACTTGGGATAGTGAGACAACCCGTTTCTCTTTAGGTTGGTGCACTAGCGTATCTAGCCCATTAGAGCAATCGAGCTAGCGTCTCTCTAGTATCCGTACAACAAGAGCATTTTCCGTGGTTCCACTTCTTAGAGCGCACCCCTTGGTTGTGTGGATCCCATTTATCTTAGGTGTGTGTGTTCCTAGTGTTATCTTTGGGTTTGATCTATTTGTCTTAATTGACATTTGTGAATCTTCTCAACTTTTTCAACATCTTGACTAACATTTGCTTGAATTATTTGTGCCACTTCCTAACCGAGCTCCTCCATAAGCCTTTTACTTGTAGGTGTGAGAAACAATACCCGGTACCAATTCTCCTAGTATAGCATCACGTGGGATCGTACTTGTTACATCCACAATCTTCGGAAAAGGTAACTTTGGTTTTGTTCTCTCATTTTCCTACTCACCGCCACTTTCACATGATGGGTCTGCATCAAGAACAACAAGCAATGAGTGACTGCATCGACCATCTCGCCACCGACTTACGCCTCTCCGAGCAACGCACAAGAGACTACTTCGACAAAAAGCTCGACGAAAAAACAATAAAGCAATGCAAGAATGGATGAGCACTACTGCAGGATGGTCCAAACGCGACACTACGATCAGAGACCCTTCGACGAACTGTGTGCGATGCCATAATCCCAAACGGTGGTGTAAAAAAACTGTCAAAAAGGTGCAAAACGTTTGCAATGACAGATGCACCAAACACGGTTCAGAATTTAGTTGCGTGCGCGAAGCAGGGCATACGGTTCAGCTCAATTAACTGTTTGGGATGAGGAGGCACAAAAGAAACAGGCAGCCAGATGAAGGCGTGTGCGATATACAACATATGGTTCACCGGGATGAACTGTGTGTGATTAGGCAACACAATGGAAACGGTTCAACTGAACAAGATGTGTGTGATACGCGGCAAACAGGTCCGTAATCTGAAATGTGTGCGAAAACCAATAATAACGCAGACGATTGCTGCTAATAAGCCGTGTGAATTGCTCTGTCTATAGTAGAATAACATGTGTGTGTGTGTGTGTGTATAACTGAAATAAACACCCAATTACATAAGTGACTATACAGATCATTCGCACACACCTCAATAAACAATGCATTCTAAAGTAGGAGAAACGATCGTCTGGTCATCTACTTCTTGTGACGCTCCCGCCACTGCTATGTGGCTCGATCCCTCGTCTTTATCAAGAAGAAGACAGTTCCTCAAGTCAACGATCCGCCTGTACATCTCGTAGCTTGTGTACGCGTCCATGGCCGCGTAGTTGACATATTGTTCATCCAGTCTCTTATGCCACACACTGTGCCAGGCGTTCTTGTCCTTATTGCTCCCTTCCTTCATCTTCGCGTAGTAGGGGGTCGATGATGGCCGAGGCGAGGTCAACTAGGGAGTTCAGTTTGTTTTTGTCGCTGCCCCAGACCTTGTAGTGGTGCTAGATGTTGACAAGATTCGGGCATTTCAAGTCCGAAACCTTGAGCGCTTTTAGATCGTTGGTGGTGTCCACCGTAGCGAAACTGTAGTCGGAGCTATTGATAAACCTAGAGAAATGCTCGCAAGGCCTTGTGGCAAGGCAGAAGTGGTAGACGAGGACGTCATGTCGCACACACAACTGGGCGAAGACAACCTTCTGATTGTGCCCGGCACGACCGATGGTGTACTCGAGGTCGAAGCCGACCACTCGGTACTTGTCCTCGGCAAGGAACTGCTCCATAGTTTGGATGGAGCTCTCCATCGAGACCGGATCGTTCATGTACACCACCGAGAGGGCCTTCCCCCTCACGTGGGTGTCCACTACGTGATGCGTGGTGAACTGCCCGCCGTTGTTGTCGTTGGCCGCTGGGAGCGCCATTAGAACCGCTGGATGTCCTCTCTGTATGTGTCCTCGTGGGTGTGCTTATTGTGTCATGTGAGACGAGAGATGAAGGAAAATGGCCGCAGGAATAAAAGGGGGCCGGGCGGCATGGATTCTCGGCGCGTCCGCATGGCAATTTTTGCAGCGGGTAACTGCATCGTCGCGCCGCGCCCGGCGCAACCGCTTGCACACGAACATGCGTGATCGTGCGCCGGCCCCAAACACTGGCAGCGCACGTGGAGGGACGAGGGCAGAGCACCTAGAGGGACGCGAGAGCAGAGCGCGCGCGGCAGGACGCGAGCAGAACGCGCCGCGGCCGCCTGAACCGCAAGCAACCACACGCATAGAGCAGTTGAACATGCAGGAAATGGTCGCCTACAAGCCGGCCGACAATTGCGTCGCTGCGTAGAGAGCGGCCGTATGGTACCACCTCCGTCTAGTCTATAGTCTCCTTTATATTCCGTGCCATACTTTGCCCTCAAATTTAACCAACAAAATGTTAATGCATGTTTAAAAAATTATTGAATTGGAAACTATGTTCAAATACAAATCCAGCTATATAATCTTTGGCGACATGCATTCATATTTTATTAGTTAAATCATACTTATAAACCATGACGGTGGTATAGTAGGTAATTAAATCACAAACGTTTTTTATTAACCGTATGTGTACGTGGCCTTTCGTCCTCCTCTCGAACGTCTTGTCACCTTGCTGCCGCAGACGGCTTACAGCGCAAGCTTGCGCAGGGCGCGGGGGCGTTCTTTTTGCCAAACGGTGGCGCCAATGAATCGTCCGTGAGCCCGTTCCCACGCAACCTCGCAGGTTCCCGCGCAAGCTTCCCGCCTGACTCGATGAAATCCCCCAAAATCCCAATGCTTACCGGCCTGCTATGAAAACCCTCACGGCCGGCGAGTCCTGCCTCGCATTTTCCCCTCCATCCCTGTAGCTTATCTTGTATGCTTCTCCCACAATCGCTAATGGCACCGGTCCGTCATCGTCGCTCAACCACTCCGCTGTCATCAGAGGACATCTCCAGCTGGGAGGCTACACCGCGGCGGCGGCGCAGTCCCCGGCGTAGTGTAGTGCGCGTGGCGTCCCTGTTGGGTGTGCGCGGAACACCCACCACACGCTCCGCCGCCGGTGCCCGTCGGCAGCTGTTGCCGGCCGCCGTTGCCGCCAAACCACCGTCGAAAGCCAGGGCCATCGCCCGCTCCGCCGCCGCGGCCGGAAGGCGGGAGGTGGCCGTCGTGGCCGCCACCCCACTGCCGGCCACTGTGGCCATCACCCGCTCCGCCACCGCGGCCCGAAGGCGAGACGTGGTGGTCGTGGCCGCCACCCCGTCGTCGGCCGCCGTGACCGCCAGCCCACCGTCGACCACCGGAGTCATCACCCGCTCCACCTCCGCCGCCCGAAGGCGGGAGGCGGAGGTGCATGCCCGCACATGCGTCAGCGACCTTGCGCGCTACACCGAGTTCGTGCGGGAGGAGGAGGAGCGCCTCGTAGAGCACGCAAAGAGCCTTACCGCCGCCGTGGCCGCGGCACACGCCGCCTCAAAGACGAGGAATCAGGAGATCTACAAAGAGAACCACTGCTTTGAGAGGGGTCGTCTGGAGCGGCAGAGGGCGTTCGAGACGAGCGTCGCTGAAGCTGCATTAGCGGCAGCACCGCATTGCGGTTGCCCAGCTCGTCGGTAGGCTCCTCCTCCGCCTCTTACTGAGCGTGCTCGGCAGAGGAGAGGCAGCCGGAAGTAGTACAAAGCCCCTCCGCGGTAGTAATAGTAGTAGTAGTAGTACTAGTAGTAGTAGTAGTAGTAGTAGTAGTAGTAGTAGTAGTAGTAGTAGTAGTAGTAGTAGTAGTAGTAGTAGTAGTATTTACGGGCTATTTTGTTCAGTTCATCTGACTACAAATGTAGTGGAACTGTACAACGTACTTAAAATTAGCTAGTATATAAAGTTGAACTAGCTATTTCAGTACGTGGTTGGCAACAATTGGGGAAAAGTTTGGTTGGTTCAGCTGTCGAGTTGAACTATTTGTATAAATTAAGAACGATTGATGTGACACCCAAGTTTTTATTGGATTTTTCAAAAGGTTTCATTTGACTTGAAGGGAGTGATTTAAATTTTTTCTTCAAGAGAACTCTCCCTCTCATATATTTTCTTTATGGCAAAAATTTTATTTGGATTCACCCAAGATCTGCCTTTGACCTTGGAGGTTCTTGCTCTCTTTTGGACTCAAGACAAAATGGTTTTTCATTTGGGAAAATAACCTTTGGTAAATCTTCTTGAATTATGCACTATGGCTTTTGGAAAGTCTTTTGCCACTTTCAATAATTCCTCCTTGCCATGGCATTAGTGCAAATGCTCTCTCCTAACCTTTCCCTCACCTTTGGACCATGATTTGCATCAAATCCAGCAAGTTGAACCTCCCCATGTGATCATTTCCATTCAAATTCTATTCAAATAAATTTCTGTCTTCTCTTCTAGCACTTGGAGGTTTACAAAGGAACTCCTCTTTCTGTTTTGATTTTTGGCCCCAAACTTCTTCCCCCTCCTAGTCCTTTGAACCCCCAACCTAGAACCATGAAGATCCACTGGTCTCCAGTTCAAAATTTTCAAACTACATCAGCTGCAAGTTTGGACCAGATTTGCCAAATTTGGTGAAATTCATTCAAAACCTTCTCCAAAAATTCCAAGTAAATTCATGCAGCCCCTGGGTGCTTTGAGTGATCATCTCACCAAGTTACAGCTCCAGAAAAATTTATCTCTTTACCAAAACCTACTGTCGAACACCTGCAGTGCATGGTCATGTCAAATTCAGATAAATTCAGAGATTCAGTTCAGTGGCTACTGTCGTTTTCTTCAGAACAGGGCATCGATCTCGCCAGTGCCATCGCGTCGCCTTGCTCCTCGTCCTCGCCCTCTTGTTCCTGCACCGCGCGAGTGCCTGGCACCTTGCGGGCGTCGGCGACGAGCAGCAGAAGATGCGCCGCCCCATGACCGACGCCGGCGGCGGCTTTGCGGACGCCAGCGGGAGACACGGCGCCGCCGACTCCACCCAGCGCCGCCCAAACCACCGGAGCCCGCCGCATGGCCGTCCACTCCCCCGAATGCGCGGCCGCACTCATCGTGAACCCCAGGGCGCGGAGCGCGCTCTCTGCCGCCGTTGAGCCCGTGCGGTCACCTCACCGTGGACAGACGCCATTACACCCAGGCCAGCCCCGTTCAGCTGCAAATCGAGTCCAGTAACAGCCACTGATGCTGCTCGACCGCTCAAACCCCCTGACAACCCACTGCTCCGCCGTAATCGCTCACCGGAGATTCTCCGTTCACGGCCACCCCGTCGAGCTGCCTATAAATAGGGGCCCCGAGCTTCAACTCGAGCACCCACCAGCCCTACACTTCCCCTAGAGCACGCCCAGCCACTGGAAGAGCCGCGAGGGGGTCTCCTTCCTCGACTCCGGCCGCCGCGATCCGCCACGGGATCCAGCCCGATTCGCCCCCGTGTGTGCTCCGCAGTCTCCATTCTCTTGCCAGTAGCCTCTCCTTGCATCCCTCGTTCTGACCCGCGCCTCAATTCGTACTTTGCAGCCCTCCACCGGAGTTCCCCAACCTCACCCGAACCGCCGTCCGCCGGAGATAGTGTCGCTGTCGACGTGGTGCTCCCCGTTGGACGAGTCCACCACCCACCGACGCGGAAGAAGACATTGAAGCTCTTGGTACCCTCCGTTTCTCCTAACTCGCCGTGGTTCGACGCCGGCGTCCACCGCCGTCTTCGGGCGCCGGCGAGCTTTCAAACCTGACATGCGGGCCCCGCGTGTCAGCCTCTGTTTTATTTCCCCGAATCGTTTTCTGTTGGCGCCTTCGGGCAAAATACGTCTTCTCTCTTGCGCTTGCGCATTTCCAAACGAACCGTTTTCTGTTTTCTCAGTTAAAACCCTGGAACTTTTCTGTTTCATTACAGAAAGGTCCCTGGACAGAAACCTTTATAACTTTTTAATGAAAAGGTATTTTTGAGTGATTCTTTTTCTGTCAATCTCCAAATTTTGTCTAGTTTTTATGGGATTTATTTGAAAAATATTTGGCAAAGTTTCTGTGCATGTGTTGGTTTTCACGTTAGTACCCCCGTTTCGTGATTGCCGTAGGTTCCGGGAGAGGGGACGGAGCCGCGAACTTCGCCGAGCTAGACTCCGACTTCTCCGAACCAGGCAAGCATGTTTGAACATTTGATATGGCAGATGTTTTGCATGTTCATGTGAAAGTTTGTGCGTGGCATGTGAGGGTCGATAAATACCTCGTTGCTTGTAAGGCAACGACCCGGTTGTTCCAAGGTTGCGATGACCTCTGATGAGAGGTGGCCTAATCATGTGGTGACATGAAGGGCAGCGAGGTGGTACTGTTGTAGCATGCCAGCCTTGTGTCATCCGACTTTCCCGACGTTAACATGGTTGGAGCCGTGTTATCGTCCCTTCCCCTTTCTGTGCTACCACATGTCTCATTGCCAGGATACGGTTTAGTAAGTTGGTAACCTCTTTCCGTGTACACACCAAACAGAGAGGCCGGGATGATGGTACCTTGGCCCAGGATTAAAGCCAGTCATTCGGTCAGGGGGCATGGGTGTTTCCGGTTGGGACCGAGAGGGGGGGCACCCCCTTATAGCGCGCGTATAGAAATTTGATCCCATGCTACGCGAGGTTGTAGCCTCCCCGACTCAGGGTTTTTCCTGAATGTTGCCGAGGGTGATCCCTGGCTTCGGATGGTTGAATTGGGTGTGTACTGGTTAGACGTGTTCCTTCCAGAACACCGTAGACGGAACTAGTCCCCGTGACTACTAAAATCCGTTGGCAGTGGTTAAGTACAAACTCTGCAGAGTCAATTCTTTCCAAATCATCGTATCCATGATCAGTAATGTAGACTTTACATCCAAATCTATCCGTGTGAAAATCTTGCCCCCGGTAAACAAGCTCAAGCGGTAAAATCTCAGTTTTATTGTTATTCCAGTTGATGGACTAACTTTATTTTGTGTCTCATGCTTGTGATAAATTATGTCTCCGAGCTATTGTATTAATGAGTTGTGATATAAGCCCTTTAGGTGACGTCGCGCAGACATCCGACTGTGGCGTGTACTCGTTTCTCACTTTCGATATAAGCCCTTTATGTGATGTCGCTCAGACGTCCGACTGCGGCATGCACTGTCTTTACTTTCTGTTATAAGCCCTTTATGTGGTGTCGCCCCGACGCCCGACTGCGGCATTGTATTTCCGCATTTTCCGCTCGAGGAGTCTTTCAGACACTCGTTTGGCACCTGTATTATTATTCCGCATTTTCCTCTCGAGGAGTCTTTCAGACACTCGTTTGGCACCAGTATTACTATTCTGCAGTTTCCGCTCGAGGCGTCATTCAGACCCTCGCTTGGCACCCAGTATTTATTATCTCTATGTCTGATCGCACTGGTTAACTTATTCATATGCTTCATGTTTGCGTTTGTTATACCTTATGTCCGAACTGTCTTGCGAGTACTTCATAGTACTCACCTGGCTTGTTGATTTGGCCAGATGTTGACGAAGGCGATCTCTTGGATGAAGAGTTTGATAGCGCGTCCGACGCCTAGAGGAGTCCCAGTCAGTCCTGCGCGATCCCGGATTTTGGTCACTTATGTTGTTTACGCTTCCGCCACCCGCAATAAGTCTTCTCGAGCCTCACTCCGACGCTCGAAGAGCTATAGTCTTCTGGAGTCATATCACTCGCCCCGCGGTGATATCTCCACCACCGTTTTTTTTCGTGAGTTAGTAGTTTGCCACCCTACCCGCCGTATTGTTTTATCGGCGTGCATGTAATAAATTGTTGGGCAGTCCCTGCTCAACCTTGTATTATATTTAGTACTCCTGGTATTTTTCTTCTGTGACCAATGTTTTGTCTATCAGTGAGAAGGAATTCTTCCTCACTGGTCCGTAAAAGGGATTGGTTTCTCAATAATTATTTTTATTGAAAAACCGGTCGTGACAAGCTTGGTATCAGAGCCAGGCTGACTGTAGGAAGCCACTAGGTGCGATCGCTAATCGGTTATTAGCGTCTTTTGTGCTTTTTCAGCATTTTGCAATTGTAGCTATTTCTGTTGGTCATCATAAATTTATGACATGACTACTCAGAATTTTTGCCTACTTTTGTAGATGGCTGGCAGCGGCTGTGAGAATCGAGTGTTCACCAACGTGCCCGAGGGGTTTGTCAAGCTCCTCGTCTCCATCACCAAGCTCGCGATCGGGCCAGCAGCTCGCCCGGAGTTCACCCTCTATCAGCACAAGCTCAGTGACGACGTGTCTATGCACCAAGCCGTGGTGCAGTTCAGGGGAGGACGATCTGCTGCTCGCCATTTCCGTTTTACGGGAAGGGCCATGCCTACGGAGAGGCATGCCATGCAGATGGCTGCCCGTGAGGCGATAGCTCGCCTTCGGGACATCCTTCCTACGATGAAGACTCGTCGCTACCGCTACCTCCCATGCCATGTGCCATACACCAGCCACCATGCGTTTGCCTGCCATCGGGGAGAAAGAGACGAAGCCATCGAGATGGTTGTGGAGTATCTCAAGGCTCTGGAGGAGTCTTTCGACAACCTCGTAGATGATCTTGTGGCGGCTCGCATGGACTTAGTCCGGAGCAGTCCTGCCAGCAGGAAGGAGCTTCTCCACACGGCGCCGCCTCTGACATTCGTCTCGTCTTCAGCCTCGTATGCACCGGCCGTTTTGGCCACTGCTCGCCGTCTGCCTACCACTGAGGAGTTCGACCGAGTCATCGCCCCTACTCCAGTCAGAGCCGCACCGCCTGCCGCACACGCTCTACCACCAGTCGCCCCCGCACCATCACCGCAGCGCAGCGTCGCACGCCAGGAGCCAGCTAGAGAGGAGGAGGTTGATTCTCCTGGACCGCTGAGCCTTGCCATCGGCAAGGGGAAGGAGATCCTCACCATCTCCGACTGAGAGCACCGAGTAGCCGCGTGTTATGTCTGCTTGTATGATGTGTTGTTCTTATCTGTACGCTAGTTTGTATTGGGGTGTTTTGCTGCCTTCCGGAGTAGTACGCTAGTTTTAATAACATGTCAGGTTTGTGTACGCACAACCTGAGTGCTGTATCTTGTATTTGCTTTCGCATGGAAGATTTGTGTTAAGCACTTCTCTTCCATGAAAAATCATTTGTGTTGCCTTTGCAAGAGTTTCCTCGTGCTACACAGTTTTTCTCATGGGTTTTGCAACTAATACCCCAGACTGGAAAAATGTCTCGCCCATGGACTCGCTCCATGCCCAATCAGCCAGAAGAGGTTTACGGGACACAGACCAGCAACAATTTCACTCAGGGTCAGTCCAGCCAACAAGACAGCGAAGCAGCACTGTCTCAAGTATGCCGTCTCTTCGAGCAGAGTCAGCAACAACACCAAGAGATGATGAACCATGTCATCAACATGGGAAATCACCGTGAACACTATCAACCACATTCCAAGTTATCCGAGTTGCAGAAGACTCGCCCCTCAACTTTTGCTCACACCGATAGGCCGCTGGAAGCCGATGATTGGCTTCGTGAGATTGAAAGGAAACTGATTATTGCTCAATGCTCAGATCATGAGAAAGTGCTTTATGCACCACACTACCTTACTGGAGCAGCCGCAGCATGGTGGGAGAACTTCCTACACATGCATCCCAGGGAACACAACATCACCTGGGAAGAGTTCAAGGAAGGTTTCCGTGGGGCACACATCCCCAGGAGCATTCTAAAGATCAAGAAGAGAGAGTTTGATGACCTGAAACAAAGAGGCATGTCAGTGACAGAGTACAATGGTCAGTTCACCCAGCTGTCTCGTTATGCCTACGACGAGCACATGACAGAAAACAAGAAGATGGAAAAATTCCTGGACGGCCTGGCACCAGCATTAAGATGCCAACTGATTGTACACACCTTTCCGGATTTTAAGACGCTGGTGGACAAGGCCATCACCTTGGAAAATGAGCGCCGTAGTCTGGAAGATATCCGCAAGCGGAAGAGGGACAAGACGACTCTTGCCCGCAACAACCGAGGCAAGGCTGAGGTCCCAAGGACAGACACAAGGAGATCCACGACCACTGAGCCAAGACCCGTCGGACATTTTCATGCCAGAGACAAGGAGTTCACATACCGTCCGGGAGTCACCTGCTATGCTTGTGGTCAGCAAGGGCATTATGCTAAACAGTGCCCGAAGCCAAGAGACTCGGCACCCAAGCCGAACAATGGTGGGAACAATCCCGCCCCCAAGCGCAACAACTTCAACCCCAACAACAACCACAGGAAGGGTCACTTGAACCATGTGACCAGGGAAGAAGCGCAGAATGCCCCAGACATCGTGCTCGGTACGTTCCCTGTCAACACAGTACCTGCCACGGTTTTGTTTGATTCTGGAGCTTCCCATTCGTTCGTTTCGAAGAGTTTTGTTTCGCAACAGGGTTTTTCGATACTCCCCTTGGAAAAATCTATGATCATCAAGTCCCCCGGAAACAAGCAATTTGCTCAGGGTTACTGCCAAGGAGTGGTCATTGAGTTCGAAGGACTACCATTCCACGCAAATCTCATCGTGTTGGAAAGTAAAGAACTGGATGTCATTTTAGGAATGGACTGGTTAACCACCAACAAAGGATTCATCGACTGTTTCAATCGGACAGTGATTCTCACTCACCATCACGGCAAGACAATAAGAGTTTCCGCTCAAGAAAGGCCACGATCACAGAAACCAAAACTGAACAAGATGGACATCGCAGAATTAAGAAAAGTGCCAGTGGTATGCGAGTTCCCTGATGTGTTCCCGGAAGAACTACCAGGTATGCCACCAGACCGAGAGATCGAATTCAGCATTGAATTAGCACCTGGCATCGCACCCATTTATAAGAAGCCGTATAGAATGGCACCCTCAGAATTGGTGGAGTTAAAGAAGCAGATAAAAGAATTATTGGACAAGGGGTTTATACGAGCCAGCTCCTCACCATGGGGTTCGCCCGTATTGTTCGCCAAGAAGAAGGATGGGACACTGAGACTATGCATAGACTATCAAGCCCTCAATATGGTCACCATCAAAAACAAATACCCGATGCCACGGATAAATGATTTGTTTGACCAGCTCGCACAAGCTAAAGTATTTTCAAAGATTGACTTGAGATCAGGATACCATCAACTGAAGGTACGAACAAAGGATATCCCCAAGACAACATTCACTTCCAGATATGGGCTATACGAGTTCACTGTGATGCCTTTTGGTCTAACAAACGCCCCCGCATACTTCGTCCACCTCATGAACAAAGTGTTCATGAAATTCATGGACAAATTTGTGGTGGTATTCATTGACGATATTCTAGTTTACTCAAAGACACCCGAAGAGCATGCTGAGCACCTCAGAATTGTTTTGGGAGAATTGAGGAAACATCAGTTGTACGCCAAATTTAGCAAATGCGAATTTTGGCTAAGACAAGTTGGGTTCTTGGGCCATATTTTGAACCAAGAAGGCGTGGCCGTAGACCCAGAAAAAGTCAAGGCCATACTAGACTGGAAGCCACCCGCGAATGTTACAGATGTGCGGAGTTTCCTAGGAATGGCCGGGTATTACAGGAGGTTTATTGAAGGATTCTCCACTGTGGCAAAACCTATAACACAGTTACTCAAGAAGGACAAGAAATTTGTATGGACAGAAGCATGCGAGCAGAGCTTCCAAGAACTCAAGAAAAAGCTGACAACCGCACCAGTCTTAACTGTGCCAGACATACACAAGAGTTTTGAAGTATATTGTGACGCGTCCCGAAAAGGTCTCGGATGTGTACTAATGCAAGACGGCAAGGTTGTCGCATATGCCTCCAGGCAACTGCGAAAACACGAGGAAAATTACCCAACACATGACCTGGAGCTAGCAGCAGTTATACATGCACTCAAGGAGTGGAGGCACTTTCTGTTGGGAAATCGCTGTGAAATATATACGGACCATAAAAGCCTCAAATATATCTTCACACAGCCAGAGCTAAATTTACGCCAACGACGCTGGTTGGAACTGGTCAAAGACTATGACGTCGGCATCCACTACCACCCTGGAAAAGCAAATGTAGTGGCCGATGCCCTTAGTCGAAACCCCAGCCCGGACAGTGACGGTCAGCAAAACTTGAGGCCTGAGTTTCAGCGAGAGTTCACTCGGCTCAACATGATGTTAGTCTCCGAGGGCACCGTATCGAACCTGGAGATACAACCCACCCTAGTGGAACAAATCAAGAAGGCTCAACAGGGGCATCCCAGTATCGAAGGCATAAAGAAGAAAATGAACCGTAGTAAGACTTCAGAATTCGTCACGGACAGTGAAGGAACATTGTGGTACCGAAACAGACTTTGCGTACCTAACATTGAGGAACTCAAGCAACAGATCTTGACGGAAAGCCACACCGCTCCATACTCGATACATCCTGGAGGAACCAAAATGTACAAGGACATCCAGGAAAGATTTTGGTGGCACGGTATGAAAAGAGATATAGCCACATTTGTTGCTTGTTGCGATTCATGCCAGCATATCAAGGCCGAGCATCAAAAGCCAGCAGGGCTACTCCAGCCAAATATAATACCGGAGTGGAAATGGGATGAAATCGGAATGGACTTCATTGTCGGATTACCCCGATCATAGCGGGGAAATGACGCCATCTGGGTCATCACAGACCGACTAACCAAGGTTGCTCACTTCATTCCCGTAAAGACTACCTACTCCACACAAAGACTGGCAAAACTCTATCTCTCCCGTATAGTTTGCTTGCATGGAGTCCCGAAGACTATAATATCAGATCGAGGCACCCAATTCGTCTCCAAATTTTGGGAACACCTACAACAAGCTCTGGGCACACGACTGGCTTTCAGTACAGCATACCACCCTCAGACAGATGGACAAACAGAACGTGTAAACCAAATCCTAGAGGATATGCTAAGAGCCTGTGTGCTCACCTATGGATCCAGTTGGGAAGAGAGTTTGCCCTATGCCGAATTTGCGTACAACAACAGTTACCAAGCCAGCTTGCAAATGGCACCCTTTGAAGCATTGTACGGACGGAGGTGTCGTACCCCATTGAATTGGTCAGAAACAGGTGACAGCCGTATCTTCGGCCCAGATATGCTTAAGGAGGCCGAGGAAAAGGTTAAACAAATCAGGGACAGACTCAAGACAGCACAGAGCCGACAAAAGAGCTACTATGATCAGAAGCATCGTGAGGTCAGCTTTGAACCTGGTGATTCCGTATACCTCCGAGTATCTCCTATGAGGGGTCTGCAACGGTTCAAAATAAAGGGGAAACTAGCCCCAAGATTTATTGGACCATTTTGTGTGAAGGCACGAAGAGGCACGGTAGCCTACCAACTAGACCTGCCCAAAGAGCTGTCAGACGTCCATGACGTATTCCACGTCTCGCAGTTGAGGAAATGTGTGAGTAACCCGGAGAAACATGTACCTCATGAGGACATTGATATGCAACCAGATGTCACCTACAGAGAAAGGCCAGTAAAGATTTTAGAAGAGTCTGAACGGAGGACCCGTCAGAAAATGACAAAAAATTTCAGGGTCCAGTGGAGCAACCACACTGAGGATGAAGCCACATGGGAAAGGGAGGATTTCCTCCGAGCAGAGTATCCATATCTATTTGAGGATCAGCAGAAATCTCGAGGATGAGATTTTTCCTAAGGGGGTAGGTGTTGTGACACCCAAGTTTTTATTGGATTTTTCAAAAGGTTTCATTTGACTTGAAGGGAGTGATTTAAAAAATTTCTTCAAGAGAACTCTCCCTCTCATATATTTTCTTTATGGCAAAAATTTTATTTGGATTCACCCAAGATCTGCCTTTGACCTTGGAGGTTCTTGCTCTCTTTTGGACTCAAGACAAAATGGTTTTTCATTTGGGAAAATAACCTTTGGTAAATCTTCTTGAATTATGCACTATGGCTTTTGGAAAGTCTTTTGCCACTTTCAACAATTCCTCCTTGCCATGGCATTAGTGCAAATGCTCTCTCCTAACCTTTCCCTCACCTTTGGACCATGATTTGCATCAAATCCAGCAAGTTGAACCTCCCCATGTGATCATTTCCATTCAAATTCTATTCAAATAAATTTCTGTCTTCTCTTCTAGCACTTGGAGGTTTACAAAGGAACTCCTCTTTCTGTTTTGATTTTTGGCCCCAAACTTCTTCCCCCTCCTAGTCCTTTGAACCCCCAACCTAGAACCATGAAGATCCACTGGTCTCCAGTTCAAAATTTTCAAACTACATCAGCTGCAAGTTTGGACCAGATTTGCCAAATTTGGTGAAATTCATTCAAAACCTTCTCCAAAAATTCCAAGTAAATTCATGCAGCCCCTGGGTGCTTTGAGTGATCATCTCACCAAGTTACAGCTCCAGAAAAATTTATCTCTTTACCAAAACCTACTGTCGAACACCTGCAGTGCATGGTCATGTCAAATTCAGATAAATTCAGAGATTCAGTTCAGTGGCTACTGTCGTTTTCTTCAGAACAGGGCATCGATCTCGCCAGTGCCATCGCGTCGCCTTGCTCCTCGTCCTCGCCCTCTTGTTCCTGCACCGCACGAGTGCCTGGCACCTTACGGGCGTCGGCGACGAGCAGCAGAAGGTGCGCCGCCCCGTGACCGACGCCGGCGGCGGCTTTGCGGACGCCAGCGGGAGACACGGCGCCGCCGACTCCACCCAGCGCCGCCCAAACCACCGGAGCCCGCCGCGTGGCCGTCCACTCCCCCGAATGCGCTGCCGCACTCGTCGTGAACCCCAGGGCGCGGAGCGCGCTCTCTGCCGCCGTTGAGCCCGTGCGGTCACCTCACCGTGGACAGACGCCATTACACCCAGACCAGCCTGTTCAGCTGCAAATCGAGTCCAGTAACAGCCACTGATGCTGCTCGACCGCTCAAACCCCCTGACAACCCACTGCTCCGCCGTAATCGCTCGCCGTAGATTCTCCGTTCACGGCCACCCCGTCGAGCTGCCTATAAATAGGGGCCCCGAGCTTCAACTCGAGCACCCACCAGCCCTACACTTCCCCTAGAGCACGCCCAGCCACTGGAAGAGCCGCGAGGGGGTCTCCTTCCTCGACTCCGGCCGCCGTGATCCGCCACGGGATCCAGCCCGATTCGCCCCCGTGTGTGCTCCGCAGTCTCCATTCTCTTGCCAGTAGCCTCTCCTTGCATCCCTCGTTCTAACCCGCGCCTCAATTCGTACTTTGCAGCCCTCCACCGGAGTTCCCCAACCTCACCCGAACCGCCGTCCGCCGGAGATAGTGTCGTCGTCGACGTGGTGCTCCCCGTTGGACGAGTCCACCACCCACCGACGCGGAAGAAGACACTGAAGCTCTTGGTACCCTCCGTTTCTCCTAACTCGCCGTGGTTCGACGCCGGCGTCCACCGCCGTCTTCGGGCGCCGGCGAGCTTTCAAACCTGACATGCGGGCCCCGCGTGTCAGCCTCTGTTTTATTTCCCCGAATCATTTTCTGTTGGCGCCTTCGGGCAAAATACGTCTTCTCTCTTGCGCTTGCGCATTTCCAAACGAACCGTTTTCTGTTTTCTCAGTTAAAACCCTGGAACTTTTCTGTTTCATTACAGAAAGGTCCCTGGACAGAAACCTTTATAACTTTTTAATGAAAAGGTATTTTTGAGTGATTCTTTCTCTGTCAATCTCCAAATTTTGTCTAGTTTTTATGGGATTTATTTGAAAAATATTTGGCAAAGTTCCTGTGCATGTGTTGGTTTTCACGTTAGTACCCCCGTTTCGTGATTGCCGTAGGTTCCGGGAGAGGGGACGGAGCCGCGAACTTCGCCGAGCTAGACTCCGACTTCTCCGAACCAGGCAAGCATGTTTGAACATTTGATATGGCAGATGTTTTGCATGTTCATGTGAAAGTTTGTGCGTGGCATGTGAGGGTCGATAAATACCTCGTTGCTTGTAAGGCAACGACCCGGTTGTTCCAAGGTTGCGATGACCTCTGATGAGAGGTGGCCTAATCATGTGGTGACATGAAGGGCAGCGAGGTGGTACTGTTGTAGCATGCCAGCCTTGTGTCATCCGACTTTCCCGACGTTAACATGGTTGGAGCCGTGTTATCGTCCCTTCCCCTTTCCGTGCTACCACATGTCTCATTGCCAGGATACGGTTTAGTAAGTTGGTAGCCTCTTTCCGTGTACACACCAAACAGAGAGGCCGGGATGATGGTACCTTGGCCCAGGATTAAAGCCAGTCATTCGGTCAGGGGGCATGGGTGTTTCCGGTTGGGACCGAGAGGGGGGGCACCCCCTTATAGCGCGCGTATAGAAATTTGATCCCATGCTACGCGAGGTTGTAGCCTCCCCGACTCAGGGTTTTTCCTGAATGTTGCCGAGGGTGATCCCTGGCTTCGGATGGTTGAATTGGGTGTGTACTGGTTAGACGTGTTCCTTCCAGAACACCGTAGACGGAACTAGTCCCCGTGACTACTGAAATCCGTTGGCAGTGGTTAAGTACAAACTCTGCAGAGTCAATTCTTTCCAAATCATCGTATCCATGATCAGTAATGTATACGTTACATCCAAATCTATCCGTGTGAAAATCTTGCCCCCGGTAAACAAGCTCAAGCGGTAAAATCTCAGTTTTATGGTTATTCCAGTTGATGGACTAACTTTATTTTGTGTCTCATGCTTGTGATAAATTATGTCTCCGAGCTATTGTATTAATGAGTTGTGATATAAGCCCTTTACGTGACGTCGCGCAGACATCCGACTGTGGCGTGTACTCGTTTCTCACTTTCGATATAAGCCCTTTATGTGATGTCGCTCAGACGTCCGACTGCGGCATGCACTGTCTTTACTTTCTGTTATAAGCCCTTTATGTGGTGTCGCCCCGACGCCCGACTGCGGCATTGTATTTCCGCATTTTCCGCTCGAGGAGTCTTTCAGACACTCGTTTGGCACCTGTATTATTATTCCGCATTTTCCTCTCGAGGAGTCTTTCAGACACTCGTTTGGCACCAGTATTACTATTCTGCAGTTTCCGCTCGAGGCGTCATTCAGACCCTCGCTTGGCACCCAGTATTTATTATCTCTATGTCTGATCGCACTGGTTAACTTATTCATATGCTTCATGTTTGCGTTTGTTATACCTTATGTCCGAACTGTCTTGCGAGTACTTCATAGTACTCACCTGGCTTATTGATTTGGCCAGATGTTGACGAAGGCGATCTCTTGGATGAAGAGTTTGATAGCGCGTCCGACGCCTAGAGGAGTCCCAGTCAGTCCTGCACGATCCCGAATTTTGGTCACTTATGTTGTTTACGCTTCCGCCACCCGCAATAAGTCTTCTCGAGCCTCACCCTGACGCTCGAAGAGCTATAGTCTTCTGGAGTCATATCACTCGCCCCGCGGTGATATCTCCACCACCGTTTTTTTTCGTGAGTTAGTAGTTTGCCACCCTACCCGCCGTATTGTTTTATCGGCGTGCATGTAATAAATTGTTGGGCAGTCCCTGCTCAACCTTGTATTATATTTAGTACTCCTGGTATTTTTCTTCTGTGACCAATGTTTTGTCTATCAGTGAGAAGGAATTCTTCCTCACTGGTCCGTAAAGGGATTGGTTTCTCAATAATTATTTTTATTGAAAAACCGGTCGTGACAACTGATTAATCTATGAATGAAATCTATGCTTAATTACTGAATTTTAGTTGCAAAAATTAGATACTGCTAGTGAATTTTAGCTTCATATTTTGACAAATCACACTGTTACAAGGATTGACAAATCTTACCAAATTGTTTGTACGTGGTTGCACACGGGTCATCCAAAACAACCGTTTGCATTAAAGGGATGCACAAATTATGCGCTGCTCTCACTTGGCATACGGGTGTTCAATCTAAAACGTATGCGATCAAGAGCTACAGAAATCCTGCTCGGCACATTTTCTCTTGGCTTCCTGGGGAAGCTGTCGGTTTGCATACGGGTGTTCTAACTAAAACGTTTGCGATGAGTGTTTTATATTTAAAAAGCAAATTAAACAGCGGCTTGGGCGCCATTAATGGAGAGGATGCGAGCAAGGCGGGCGGCCATGGAAGTCAAAGGGCTCGCTTCCCAGTGAGCCTGCGCAGCGTATAGCTCACACGCTTCCTGGTGAGCTTGCGCACTCGAGGATAGCTTGCACGCCTCTCGGTCAGCCTGCGCACCGGACGACGCTCGCACGCCTCCCATTCAGTCAAGGTCAAGCAGCTATCCGCACGACACCTCCTACAGCCATTAAAACCAAGACACGTGGCATCACGTGAATGGTTAACAAAATTTTGGATTTACTAGAATTTAAAAACCAGGCATATCAATGTTTTACCGGCAATCAACGGTGCCCTGGTGTTTGAAATTCATTCCCATTTCTTGCATGGGACCTAAGCATGCACCCAAGGACACAGATTTGATTTTTCGACCAATTTATATGCACTGGAGCATGTGCATGTAGTTCAAATTTGAATTATGCACATAAATGCATTGAAAACTTAGTTAATGCATCAAAATGTCCAAACGAACCCCAAAAAATCACAAAAAATTCAGACAACACTCCTGTTGTTCTATGTTGACACGAGAAAAAAATTGAAAGCAATAAGAGGCAATGGATATCGTTTCGTCCCCAAAGGTGGGACGTTCCCTACCGAAAACCATCATGCTTGTTGTGAGAAGCTCCAGTTTGTGAGAAGCATATACCCAAACCTGCCCCAAATGGGACAAAATCTGTACCACGACATGTTGATGCCGCTCCATGATAGCATGCCAAGTTTCATGAATTTCAGACGAGTTTTGGATTTACTATAATTTAAAAACCAGGCATCTCAATGTTTTGCCGGCAATCAACGGTGCCCTTGTGTTTGAAATTCATTCCCATTTCTTGCATGGGACATAAGCATGCACCCAAGGACACGGATTTGATTTTTCGACCAATTTATATGCACTGGAGCATTCTTGTAGTTCAAATTTGAATTATGCACATAAATGCATTGAAAACTCAGTTAATGCATAAAAATGTCCAAACGAACAGTGAAAAATCACAAAAATTCACATAACACTCCTGTTGTTCTATGTTGACACGAGAAATAAAATTGAAAGCAATAAGAGGCAATGTATATCGTTTCGTCCCCAAAGGTGGGATGTTCCCTACCGAAAACCATCATGCTTGTTGTGAGAAGCTCCGGTTTGTGAGAAGCATATACCCAAACCTGCCCCAAATGGGACAAAATTTGTACCACGGCATGTTGATGCCGCTCCATGATAGCATGCCAAGTTTCATGAATTTCAGACGAGTTTTGGATTTACTATAATTTAAAAACCAGGCATCTCAATGTTTTGCCGGAAATCAACGGTGCCCTGGTGTTTGAAATTCATTCCCATTTCTTGCATGGGACCTAAGCATGCACCCAAGGACACAGATTTGATTTTTCAACCAATTTATATGCACTGGAGCATGTGCATGTAGTTCAAATTTGAATTATGCACATAAATGCATTGAAAACTCAGTTAATGCATAAAAATGTCCAAACGAACCCCGAAAATCACAAAAATTCACACAACACTCCTGTTGTTCTATGTTGACACGAGAAAAAAATTGAAAGCAATAAGAGGCAATGGATATCGTTTCGTCCCCAAAGGTGGGACGTTCCCTACCGAAAACCATCATGCTTGTTGTGAGAAGCTCCGGTTTGTGAGAAGCATATACCCAAACCTGCCCCAAATGGGACAAAATTTGTACCACGGCATGTTGATGCCGCTCCATGATAGCATGCCAAGTTTCATGAATTTCAGACGAGTTTTGGATTTACTAGAATTTAAAAACCAGGCATCTCAATGTTTTGCCGGCAATCAACGGTGCCCTGGTGTTTGAAATTCATTCCCATTTCTTGCATGGGACCTAAGCATGCACCCAAGGACACAGATTTGATTTTTCAACCAATTTATATGCACTGGAGCATGTGCATGTAGTTCAAATTTGAATTATGCACATAAATGCATTGAAAACTCAGTTAATGCATAAAAATGTCCAAACGAACCCCGAAAAATCACAAAAATTCACACAACACTCCTGTTGTTCTATGTTGACACGAGAAAAAAATTTGAAAGCAATAAGAGGCAATGGATATCGTTTCGTCCCCAAAGGTGGGACGTTCCCTACCGAAAACCATCATGCTTGTTGTGAGAAGCTCCGGTTTGTGAGAAGCATATACCCAAACCTGCCCCAAATGGGACAAAATTTGTACCACGGCATGTTGATGCCGCTCCATGATAGCATGCCAAGTTTCATGAATTTCAGACGAGTTTTGGATTTACTAGAATTTAAAAACCAGGCATCTCAATGTTTTGCCGGCAATCAACGGTGCCCTGGTGTTTGAAATTCATTCCCATTTCTTGCATGGGACCTAAGCATGCACCCAAGGACACAGATTTGATTTTTCAACCAATTTATATGCACTGGAGCATGTGCATGTAGTTCAAATTTGAATTATGCACATAAATGCATTGAAAACTCAGTTAATGCATAAAAATGTCCAAACGAACCCCGAAAAATCACAAAAATTCACACAACACTCCTGTTGTTCTATGTTGACACGAGAAAAAATTTGAACGCAATAAGAGGCAATGGATATCGTTTCGTCCGCAAAGGTGGGACGTTCCCTACCGAAAACCATCATGCTTGTTGTGAGAAGCTCCGTTTGTGAGAAGCATATACCCAAACCTGCCCCAAATGGGACAAAAATTTACCACGGCATGTTGATGCCGCTCCATGATAGCATGCCAAGTTTCATGAATTTCAGACGAGTTTTGGATTTACTAGAATTTAAAAACCAGGCATCTCAATGTTTTGCCGGCAATCAACGGTGCCCTGGTGTTTGAAATTCATTCCCATTTCTTGCATGGGACCTAAGCATGCACCCAAGGACACAGATTTGATTTTTCAACCAATTTATATGCACTGGAGCATGTGCATGTAGTTCAAATTTGAATTATGCACATAAATGCATTGAAAACTCAGTTAATGCATAAAAATGTCCAAACGAACCCCAAAAATCACAAAAATTCACACAACACTCCTGTTGTTCTATGTTGACACGAGAAAAAATTGAAAGCAATAAGAGGCAATGGATATCGTTTCGTCCCCAAAGGTGGGACGTTCCCTACCGAAAACCATCATGCTTGTTGTGAGAAGCTCCGGTTTGTGAGAAGCATATACCCAAACCTGCCCCAAATGGGACAAAAATTTACCACGGCATGTTGATGCCGCTCCATGATAGCATGCCAAGTTTCATGAATTTCAGACGAGTTTTGGATTTACTAGAATTTAAAAACCAGGCATCTCAATGTTTTGCCGGCAATCAACGGTGCCCTGGTGTTTGAAATTCATTCCCATTTCTTGCATGGGACCTAAGCATGCACCCAAGGACACAGATTTGATTTTTCAACCAATTTATATGCACTGGAGCATGTGCATGTAGTTCAAATTTGAATTGTTCACCTGAAATGGCTAGAAAACCAATTTAATGTATAAAATGTTCAAACGAACCCTGAATAATTCCAATTCTTTTACGACACACATATAGTTGCATGTTCACTCCAGATAAAAGGTCTAGCAATCCAAACACCGTCCATTGCCGCTGTGACCCCATTATGTAATTCAAATCAAGATGAAAAATCAAGTAGATCGCACACAGTTTATTATCAGCAACCGTGTGAGATGCAACACAAAATATCCTGGAGTACCGTCGGTGTATAGTACGCCCATGGCTTACACGAGAAGGTGCATCGGCTACAGTTCACAGCCGGCGTCTAAAGCACACTAGCTTGCTCCCCAAATATCATTTCACTGTTCAATCGTCGCCGGTGAAAGATGGGCACGTGGACCCGCGTCATGAGGGCAACTTCGGTGGCCCACTCCGGCGAGAGCGCGGCCGCAGCCGCCATGCGCGTGCTAACAAGGTGCATGAGCGCGGCCGCAATCTGCTACCGGGTGGCAAAGGCAGCCCAAATGGCCGATGTTGCTTCTCAGGTGGCGGCAGCAACATCTGCCTCGGGGATAGCAACTGGCGAGAGCGGCACATCAGCTGTCCATTTCGCAGCGGCGGCCTTAGTCCTGATGGAGGCCAGCCACGACCATGTCGAGGCCGCCCACGCCTAGCTCCTGGCGGTCACCGCACAAATCAAACGAAGCTTCTCCGACAATGGTCGGCAACCCACGGTCGAAGAGCTGGCAATCGCCGAGCGCGTTCGAGCAGCCGTTCGTTCCTCGGCCGCATACCTTGCAACGACGGAGCCCGTCCAAGCCCAGATCACGTCTGCCCACTCCCAGCTTGTGGCGGCCTTTTCCAAAGAGATGGCGGACGCGGATGGTGAGATGCTTGCTGAGTATGGTGCGATGGATGCCATGGAGCCCCTTGCCCAGGAGATCGTCGGGCACGAGCTGGACATGGAGGCGGCGGCGGAGATCGACGAGCACGAGCCGTAGTAGTACTCTTTGTTTTGTTTAATTAAGAGCGCTGGTCTTTAATTTGTTAGAGTAATGTTTAGGTCAGCTAGCTCTGTTTAATTGCTGAACTTGCTCGATTAAGAAGTGTGGGTGTGCAGTAGTCTCCTTTGTGTACCCAAATTATGCAATGACGTGGATGACCACTGTAACCATGGAAATTTGAACCAAAACTTTTGACGTTCAAACTCATCACACATGGGTTAAGCTATCTAAATCGTTTGTGATGTCCGCATATCGTACACAGTTCTGAATAAGGGACCGTGTCTGATGACACTTTGCGCGCCAGTTTTTTCGCTGAAGCGATTCCAAATTTTCAGCTTCCGCGGAAATATCTACCTCCCCGCCCCCTCCCCCTTACCAAAAGCCACATTTCCCCTCTTTCTGGCTTCCTTTCCAAGTTGAAACCTTCACTCCTTGCTTGCAGCGCCGCCTCCTCGTCGGCGACCCTCCTTCACGCTGCTCGGCCTCCTCTATCCAGGCAGGTAATCCACACCCGACCCCCATCCTCCACCTCCTTCCACATTCCACATGCCCCGACCGCCGGCGCGAGCGCGACACCTTCCACCCAAATCACCGACCCCTCCACCAAATAAGCGCCGGCCTAAGCCATGGTGCACGCAGTATAGCCAGGACCTCAAGGAGCATTTGGTGGCGGAGAAGAAAATCGAGGCCGCACGCGCGGATGAGGTCGCGATGGCTGACATTCATGCCGACCCCTAGATCTTGAAGGAGCACCTTGCCATTTGCTAGCTACACCGGTTAAGCATGCTTGGTTTACCCGTTGCGTGTGCTGCTCCTGCCTTTCCTTCACAAGTTCTAGTGAATTGTGCTATCTAATTTTACCATGCAATCTGTTGCTCTAGTGTATATGTTCTATATGTCGTGCAGTGTGGTGCTCACTTATTAACTGTTTTGTTAATTAGTTTTCGTCTTCAGTTAACTGTTTGGTTCAATTCTGCAAATGTGATGTTCAATTCTTCAGGCTGCAATTTTGTATTGTCTTCCATGTGATAAATAAATCGAATTTATCTTTACAAAATTGTGGGTGCATTCTATTATTGTATACCATGTGAGGAATAAATTGAATTTGGCTGTAGTAAATACATGAGAAACAAATACAATTGCTACAATTGGCTGTAGTTAACTGTTTGGTTAACTGTCTGATCTTCTATTAGGAGTATGTTATATTGTGCAATGTGGTGCTCAGTTAATGTTTGGTTCATTTGTTGTGGTGTTTAGTTAACTACTTGGTTCAATTCTGCAATGCAATGTCCAATTATCGTGGGTAGAATTTTGTATTGTTGTGCATGTGAGGAATAAATCGAATTTGGCTGCACTTAATACATGAGAAACATATACAAGTGCTATATTTCCTAGTTCTTAATCATGCTTGGTTTGGGTAAATGGGTTTTCCGTGTGGCTTGAATTAATCTGATGAATCTGCAATGTGCTTATTTTTCATCAACATATTTTACTGATAGCATGCGAACCCTTACTTAACCTGATGACTAACTACCTTATATGTGTTGCAGGGAAACAATGGGAAGCACTGAGGTTTACAATCGAGGTTAGCACGTGCATGGTCCGTTGTCTAATAGCACATTATTGTGCAATTGCAGGAACCATTCTAATATTTTGGTTTTTAACAATTTGGTCTTGCACATGTAGGTCCTGCTGTCAGAGGTTTTGACCCACTGTTCGACCCTTTTTGCATATGGGGAAATGAGTTGTCCATGAATATCAATCAAATCAAGAAACTCAGAAAGATTGTTAGGATAAAGAAATTAGCGACAAAAAACAACAAGATCTTTGTCTGCACAATGAAGAAGACATCAGTTCACTACAAGATGGTACTAACTATTATACCTTGCTTTTTTATTCATTTGCCCCATTTCCAATATAGAGAAGATATTTATGCACATCCTTGTTTTCAGGCCTTTCCAAAGCAGTTCACTGATGATTACCTCTCAAACCACCTCTATGGTCAGGAGGCGAGGAAGGTTTTCATACAACACCCACAGTTCAATATTGAAGTGTTCCTGAAGAGGACGAAGGACGGACAGTCAATCATCCACAGGCACTGGCCTAAAGTTGCAAAGACCTTCAACATGAATGAAGGCTCAATATTCGCCTTCCACTTCAGCAGTTTTCCACATGAGATGCATCTGTCTATATACCGTCTATGATGCTAATTTTGAAAGGTTCTACATGTTGCATGTGGAACTTGCTGCTGGTGCAGTTGTGTAATGGGGTAGCTGAGTGCTGAAGCTATATCATGTTGTACTCTGATGTATTTTAATTATGAAATTCTGCTTCCTTAATATGGAAATGAACTATATTGTGTACTTAATATGAAATGTCAATTAGATTAATAAATGGATTATGAATAATCGGATAATTAGCCTGCTAATGGCGAATTTGCCTGCTAATTGGGTTTTGCTATTACAAACGGTTGTTGAAAAAATACCGTGGGCGATGGCCTCAGGCAACGCACACAGTTTCTAGGAATAAACCGTGTTGGATCAATGAACAATCACACATGACTTTCTCTTGAAAACTGTTTGCGTTAGGCCACCTTGCGCAAACGTTTACCACATAAAATCTGTGTGTGATGGACTACCTTTGCCACACAGTTTCTTCTACGGACTATGTGTGATACATTCAATAACGCAAACGATTTAACGGGAAAAATTGTGTGTGATGTACCTATGAACGGAAACGTTTTCCTTGGAGCGACTATGTGGGATGTGCATACGAACGGAAACCTTTAGCGGGGACTAACTGTGTGGGATGTACTTGCGACCGGAAACAATTTCGCCGTATAATTGTATTTTTAGCTCTACTGTACGTATTTCCGTATTTGGGTGCTCGTCGGTCGCACACGACCTCATTTTGCCGAACGTGTGTGCCGGGAGGGAGGGCATATCCCCGACGGTTTCTGGGTCGTGTGGGAGGACCCCCCTATCGCCCACACTCACTTGGCGACGGTTCCAAATGCCGTCGCGGAAAGGGGTTAAAAACCATTTGTTTAGGACCGACCCGTACCAGTGTAGATTCGTGCCTTGTTGGTCAACCGCTCTTCTACCTCGTCGTCCTACTCAAGATGGAGCCACTCGAGTCGACACTCCGATGACACCATCTCCGGCTCAAGTACTCCGACATCTAACACTCTTCGACGAGCCGCACGCCAAGATTGGCAAGCAAACCGCAATCCTCTTCACGGCATCGATCCTCAAGAGCAACGTCTAGCGCACGAACATCGACATCGCCAAAACCAAGCGACCTTTGCAGAAGCACAAGAAAGGCAATGCCAATGCCAACAAGAGGTAGAGCGGGGGTGCCAACACCAAGAGGAGCAATACGCCGAAGCACTTCGACAACTACAACTACGGCGTGAAGCTCAAGCTCAAGCGACTCAAGAAGCACTCCGAGAGTCCACTCGAGCCGTTGCCGAATGCAGTCGTCAAGTATGTGAACAAGAGGAAGCTCTTCGTCGGGAAATACAAGAAGAAGCTACTCATCGCGAAGAACAACAAGAAAGGCGAAACCATGAACACATGCCTCACCCTCCACTACGCCAAGAGCGCAACCACGTCAATGATCTTCCTCCTCGCCAAGAACAACACCAAGCGAAGCAAGTGCGTGAAGACCCTCCTCCTCGCCAAGAGCGACATCAACATTGTCCCTGTGATGAAGAACTCCTCTACGGCAAGCTCAAGTTCACCATTCCCAAGTTCACCGGAAGCAATGACCCCGAGGAGTACTTATCATGGGCATTGAAAGTCGACAAGATATTCCGTCTTCACAACTATGACGAGGAAAAGAAGATCGCCATGGCATCCCTCGAGTTCCAAGACTATGTCCTCATTTGGTGGGAACAAGTGATCGAGCAACGTTGTGAGAAGGACGAGCCACCCATCATGACTTGGACACACATGAAGGACGTCATGCGAGCACGCTTCGTGCCTACACACTACACACGAGATCTCTTCAAGAAGTTGCAACTCCTCAAGCAAGGCACGAAGATGGTGGAAGAATAGTATCAAGAAATGGAGATTGCCATGATTCGAGCCAATGTCAAAGAAGATGATGAGCAAACAATGGCACGCTTCTTGAACGGCCTCAACCACCCAATATGGAAGATTGTCGATTTCCAACCTTACTCCAACCTTCTCGAGCTAGTTCATCAAGCGACCAAGGCGGAACGACAAGTACAAGAAGACTTCAAGTACACCAAGTACTCATCCAAGACCTACGACTCATACACTCAAGCTAATCCTACTTCGACTTCGACACCTCCTACCTCGACTAGAGCATCAACAAGTACCAGCGACAAGTCAAGTTTCAAGCAAGCGACACCTTCCTCGACTCGTCCTCCGGCAAGCAACTACAAGAACAAGACTTCTCCTTCGGCACCACCGGACGATCCCGTCAAAACAAGTTCTATCAAGTGTTTCACATGTGGTGGCCGTGGACACAAGTCTTTCCAATGCATCAACAAACGAACCATGATCGCCAATGATGATGGCACATACGACTCCATGAGTGAAGACAATATGGAAGCTCTCGAGCACGTTGATACGTCCATTTTGCATCATGTTTTATTACTGTTATTTATGATGTTTTTATCCATAATAATGCTTTTTGGAGTAATTCTAATGCCTTTTCTCTCATAATATGCAAGGTATACACAAAGAGGGAGAAATCAGGCAGCTGGAAATCTGGACCTAGAAAAGCTACGTTAAGCCACCTATTCTGCACAACTCCAAACAAGTTGAAACTTCACAGAGGGTTTTTATCAAATATTTGAGAAATACTAGAGCAAATAACTACCAGAGGGGGCCCACCAGGTGGGCACAACCCACCTGGGCCCGCCAGGGAGCCCAGGCGTGCCCTGGTGGGTTGTGCTCACCCAGGCCCACCTCTGGTGCCCATCTTCTGGTCTATAGGTCGTTTTGACCTAGAAAAAATAAGGGGAGGACTTTCGGGACGGAGCGCCGCCGTCTCTAGGCAGAACTTGGGCAGGAGCACTTTTGCCCTCCGGCGGAGCGATTCCGCCGGGGGAACTTCCCTCCCGGAGGGGGAAATCATCGTCATCATCATCACCAACAACTCTCCCCTCTTGGGGAGGGCAATCTCCATCAACATCTTCAACAACACCATCTCATCTCAAACCCTAGTTCATCTCTTGTGTTCAATCTTGTTACCGGAACTATAGATTGGTGCTTGTAGGGGACTAGTAGTGTTGATTACATCTTGTAGTTGATTACTATATGATTTACTTGGTGGAAGATTACATGTTCAGATCCAATATGCTATTTAATACCCCTCTGATCTTGAGCATGATTATCATTTGTGAGTAGTTACTTTTGTTCCTGAGGTCACGGGAGAAATCATGTGAATTTGATATGTGTTCGATATTTTGATACTATGTATGTTGTCATTCCCTTAGTGGTGTCATGTGAATGTCGACTTAATGACACTTCACCATATTTTGGCCTAATGGGATGCATTGTGGAGTAGCAATTAGATGATGGGTTGCGAGAGTGACAGAAGCTTAACCCCCAGTTTATGCGCTATTACGTAAGGGATCGATTGGATCCAAAAGTTTAATGCTATGGTTAGAATTTATTCTTAATACTTTTCTCGTAGTTGCGGATGCTTGAGGGAGGGTTAATCATAAGTAGGAGGTTTGTTTAAGTAAGAACAGCACCGGTCCACCCACATATCAAATAATCAAAGTACCGAACACGAATTAAACCAACATGATGAAAGTGACTAGATGAAAATCCCGTGCATCCTCAAGAACGCTTTGCTTATTATAAGAGACCGTTTTGGCTTGTCCTTTGCCTCAAAAGGATTGGGCTACCTTGCTGCACTTTTGTTACTACTATCGTTACTTGCTCGTTACATATTACCTTGCTATCAAACTACTCTGTTACTTATAGTTTTAGGTATGCTGAAAACCACTTGTCATTTCCTTCTGCTCCTCGTTGGGTTCGATACTCTTACTTATCGAAAAGAGCTACAATTGATCCCCTATACCTGTGGGTCATCAAGGCTATTTTCTGGCGCCGTTGCCGGGGAGTGAAGTGCCTTTGGTAAGTGGAATTTGGTAATGAAACATTTATATAGTGTGCTGAAATTTACTGTCACTTGTTACTATGGAAAACAATCCTTTGAGGGGTTTGTTCGGGGTATCTTCACCTCGACCGGAACCAAAATTAGCTACCCCTCAACCTACTGCACCTAATGAAAATATTGAATATGAAATTCCTTCGGGTATGATAGTACAAGTGCTAGCTAATCCTTATGCAGGAGACGAAACCGAACATCCTGATATGCACCTGATATACGTAGAACAAATTTGTGGATTGTTCAAGCTTGCAGGTTTACCCGGAGATGAAGTTATGAAAAAGGTTTTCCCTTTATCTTTGAAGGGAAAAGCATTGACATGGTATAGGATATGCGATGATATTGGATCTTGGAATTGGAATCGTTTGAAATTGGAGTTCCACCAAAAAATTTATCCTATGCATCTAGTTCATCGTGATCGGAATTACATTTATAATTTTTGGCCTCGCGAAGGAGAAAGTATCGCTCTAGCTTGGGGGACGCTTAAGTCAATGTTATATTCATGCCCTAATCATGATCTCTCAAGACAAATTATTATCCAGAACTTTTATGCTCGGCTTTCTCATAATGATCAAACCATGCTTGATACTACTTGTGCTGGTTATTTTATGAAGAAGACTATTGAAATCTGGTGGGATCTTTTGGAAAGAATTAAATGCAACTCTGAAGGTTGGGAACTCGACAAAGGTAAAGAGTCAGGTATTAAACTTAAGTATGCTTGTGTTAAATCTTTTATGGATACCGATGCTTTTCAAAAGTTTAGCACTAAATATGGACTTCACTCTGAGATAGTAGCCTCCTTTTGTGAATCATTTGCTACTCATGTTGATCTCCCTAAATAGAAGTGGTTTAAATATCACCCACCTATTAAATAAGAAATTAAAGAACCGGTTCTGGTTAAAGAAGAGACCGTACTTTACAATGTTGATCCAGTTGCTCCTTCTGCTTATATTGCGAAACCACCTTTCCCTGTTAGGGTAAAGGAGCATGCTAAAGTTTCAACTGTGGTCAACAAAAGCTATATTATAACACCTAAACCTGATGAACAAATTAAAGTAGAACCTAGTATTTCTATGGTTAAAGATCTCCTGGAAGAAGATATGGATGGGCATGTTATTTACTTCTGTGAAGAAGCTGCTAGAATTGCCAAACCTGGTAAAAAAGATAAACATTGACCTGTTGTTGGCATGCCCGCCATCACAGTTAAAATAGGAGATCATTGTTATCATGGTTTATGTGACATAGGTGCTAGTGTGAGTGATATTCCTTACACCTTATATCAAGAAATTATGAATGACATAGCAGCAGAGATAGAAGACATAGATGTTACTATTAAACTTGCTAATAGAGACACTATATCACCAATTGGGATTGTTAGAGATGTTGAAGTCTTATGTGGGAAAATAAAATACCCTACTAGTTTTCTTGTTCCTGGTTCCCCACAAGATGACTTTTGTCCCATTATATTTGGTAGACCTTTCTTGAACACCGTTAATGCTAAAATAGACTGTGAGAAACAAACTGTCGGTGTTAGTTTTGGTGATGAGTCTCATGAGTTTAATTTTTCCAAGTTTAGTAGAAAGCTTCATGAAAAAGAATTGCCTAGTAAGGATGAATTAATTGGTCTTGCTTCTATAGCTGCACCACCTACTGATCCTTTGGAACAATATTTGCTGGACCATGAAAATGATTTTCATATGCATGAAAGAAATGAAATAGATAAGATTTTCTTTGAACAACGTCCTCTGCTTAAACACAATATTCCTATTGAAACTCTAGGAGGTCCTCCTCCACCTAAAGGTGATCCTGTGTTTGAATTAAAACAATTTCCAGACACGTTGAAATATGCTTATCTTGATGAAAAGGAGATATATCCTGTTATTATTAGTGCTAACCTTTCAGAACATGAAGAAGAAAGATTATTGAAAGTTCTAAGGAAGCACCGAGCTGCTATTGGATATACTCTGGATGATTTAAAGGGCATTAGTCCCACTCTATGTCAGCACAAAATTAATATGGAACCTGATGCTAAACCCGTTGTTGATCACCAACGTTGGTTAAATCCGAAGATGAAAGAAGTGGTAAGAACGGAAATATTAGAACTTCTAGAAGTAGATATAATCTATCCTATAGCTGATAGTAGATGGGTGAGTCTGTTCATTGTGTCCCTAAGAAAGGAGGTATAACTGTTGTTCCTAATGATAAGAATGAACTTATTCCACAAATAATTATTACAGGTTATAGAATGGTAATTGATTTTAGAAAATTAAACAAAGCAACTAGAAAAGATCATTACCCTCTGCCTTTTATTGATCAAATGCTTGAAAGATTATTTAAGCACACACATTTTTGCTTCCTTGATGGATATTCTATTTTTTCACAAATACCTGTTTCTCAACCTGATCAAGAAAAGACCACTTTTACTTGTCCCTTTGGAACCTATGCTTATAGATGTATGCCTTTCGGTTTATGTAATGCACCTACTACCTTTCAAAGATGTATGACTGCTATATTCTCTGACTTTTGTGAAAAGATTGTTGAGGTTTTCATGGATGACTTCTCTGTTTATGGGAAGTCTTTTGATGATTGTTTAAGCAATCTTGATCGAGTTTTGCAGAGATGTGAACAAACAAATCTTGTCTTGAATTGGAAGAAGTGCCACTTTATGGTTAATGAAGACATTGTCTTGGGTCATAAAATTTCTGAAAGAGGTATTGAAGTGGACAAAGCTAAGGTTGATGCAATTGAGAAAATGCCATGTCCTAAAGATATAAAAGGTATTCATAGTTTCTTAGGTCATGCTGGTTTCTATAGGAGATTTATCAAAGATTTTTCTAAAATTTCTAGGCCTCTTACGAGTCTTTTGCAAAAGGATATTCCTTTTGTTTTTGATGATGATTGTTTAGAAGCCTTTGAAACACTCAAGAAAAGACTTAATTTCTGCACCTATTGTTCAACCACCTGATTGGAACTTGCCTTTTGAAATTATGTGTGATGCTAGTGATTATGCTATTGGTGTTGTTCTAGGACAAAGAGTTGATAAGAAACTGAATGTTATTCATTATGCTAGTAAAACTCTAGACAATGCTCAACGAAACTATGCTACTACTGAAAAAGAATTCTTAGCAGTGGTGTTTGCTTGTGATAAATTTAGACCTTATATTGTTGATTCAAAAGTAACTGTTCACACCGATCATGCTGCTATTAAATATCTCATGGAAAAGAAAGATGCCAAACCTAGACTTATTCGATGGGTTCTCTTGTTACAAGAATTTGATTTACATATCATTGATAGAAAAGGAGTTGAGAACCCAATAGCTGATAATTTATCTAGGCTTGAAAATTTGCCTGATGACCCACTACCTATTGATGATAGTTTTCCTGATGAGCAGTTAGCTGCAATAAATGTTGCTCATAATACTCCTTAGTATGCTGACTATGCTAATTACATTGTTGCTAAATATTTACCACCTAGCTTTACATACCAACAAAAGAGAAAATTCTTCTATGATTTAAGACATTACTTTTGGGATGACCCACATCTTTATAAAGAAGGAGTAGATGGTATTATTAGATGTTGTGTACCTCAGCATGAACAGGGACAAATCCTACGGAAATGTCACTCCGAAGCTTATGGAGGGCATCATGCTGGAGATAGAACTGCTCACAAGGTATTGCAATCTGGATTTTATTAGCCTACTCTCTTCAAGGATGCCCGTAAGTTCGTCTTATCTTGTGATGAATGTCAAAGAATAGGTAATAACGATAAGCGTTAAGAAATGCCTATGAATTATTCACTTGATGTCGAACCATTTAATGTTTGGGGATTTGATTATATGGGACCTTTTCCTTCCTCTAATGGGTATACACATATTTTGGTTGTTGCTGATTATGTTACTAAGTGGGTAGAAGCTATTCCAACCAGTAGTGCTGATCACAACACCTCTATTAAACGCTTAAGGAAGTTATTTTCCCAAGGTTTGGAGTCCCTAGATATTTAATGACTGATGGTGGTTCACACTTTATTCATGGTGCTTTTTGTAAAATGCTTGACAAGTATGATGTTAACCATAGAATTGCATCACCTTATCATCCTCGGTCTAGTGGTCAAGTTGAACTTAGCAATAGAGAAATAAAATTAATTTTGCAAAAGACTGTCAATAGGTCCAGGAAGAATTGGTCTAAGAAATTAGATGATGCACTTTGGGCACATAGAACTGCATATTAAAATCCTATGGGTATGTCTCCTTATAAAATGGTTTATGGAAAAGCTTGTCATTTGCCTCTTGAGTTAGAACATAAAGCATATTGGGCAATAAAAGAACTCAATTATGATTTCAAACTTGCTGGGGAAAAGAGGTTATTTGATATTAGCTCATTAGATGAATGGAGAACCCAAGTTTATGAAAATGAAAATTATTCAAAGAAAAATTTAAAAGATGGCATGACAAAAGAATCCAAAAGCATGAGTTTAAAGTCGGAGAATATGTTCTTTTGTACAACTCTCGTTTCGGATTCTTTGCAGGAAAAATCCTCTCAAAATGGGAAGGCCCCTATGTTATCGAGGAGGTTTATCGGTCTGGAGCCATCAAAATAAATAATTTTGAAGGTACTAACCCGAAGGTTGTCAATGGGCAATGAATAAAACATTATATCTCAGGTACGCCCGTTAATGTTGAAAGTAATGTTATCCAAACTTTGACACCAGAAGAACACATAAAAGAGTCCTTCTAGAACACTCTAGAATCGTGAAAATAAGGAGGTACATGATACGATAAGTAAACGGACTCCGAAAAATCCCCAAAACATTTTTTATCAGTTTTGGAATATTTAGAAAATTAGGAAAATAAGAAACTTTCAGGAAGCGTACCCTGGTGGGCACAAGACACCAGGGCGCGCCAGGCAAGGTTGTGCCCACCCGGGACACCTTCCGGACTTCGTTTTTCTACAACTTGCTTGTCCCCCAAGATAAAAAAATCTATATATACTTGATGTCGCTTGAAACTACGTCGGTATTTCCCCAAAGAGGAAGGGATGATGCAGCACAGCGGCAGTAGGTATTTCCCTCAGAAATGAAACCAAGGTTATCGAACTAGTAGGAGAACCAAGCAACACAACGTAAACAGCCCTTGCACACAAATAGCAACACCTCGGAACCCGACGTGTTAAAGGGGTTGTCAATCCCTTTCGGGTAATGGCGCCAGAAATGGTGCGCAGACGGGAGTAAATTATAATAGATCGCAAATAAAATAAAGTGCAGCAAAGTATTTTTGGATTTTTGGTTTAATAGATCTGGAAATAAATGCAAGGAAAAAGTAGATCACAAAGGCAAATATATGAAAATAAGACCCGTGGCCGTAGGTTTCACTAGTGGCTTCTCTCGAGAAAAATAGGAAACGGTGGGTGAACAAATTACTGTTTGGCAATTGATAGAACTTCAAATAATTATGACGATATCCAGGCAATGATCATTATATAGGCATCACGTCCAAGATTAGTAGACCGACTCCTGCCTGCATCTACTACTATTACTCCACACATCGACCGCTATCCAGCATGCATCTAGTGTATTAAGTTCACGGAGAAACGGAGTAATGCAATAAGAACGATGACATGATGTAGACAAGATCTATCTATGTAGAGATAAACCCCATCGTTTTATCCTTAGTAGCAATGATACATACGTGTCGGTTCCCTTTCTATCACTGGGATCAAGCACCGTAAGATCGAACCCACTACCGGGCACCACTTCCCATTGCAAGATAAATAGATCAAGTTGGCCAAACAAAACCCAAATATCGGAGAAGAAATACGAGGCTACAAACAATCATGCATATAAGAGATCAAAGAAACTCAAATAACTTTCATGGATATAAAAAGATATGACTGATCATAAACTCAAAGTTCATCAGATCCCAACAAACACACCGCAAAAAGAGTTACATCATATGGATCTCCAAGAGACCATTGTATTGAGAATTCAGCGAAGAGAGAAAGCCATATAGCTACTAACTACGGACCCGAAGGTCTACAAAGAACTACTCACGCATCATCGGAGAGGCACCAATGGAGGTGGTGAACCCCATCCGAGATGGTGTCTAGATTGGATCTGGTGGTTCTGGACTCTGCGGTGGCTGGATGAATATTTCGTCGACTCCCCTAGGGTTTCTGGAATATTGGGGTATTTATAGATCAAAGAGGTGGTCCGGGGGGCACCCGAGGTGGGCACAACCCACCAGGGCGCGCCTGGGCCTCCTGGCGCGCCGTGGTGGGTTGTCCCCTCCTCGGGACTCCCCCAGGTGCAACCAGGGCCCAATATCTTCCTTCTGGTCCATAAAAAATCTCCGTGGAGTTTCGTGGCATTTGGACTTCGTCTGATATTGATTTCCTGTGATGTAAAAAACATGGGAAAAAACAGCAACTGGCACTTGGCACTATGTCAATAGGTTAGTATCAAAAATGATATAAAATGACTATAAAATGATTATAAAAGATCCAAGATTGATAATATAACAGCATGGAACAATCAAAAATTATAGATACGTTGGAGACGTATCAATACTTCCCGAACCTGTTAACCACCATATCGCGGAGAAATCCTCTGTTCTCTTTTCTTGCTGTTTTCTGCGCAGTTCTGAAAATATGTCGTCCCAAGACTCCGACGGAGAGAGCTATGTCTCACATCTCATTGCTAACCCAAAGACCTATGGGGACCTATCCCCTTATGGTCAAACTACAGATGACGAGGAGGATGCTCACTTGATGAGGATTGATGATTCAAGCTCGGAGGAGGAGGATGTTCCTCTACCTCAACCTGGGGATATTCACGTGGAATTCAAGAAGTCAAGTCTCCCTAAGAGAGCTAACCGGTCTAAAAACCAATCTATTCCTTTTCATTTTAGGCAGAAAAGCAAAGGGGATTTATGTGACAAGATCTTGAAGCTGGAGTTGGAAGTCGATGATTTAAAGGAGGAAATTGCTCTCCTCAACTACAATATGAAAAAGTTGAAGGCACAATTGTCATCACCACCATCATCTTCTTCACCACCAAAAGTGAACTGAGTATCAGGTATGGGCACTCCCCTTGGCTTCCGCCAAGCTTGGGGGAGGTGCCCCGGTATCGTATCATCCCACTATCTTTTTGCCTTTATTTATTTTAGTTCGATCTTTTGCTTCAGATGAATAAAAGTTAGTTCGATCCTTTCTTATTTGAGAGTTTGCTTAGTGATCTATCCTTGTAATCATGTGCAGGTCTATACCAATATAAAAAGACCCAAAGGAGCAGATCCAATTAATCACGGCCATCAATCCACGCTAATCTAACAGCCCACGTCGTTTCAATGGTGAGCACCTCAACACGTTTAGTGCTCTAATCATAGCCCTTAATCTCTAACTACTAATGAACAAGATTATTTCAATGACGTAGAAACGACCAGCGGTCGGCCCATGATCCCGCAGCCTCTCCAATTCTGCCCGTGAGACATCACGATCGCAGAATCATCGTCAAACTGCTACAGACACCAGCGCCGCCTCACCTCATCTCCGACATGGGCAGCGACGCACCTCGCCGGGAGCGTCCAGGCCAGCGCCCTTCACGGCATCTGCCAATCCCCCCACTCCTACGCTGTGAGCCGCCTCGCCGGCCGGATCCATCGCCTGGACACGGCCACGGCCTTAACGCCATCGCCGTCCTGGTTGATCTAATCCTCATGTGGACGCCACGATCTCAATGTTGTCATGCTTCTCGACGCTCACCAGGGCCGGCACGAGCGGCAGCCGCCCCGGGACCCCCCTACCAGGTATATGAATGAACACTCCTTCCCTAAATCCAAGCCATTGGAGCCGCCATTAGAGCTCCAAAGGTTGTTCTGTGTCTCAAGGAAGAAGGTAGGCCATGCGTTATTTTTTTAGGGGCACACGATGCGTTATTTGCGTTTAGGTTTTAGCGGAATGGGCCTTGGGCCGATCTTTTTGTAGGATCAATCAATTCGAATGGTCAAGTGGTGGTGAACTGACTAGGCAAGGAAGCGCACCTTTTCAGCAGTAATTAGCGTCTTTCCCTTAAAAAATGTAATTACCGTCATCTTTTTGGAACAAATTGATGCAGTACATGCACTTGCCTCTCACACCCTGGTGATAGGACGCGACATGGTTGGTAGATTTCGTTTTCACTGCTTTGTGTCAGGTACTAATCCGTCTTTTTCATGATTAAGTAATGATAACTGACTATTTTATGACCATCACATATTTGGCATCCTATTTTAGTCTCAATATTTTCATATAAGCTTATTATAGTTGTTTGGCTTATTATAACCTAAATATATGACTGCTAACTGGAATAATAAAAAAACCAAGATTACACGTGCGTTGCACGTGCGTATTTACTAGTTATATAATAAAGTTTAGTTTGAGTTTTGCTTTCTTTACTTTCATGTTGCAAATAAAAGAAAAAATAAGAAAGAAAAAGAGAAAGGAAATAAATAAAAGAAAGGAAATAAATGAAGAAACGATAATATACTAATCTTATGGTAGGTGATGACACCACATAAGGAAAATTATAAGTAGAAAATTCTATTAGAGATTGACAAACATAGCATTAGTCGATGATGCAACTCATGAAAGAATTAATAAGGGAAGAGAAGATTCACATATAAATATACTATCCTAGAAATCTTTTGTGATTGTGAGCCCTCATCAAAATATTATATGCCAAAATTGTTGACGTTGGACAAGGAAGACAACTTAATGGTTTATGTTTGTTTATATTCACATAGAAGTCATGTTGTCATAGATCCTTTAACATGTGATGCTTGCCCCTATCTTTGCTAGCCAAAAAATTCCGCACTAAGTAGAGATACTACTTGTGCATCCAAAACCCTTAAACCAAAATCTTATTTTCAAGAGTCCACCGTACCTACCTAGGGATTGAGCAAGATCCCTCAAGTAAGTTGTCATCGGTGCAAAAAGGCAATAAAAATTGCTTCTAAAAGTGTAAGATCATTTAGTGTAAGAGAAAATTGAGCGTTGCACGAACTTGTGATGGTGAAGAATAAAAGCGACAAACTACATAATAAAGGTCGCTATCACAAGGGCAATGCGACGTGACGTTCTTTTGCACTAAGGGGTTGAGCATACAAACAAATAAGCGCATGGAAACCTCTGCTTCCCTCTGCGAAGGCCCTATCTTTTACTTTTATGTATTTACTTTTATGCAAAGAGTCAAAGTTTTCCCTTTATTCCTTTTTATTTTTCTCCTTTGGCAAGCATCATGTGGTGAGGAAAGATCTTGGCACATATGTCCAGTTGAATATAGATAGCATGAATTATTATTGTTGACATCACCCTTGAGGTGAATATGTTGGGAGACGAAACTATAAGCCCCTATCTTTCTATGTGTCTGGTTGAAACGTTTTTCTCATGTGTACGCGGTGAGTGTCAACAATCATAGAAGACTATATGATGGTTGAGTATGTGGACTTACCTAAAGGCTCTGATACGTGACCCTTCCTAAAAAGATGATGAATTGTAGTTGCAAAGTCGACTGAGAACATAATTTGTTGGTTTTTAATAGAGTTTTTGTTTTATACTTCAATTGTGTGATGAATTGTTACTTATTCATGAGAAGTATATGATAAAAGTTCTATGATAAAAGTCTTATGTTTAAGTTTGTTGTTGTTATAATAATCTACATGATGCTTCTATGTCCGTATTTTGTTTTTATCGACACCTCTCTCTCTAAGCATGTGGACATGTTTTTCGATTTCGGTTTTCGCTTGAGGACAAGCGAGGTCTAAGCTTGGGGGAGTTGATACGTCCATTTTGCATCATGTTTTCTTACTATTATTTATGATATTTTATCCATAGTAATGCTTTTTGGAGTAATTCTAATGCCTTTTCTCTCATAATATGCAAGGTATACACAAAGAGGGAGAATTCCGGCAGCTGGAAATTTGGACCGGGAAAAGCTACGTCAAGCCACCTATTCTGCATAACTCCAAACAAGCTGAAACTTCACGGAGATTTTTTATCAAATATTTGAGTAATACTGGAGCAAATAACTACCAGAGGGGGCCCACCAGGTGGGCACAACCCACCTGGGCGCGCCAGGGAGCCCAGGCGCGCCCTGGTGGGTTGTGCTCACCCAGGCCCACCTCTATTGCCCATCTTCTAGTATATATGTCATTTTGACCTAGAAAAAATAAAGGGAGGACTTTCGGGACAGAGCACCGCCGTCTCGAGGCGGAACTTGGGCAGGAGCACTTTTGCCATCCCGCGGAGCGATTCCGCCGGGGGAACTTCCCTCCCGTAGGGGGAAATCATCGTCATCATCATCATCAACAACTCTCCCATCTTGGGGAGGGCAATCTCCATCAACATCTTCAACAGCTGTGACGCCCCCGATTCAATCGTACACTAATCATGCACGCAAACGTGTACGATCAAGATCAGGGACTCACGGGAAGATATCACAACACAACTCTAAACATAAATAAGTCATACAAGCATCATAATACAAGCCAGGGGCCTCGAGGGATCGAACACAAGTGCTTGATCATAGACGAGTCAGCAGAAGCAACAATATCTGAGTACAGACATAAGTTAAACAAGTTTGCCTTAAGAAGGCTAGCACAAACTGGGATACAGATCGAAAGAGGCGCAGGCCTCCTGCCTGGGATCCTCCTAACTACTCCTGGTCGTCGTCAGCGGGCTGCACATAATAGTAGGCACCTCCGGTGTAGCAGGAGTCGTCATCGACGGTGGCGTCTGGCTCCTGGGCTCCAGCATCTGGTTGCGATAACCAGGTAGAAAGGAAAGGGGGAAAGAGGGAGAAAAGCAACCGTGAGTACTCATCCAAAGTACTCGCAAGCAAGGAGCTACACTACATATGCATGGGTATATGTGTAAAGGGCCATATCGGTGGACTGAACTGCAGAATGCCAGAATAAGAGGGGGATAGCTAATCCTGTCGAAGACTACGCTTCTGGCCACCTCCATCTTGCAGCATGTAGAAGAGAGTAGATGGTAAGTTCACCAAGTAGCATCGCATAGCATAATCCTACCCGGCGATCCCCTCCTCGTCGCCCTGTTAGAGAGCGATCACCGGGTTGTATCTGGCACTTGGAAGGGTGTGTTTTATTAAGTATCTGGTTCTAGTTGTCATAAGGTCAAGGTACAACTCCGGGTCGTCCTTTTACCGAGGCACACGGCTATTCGAATAGATAAACTTCCCTACAGGGGTGCACCACATAACCCAACACTCTTGATCGCATTTGGCCGGACACACTTTCCTGGGTCATGCCCGGCCTCGGAAGATCAAACGTCGCAGCCCTACCTAGGCACAACAGAGAGGTCAGCACGCCGGTCTAAATCCTATGGCGCGGGGGTCTGGGCCCATCGCCCATTGCACACCTGCACGTTGCGAGGGCGGCCGGAAGCAGACCTAGCAACCTCCATTACAAAGGAAGTCACGTTACGTGGTCCAATCTGGCGCGCGCCGCCCAGTCGCTGACGTCACGAAGGCTTCGGCTGATACCACGACGTCGAGTGCCCATATCTTTCCCACGTAGTTGGTTAGTGCGTATAGACCAAATGGCCAGACTCAGATCAAATACCAAGAACTCGTTAAGCGTGTTATTATGAAGTAACCACGGACGCTGACCAGGGCCAGGCCCACCTCTCTCCTAGGTGGTCTCAACCTCCCCTGTCACTCTGCCACAAAGTAACAGTCGAGGGCCGTCGGGAACCCAGGCTCACCTCTACCGGGATGGAGCCACCTGCCCCTTCAGCCCCCATCTCTGAACAGTATCATAAGTAATGTAACAGTATAAAGTATATAGCATATGCCCGTGATCACCTCCCGAAGTAATCACGGCCCAGTAGTATAGCATGGCAAACGGACAAGAGTGTAGAGCCACTGATGGAACACTAGCATCCTATACTAAGCATTAGGATAGCAGGTAAGGGTAACAACTGTAGCAACAATGACAGGCTATGCATCAGAATAGGATTAACCGAAAGTAGTAACATGCTACACTACTCTAATGCGAGCAGTATAGAGAAGAATAAGCGATATCTGGTGATCAAGGGGGGGCTTGCCTGGTTGCTCTGGCAAGAAGGGTTCGTCGTCGATGTAGTCAATCACAGGGGTACCGGCAGCGGTCTCAGGGCCTACCGGAAAGAATTAACGGAGGGGGAACACAATAAATAACAGAGCAATCAAAGCATCACAAAGCATAACATGGCAATACGCGGTGCTAGAGGTGACCTAACGCAGTACTAGGTGATACCGGCGAAGGGGGAAACATCCGGGAAAATATCCCCGGTGTTTTGCGTTTTTGGACAAGTGAACTGGAGGGGGAAAGTTGCGTGTTCGCTATGCTAGGGATGCGTGGCGGACGAACGGGCTATGTATCCATATTTGTCTCGTCGTGCTGAGCAACTTTCATGTAGAAAACATTTTCATCTGAGCTACCGTTTATTTTCTATTAATTTTCAAAGTTTTAAATCATTTTTAGGATTTATTTAAATTCGAAATTTTAATGTTAAATTGCTAGATGTACCCAACACAGTGTACACAAAATGTACACTGGCTGACATGTGGGACCAGGGGGACCCAGTTGACCGGTCAAACTTTGACTAGTCAACAGGGGGTGGGGCCCCCTGTCACTGACTGCCTAGTTAACTAACAAGATTAGTTAGACTAATTAAGTAGTTAATAGGTTAATTAACATGATTAATTAGGTTAATTAATTCACTTAATTAATTAATCTAATTATTATTTACTTTACTTTTTTTCGTTCTCAGGGGCTGGGGCCCACTCATCATTGGCAGGAGGGTCTTCAGCGAGCGCATGGGCGCGCGGGTTAACGGGCGTGGTTGCTGGGGCAGAGCCCCGTGAGCGTGCGGGCGCGTGGGCGCCGACGGGGCTAGTCCCGGGCAAGGCCAGCAGGCGCACGAGCGGCCGGTGGAGGCCGCGTGGCACGCGCGGCCAACGGCCAGTGGCGACGCCAGGAGAGGGGCGAGGCCATGGCCGAGGTGGCCGGAGCAAGGGACGGTGGTGCAAGGCGAAGCGGTTGCCGAAGTCAGGCACGGGTGGATGTGGCCGCAGACGGCAGTTGGCGAGCCGCGGCGAGCAGGCCGTGGCGGGGCATCGAACACATAGGCGGGGCGGCTAGGCAGTGAATAGGGGCGGGGCGTGCAGGTGCGAGTCCGGGCACGAAGATGCCCGGGCAAGCAGGGCGCAGCGTAGGGGAGGCGCTCGGGGCGCGGTGAGTTTGGCCTGGCGCGGTGGACGGCCAACGGGCGCGCACGCGTCGGGGTGACCGTGGGCGCGGGCGCGTGACAGCTACGGTGGGGCGGTGAGCATGCGTGCGCGGCGAAGAGAGGAGGGAGTGGAGGCCGAAGGTGGCCTCACCGGCGTTTGAAGAGAAGACGGCGGCGAGGCTCGGTGGAGCCTTTGGGGAGGGGTTGGGGATGCGAGATCCGGCGAAGGGGCGGTGGTCGGCGACGAGCGTCGGCGGAGCGGCTCCGGGCGGCGTCGGCGGCAGGGGCATGTGGCAGTGATGAAGCTGCAGCCAGCACGGGGCCGTTGGCGGCGGCGGCGCGGTGCGGCAGCCTGTTGGTGGTCGCCGGTGACGGCGGGAGGCGGGGCACCGATGTGGGCGAGGGGATCGGGCGCGGGGAGCTCCTCTCCCTAGCACAAGGTGTGCGTGTGTGTGTGTGTTGTGTGGTGGCGGCGGGTGAGGGAGTCGAGGGGGGGAAAGGGGATCGGGTTAGGGTTTGGGAGAGGGGGGGTGCGGGGTGGTCGCCCATATAGGCCAAGGAAGTGGGTGGGCCGGCCAGCTGAGGAAGTGGCCGACTGGGCCGACCTGTTGGGTCGGTTGGCCCAGCGCGGGGGGGGGGTCTTTTCCTTTTCTTTATTTTTGTAATTTTTTTTTATTTTCTGTTTCAGCTTAGTTTCATTTTAAATCTAGTTTTATAAAAAACTACAACTAGCACCTAAATTAGTATTAATAGATATGCTACTGCCCCATTAATTTTTGGTAACTAAATAAAGTTGTTCAATATCTCATTAATTGTAAAAAGGCATTTAATTAAATGTTTTTACTATTATTTCATTTACCTTAGAGCATTTAGCATTTTATAAAAGAGTGGTTTCTCCACCATCATTACTTATGAATTATTTGACACATTTAGAACATTTTAGATTAGATATTTGAAAACTTTTATTGTTTGACCTTATTTTGAATTTGAATTCGAACGAGATTTGAATCATCGTGAAACTAACAATAGTAATCGTGGTGACATGGCTTCATTAGCAGAGGTTTACTGTAGCTTAACTATCCGGGCGTCACAACAGCACCATCTCATCTCAAACCCTAGTTCATCTCTTGTGTCCAATCTTGTTACCGGAACTATAGATTGGTGCTTGTGGGTGATTGGTAGTGTTGATTACATCTTGTAGTTGATTACTATATGGTTTACTTGGTGGAAGATTATATGTTCAGGTCCAATATGCTATTTAATACCCCTCTGATCTTGATCATGATTATCATTTGTGAGTAGTTACTTTTGTTCTTGAGGTCACGGGAGAAATCATGTTGCAAGTAATCATGTGAATTTGATATGTGTTCGATATTTTGATAGTATGTATGTTGTGATTCCCTTAGTGGTGTCATGTGAATGTCGACTACACGAAACTTCACCATATTTGGGCCTAAGGGGATGCATTGTGGAGTAGCAATTAGATGATGGGTTGCGAGAGTGACAGAAGCTTAAACCTAAGTTTATGCGCTATTCCGTAAGGGACAGATTGGATCTAAAAGTTTAATGCTATGGTTAGAATTTATTCTCAATACTTTTCTCGTAGTTGCGGATGCTTGCAGGATGGTTAATCATAAGTAGGAGGTTTGTTCAAGTAAGAACAGCACCGGTCCACCCACATATCAAATTATCAAAGTACCGAACACGAATTAAACCAACATGATGAAAGTGATTAGATGAAAATCCCGTGCATCCTCAAGAACGCTTTGCTTATTATAAGAGACCGTTTTGGCCTGTCCTTTGCCTCAAAAGGATTGGGATACCTTGTTGCACTTTTGTTACTACTATCGTTACTTGCTCGTTACAAATTACCTTGCTATCAAACTACTCTGTTACTTATAGTTCAGCACTTGTAGACATTTCCTTGCTGAAAACCACTTGTCATTTCCTTCTGCTCCTTATTCGGTTCGACACTCTTACGTATCGAAAATAGCTACAATTGATCCCCTATACTTGTGGGTCATCACACGTTGCCATGCACCGCCAAGTGAATGAAGAAGAATATGCTCATGTCTATTGTGACAATGATTCAAGTCCTGCTCTCGTGGTCTCCAAGGTCTCGACGCTTCAACACCAACAAGACAAAGATCAAAGGTGTCACATCTTCCACACCAAGGCCGGCATCAATGGGCGCTCCGTGAAAGTCATCATCGATGGAGGAAGTTGCCACAACTTGGCAAGTGAACAACTATGTTGCAAGCTGCAATTGGTCAAGAAGAAGCACCCTCGCCCCTACAAGGTTTAATGGCTAAGCGACTCTGGCGGAATTCAAGTGGAGCACAACGTGCATGTTTCTTTCAAGATCGGCACCTACGAGGACACCATTGAGTGTGACGTGGTTCCTATGTCTATGTGCCATCTTCTTTTGGGAAGACCTTGGCAATTTGACCGCGGCGTCATCCACAACGGGAGAACAAACCACTATAGCTTCAAGTTGAAGGGAACGGAGTACGTGCTACGACCTATGTCTCGAAGCAAGTGATCGCCGACAAGCAAGCAACCACACATCGAGGAGAGCCTAGTGAGAGAGTGAATCACCAAAAAGAAAGTGAGCGCCACAAGCCAAAATTGAGCGACTCTTCGCCAACAGAGAAAAACTTAATCCTCCTAGCCACAAAAAGAGAGATGAGAGAAGTGTGTGAGAACCCATCGGGTGTCATCCACTATGTCCTATTATGCAAAGATGAGGTGAAAAAGACTAACCATCCTAATCCTCTTCCTATAGTGTTGTCTAATTTGTTGCAAGAATTCGCGGATGTCTTTCCTGATGAGCTACCTCCTGGTCTTCCTCCTCTACGTGGCATCGAACATCGGATCGACCTCATCCCTGGCGCACCCCTTCCTAACAAGGCACCATACCACGTCAACCCCGAAGAAACCAAAGAAGTACAAAGGCAAGTACACCATCTCATAGACCATGGACGTGTATGTGAAAGTTTGAGTCCTTGTGCCGTACCGGTCATCCTTGTGCCAAAAAGAGACGGTAGTTTTTGCATGTGTTCGGATTGTAGACCCATCAATGCTATCACCGTTAGATATAGGCATCCCATTCCATGCCTTGATGATATGCTAGATGAGCTTAGCGGTGCCACTATTTTCTCAAAAATTGATCTTAAAAGTGGTTACTATCAAATCCGCATACAAGAGGGTTGATGAATGGAAAACCGCTTTTAAAACAAAGTTTGGTTTGTATGAGTGGTTAGTTATGCCTATGGGTTTATCAGAAGCACCCGGTACTTTCATGCGTCTAATGCATTATGTGCTTCACCCTTACATTGGTGTGTTTGTTGTGGTCTACTTTGACGACACTCTTGTGTTTAGCAAATCCCTCAAAGAGCATGTGAATCATATTAGAGCCATTTTGCAAACTCTTCGAAAAGAGCGTCTCTATGCAAATATGGAGAAATGCACTTTTCGTGTTGACAAGATCGTTTTCTTGGGCTTTGTTGTGTCTTCCAAGGGTGTTCATGTAGATGAGTCTAAAATTGAAGCAATTAAAAATTGGCCCCAACCGACGAATTTGTAACAAGTCCGTAGTTTTCTTGGTCTAGCGGGTTTTTAGCGTCGCTTTATGAAAGACTTTAGCACTATTGCCGCACCATTGCATGCTTTGAGTAAGAAAAATGCACCTTTTGTTTGGGGACGATCTCAATCTACCGCATTTGATGAGCTCAAATCTTTGCTTACTCATGCCTCAATTCTTGCATTACCCGATTTCACCAAAACTTTTGAGGTTCATTGTGATGCTAGCGGGAATGGGATTGGTGGAGTTTTGATGCAAGAAAAGCGAGTCGTTGCATATTTTAGTGAAAAACTTTCCGGTGCTCAACTTAACTATCCTACATATGACAAAGAATTGTATGCTTTAGGGCGAGTATTGCATGTTTGGGAACATTATCTTCGCCCACATGAATTTGTCATACATACCGATCATGAGACTCTAAAGTACCTTAAGGGTCAAACTAAGTTGAATAAACGACATGCTAAATGGAGTGAATTTGTTGAGTCTTTTCCTTATGTGATCAAGTACATTAAGGGCAAAGAAAATGTTGTGGCGGATGCTCTTTCCCGCATATGCATGCTTGTTACCCAACTAGAGTTGAATGTTATTGGTTTTCAGCATATTAAAGATCTTTATGCGAATGATCCTTCCTTTGCACTTCCTTATGCAAAATGTATTACTCATACTTGTTGGGAGAACTTTTATCTCAAAGATAGCTACCTTATGCGTGCTAACAAACTTTGTATACCCGAGTCTTCTCTTCGTTTTTTACTTTTGCAAGAGGCTCATGGAGGTGGACTCATGGGACATTTTGGACGCGACAAGACCTTCGCCACACTCTCCTTCAAGTACTTTTGGCCAAAGATGTTCCGCGACATGGCACGCTTCACCAACAAATGCTCTACATGTCGCAAAGCTAAGTCCAAAGCCCAATCTCATGGTTTACATATGCCACTTCCAATTCCATATCAACCATGGGAAGATATTAGTATGGATTTCGTGCTTGGTTTGCCTAGAACTCGAAATGGAAAGGATTCCGTCTTTGTTGTTGTGGATCGATTCTAAAAAATGGCACATTTCGTACCATGCAACAAGATAAACGATGCTTCACATGTTGCTAATATTTTTGTAGGGAAATCTTGAGGTTGCATGGAGTGCCAAGGACCATTGTGTCGGACCGGGACGTCAAGTTCTTAAGCTACTTTTGGAAGACCATTTGCGCCAAGCTCGGCATCAAGCTTCTATTCTCAACGGCCTATCATCCTCGAACCGATGGCCAAACGAAAGTCACCAACCGGACGCTATCGACTCTCCTACGCGTGTTGATCAAGAAGAACATCAATTACCAACATGCAACATGCAATTATGATCCAACATGCAATTATTATGAGAGAGGAATATATGATTGTAGAAATTTTCATGCTACTAAATTACCTCTCGTTATGTTGAGATTGCTATTGTTTCTTTCTTCTTCCTTGCATATGCTAGTTTTTGCTTGCCTTAATAATTTGTTTGCTTATAAGATGCCTATGCCTATGCATAGGAAGTATGTTAGATTTAGATGTGTTTTTCACATGCTACATGATGCTTTCTTTGTGTTTCAATTGCTATCTTTCATGTGAGCATCATCGAAATTATCAATGCCTAGCTAAAAGGCTCTAAAGAAAAGCGCTTGTTGGGAGACAACCCAATACTTTGCTGTTTTTCAATAAATAATTCATCTAGCCTCTAGTTAGATGTGGTTTTGTGTTTTAATTAGTGTTTGTGCCAAGTAAGACCTTTGGGGTGGCTCACGGTGATAGTTGATTTGATCTTGCTGAAAAACAGAAACTTTTGCATCGAGTCCCAGAATTTTTAAAAATCACGTAAGCGTGATAAAATTCTGATTTTTTACACAAGATTGATATACAAATTTCCCATGTTGTCCAATTTTTCCAGATTTTTTGGAGTTACAGAAGTATTCGAACTATCCAGATTACTACAAACTGTTCTGTTTTTGACGAATTCTGTTTTCTATGTGTTATTTGCTTATTTTGATGAATCTATGGGTAGTATCGGGGGGGGGGGGTATGAACCATGAAAAAGTTGGAATACAATAGATATTACACCAATATAATAAAGAATGAGTTCACAACAATGCCAAAAGTGGTGATTTATTTTCTTATACCAACGGAGCTTATGAGATTTTTTGTTGAGTTTTGTGTTGTGAAGTTTTTAAGTTTTGGGTAAGGATTTGATGGACTATGGAATAAGGAGTGGAAAGAGCCTAAGCTTGGGGATGCACAAGGCACCCCAAGGTAATATTCAAGGACAACCAAGAGCCTAAGCTTAGGGATGCCACGAAAGGCATCCCCTCTTTCGTCTTCGTCTATCGGTAACTTTACTTGACACGGACGTGATGTCTATATTTCATAATCACTGCCTTAGATATCGTCATAACTTTGTGCTTTTCTATCAATTGCTCGACAGTAATTTGTTCACCCACCGTATTATTTGCTATCTTGAGAGAAGCCTCTAGTGAAACCTATGCCCCCCGGGTCTATTTTTCATCATATAAGTTTCTGATCTACTATTTTGCAATCTTTTACTTTCTGATCTATAAACCAAAAATACCAAAATTATTTACTTTATCGTTTGTTTAGTTTCATCTCTCTCTATCAGATCTCACTTTTGCAAGTAACCGTGAAAGGATTGACAACCCCTTTATCGCGTTGGGTGCAAGTTGTTTGATTGTTTGTGCAGATATTGGTGATTTGTGCGTTGTCTCCTACTGGATTGATACCTTGGTTTTCAAACTGAGGGAAATACTTATCTTTACTTTGCTCCGTCACCCTTTCCTCTTCAAAGGAAAACTAACGCAAGCTCAAGAAGTAGCAGGCTCCTACATATTATATGAAGATCTTTATCGGTCGAACCATTATAAAAACATATGTAATTCCCTTTGTCTATCGGTATGTCACTTGCCCGAGATTCGATCGTCGGTATCTTCATACCTAGTTCAATCTTGTTACTGGCAAGTCTCTTTACTCGTTCCGTAATACATCACCTCGTGACTAACTCCTTAGTCGTTTGCTTGCAAGCTTATGATGTGTATTACCGAGAGGGCCCAGAGATACCTCTCCGATACTCGGAGTGATAAATCCTAATCTCGATCTATGCCAACTCAACGAACACCTTCAGAGATGTCTGTAGAGCATCTTTATTATCACCCAATTACTTGTGACGTTTGATAGCACACAAGGTATTCCTCCGGTATCCGGGAGTTGCATAATCTCATAGTCGAAGGAATATGTATTTGACATGAAGAAAGCAATAGCAATAAAACTGAACGATCATTATGCTAAGCTAACGAATGGGTCTTATCCATCACATCATTCTCCTAATGATGTGATCCGTTATCAAATGACAACACATGTCCATGGTTAGGAAACTTTAACCATCTTTGATCAACGAGCTAGTCTAGTAGAGGCATACTAGGGACACGGTATTTGTTTATGTATCCACACATGTATTTAAGTTTCCGGTCAATACAATTCTAGCATGAATAATAAACCTTTATCATGATTAAGGAAATATAATAATAACCATTTTATTATTGCCTCTAGGGCATATTTCCATCAACTTCTTCTTCCATGGGCTCCGGATCTAGCAACAGACGTTTGGACTTCGTATGAATCTTGTCAAAATTCTATTGCATGGTAACCAAATTCATAATCACCGTTGCTTGAAACTCCTGGAACTCTTTTCCATCATCCTATCGATTTTTCTGCAAGATATTGACATCGAGCTCCAAGGACTCTAGTTCCAGATCTGTAATGTCGCCTATCTTGTAATGTTTGTCATTCTTACTCAGCCACAACACTGTGTTACCTTGCTATTGATGAGAATAAGGTTGAAAAGGGAGAGATGATTTTGCGTTCCTCTTCTACCACACTTACCCCGTCTACTGCAGCCAGTTACCTTCACTGCCCACCTCCAAATGGTGCATGGTCAAACAACATGGGCCGGGATTTTACCACTGAAGAGATGAGCTTCAGCAACAAGACTGCATTACTGACTGCACCCGGACTAGTGCCACTCCGGCCGCCACCAGAAGAACTTGCCGCTGCCAAAATGCAAGCTTGCCAAGGGATTTTAGGAGAGAACCCAACCTCAACATACTCGAGATCCATGGGTCTCTGAGGAAAAACAGACTCTAGATATCAATAGTGAGGATCTAACCAACTAATCACTAAATTTTAACAGCTATCAAGTAGCAGAGTAGCTTCACAATCTAAGATTTATAATGAAATGAAAAACAAGAGTACTGTAAAAGTCGATGACGGCTAGGGTTACAACCCAAATCTCATAAAGATTTCAAATGAAGAGAAAACATGACCTTATATCATTACAACCCATGAGCAAATAGAAAGATATCAGAAAGTGATAAAAAGGCATCTGACGGGAAAGAAGAACATAAAGGAGTCTGTGGGTCATCCGGTCCTTAGCAACGCCCGAGGAAAAAGCTCATGATGCAAACCGGTATTTAACCAGAAGAGCCGTTAGAGTCTTATGAGCCATCCAATCCGAAAACAAAAGAAATAGACGACAATTAAATTTAGAGGCGAGCCTGACAAATTTCCTCAAGAGGACATTCTCTTCTTTCCAAGGTATTCGGATCTCAGAATTCAAAGGGAGAGCTGTAATCTCCTCCTCACTCCTCTCGCACGTGCCTACCCGCCCCGCCGTGGCCCCCCTCACTCGCGGGCACTCAGTCCAAGCTTCCACCACCGTTTCCGCCTCCGCCGGCGCCGGCGACGATGCCTCGCAAGGCCTCGTCCTCCTCAGGTACGCGTCCCAACCCCTTCGCACCTCGCAATTCTCCGGAACGAGCCCCTTCTCCTGCACTGACGCCGCCCTTCCCTCCCCAAAACCCTAATCCCCTCCCAGATGCGAAGCTCAAGTGGCGGAAGCGGAAGCGCTCACAGGACACCTCCCCATCGAAGCAGTCCGGCGGGGCCGACCACTCCGACGACTCCGACTCCGCAGCGGCGAACGACGAAGACGACGCGCTCCACGGCTCCGCCAACGGGGGCGAAACCCTAGGCGCCCGTGGCGGTGATGACGACACCGTGCCCGACCTCCGGGAGGCGGAGGTGCTCTCCTCAGCGGAGCCCGTCTCTGGCTTCCCCTCGGCTACCCGCCGCACTATCAGCCGGGTCCATCCCTCTGTGCTCGCAGTTATAGCCGCCGATCGTGCCTTGGCGGCTGGTGCCAGCTGTGCTTCGGCTCCACCTGCTCCCGCGCTGGAGAACATTTCGCATGGGCAGCTTCAGGTGCTCGCAGCCATGCTCCCCGACCACCCATCCCTGTCCAACGACCCCGACAAGCCGTCCTCCTATGTCTGCACCGTGCCTCCACTCATGGAATGCCAAGGCGTGCCCAAGCAGTTCTACAGCAAGTTACTCGTCGTCCCCAGACACGCAGGTTTGTTCTTGATGCCAATGATGCTTTCTAGCAAGCTAAAGTTGTGGAGCAAATTGTTAATTCTCATTTGTTGGTCATGTGGGATGATTTGCAATTTGCAGATTGGTTCTCCCCGGCGACTGTACACAGGTTGGAGAGGCAGGTGGTGCCACATTTCTTCTCAGGGAAGTCCCCAGGGCATACACCAGAGAAGTACATAATGCTGAGGAATAAGGTGATTGTGAAGTATTTGGAGCGCCCGTCGAGGAGACTTGCATTTGCTGAGTGCCAGGGGCTTGTTACAAGCACGGCTGAATTGTATGACCTGAGTCGGATAGTCAGGTTCTTGGACACTTGGGGGATTATTAATTACCTCGCGGCTGGATCTGTGCACCGGGGCTTGAGGCTGGCATCATCTTTAATCAGGGAGGAGCAAACAGGGGAGCTGCAGCTGGCGTCTGCACCATTGAAGTCAATTGACGGTCTGATTTTGTTTGATCGGCCAAAATGCAGTGCCCGAGCAGAGGATATTGCTTCCGTGGCATCAACTTCGTCTGCTCTGGAGGTGCCAAATGGTGATACTGGCTTTGCAGACTTGGACGAAAAGATTTGGGAGAGGCTGTCTGAGAACTTTTGTAGTTATTGTTCACAACCTTTGCCCAGTTTGCACTATGAATCACAAAAGGAGGTGCGTACAATTATAACAGTACGGAGAGTTTTTCGTTCTCCATATATGGGATTATTTATCTACGTTTTTAGAGAAAATCTTTCTCCACATCGTCAGAACTGTTGTTTATGCAATTCTCTTCACATTTATACTTGATTGGGTTCTTTTGTAGAATGATTTCATATTATTAATTTTCTCACATTGAAAATTTAGTATCAGTTTACCGCATGAGTATGCTTGAAAGCTACATTTCAACTCTTAAGTTCATTTGCAATTTTAAGTACAAAAAGCTCGATAGAATGGTTTGATTAAAAGAGTATCAGTGAGTACCACTGTGTTGCAAATTATCAATGTATACTTGCTTTGTAAAGTGACAATTATCATGTTAGTCCTGTATACAGGGCCACACATAAGAGTTTGAGGTCCTGGTGCTAAACACAATGTGTGGCCCTACATTTTGAAAATGCCAATAATCAAACAATTATTCTATTTTATTATATAACTGCAGCATATGTTTTTCTTACAACACTAAGAATTACATTGGATATTCATGGTAAAAGAATTACATTGGATATTTATGGTGGTCCTCAAGCACTAAACTTACCTGAACTTGTATAAAGCATCATCCAGCTAGTATCTCTTGAAATGAAATTTTCATAGTTCATCTTTCTCAAAACATCATTTTGAAGTGCCTATAACTGCAATATCATTATCGTGATTAATTGGTCCTGAATCATTATCTGTACTTTGAGCCTCAACTGATAGGAGGGGAATTAGGAGTAGGGATGGAACCACTACCTCGGATGGTTCTATTGTTTTGCAGGAGAATCAATTAGTGTGTCTTTGATTTAATTGGTTTTCATGGAATTTTGGAGGATTAGAATGGTTAGAAAATGTTCCCACGTGGCCTGTTTGATCTGTGGGATCTCTTTCTAAGGATTCCTTTGCACTACATTACCTTTCATTGGAAATTCTCCATCCACCACCCAAAAGAATCCTTTGTTTTTCATGTGCTGCAATCAAGCAGACATTATTGCAAACAAAATCCTGTAGGATTCAAGTTGGCATGTCATTATAATCTGTGTTTTTGGAATCCTGTGAATCAGAAGGACCCTTATAGAGAGAGGTGGGGGGGTTGTTGCCCTAAGAAATGAAATAGAGGGGGGCGGGGTACTGCAGTTAGGAAGTTCCATGGCCAAAATGCTTTCCTTCCTAGGAAATGGAAGGCTTAAATGGTGTAGATTTCCTTTTAAATGACCGGCTGATGTGCAATTTATGAATCACCCTAGGATAAGAATTGATCAGCTAACATTTCAGTTCCTGTACATACATGGACTATTTTCTTTGTCCTTATTCCAGTATGCTGCTCATTATTAATATTTATCTATAATATGTTGTAATTCATTGGAAAATGCTATGGCACAATAACAAAATGTGATAGAAGAGCATGTTTAGAAATCAGTTTGAAGGATAAATAGAAAGAGTCCTTATTTGGCACATTTATGTGCATTCGTTTAGATCTTCCAACAGACAAATTATCTGTAAACAGTTGACTTCTCAAATGTCTGGATCTTATCCCCCAGCTTGTCTGGAACATCAGCTTTGAGTTGAAATTGTCACAATGAATCATTATGCTATTTGCTTCGATCTGAAGGTATAATCTTTTCTCGGGATAACATCATACCGATGTTTCTAACTTGCATAAAATACAAACAGTTTGTGAAGTGCAACCGCAGTGGCAAAAAAAAAAAAACCAATTTGGAAAAAATACAACACCACACAAAAATAATGAAATACAATACCACATGCAGAATGTGTCCTGAATCAGTAAAAAAACTGCAACTTGCCCATGGATGGTGTTATTGTTGCTAGTGGCACACAAGTCAGAGTGTGAACAGTTGCTCAACACTAGAGTTGGCTCTGTGGCTGGGGATGGGCTTAAGTGCAGCGTCTGAATCAGATCTCACTCCTATGATGACACATGCCAGTTCTGTAGAATGAATGTTATTAAATAGCATCTCTGTGTTAATCTATACGTAGATGCCCTGTAAACTATAGTTATCTAAGTTATGCATAATGTCCTTAAGGTTAAGCTCTTTATCCTTGCCCAGTGTGGTGGTAATGGAGGGAAAGTCAGTGGCAGTCAGAATGGCGCAGTGGCTGTTAGTGATGGGGTTGGTGCGGTTGATCTTCATTGTAGGGGGAGGGGGCGCAGGAGTTGTTTGGGACGAAGGGAGTAGTAGATATGCTTAGTTCCAGTACACACTGTTTTAAGGATAATAGCTTATCTTATTGCAGTATGATTTTTTCTCCAGGTAGATGATCATGGACATCTTTTTTCTGGTATCGTAGCAATTTTACTCTACTTATGTAAACTGCTCCTTTTGAGAGTAGCCTGTGAAGATGCAGCAAGCTGACTCATTTTTACTGATTGAATAGGCAGACATTGCTCTTTGCTCGGATTGCTTCCATGATGCAAGATTTGTTCCTGGGCACTCAAGCTTAGATTTTCAGAGAGTGGATGGAACGAAAGATGGATCAGACAATGATGGGGACAGCTGGACTCATGAGGAAACTTTACTGTTGCTGGAGGGCTTGGAGAAGTACAATGATAATTGGAATGCTATTGCTGAACATGTCGGAACAAAGTCTAAGGCGCAGTGTATTCACCATTTTATTCGTATTCCAGTGGAAGATGGTCTGTTAGAGAGCATTGAAGTACCAGAAGCATCCGTTTCATCTAGAGTACAAAGCAATGGATTTTCGTATTCAAATTCCAATGGCGGCATTTCAGGTTTACTCACTATTTGCTCTGTCGATAAACTTTGGTTACATTTCAGTTCTGATGGCAGTGAAATTTATCTGCCTCCATTTTGTAACTGTGACGATTATTTTTCTTAGGTAGCGTTCCTCAAAGTAGCCAACCTGGACAACAGCTTCCATTTGTTAATTCTGCTAATCCAGTCATGTCACTGGTAAGTGATTCACTATGGGTTGTATGTAAATTTTTCGAATTCCTCAATTCTCTTTTAGGCGTCGAAAAGTATTATACTTTTGATCAGTAACATTTATAGTTATTTCCATTTTTTTACACAGTTGATTTTTAGTGATGTACATGCATATAGACTGAAAATTCCAAAGTTGTTTAACCAGAATATTTGTGAATCAGAGCTCACACTGGGTTTAAGAAAAAACATTTTAGAAATTTTGGAAATTGAGTTGTGACTATTATTAGTTGCTGACCATGTGCTGGCACTGCTAATCGAGATGTCTATAGCACTGTTGAGCTTTACTGACTGCATGAGTAGATAGCTTATTGCAGTTTATTTTTCTGTTCAAACATCAAAAGCTGTTGAACAACATAGAATCTGGATAGAATTCCATAAAGGTGTAAATCACATTTTAAGTATTTGTCTGCATAAATAGCTTATTGCCAATTTTCCATTGATTGAATGCTAAAACACACCTGATTGAGGGCACTGGTGGTACATTATATATGCAATCCCGTTGATAGGGGATTATTTGGTTCCTATTATAGGGCTAACATGATACTCCCTCTGTAAACAAATATAAGACTGTTATTGAATGAAACTTGGAAGGGGAATATGCATAGCATATTATAGCGCTAACATGATAACCCTGAACGAGAGTCATTGGATGAAATTCAAGAGCATCCACTGATTACGAGTCGAGGGACTAGTCGAGACTAGTCGACAGACTAGTCTACGAGTCGCAACTTGAGTGTCGACTACAAATCTCGTGTAGACTACTTGGTCTAGTCGAACAGTCGACAGACTAGTCGAGCTATTTGAGTCGAGCGCCTCAAAATTTTGAGGGGATAAGTCACCCAGCCTGGCCGGAGCTCATGCTCGGGCGGCAGCCATGGCCGTGACATGTAGGTGCGCGCGGCCCTGAGACGAGAGAGAAGGAATAGAGATAGAGGAGAGGAGAGGAGGAGGCATGGAGGTGGTCGGCGGCAGCGGCCGGGGCCGGCGGAAGGCGGCTCGAGGCGCGGGTCGCGCACGCGTGCTCCTGTGTGTGATGGTGCTGGCGGCAGCAATGGGAACGATTGGGAGCTAGGGTTCCAGTGACGGGAGCTAAGTAGGCTGGCCACTTGGGCCCAAATGGGCCAGCTGGGGGTGTTGTGTGGTGCTGGGCTGGGCCTGGCGAGCGTTGCCTAACACTTCTGGTTTTATTGCATACTGTACTGTTTATATATACTACATACTTGATACTACTACTAGTTATTAACAATAATTGAGTACTACAGTACCATGTCGACTAGTCCAGCACTAGTCTAGACTAGTCACGATTAGTCTATGAGTCTCAACGTCGGAACGACTCGTCGACTCATCGACTCGTAAACCTTGAGAGCATCATATTTAGATGGATAGCATATTATAGCGCTAACATGATAACCCTGAACGAGAGTCATTGGATGAAATGCAAGAGCATCATATTTTGATGGACCTAAGGAGCGAGGAGCAGATAAGTCAACAATTTTGCTCAGAACCCCCCTCACAATTCAGAATCACAGAGCTTCTTGCTAGGACATATACAGTTTCTTGTTATTGCTATGCATCTGTTCAGGCTGTTCTTGATCTATTATATAGCTGGTCTAACCGTTCAGGAATGTTTGCAGGTTGCATTTTTGGCCTCTGCAGTAGGACCAAGAATAGCAGCATCCTGTGCAAATGCAGCATTATCTGTTTTGACAAGAGATGATTCCAGGTGAGCAACCTATATGGCATATCAGTATCATCACTCGTGCTTTGCTGCTGTTTTTTGAATGCTTATACTTTTGACTGATAACAATACTAATGGAAGTATTGATATACTACTATTTATAGTTCCTGAAGGGTGTCTTACAAATGTGTTTGTCCACAAAGAATGTCCAACAGTTTTACAGACTTCCATGCTGTCGACTAAAAACTTTCTAATCAAACGTCTCTTGAAGTATTTAAGATCTAGTGATATTTGAAATGAGTTTGATCTAGCGGGCTAATGTAACTTTAATGATTACATTTTGGTTATGTATTAAAGTCAATTTTAGATTAAAGGTGCTGGAAGAATCTACTACTGACCTAACCCTAATTACTGAGAAGTAGATAAAAGTAAATGACAATATTCTTCTCTGCTTTATTGAGAGGGGTCGGCCCCTTTATATAGCACACAAGACTTGACCAACAAGCCGGTAAATCTATTCAAACTCTAATACTATCTCTAAACTGACTGGACTCTTAATAGCAATGACGCTTAATCAACTAGGACTCTAATTAAGGGATAAGACTCCACGTTTGATGGGCTGGTTCACATAATATCTCTCCTTTCCTTGAAAAATAGCTTGTCCACAAGCTGTAGGTTGTCAATTGCCTCCCAGGGGACCTTGGGTACTGCCAGATGTGGAGCTATCTTGATCGTAGTCATTAGCCTCGATGAAGAAGAGCCGCGCGCACCGGTGACCCCGAACGTAAATCTTGTCGCAGTTGAAGCAAAGGCCCTGACGACGACGTTCTGCTAACTCAGCTGGAGTGAGGCGCCTAACCTGCCGCGGCGGGGTTAGCTCTGGAGTGGTTGATGGCAGAACAGGTGCTAGTGGCGCAGGCGGGGAAGGTATTGTAGCTGCGTTGACCGAAGGAAGATCGGAGGGGCACAAGGGCTCTGTAGGACGAGAAGGCTGGTGTGGTGATGTTGGAGGGAAATGCCGCTGCTCATAGGCCTTGGCGAAGGAGATGGTGGTGTGGAAGTCAGATGGCTGCTGAAGCTCGACGTCAGTGCGAAGACCATCGGGCAGCCCTGTTGTGTACAGAACCGTTGTTGGGATGGTGTTAATGGCTCATTGTTGTGGCACATGAGCACTAGAAACCTGCTGGTGTAGTCGGCAACTGAGGAATTGAGCGGCAGACGTGCCAACTCACCCAAGGGATTGGCGCGGAGTGACGGCCCAAACTGAATGTGGCAAGCTTCCTTGAACTGCTCCCATGTCGGCATGCTGAAATCGCGCTCAAGTTGTAAGTACCAGAACTGAGCGTCATTGGCGAGGTGGTAGGCTGCAGTCCAGACCTTGTCGCCCGTGCGCTGTCCACGAAAAAAACGCTTGCACCTATTGAGCCAACCAAGAGGATCGACCGAACCATCATACATCGGGAAGTCGAGCTTGTGGAAGCGACGCACGCCTGAACCAGAAGCTGATCCGAGGTGATTGTTAGGTAGGGGCGGAAGGGAGGTAATGGGTGGGGTGGATTCATAAATGGGTTGTGGAGGGTGTGTGTGGCCATAACGGCACATGAAATTGATTGGCAGGTGGAGGCGTGAAGGCGTAGATGCGGCAGCAAAAATCTGCGGCTGCTGATGGTGGGGCTGCTGCTGGTAGGTGGGCGGCAAAATTGGGGTGGGATTTGGGCTATAGGGTGAGGGTGCCAAGTGGTCCAGATTGATGTTAGGGGGTGGCTGTGCTGAGTAAGGAGATGGCTGGAGGTGGTAAAAGGGCGTTGGCGGCTGATGGTGGTTGGCAGTGGTCGGGGCACAGGGTTATGTTGCAAGGGGAAGTAGACGCTAAAGAGTGGAAGGCAGGAAAGTGAGGGGGTGGTGTGGGTGGGCAATCTGCCTGGCGGGTGGACCGGCGGCGGCGAGACGATTCCCGCGCTGGATAAGGGGACACCGGAGGTGCTTTTGGCGAGGGGAATCACCAGGGGCGCGTCGTCGCTGGGGAGCAGGCTTGGGAGACGGAGGTGGCGTCATGGGCGGCTGCTGCAGCCGTGGAGTCGAGCGATGGGGGCAGGGCTGTCAGCCGTTGCTCGTTGGCGTGTGAAGCCCTCCAATTGCTTTGTGATGATCTTCATATGCCACACAGCCTCGATCTCAATGTCTTTTTCACTAAATGACCCTGTCTGAAACTTAATTTCCTCACTGACCCCCTCAAAAACTTATTTTGGGAGTTTACCCCTCGCATACACGCCTATTAATTTGGTGTTTCTAGTACTTCCTCCGTACCGGCGCATTAGGCATCTTAGGTTGTGCACTGCGACCAAGGCGGAGGAAAAAACGAGAGAACTTGATGTTTATTTGCTAATTAATACCATTGCATGCAGAGAACTGGCCACTGCATGTCGTGCTAGGTAATCTAAGTCATTGAAGGCATACGCGCCCCGCGTCCTCTATTGGCTGATTCCTTTTTTCGTGGCAAGAAACAGGAATGAGGTGTTAAGTTAATGCATCGCGCCTAAGCGTTTTGGGATTATCTGGTTTCGTAATGTGCCTAATGCACTGGTACGGAGGGAGTACATGAAGTAATGCCAGATAATTTGGCACAATCTAACCCCAGCCGTCTGTCCGTCCTACGTGGAAAAAAGGTCAAAGATGCCAAATCAGTTGGCGCCTTTCTCTTAGCCATCGAATGATTCCCCTTGTACGCTCTGGCGACGAGACGCTTAAGGCCTAAGCCATTGCTGAGCTAGTCGTAGATGATCAGCTTCTCGTCCAGGGAGAAGTAGTATACGCGCGCGACATGGGAACCATCCCCTGGCCAGGCGCGTGAAGGGCAGCGTCCAGCCCCGCGCTTGAACCAGCAGCAGCACAGTAGCTCAGAGAGGTGCAGTGAGGGTGCACAGCTAGTAACACCGGAAGGTGAGAGATCTAAGGCCGGGGAAGGTGCCCGGGATGCCGCCGGTGAGGTTGTTGTAGCTGAGGTAGACTTCTGCAGCTACGCGAGCTGTACGAGTGTGCTTGGGATGTGGGCCTGAGAAGGAGTTGTAGCTGAGGTCGGTAGGTGGATGAAGCCGGTGAGCTCGCCGATGCAAGTTGTGGAGGCAGCGTGTGGGACAACGATGGCTGGGGAATCGCTAAGGAATAGAGGCCCCAACTGATTTGGCGTCTTCTGATTTTTTTCCATGTAGGATGGACTGACAGCTGGGATTAGATTGTGCCAAATTATCTGGCGTTACTACGTATACTAGAAACGCCAAATTAATAGGCGTCTATGCGAGGGGGTAGCTCCCGAAATAAGTTTTTGAGGGGGTCAGTGAGGAAAGTAAGTTTCAGAAAGGGTCATTTAGTGAAAAAGATTCGTAGATGGCTCCAATACCAAATTGGAAGAATCTACAACTGACTAACCCTAATTACTGAAAAGTAGATAAAAGTAAACAACAATATTCTTCTCTGCTTTATTGAGAGGGGTCGGCCCCTTTATATAGTAGACAAGACTTGACCAACAAGCTGGTAAATCTATTCAAACTCTAATACCATCTCTAAATTGACCAGACTCTTTCCTAACAAAGATGCTTAATCAACTAGGACTCTAATTAAGGGATAAGATTCTTATAACAGATGCTGCATTAGGGGTTCTTCAGTGATGCGATTAATGAACAGAAAATGCAAGTCTCAATTTTTTGATATTGTTTCATTGTTTTCAACTCGACAAGTTGAGTCTATTCGGAGATTTAATTAGGTAGGCTGTGGGTTTTCAAGTCATATAGTGCATGTTTAGGACTACTTTGAGTGGTCATTACACAGGTAAGCATATTTCAGCGGCACAAGTTTGAGTTAGCTGGCAGGAATTTCCAGGGCTAGGTTTTCCGCTGGTCATGCCCCCATCCTTGCTTGATTTGACACGCTACTTTTGGTATCCTGCACTATCTGGACGCATGATACTGACTTAACCTCCAAACGCTCCTGTCAGTGGGGCTATTGTCCATCAAGTAAAGCGACTTGAGGTTCCCAGTCGATTATTAGTCAGAGCTGAGCTAGCCAGTGACTAGCAGATGAGCCGCTTGACTTGCTCTACTACTGACGAGTTGACTGGAAAAACTGTCTAGTTGACTAATCGCGGACTAGTCGTTGACTTACAGTCGATGTTTTTTAAAAATATTTTGTGTTACTTTTTTTGATTATCGCTTACCATTTAATTTGTACTGTATTAAGGATGTGTTCAGAAGGCAATGATGTCATGGGTCAAGCTGCTCGTCCAAACTATGGTAACTGCTTTATTCCCAAAATTAATCGGTCATCTGTGTCTGATGTTTTACAAATTATTGTAAAGTGCGTTGTTATTCTGAAACAGATGCCTCATCATCCGTCTCTCCCGAAAACGTCAAATACGCTGCAATGTGTGGCTTGTCAGCAGCGGCAACAAAGTGCAAACTTTTTGCAGATCAGGAGGAGCGTGAAATTCAGAGATTAGCGGCCACCATCATAAATCACCAGGTTCGTAGGAACACAAAAGTTTAGTGTGCTGCAATTTGCTATGAGGTTAATGATAATCTAGTTTGCTTCCTGTTTTGCTGCATATGTTACTGTGTGCTGCTGTTGTACCAGTTCTTGCACATTTATTTTATGGGTGGCGATGGAAGCCTTGAAATCTAATTCGGCACTGAAGTTACTGTAACATACCACATCTTTTGCTGTTCTTTGATAAAACCTCAAGTCCTCAACAAGAGTCTTTGACATTGTTTCCCGACCTCGCCCTTTGGCAATGGTAGTTCAGAAGTTATACCACATTTCAGACCAAAACACTGCTAAAAGCAAAGATGTTTCGGGAATGAAAGGACACTGGCTCAGGATCCCATTGGGAAGTATTGGTTTGTGCTCCAGATGAGTTTTTTTTGCCAAGTTTGGCTGATTCAGGGTATTTTCTGAATGTGGTAAAAGAAACAAATTGTTCTGTCATAATATTTTTAGAAGTTTGCATAAGTAGGTGATATCTTTGCAAAAAGGAAAAAGAAACCCTAGCTTTTACTGAAGTCCAGGACGATCAAGCAAGTATCATATGAGATTTGGTTTGAAACCTTAACCTGCCTGCTTCTGTTAACAAAACTTGGTAAAGGGGTGATATACGTTGCTTTCATTATTCTAATATAACTATGTCGGATTTACAGTTAAAGAGATTGGAGTTGAAGCTGAAGCAATTTGCAGAGGTGGAGACCTTGCTTTTGAAGGAAAGCGAGCAGGTTGAGAGGGCCAGGCAGAATCTTACAGCCCAGCGTGTCCGGTTTATGTCAGCTCGATTTGCTTCCTCCGGAGGTCCCATGCCTGGAGGCAGCAGCAGCACCATGGCATCAAATCCAATGAATCAAGCCAGCCCTCGACCACCAGCAATGCCAGGATCAATGCCTCCGGCCAGCATGCAAGCGTTTTACGGCAATAACATGCAGGGGCATCCAGCCCAGATGGCTTTCTTGCAGCAGCAACAGCGGCAACAACAGCAGCAGCAGCAGCAGCAGCAGATGCTCTCATTTGGGCCGCGCCTGCCGCTCTCAGCTATCCACCCCGGCTCATCGTCATCGGCAGCACCCAGCATCATGTTCAACACTGGCATGCCCAGTTCGGCTACCCCTAACCATCACTCCATGCTGAGACCACCACCCTCGGGGAGCAACAATTCAAGTTTTGGTTAAGGAGAGATTCTTTGCCTCATCCTAAGTTACCCGTGTTTGTAGCTCTGATGCCAACCATTGTAATTCAATTGCACAATCACAGGTAGATGCATTTAGTCTTTTAGGTTTTCCATCCTATTCCTAGTTCCTTTCTCCCGGAATCTCTCGGCTATCTCATAAGATGAATGTTTGATAGGTAAGATTGTGTTATAGAGAAGTGGGAGTTTCACCCTGGTGCAAGTAACTGCTCCCAGCTAGATGCTACAAAGTGACGGAAATTGAATTTGCCTGTATTCTTTACCTGCAACTGTGGTTTATACTCCAGTGTCTTGTCAAGTGAACTTTTCGTGTGAGAGCATCTTCAGCCGATCCTACAAAACACCCGGGCGACTATATTAACCGCCGTTTTGTGGGATCGGAGCCAAAAAAAGTACTGTGCAGGTCCTTGAAAATGGCCTGAATTTTTGGTATATTTTGGCCCGAGCACCACATATGTCTAGTTTGTGCCGCCTTTTTGCCGTTCCCTCAGGCGCGAGTTGGTGGGAGCGACATTTCAGCTTCTTGCTTGCCGTCCCTACCCCCTCGCCACCGTCGATCTCCCTGGCCTCGTGCATTCTCGCGTTGTGGCGCCACCCCATCGACTACATGGAGCATCCGTAGCCACTGCCCATCGGCTTTCATGTCTCACCGAACCCATCAGGGGCCACCCTTGCCCCCTCGCGGCCAACTTCCACATTGCCGCGCCAATTCCGACTGCTGCTAGGGTGAAACGGAAGCGACAGGGCAACCACGTCGCCACACCATTCTGACCACTCAATTGGCGACATGGAGCATCCGCAGCCACCGCCCATCGGCTTTCTTGTCTCGCTGAACCCATGAGTGCCGCCTCTACCTTCCTCGCCCCCCGCGGCCAGCTTTCACGTTGTTGTGCCAATTCCGACCGCTACTGGGGTGAAACAGAAGCGACAGAGCAACCACGTCGTTGCGCCAATTCTGGCTGCTGCTGGGGTGAAACAAAAGCAACAAGGCAACCACGTCGTTGCGCCAATTCCGACCGCTGCTGGGGTTAAACGACTGTCGGTGCAAACGACACCTATGGGATCACAGGGAATCCCTTCTACGGTTGGCCGGCGCGGGGCTGTGGAAAGAGCGGGTTTAGATGATCAACATGGGGAGTTTATCCAGGTTCGGGCCGCGAGTGATGCGTAATACCCTACTCCTGCTGGTTTGCGTTTATCTGGTGTTCTTGAACTAGCTACAAAGCGTCCCGGGTCCAGAAAGTCCGAATCCCCCTCCAGTATGCCTCGGGCCTCCTTTTATAGCTAAAGGGGTCGCCACAATGGCACACAGGATGTGAAAAGTTTGTACTGTACACAAGTCTATCGTCTGGCATCGTAGGACAAACACATTTAATGCGCTACTGATGTGCCCTCTCACTTTATCGGGGACGACAAGGAAACTCGTTCCGTTCGCCGCCGCTTCGCCTCGCTCCGACGCGCGTCCAGGCTGACTAGGCGTGCAGCGCCACGCTGGCTGGCTGGCTGCTGAGTTGGTGCGGTGGCAGAGTCTTCACGAAGATCTGCATGCCACCGCGCCGATGCTTGCTGAGTTGGCCTGGAAACTGCTCGTCGCCACGCAGGTGTCACGCCCAATATGCGATACTATCCTAAAGAGACTCGAAGGTCCCACCAAGGATAGAACCGCATATTGACACGCTTTTGCAAGGTGGATATCATTACATCAACTTTACATAATATATGAGGATACATACAAGGCATACAAATGCCGCAAGAATACATCAATACATCATACATAAGATCAACATCCGACTACGGATGAAACACAAACAGAAGCTCAAACGACATCCACCCTGCTAGCCCAGGCTGCCGACCTGGAACCTATCCCCTGATCGAAGAAGAAGCAGAAGAAGAAACTCCAAAACAAATAACATCGCTCTCGCGTCATGATCATCGCAAAACCTGTACCTGCAACTGGTGTTGTAGTAATCTGTGAGCCGCGAGGACTCAGCAATCCCATTACCATGGGTATCAAGACTAGCAAAGCTTTAATGGGTAAGGAAGGGGTAAACTGGTGAGGTTGCAGCAGCGACTAAGCATATATGGTGGCTAACATACGCAAATAAGAGCGAGAAGAGAATCAACGGAACAGTCGTCAACTAGTAATGATCAAAAAGTGATCCTGAACTCCTACTTACGTCAAACATAACCCAAAAACCATATTCACTTCCCGGACTCCGCCGAAAAGAGACCATCACGGCTACACACGCGGTTGATGCGTTTTAATTAAGTCAAGTGTCAAGTTCTCTACAACCGGACATTAACAAATTCCCATCTGCCACATAACCGTGGGCACGGCTCTCGAAAGTTTATACCCTGCAGGGGTGTCCCAACTTAGCCCATTATAAGCTCTCACGGTCAACGAAGGATATTCCTTCTCCCGGGAAGACCCGATCAGTCTCGGAATCCTGGTTTACAAGACATTTCGACAATGGTAAAACAAGACCAGCAAAGCCGCCCGATGTGCCGACAATCCCGATAGGAGCTGCACATATCTCGTTCTCAGGGCAACACCGGATGAGACTAGCTACGAGTAAAACCAGACCTCGAGTTTCCACGAGGTGGCCCCGCAGGCATCTCGGTTCGGACCAACACTTAGAGAAGCACTGGCCCGGGGGAGGGGGGTTAAAATAAAGATGACCCTCGGGATGCGCGACTCCCAAGGGAAAAAATAGGTGATAGGCAAATGGTAAAACCAAGGTTGGGCCTTGCTGGAGGAGTTTTATTCAAAGCGAACTGTCAAGGGGTCCCCATAACAACCCAACCGCGTTAGAAACGCAAAATCAAGGAACATAACACCGGTATGACGGAAACTAGGGCGGCAAGAGTGGAACAAAACGCCAGGCATAAGGCCGAGCCTTCCACCCTTTACCAAGTATATAGATGCATTAATTAAAATAAGAGATATTGTGATATCCCAACAAAGTTCATGATATCCATGTTCCAACACGGAACAAACTTCATCTTCACCTGCAACTAGCAACGCTATAAGAGGGGCTGAGCAAAGCGGTAACATAGCCAAACAACGGTTTGCTAGGAAGGGTGACAAGGGTTAGAGGTTCATGGCAATTTGGGAGGCTTGATAAACAGGTGATAGGTAGCGCAGCATAGCGATAGAACGAAGCAACTAGCATAGCAATAATAGTAATGAGATCCAAGGTGACGTTCATCTTGCCTGAAATCCCGCTAGGAAGAAGAACGAATCCATGAAGAAGATGAAGCCACGAGGACGAACGAATCCTCACGATCGCAACGAAACAGGAACTAACGAGAAGGAGCACAACCGGAAAGAAGCAAACAACAAGGTAAACACACAACACATAAACATGACATGATGCACAATCAAGCATGATGCATGACAAGGCTACATGAAGCTACTCATGGCAAGAGATGATGCATACAAGAGCAACACATCAAAGCAAGTTTAAATGAGGCCGGAAATAACATATGACAACTCCGGTAAATCCCCATATGCAAATTTCGAAATTGGTCCAGATCTGAATAAACCATATATTCAAGTTATTAAACAGCAAGTTAAGATGCACCAAGATGATCTACACGAAATTCTAGTCAAGTTACATATGAAGTTCATTTAGTTCGGAGCTACAGCCTAAAAGATATGAACAAAACAAGTTAAACATGACATTGATGCAAAATACATTCAAACATCAAGCAAACACTCTCAAAATAAGGATGCAACAAGGTAATATGAAACTACATGCAAAACTAAGCAAGTTTCATGTAGAGCACACTCACAGCGGAGCAACGATGCAACACATACACTCCAAACAAGATATAACAACAATCTGTCTAAAACGGCAACTAGGCATCTTGCAAGCATTAAAACAATATGCTACAACATCCTAACATGAGAGCAAAAGGTATGGACATGATGTACAGGTAAAGCATGATAAAACATGAACACTGAGCTATCTCCATAAATCACTAGAACATGCTCAAAAGGACATGGCAAGAATGCAAATAATAACAGTTTCACAGACTTAGCAGAATTCAGGACATGGCAGGAATAACATCAGGTTGCAATGTTTAGAGCTATCAAACAACATGCTACAGTAACAGATCATAGCAAACAAATACATGGCATGAATCTAATAATTGCATAGAACAAAAGTCCCTTACTGATCACGAGCCAAAAAGGTACAGAAGATATGGTGGCACCCATGTAAACATAGCAAGTTCCATAAACAGATTCAGACTTGGCAGAAAAACTGAGCATGGCATAAACAGAGTTATGAAGGCATCTTTGCGAGCTCAAATCACTCATCACAAAGCATTTCATGGCATGTGAAGGCATCCAACAGTAATATGGTATAATTCTGAAGCTAAGAATGGTAAGAGAAAGTTTATAGGGTGCATGGATCACTAGCAAAACACATGTCAAAACTGAACTTCATGTTAACAGGCTGACAGTAACATTATTTAGCAATTTAAGAGCAAGATTACAACAATCTACAGCAGGCTATAAATGCAAACAAAGGCATGGATGGATAGATCATAACATGTACAACAAAACATCCTTAGTGAACATCTCCAGATTATGCATGGAACTCATGGTGACAGCAGGTTTACATGGCATCACAATGTTACAGCTACAGACTTACCAGAAATGACAGTCACAGAAATCAACAACATCACGGAGGCTACTTGGCATGCTTGTGCTAGTCACCACATAGATCACAAAAATACAAGACAAGCACCCCTGTAAATATGGCATGATTTAGTTCAAAACTCATGTAGACATCAAGCTCATATGATGCACACAAAATGCAATGAAAAAGACAAATCACCAGGTTATATCAAGTTTCAGCAGTTAACATCATATAGCACTCTTGCAACGATGATTAGGGCATCAAGATGGACTCAAACAAGCATGCCACAATGGAACAAAATGAAGAGCATCTCATGATGAACATTTTGATATATCATGCATGCAAATCGGAGCAACATGCATCAAGATATGGCATGATGAACATGGCATGAAAATGATAAGATCCAGGGACGGTGAAAATTAATAGACCTCGAGGGGGAAAAGTCAACGGCGGGATCTCGCCGGAGATGGCGAGGGAGGGCCCGGGGCGGCCGTATCGGAGGTGGGGCGACAGATCCGGGCGGCTCCTGCCCGGATCTGGCCGAAGGCGGGGTCCGGCGATGAGGGGAAGGCCGGAGGCGGCGGGGCCGGAGCTGGAGCTCGTCGGCGACGAGGGTCGAGGCTGCCGGGGACGGAGCTGGCGGCGCTCGGGGCACCGGGGCACCGACAAGGAGATGGGGCGGCGCAGAGGCGACAACGGGGCGCAGGCGCACGGCGGCGGGGAAGCTGGGGCGACGGCGGCCGGCGGACGGGCTCCACGGCGGAGGAGCGGCGGCGCAGGAGCTCGGGCTCGCGCAGACGTGCGCGGGCCGCGGCGGCGGCGGATCGGGCCTGCGCGGGCCGACGACGGGCTCCGCGGGCCGGCGGCTGTGGGGGGAGGCCAGGGCGCGACGTGGCCGGCGGGGATTGGCGCGGGAGGCGGCGGAGATGACGTGGCGCCACAGGATTGGCCGGGCGACGTGGCCGGCGGACACGTCCGGCGCGGGTGGACAAGTCCGGCTGCGGGAGGAGGAAGAAGCTAGGGTTAGGGTAGGATTTGATCCAAAAATTTGGGGGAGGGGGTGTTTAAATAGGCAGAGGGAGATAGGAGAGTCCAAATGAGGTGCGGTTTTCGCCCACACGATCGTGATCGAACGGCGGAGAGCATGGAGGGGGTTTTGCTGGGTTAGTGGGCTGATTTGGAGGGGTGTTGGGCTGCACAAAAGAAGGGGGTTTCGGGCTACGCGGTTAACCGTTGGGGCATCAAACGACCTCCAAATGGAACGAAATTTGACGGGCGGTCTGTCGGTGATATACCAAGGCCACTCGGCAAATCTCGACCCATTCCGAGAACGTTTTTCTCCCGCTCACGAAACAAGGTTTGAGATGGACGACGGGCGCGTGCGAGTGTGGTTGGGCTCAGAACGGACAATGGAGAGAAACGGCGGAACCCGAACGGATGCAAGTTTTGAAAAACATGCAGATGAAATGCAGATGATGACATGGCAAAATGCAACACGCAAGCAAATGACATGGCAAAGAAAACGAAAAATTGGAAGACACCGAGTGTGCTTGCTGAGTTGGCCTGGAAACTGCTCGTCGCCACACAGGTGCATGCCTTGTTGGCGGGTTGACTGCTGTATTGGAACGGCGGTGGAGCCTTGGCAGGTGGGGGCCTGGTTGTGGCCCCGCAGATGTCCCCGGCAAGGGTCTTTCCGGGGCTCCGGCAAGGGCCTTGCCGGGGTCTCGCAGGCATCCTCGGCAAGGGTCTTGCCGGGGGTCTTGTGAGTGTCCCCGGCAAGGAAACTTGCCGGGGTTTCCGTCTTCACATCTAGTATTGTATGTCCTTGGTCTTGACAAAGATGTGCATGCCACCATGCAGGCGCCTCCTGAGCCTTGGTTCCAATGTTGTCGACGGTGTCGGAACTCTTAGGCTCAAGGGTGGCGGCTCGGCTGGTGTTGGGCAAGTTGCCCCGGCAAGGCCCTTGCCGAGGCTACATAAGCTGCCCCGGCAAGGCTCCTGCCGGGGAGAGCCCACCTTGTCCCTTCGCTCCTCGCGCCTCTGTCTTGGAATTGCTGTGGTAGTCTTGTGTCTTCGCTCCCTCTGCCCCGCCAAGCACGGCCGCAGGCGCGTGGCTGTGACTGCCCGCACACAAGTAAAGGGTACAAAAAGGACCCCTACTTCTGTACACCGACAGGAGCCCCCGGGCCTGGGCCACATATAAGCGTGGAGCGTTATTGGGCCAGGCCCAGAACGGTGCGCGGGTACGCGTGGCAGAGTTTTACCGCAGTAACTCCCTCGCCAGCTGCGCTTCCCCATGACCCGCGTTAAATGCGTGACGTGGGGGTCGTGCGTGGGGCGGTTGCTGCACGCTCGCGCCACATCGTGGTAAATGGTAAAGAGGCGGCCCGCGCCTTCCCCATAAAAAGGAGAAACCGCAGGCGCGCTGCTCATTTACCCACTGTGCCTTCCCCAATCTCGGAACCGTCGCTCCCTTCTTCTCCCTCAAGCTCTTGTCTTTGCTCGCCGGCGCCGCGCCCTCACTGCCCTTAATCCTTCATCCCCTCTCAGTCTCCATGGCTCCCAAGACAGGCAAAGGCAAAGGGGTGGCCAAGGACGTCAAGGAGAAAGAGGCGCCGAAGAGCGAGTTGGCGGTGCTGCGGACGCAACATGCCTACTTCCCCTCGATGGTCGATGCGGTCCATCTCAGGGACTACTTCAGGCCCCTGTGGGGGAGGGAGACGACGGGGCATCCCGCCACGCGCATCGTCCCTGCCAATTTCGCCAAGGCCGGCCCAAATCGGTACCCTTCTTCGTTGACTACTTCTCTTACGGGCTCTGCCCCCTTTCTCTGATTTCTTCAACGACGTCATGCACACCTACGACTTCCGTATTCTGGATCTCATGCCGAATGCCGTGGCATGCATGGCCCTCTTCGCCCATCTCTGCGAGGGCTTTGCTGTAGTGCGCCCCAGCACGACGCTCTTCCGCCACTACTTCTACCCTCGCATCCAGGTAGGGGGCGCCATCTCCGGCTGCATCACCTGGATCCCGAGGTCTTAGGAGAAGGGCACGTACCTGCAGGGCGCCCAGAAGGAGAGGTGGGATGAGTGGTGGAGCCGGTGGTGCTGGATCGAGGAGAAGGATCCACGGGAGTTCTGCCGGGTTCGCCGGAGTCCGCCGCTCCGCTGCAAGGACTGGTGCGACCTCGACACCAATGACGAGAAGCTCTCGGTCGCCACCACCAGGATCAACCACCTCACCGTGGCCGGGCTCACCCTCGAAATGATTGGGGCTGATTTCATCCACCGCCGGATTGCCCCACTGCACAACAAGGGGAGGCTGGCCTGGGACTACAGGAACGCGGCCGACGTCATGAGGCTCCGCCCTGGCCTGAAGCACAACTTCACGGTGACAGGGCACGCTCACTTCTGCCAGAGGCTCTTCCAGCTCAAGGTGAGTGACGACGGCAGGGCTGAGAGGACCGGCAGAGCCGAGAAGGCCGGCAAGGCCGTCAAGGCGTCTCTGTTTGGGTTGCCGGTGGGCATGGTCCTGTTGAGCAAAAATTCTCACCAGACCGCCATCATTGCCATGATGCCGGACTTCAACGCACACGGCCTCGATCCGCTCTGGGTCGAGCCGAAAGCGGAGGAGGTGTAGGCGTTCTTCGACAAGTTGTCAGAGAATTATGTCCGCGACAAGCCGCTGCTCATCCGCGACACCACCAAGGAGGAGTTGGACTACATCGCCGCCAGGGCGGCGGATGCGGCGCTCGCCAAGGAGGCTGGCAGCGCCGCCACCGTGGAGGATGAGGCCGACGCGGCCGCGGAGGAGAAAGAGCTCGCCGGATGGGCGGAGTCTGCCGGGGAGGCCAGCAGCGCCGGCGCCGGGGCTTCCCTCGTTGAAGACGTGGTCGAGGAGTCGACCGAAGAAGAGGCCGAGGCTGTCGACCCCTCGGCCACAGGGAAGAGGCGCGTCCTACGGCAGGCCAGCTCCGGCGAGCCGGTCCAGGCCGGCAGGACCGTGCGGCGGCAACAGGTTCAGGAGCAGTCTTTGCGCCAAACGAGAGCCGCGGCGACGAAGGCCACGACAGCGAAGAAGGTGGTGAAAACCGAGGTAGCGAAGAAAAAGGCAGCCGCCTCCTCCTCATCAAAACGGCGCCGGACCCCATCCCCTTCTCCTTCTCCTTCAGATGGCAACTCGGAGGTTAATTTTGATCTCGGGTCCTTCAGCCCGAAGAGGAAAAGGAGGCTAGTGGAAGAGGAGGCGAAGGACGAGTAAGCGCTTCGCCCTCCATCATCTCCTGACCCCACGCCTATGCTATCCTCTTTTAATTTGATATTATCCTCACAGGGACACGGAGACGTTGGCCCAGAGGGTGGCGAAGAGGGCCAGGGCCTCAACGGGCGACGAGCCCCCAGCGGGCACTCTGCGCACGCCGGAGTAGGTGGTGATCAGCCCGGACGACAGCCCCCGACGCAGCCCCCGCCTCAGCCCCCAGCGTGAGTCCACTACTCACTTCTAGTCGATGTGCATTGGGGCACAATCCCTTGGTGCTGATCTTGCCGGGTTCGCGGGAGGAGAGCGGCAGCAGGAGGAGCCACTGAGGGCCACCGCCAACACGCCGCCCCCGTCAACCTCGCCGCCCAGAGGGGCGTCCCCTACGAAGGCACTAAGCACCGAGCCCACACGCACAAAGTAGGAGGAGGTGAACTTGGGCGGCAGTGGCTCCATCCCGGCAACGGACGTTGGCGGGGAGGGAAACACTTCTTCCCAGCTTGGCGCGGGTACGTGGCCTGCCTTCCGTCCCTGTCTTTTCTTCTTCCTGGACCTTGATTTTGGCCCCTTCTCATTCTCCTTCTTGGTATCCAGACCCTCCCTCGGCGGACCAGGAGGACATTGATATCATCATCGGGGAGGTCGCCAAGGACACCGAGGCCGAGGCCGACAAGCTTGCTGCCGAGGAGGCCGCCAAGACCGCCGCCGAGGAGGCCGCCAAGGGGCCTACCACGGAGGCCGGCAAGGCCGCTGCCGAAGAGGCCGGCAAGGGGCCTGCCGGGGAGGGGGTGGCTGACGACCAACCTTCCCCCCAGCCCCTGGCCCAAGCAAGTACTTGAAGGTGGGCGACGACCTGTTCGTCCATCTCCTGGGGACGGCGAGCACCAGGGTGCAAACCGAGGGGGAGGTGTTCGACGACGAGGCGCCCGCCACCGCCGGGCTTCAGGTTGTTGATGAACCGAGCGCCGGCGGTGGCGGTTCCCAAGAGGAGCAGCTTCTCCGGGCCATTAGCGCCAACTTCCAGAAGCTCCAGGCACTCCACCGTGCCTGGCTAGACAAGGCGAAGTAAAGGATGGCGGCAGCGGACAAGGCGGAGGCGGATCTTGAGGAGCGCGTCGCTCAGACGCAGGCCTGGTTCCGCGAGGCTCAGGAAGGACCGAAGGCTGCCCAGGACGAGCTGGCTGAGCGCAAACGGGAGCTCATCCTGAAGCAGGCTGACGTCGAGAAGGCCCAGGAGGCAGCGAAGGAACATGCTACCAAGGACGCATCCGCTCGGCAACAGCACCAGGCTCTGCTGAACTCCCATGAGGAGGAGCTTGCCGCCCGTGAGGAGGCGCTCACCGCCACACTCCGCGGCAAGGATGAGGAGGTCGAGAAGCTCGTCGCGCAGCGGACCCAGGAGCTGGAGCAGAGGCACAAGGAGGCACTCAATGCTCAGGCCCTGGTCCATGCTGGCAAGGTGAAGGAACTGGAGCTGGAGCGGGAGGAGCTGAAGAAGGTGGCCTCGAAGCTGACGAAGGAGAGGGACACGGCCAACCGTTCTTTGGCGGATGCCCAGGCCGCAGTCTCCGACAAGGCCAAGCTGCTCTCCGAGGCCAACGACTCCATCAACGACCTTAAGCTGAAGGCGGACGGCTTGGAGGGGAAGCTCTCGGAGGCCGGGGCTCGTGAGGAGACCCTGAACAAGGCCCTGGAGGAGGAGAAGCGGCTGCGGAGGGATGGCGCCACCGAGTACGAGGAGTACACGAAGGGCGTAAACCTCTGGATCAGCCGCCTCGTCGACGTCGTGGGGAGGCTCACCGCGCAGCTAGCCGCCATGGGCCTGCCGGATGTCAGGTACTCCCAGGAGCCGAACGTGAGCCCCAATGCTAGGCTGACCCTGTTCTTCGAGGGCATCCTCGGAACCCTGGAGCGGCTCCGCTCCAACCGAGCAACCTCTCTGGCCAATGAGGCCCGGAAGCTTTGCCGGGGTGCCCTGACCAAGGTCCTCACCAAGGTGGCGTACTGGAACCCCAACGTTGACTTCACCGACGCGCTGGAGAGCCTGCCGAAGGACGTGGACCTCGCGGCGCTCGAGGAGCGTATCGAGTCCATCATCAGCCACGTCAACGGAGTCCAGAGGGTGGAGGGCCAGCGCCGGGATTAGGCACCCCGTTTCTCATCGCCGCTGCGGGTTCGTGACCAAGACAATTTTATCTTAAGTTAGAACCGTGGCAACAATCGATGTAATATAACTCTGCAGTACTTTAAGACGAAGCATGCTACCTTCCTATGTTGATCTTTCTTTGTATGTATACACCCTACGTGGCTACGCCCAGTGGGATAGGTTTGCTGGCGCGTAAACCCATGCTATGGCGCTTTGAGGACGGATCCTTAGCAGCCTGCCGGGGGGTGCTTGCTACCGGACAAACCACCTTGCCGCTCTCAGCGCGGCCGCTTGAACTGTTGAGCGGACTCGAAACAGAACAAGGACGTTGCTAATAGCGGGCAGGCCACCTTGCCGTTCTTAGCGCGGCCGCTCCAACTGTTGAGCGGACTCAAAACAGAACAAGGGCGTTGCCAATAGCGGAAGGGCCCCATTGCGTACAGGTTTTCCATACAAAGAGCGAGACCTTTCGAGGAGAATAACCTTATATTAAAAGGAATTTCTAAAAGTTTTGCGTGACTTAGCTTTTCGGTCGCCACGCAGATGGTTGTTGCGGTTGCGGACAGCACCGCTCCGCCTAGTCGATGGCACCAGAGCGTGGCTGATCGCCGTCGCCTTCCTATCTCGAGCCATCGCGATGAGGAAACCGATGAGCTGACTCCAAAACCGGATTTTCATAGCTTGCGCCCCCTACCTGGCGCGCCAAAGATGTCGGTGCAAACGACACCAATTGGATCATGGCACCGACCGTGGGGAGGGTGTTCGACGACGAGGCGCCCGCCACCGCCGGGCTTCAGGTTGTTGATGAACCGAGCACCGGCGGTGGCGGTTCTCAAGAGGAGCAGCTTCTCTAGGCCATGAGCGCCAACTTCCAGAAGCTCCAGGCGCTCCACCGTGCCTGGCTAGACAAGGCGAAGTCCCAGATGGCGGCAACAGACAAGGCGGAGGCGGATCTTGAGGAGCGCGTCGCTCAGATGCAGGCCTGGTTCCGCGAAGCTCAGGAAGGACTGAAGGCTGCCTAGGATGAGCTGGCTGAGCGCAAACGGGAGCTCATCCTGAAGCAGGCTGACGTTGAGAAGGCCCAGGAGGCGGCGAAGGAACAGGCTGCCAAGTACGCGTCCGCTCGGCAACAGCACCAGGCTCTGCTGAACTCCCAGAAGGAGGAGCTTGCCGCCCGTGAGGAGGCGCTCACCGCCACACTCCGCGACAAGGATGAGGAGGTCGAGAAGCTCGTCGCGCAGCGGACCCAGGAGCTGGAGCAGAGGCACAAGGAGGCACTCAATGCTCAGGCCCTGGTCCATGCTGGCAAGGTGAAGGAACTGGAGCTGGAGCGGGAGGAGCTGAAGAAGGTGGCCTCGGAGCTGACGAAGGAGAGGGACACAGCCAACCATTCTTTGGCGGATGCCCAGGCCGCAGTCTCCGACAAGGCCAAGCTGCTCTCCAAGGCCAACGACTCCATCAACGACCTTAAGCTGAAGGCGGACGGCTTGGAGGGGAAGCTCTCGGAGGCAGGGGCTCGTGAGGAGACCCTGAACAAGGCCCTGGAGGAGGAGAAGCGGCTGCGGAGGGATGGCGCTGCCGAGCACGAGGAGTACGCGAAGGGCGTAAACCTTTGGATCAGCCGCCTCGTCGATGTCGCGGGGAGGCTCACCATGCAACTAGCCGTCATGGGCCTGCCGGATGTCAGGTACTCCCAGGAGCCGAACGTGAGCCCAATGCCAGGCTGATCCTGTTCTTCGAGGGCATCCTCGGAGCCCTGGAGCGGCTCCGCTCCAACCGAGCGACCTCTCTGGCCAATGAGGCCTGGAAGCTTTGCCGGGGTGCCCTGACCAAGGTCCTCACCAAGGTGGTGTATTGGAACCCCAACGTCGACTTCACCGACGCGCTGGAGAGCCTGCCGGAGGACGTGGACCTCGCGGCGCTCGAGGAGCGTATCGAGCCCATCATCAGCTGCGTCGACGGAGTCCAGAGGGTGGAGGGCCAGTGCCGGGATTAGGCACCCCGTTTCTCATCGCCGCTGCGGGTTCATGACCAAGACAATTTTATCTTAAGTTAGAACCGCGGCAACAATCGATGTAATATAACTCTGCAGTACTTTAAGACGAAGCATGCTATCTTCCTGTGTTGATCTTTCTTTGTATGTATACACCCTATGCCCAGTGGGATAGGTTTGCCGACATGTAAACCCATGTTATGGCGCTTTGAGGATGGATCCTTAGCAGTCTGCTGGGGGGCGCTTGCTGCCGGACAAACCACCTTGTCGCTCTCAGCACGGCTGCTTGAACTGTTGAGCAGACTCGAAACAGAACAAGGATGTTGCTAATAGCGGGCATGCCACCTTGCCGTTCTCAGCGCGGTCACTCGAACTGTTGAGCGGACTCGAAACAGAACAAGGGCGTTGCCAATAGCGGAAGGTCCCCATTGCGTACAAGTTTTCCATACAAAGAGCGAGACCTTTCAAGGAGAATAACCTTATATTAAAAGGAATTGCTGCAAGTTTTGTGTGACTTAGCTTTTCGGTCGCCACGCAGATGGTTGTTGCGGTTGCGGAAAGCACCGCTCCGCCTAGCCGATGGCACCAGAGCGTGGCTGATCGCCGTCACCTTCCTCTCTTGAGCCATCGCGATGAGGAAACCGATGAGCTGACTCCAAAACCAGATTTTCACAACTTGCCTGCAAACGACACCTATGGGATCATGGGGAATCCCTTCTACAGTTGGCGGGTGCGGGGCTGTGGAAAGAGCGGGTTTAGAAGATCAACACGGGGAGTTTATCCAGGTTCGGGCCACGAGTGATGCATAATATCCTACTCCTACTGGTTGTGTTTTCTGGTGTTCTTGGACTAGCTACAAAGCGTGCCAGGTCCAAAAAGTCCGAATCCCCCTCCAGTATGCCTTGGGCCTCCTTTTATAGCCAAAGGGGTCGCCAGAGTGGCACACAGGAGGTGGAAAGTTTGTACTGTACACAAGTCTATCGTCTGGCATCGTAGGACAAACACATTTAATGCGCTGCCGATGTGCCCTCTCACTTTATCGGGGACAGCAAGGAAACTCATTTCGTTCGCCGCTGCTTCGCCTCGCTCCGACGCGTGTCCAAGCTGACTAGGCGTGCAACGCCACGCTGGCTGGCTGCTGAGTTGGTGCGATGGCAGAGTCTTCACGAAGATCTGCATGCCACCACGCAGGTGCTTGCTGAGTTGGCCTGGAAACTGCTCATCGCCACGCAGGTGCCTGCCTTGTTGGCGGGTTGACTACTGTGTTGAAACGACAGTGGAGCCTTGGCAGGTGGGGGCCTGGTTGCGGCCCCGCAGATGTCCCCGGCAAGGGCCTTGCCGGGGTCTCGCAGGCATTCCCGGCAGGGGTCTTGCCGGGGGTTTTGTGAGCATCCACGGCAAGGACCTTGCCGGGGTTTCCGTCTTCTGGTTCTCATCTAGTATTGCATGTCCTTGGTCTTGACAAAGATCTGCATGCCACCATGCAGGCGCCTCCCGAGCCTTGGTTCCAATGTTGTCGATGGTGTCAGAACTCTTAGGCTCATGGGTGGCGTGTCACGACCGGATTTTTGGGATATTAATTTCCCAAAAAAGGCCTTTGTGCTCACCAGCCCCAGGATTACTGTTAGCTGATGAGGTACCAACTTGATATAAGAATTCCAAGCAAAGTACAAAATATGTAGTACAAGACCATTGTGGCCTAGGCGTACAACACTTGGTTTCTAGTGGTTGATGGCGGAAGCGGTTTGTGGTTCATCTGCGTCTATGGGACTCCATTTCCCACAAGAACAGCTGACCAGGATAACTCCTATCTTCGCGAGGTGCTATTACCATTACATGGGTTCCGAGGTGCACCGGCCTCGCCTCCGCCAGCGGCTCCTCCCCCAATGGAGGGCCACGTCGGAGACCAGCCCCGCGAATTCTTCATCAGGCTGCACAAGCCGGTGCGCGGTCGCCTTTGTCTCCCCACTCCGTTCACTCAGGAGATGGAGCTCGACCCGCCGCAGGCTTTGAGGCTGCATATGAGGGGTTGCGGGAATGGCAACATGCGGGTCGACGTCGACTTCCCCGCCCCCCACGTTATGTATCTCCGCCGTGGATGGAAAACCTTCGCTCGTGCCCATAGCCTGTCGGAGGGGCTCGTCCTCCACTTCAAATTGATGGAGAACGGCCTGCTCTCCGTCAAGGTCTTTGGGCACTTGGGAACTCGCCTAAGGTGTTGCATGGAGAGCTCCTGTGATGATGAAACCTCCTCCTCGAGCGGGAGTGACGAGGAGGACAGCGACAGCGACGACGAGGGCGTCAAGCGGGAGGACGCCGACTCCGACTCCGACTGACCGTGCCGCCCTCCTCCCTAGGCCATGCACCCTGCCGAGGGTCTTCCCCGTCAAGCTCTCCATCGGCGCGTTCCCCGCCGCTTCCTTTTTGCCTTCACCTACTGCACCTGGGAGGAAAGGGGCAAGAACGGAGATCACGGGGCACCCATCTTTCTTTTAAATTGTAGGCACTTGCCAAATCTTAATTTCTAGATAATGTAATCTCTCGAGCCCATGCTTGTGTCCTTTAACCTCTGTTCTTGCATCAACATGTTAATGAAAAAGTCTAGCCTTGCCGGGAACCCGTGCACGCGTACATTCGTGCAGAGGCGAAATGCCTCCTTAATGTAGATAAACGAGTCCTCCCGGCAAGCTGCCTTGCCGGCGCCCTCTGCGCCTGCCGGAGAATCATATCTGCTGGGTTACAGACAAAGGGTCCATCCCCCCGTCCACCTCCTTTTAGCAAGGGCTACTACGACCACCCGGACCGAAGCAGCGTTCGGGCCGGAAATGGGAGCATCCGAGTTTTTAAAGGAGAGTGGTGAGGTTTTCTAATGCACAAGTCATAGGTTACGAACATGAATGGGAAAGAGGTAAACTTTATCTGGTTGGGTTGCCGGGGATCGCCGTGCCGGGCGGTCTTCTCAATTTCTTGCCGGAGCCTGGTCCTTAGCGGGATCGCGCGTCCTCGCCGTGGCTGGAAAGTAGAGAGGGCAAGGGCATGGAACCTTGGCGGTCCACTAATACTTGTTGGAATCAAAAAGAAGTACAATATCCTGGACAAGCATGCATATACGTATATACATAAACATGGAAATCAACAGGAAACTATACATACTAAGGGATTTCTTTCCCTGACTGCGCACAGGGTCTGCGCCTGGCTCTGTACATAGGGTTACATGCCTTGCTAGCAAAGCTAGTACAAAATGGGGATTGCCGGGGCTCCCGGCAACCGCGCCTCAGGGGTAACACTTGCGAAGATGTTCGATATTCCAGGAATTGCTCACCGAAATGCCATCTTCGGTCTCCAGGCGAACTACGCCGGGCCTGGTGACTCGTATTACCTGATAAGGGCCCTCCCACTTCGGCATCAAGTTGTTTGAATTCTTGGCGGATTGGATCCGCCGAAGAACAAGGTCGTCTTCCTCAAGGCTTCGGGCGTGAACCTTGCGGCTATGGTAGCGGCGCAAGGCTTGCTGATAGCGAGCGGCAAGCACAACAGCTCGAAGACGATCTTCTTCAAGGAGCATCGCATCATCTTGGTGCAACTGCTCTTGCTCAAGCTCATCATAAGCGAGCACTCAAGGTGACCCATATATGAGTTCCGTGGGGAGAACTGCTTCTGCCCCGTATACCAGGGCAAAGGGTGTCTGGCCAGTGGCTCGATTTGGTGTCGTCCTGATTGACCAAAGAACCGTTGGCAATTCATCAATCCAGCACCTTCCGCACTTGTGCAGCTTGTCAAAAGTTCTGGTCTTGAGGCCTCACGACACTTCTGCATTCGCCCTCTCAGCCTGGCCGTTACTTCTGGGATGAGCAACAGAAGAAAAAACAGACCTTGCTGCCGAGGTCTTGAATGTACTGCATGAAGGTGCGGCTCGTGAACTGTGTGCCATTGTCGGTGATGACTCTGTTCGGCACACCAAAATGGCAGACTAGTCCCTTGAAGAACTTGACGGCTGACTGTGCTGTCACCTTTCTCACTGGTTCCACTTCCGTCCACTTTGTGAACTTGTCGATCGCGACGTACAAGTACTCAAAGCCCCCGACAGCGCGGGGAAAGGGGCCCAGTATGTCGAGCCCCTAGACCGAAAATGGCCAGGAAAGAGGGATTGTCTAAAGAGCTTGGGCTGGTTGATGAAGCTTCTTTGAATGGAACTGGCACGCTTCACACTTGATTACTAGGGCAGTTGCATCCTGGAGGGCGGTGGGCCAGAAGAAGCCTTGCCGGAATGCTTTGCCGGCAAGGGCTCTCGACCCTATGTGGGAGCCACACATGCCTCCATGTATCTCTACCAACAGCCTCAGTCCTTCTTCCCGAGGAATGCACTTGAACTTCACGCCATTCGGTCTCCTTCTGTATAGGGCATCATCCACACACTGGTACATGCTGGACCAACGGGCTACTTTCTCTACATCTTCTTGTTCCTCAGGAAGCTCCCCTGTTTGGAGGAAACGGACGGTGTGTTGTGCCCATGCCGGAGCCTGAGGCTCGACGACAAGGACTAAAGGCACATCTTCAGCCGCAAGGGCAGCTGCCTCTACGGTCAGAGCTCGAGGCTCTGCCGGGGGTTGCTGCTCTCCGGCAAGCTTGGGGCACCCGGCAACGTCCTTGCCGGCGGCTCCTGGGAGCTCAGCGGGAAAGTACTTGCCAGGGCCTACTTTCCTTCGCTTGTTCTGTCCTGCTGATGGCTCGACGGACGGTTGAGTTAATTGAAGCACAAAGGTACCTGGTTCTATCGGTGTCAAAACCGGCGGATCTCGGGTAGGGGGTCTCGAACTGTGCGTCTAAGGCGGATGGTAACAGGAGGCGGGGGACACGATGTTTACCCAGGTTCGGGCCCTCTCGATGGAGGTAATAACCTACTTCCTGCTTGATTGATCTTGATGATATGAGTATTACATGAGTTGATCTACCACGAGATCGTAGAGGCTAAACCCTAGAAGCTAGCCTATGGTATGATTGTTGTTGTCCTACGGACTAAACCCTCCGGTTTATATAGACACTGGAGGGGGCTAGGGTTACACAGAGTCAGTTACAAGGGAGGAGATCTACATATCCGTATTGCCAAGCTTGCCTTCCACGCCAAGGAGAGTCCCATCCGGACACGGGTCAAAGTCTTCAATCTTGTATCTTCATAGTCCAACAGTCCGGCCAAAGGATATAGTCCGGCTGTCCGAGGACCCCCTAATCCAGGACTCCCTCAGTAGCCCCTGAACCAGGCTTCAATGACGATGAGTCCGGCGCGCAGATTGTCTTCGGCATTGCAAGGCGGGTTCCTCCTCCGAATACTCCATAGAAGATTTTGAACACAAGGATAGTGTCCGGCTCTGCAAAACAAATTCCACATACCACCGTAGAGAGAATAATATTTCCACAAATCCAATCTGCCGACAGCTTTTCATAATGTGACGTACTGCCGTGGTCTGGTCATGACGAACCGTTTTTCCGAGCCTGCCACTGCACGTGTTGCGAGGCGGTTTTTATTGGCACGTCCTGTCGAAGCAGAGATCGTGTCCCTTTTTTCACGGGATTCTCATCAATACGGGTATGGGTAACCCAATCGTGCCTGTTGGTATGACTCCTCGATTTTAGGCAAGTCCCAAACGGCCACGCGGAGGACGCTTGATATTCATCCTCTTTATAAAGAGGCCTAGGCCTGTCCCCTTCTTCTCGCGCTCAATCGAATCCTTCCCCCACCTCGAGTTCCAACACCCAAGGCTCAGGCTAGGCGCTTCGGACCTACAATCATGTCTGGATCCAACCTTCAAGGTCGGTGGGTGCCCTCCTCCGTCACAGAGGAGGACATCAAGAAGCTAAGAGAAGCTAGGTATTTGACCGGCGAAATCTCGCACAGGCTGCCTGCTCGAGGGCAGGTCATTCCCACTCCCGAACCTGGCGAGAGTGTCGTATTCGTCTCCCACTTCCTCCGAGGGCTAGGTTTCAGTCTAGATCCCTTTGTCAGAGGGCTCATGTTCTACTACGGGCTCAATTTCCATGATCTGGCTCCGGATTCCATCCTTCACATCTCGTCGTTCATCGTCGTGTGTGAAGCCTTCCTCCGCATTACCCCACACTTCGGCTTATGGCTCAAGACCTTCAATGTGAAGCCGAAGATGATTGAGGGGCGACACGCAGAGTGCGGAGGTGCCGTAATAAGCAAAGGCGCCGATGTTCCATGGCCAAAGGGTTCCTTCCCGGAGGTGTCCAGTTTATGGCAACGGGAGTGGTTTTATATCACAGCTCCCCGGGGTACTAAGTGGGTAGCCGCCCCTGCCTTCCGCTCGGCCCCCCCGCCACAACTGGCGTCATGGGTCAACAAGGGGCTGGACTGGGGGCCAGTAAATGATGTGCCGACATTGCAGAGTCGCATCCGAGATCTCCACGAGAGAGATGTCAGCCTTGTTAAGGTAATGCAAGTTATGCTAGTTCGTCGAGCCCTGCCTTGCAAACGTCGACCTCTCCGTATGTGGGAGTTCAACCCGGAAGGACCGCGAACTATTCAGCACTTCTTCGGCGTGACGCTCGAAGAGATGTACAGATCGTTCTTCGGATCACAAATAGAGTGTCCGGACACCTCTGAGGATGCGGGTCTGAACTGCAATCGCCCAGACACTCAAGTAAGTAATTCCGTGGCCGAACACGTTGTCTTTTAATTTATCACAACATCATTCTGAAAAGTCGCCTTTTGACCAGGACTGGATAAAAAAGGCGAAGATGATCAGGTGTCCGGCCCCCCTTCCCGAGGGCTCACCGGATCCTGTACTAGCCAGGATGCTTGAGCTTGCGCCTTATCAAGCGCCATCAGGGGAAGGTAAAGGGAGGAACAAAGAGGCCGAGAGCGAGCCTCACTCACTATTCATCCAAACCGGGGGAATTAGTGCCTCCGCGAAGGAGGATAACCGGGGGGAAGAATCTAAAATTCCCTCTCCCCAGGGAAGGAAGAGGACCGCCTCTGAAGACTTGGAAGTAATGGTCTCCAAGCGAGGGAAGAATCCTTTGTCGGAGGGTCCTACCCCGGAGGGCATCCTTACCGCACAGTACCCGCAAGGGGACCAGCCCTCTACCGAGCTGTAAGTAAACGAAAGTACTTTATAGTAAATATATCCTGCTTCGTTTCCGAGAACGATAACCAAGGCGTGCGTCTTGTAGTTCGGATCGCAGCCCTTCTCGACATAGTTCGTCTTCGGGGGATCTTCTTCCGGAGATGATGGAGAGCGAAACACCTCCCCGTGCCTCCCCGCCTCGTGAAGCGGGCGACCCTGAGGTGTCGTCACGGAGGATTTCTCCTGATCCGCCAAGGCCAGAAGGCAAACCTTCGGCCAACCGAAGTCCAGGGTATTCGGCTCCTAAGGAGAGCCACAGAAAGAGTCCGGAACCGTCCGGTGTGCGATCGGACGCACTGATGAATCTTCTGGAGCAAGCGGCTGTCTCGGAAACGCATCGTGCTCTAACGGGCACGGTGGTTGAGAGGATTTCATCCGCCGAAAGCGGGTTGCATGAAGCTTTTATGAGTCTGCTGAAAGGCTTTGAGGTACGTGAAGTAATATATATTTTTTGGACGATACCGCACACGCTAGGTGTGGCCTATGCAGATAGTAGCCCCTGAGACTCTGGTTGCTGTCGAAAAAGACGGCAAATAGAGGATCATAGTCCCAGGTAATAACCGTGCTGCTTTCATGTGCAGGTGGCTGCGGGTCCGGTGGCTGGCCGGACTGGTGAGTTTGCCGAATTGAAGCGGCAACTTGATGCGGCAGATGCCGACATCGTGCTTGTAAACAAGCGGCTTGACGAGGCACAGGGTATGTATTCTCCTAGGATCAATACATATTAAGAGGAGCATGATGCTAGTATCTGTAATATGCTGTGACTGCAGATGGAGCTGTCGCCGTGGAGACCCTTCGGGCAGAACTTGCCCGAGCCAAGGAACAAGCCAGGAAGAGTGATGCGGCCGCCCTAAAGGCGGTCGAAGAGCTAAGAGCCGAACAGGCTGCCCATTGCCAGAGCAAAGAGAAAATAGCCAAGATGGCTATTGAGCTGAAAGATGCCGCCGGCCGGTATGAGCTTCTTGAAAAGGAAAGCCAAGCGAAGGCGGCGGAACTGAAGGAGGCCATGGAAGCGGCCAAGGAAACCCGCTCGCAAATCAGAGCGGTGAAGGAGGAACTCCGTCAAGCCGGAGATATTGCGGCTGGGAAGCCCTTTTTGTTGCGGACGAGGTTTGGAGACCCGAAGTATGCCCCTCTGGATAAATTATGGAGTTCTGCAGACGCGTACTTGGATTTAGCAGCGAGTGCCGCCGATGCGACCAAGTTTTTCAAAGATCAGAAGGATCATGTAGTGGAAGGGTTGTTCTGGTCACAGTTCTGCACTCCAACGCGTCCGCTGCTGTTAAATGAACAAATGGCCGAGTGGGCCGAGCTCCATAGGTTGTCCGGACTTGCTATGAGGTCCGTCGTGGATCACCTTTGGCCGGAGGGACCGAGGCCGAATAGTTATTTTGGCCTAGTGCAACAATTCCTTGGTGATGTGCCGCATATTGACGCTGTGAAGAGGTCGGCGTGCATAGAGGGTGCGCGGATGGCTCTTGCCCGTGTCAAGACATACTGGGCAGAGATGGAAGCCACCACTATTGCATCCCAGAGTTCGGCGGTAGGCCGGGTATCGGCCGAGCACTATTTTGAGGAAGTCTTAGAAGGCGCTCGTGTAATAGAGGCTCAGTGCTCAAAGCATATCATGTTCTAGTGACATGTATCTCGATTGTAAGAACAATGTTATTTGGATTATAAAGGTTGTGTTTATACTTTTGCCTGAAAGTATTATTATGCCTCCTGTGCGGTCGTTTATGTATATATATATATATATATATATATATATATCCTGAAAGTTTGCAGTCGTCGGCTTCAGCCCCCACGCATATAATGCGGGGGTGTTCGCAAAAGCGCGTCTTCACACTTGATCCAACGTCTTGGTCCATTAAGGAGGTTGTAGCGCGGCGAACGAGGCAATTAGACTATATTGCTTTAACACTTTCACTTAACCATAGGAGTTTGACAGTGGGGCTACTATATAGCCCCTGGTATTTCCGCGGCTATCCGAATACGGTGCGCGTATGTACATGGCCGGGAAAACCGGCCCTTCGTTAATGCGGAGGAACCCCGAAGATTCCGCTAGGTCATCGAGTGGTTGACCAGTCTCGCGCTTTATCATGACAGTCAGTTTTCGGCTTTCTCTACTGAGGTGCTCATCCGGATGAACCAGGGCACAATCGCAGTAGTTCTCCCGGTGCCACCTTAGCCGATAGAGCGGAACGTAAGGTAGCAAAACGCGGGAGCCGGGCAAACCCAACATTTGACCAAAGACATGATTCGGAGCTGATGCATATAAGGCCAAACTCGCGACGCCGAACACTCCCTAAGGTATTCGGTCTTTACAACATGTACCGGGCTGGGCAACGCCCTTGATAATGAACCCCGAGTGTCCAGGTACGTGCATTTTTCTGACATGGCGAAATGCCAATAACGTCAGCATCCTTCTCGGTTATACTGAGTATCCGGAGGATGTGAACAACAAGAGACAGTAAAAAAGGTTTACACAGGGTCTTAATCTAAAAAGAAACCTTTGAGCGGGTCCCTGCTGCACGTCTGCGCCTGTGTCTCCGTTGTGCCGTATCCTGGAAGGGTGTAGCACGATTGTCATCTGTAAAAGAGAGGAACTTAGGTGAAAGTTGTCGTGCGAAAAATTGGTTATTCTCACAATAAACCATTAAAATTCAAGATAAGTAAAGTTGAGCCGAACTAGCCCTGTTTACACGCGGGAAGCCCCTGGTACCGCCTATGGGGGTATAATCATCAAACCAATCTCGGGTTTATCTAAGCTGTTATAGCTAGTAATGCGCCAGACTCGTCTAGCCGTGTCTGCGGTCTTGACGACCGATCATTTATTCTGGTTGGAGAGGCCGTTTAGTGTTCGGCTGTTAAAGCCGCCGCACATTCTTCCGCACGTAATATTTCTGCTAATTGTGATGATGCCACGTGGACCGGGCATCTTGAGCTTGAGAGAAGCGTAATGCGGTACTGCATTAAAACGAGCAAAAGCTGCTCTTCCGAGTAGTGCTTGATAGCCACTTCGGAATGGAGCGATGTCGAAGGTTAACTTTTCGCTTCGGAAGTTGTCGGGAGAACCGAATACAACCTCTAGTACTAGAGAGCCCGTGCAGCGGGCCTCTGGGCCTGGTATTACTCCCTTGAAGGTAGTATTACTGTGGCTGATTTTTGTCGGGTCTATCCCCATTTTGCGGACTGTGTCCTGATATATCAGATTAAGACTACTGCCGCCGTCCATAAGGACTCATGTTAGATGATATCCGTTTATTATTGGGTCTAACATCAAGGCAGCCAATCCTCCGTGGCGGATACTTGTCAGGTAATCCCTGTGATCAAAAGTGATCGGGCGGGCCAACCAGGGGTTGAACTTAGGGGTGACGGGCTCTACGGCGTGTGTCTCGGAGTGCATGTTTGCTTCTCCTCTTCGTCACGTGGATCATGTTCACTGTTTTGACCTCTGGTGGGAATTTTTTCTGTCCCCCAGTGCTTTGCTGGCGAGGCTCGTCCTCGTCTTCACTTGGTGTCTCCCTCCCCTTGTGTTCGGCGTTTAGCTTACCGGCCTGCTTGAAGACCCAGCATTCTCTGTGGGTGTGATTTGCAGGTTTATCGGGGGTGCCATGAATCTGACATAATTTGTCTAGAATCTTGTTTAGGCTGGACGGTCCATCTCTGCTGCCTTTGAAAGGCTTTTTCCGCTGACCCGGTCGAGAGCCCCTGAATCCGGCGTTTACCGCCGTGTTATCTGGGCTGTCTTCTTTATTTCGACGCTTGCTTTTACTGCGTCGTGGTTTTCCATTGCCATCCCTGACTTCGGATGTGCCTGGGTCGCTGGTGCTACTACGGGCTAGCCAGCTATCTTCGCCCGCGCAAAAGCGGGTCATGAGGCTTGTCAGGGCTGCCATTGTTCTCGGTTTTTCTTGGCCGAGGTGTCTGGCGAGCCATTCGTCTCGGACGCTGTGTTTGAAAGCTGCTAAGGCTTCGGCGTCCGGGCAGTCGACGATTTGGTTCTTCTTAGTGAGAAATCTGTTCCAAAGCTTTCGGGCTGACTCTCCGGGCTGTTGAATTATATGACTTAAATCGTCTGCATCCGGAGGTCGGACATAGGTCCCTTGAAAATTAGCCCTAAAAGCATCCTCAAGCTCCTCCCAACTTCCAATTGAGTTTTCGGGGAGGCTCTTCAGCCAGTGCCGAGCTGGTCCTTTCAGCTTGAGGGGCAAGTACTTGATGGCGTGGAGATCGTCTCCGCGAGCCATATGGATATGGAGGATAAAGTCCTCAATCCAGACCCCAGGGTCTGTGGTTCCGTCGTACGCCTCTATGTTCACTGGTTTGAATCCTTCTGGAAATTCGTGGTCCAGCACCTCATCGGTGAAACATAGGGGGTGTGCGGCACCCCTGTATTTGGATGTGTCATGGCGTTCTGACGGTTGTAGTGTTCGGTTTTGGTTGTGCGCTGGAGCGCGTTTCCTTGATCCGTAGATGGATCTGGTCACGCCGGTCTTCTGATGCAAGTCCTCACGTGAATCGTGTGCTGACTTATGTGCGGCCTTGTTAGCCGCTCTATCGCGGCCACGAGGTGGTTGATCCGACCGGTCGGCCGTTTTGTTTTTCGGCTGTGTGGGCTCTAAGGCCTCATCATCAAATTCAGGCAACAGCTTGCGCTTTGGATAGCTCTTTGTGTGGTAACTACCACCATACTTTTCTTCATTGTCGAGCACTTTGTTCCATCTACTGTTGAGCGTATTCTGCGCGGCCTTAAGCCTTTGCTTCTGCTTCTTCAGACTCCTCGCGGTGGCAATAAGCCTTCTGCGGAGGTTCTCTTGTTCCAAGTGCCTTTCCGGGATGATGTGTGCATCCTCGTCCGGACTGTTTTCCTCTCCGGAGGGAGGTTGATGAGCTTTATCCTCGGCGTCGCCGTGTTCGGACAGCGGATCCGTACTATGTTCGCCGTTTGCTGGTTCATCCTGCTCTATCGCTGGGTCAATGTGGTCGTCGTTTCCTCTGGAGTCGACTGGGGTGTTATTTTCTCTTGCGCTGTTATCGCTGTTTTTGCCGAGGCGGGATTTGGAGCGGCGCCTACGCCGACGCTTTGGTTGCTTCTCGAGGGAGCTATCCTTCGCTGCATCCTTCCGTTCCTCGTCATTGTTTTCTTTGGGTGTATCCACCATGTATATGTCGTGTGATGAAGTGGCTGTCCAGCGCCCTGTGGGCGATGGTTCCTGTTCCTCTCCTGCATCGTCGTCCATGCTGTCGATGTCTTCGGAGTCGAAATCGAGCATGTCGGTTAAATCGTCGACAGTGGCTACTAAGTGGGTGGTGGGTGGGTCGCGAATTTCTTCGTTGTCCGCATCCCATTCTAGCCAGACATAGTTCGGCCAAGGGTCTCCTGACAGGGAGAGAGACTTCAATGAGTTTAGTACGTCGCCAAAAGGCGAGTGCTGAAAGATATCCGCGGAGGTAAACTCCATGATCGGTGCCCAATCGGATTTGATGGGCACGGACACAAGCGGCTCGGAGTCCGTGGCCAGGGACGAATCCGACGGTTCGGCAACACGGGTCTCATAGGAGGTGAAGCCAGTATTCGGCGCTATCGCCACTCAGTGTGCGGCCTCTATGGCGGGGTCCATCCACCCGTCCACAGATGGCGCAATTTGTTCCGGATTGAGGGCCGGAGTAGTTGCAGGTGTGATCTCCCGAACACAGTCCGACGACAGAGCTAAATCATGCTCGTCATGATCGTGCGGGGCACCTGACATGGGCTCGAATCCGCCGAAGATCAAGTCTCTGCGGATGTCGGCAGTGTAGTTCAAGTTTCCAAATCTGACCTGATGGCCAAGGGCGTAGCTTTCGATCTGCTCCAGATGGCCAAGCGAATTGGCCCACAGTACGAAGCCGCCGAATACGAAGATCTGTCCGGGGAGGAAAACCTCACCCTGGATCGCATCATTGCCGATGATTGAAGGAGCCATCAAGCCTTACAGTGGAACTCTCAATGAAAGCACCAATGTCGGTGTCAAAACCGGCGGATCTCGGGTAGGGGTCCCGAACTGTGCGTCTAAGGCGGATGGTAACAGGAGGCGGGGGACACGATGTTTACCCAGGTTCGGGCCCTCTCGATGGAGGTAATACCCTACTTCCTGCTTGATTGATCTTGATGATATGAGTATTACAAGAGTTGATCTACCACGAGATCATAGAGGCTAAAACCCTAGAAGCTAGCCTATGGTATGATTGTTGTTGTCCTACGGACTAAGCCCTCCGGTTTATATAGACACCGGAGGGGGATAGGGTTACACAGAGTCAGTTACAAGGGAGGAGATCTACATATCCGTATTGCCAAGCTTGCCTTCCACGCCAAGGAGAGTCCCATCCGGACACGGGTCGAAGTCTTCAATCTTGTATCTTCATAGTCCAACAGTCCGGCCAAAGGATATAGTCCGGCTGTCCGAGGACCCCCTAATCCAGGACTCCCTCGGGTTCCACAGGCAACTTCAGGGCAGCGCACTTCGACAGGTCGTCTGCAATGTCGTTCTCCGCTCGGGGAACATGCTCTGCTTGCAATCCGTCAAAACGCTCTTCCAACTTCCTCATTTCATCCACGTAGGCCTCCATCAACGGGCTCTGGTAATCCTTGTTGACTTGCTTAACGACAAGCTGTGTATCACCTCTGATGATGAGCTTCTTGATTTCGAGGTCTGCCGCGATCCTGAGACCGGCAAGCAATCCCTCGTACTCCGCCGTGTTGTTCGTTGATTTTTCCCGGGGAAAGTGCATCTGGACTACGTACTTGAGGTGCTCTCCGGTGGGCGCGACGAGTAGCACGCCGGCACTAGCACCTTGCAGTGAGAAAGCACCATCAAAGTACATAACCCAATCGCGGCAGGTCTCCTTGCCGGGAAGGGTGGTTTCTTAGGCCTCTTCGTCGGGCCTTGCGGTCCATTCCGCTATGAATTCTGCCAAGGCTCCACTTTTGATTGTTGAAGTTCTTTCAAACTTGAGGCCAAAGCTCGACAACTCCAATGCCCACTCCACAATCCTCCCTGTCGCGTCTGGGTTGTGCGAAATCCATTGCAAAGGGAGGCGGGTGACGACGGTGATCTCATGCACTTGGAAATAGTGACGCGGCTTTCTCAAGGCCATGAGGAGGCCGAAAAGTAGCTTCTGCATACCATAATATCTTGATCTAGCCCCCTACAAGAGGGAACTGACAAAATAAATGGGGTGCTGCACCACCTTCTTCTTCTGTCCCACTTCGCCCATCTGCTCAGACTCTGCCTCGCCGGGATCAGGCCTTGTCGGGGTCCTGCCTCGCCGGCGTCAGGCTCTACCGGGGAGGGCCCCGGCCCGCCATCCAACGGCTCTGCTGCCACTGCTGCCATTGCTGCTTCTTCCTCAAGTTCCCTCTGCGCAACACTGACCACTTGATTCGTTGCTACTAAGTACAGCAGCAACGGCTCTTGTGGTTTAGGCGCGACTAGTATTGGCGTGGAGGAGAGGTACCTCTTCAAATCTTGCAGCGCTGCCGCTGCCTCCAGAGTCCACTTTACTGGACCTACCTTTTTCAAAACTTTGAAAAAGGGGAGGGCGCGCTCAGCAGATTTGGAGATGAACCTACTCAGGGCAGCAACGCAGCCGGCGAGCCTACGGACGTCTTTGACCCGTTTTGGCGCCTCAATCTGTTCGAGTGCCTTGATCTTGTCGGGATTTGCTTCGATTCCACGTTGAGACACAAAGAACCGGAGAAGTTTGCCGGAGGGGACACCGAACACACACTTCTCTGGGTTGAGCTTGAGGTTGATCTTGCGCAGATTTGCAAATGTTTCTTCTAAATCTTGCACGAGCGTGGCCTTATCCTTGGTTTTGACCACTATGTCATCCATGTAAGCTTCCATATTTCTATGTAGCCGGGGCTCAAAACCAATCTGGACTGCTCGGGCAAACGTTGAACCAGCGCTCTTCAACCCAAAAGGCATTCATACAAAACAGTACGTACCACATGGGGTGATGAACGCGGTTTTTTCTTTGTCCTCCTTCATCATGAAGATCTGGTGGTATCCTGAATAAGCGTCAAGGAATGACAGTAGGTCACACCCGACAGTGGAGTCCACAATCTGGTCGATGAGTGGCAGAGGGAAAGGATCCTTTGGACACGCTTTATTGATATCTGTGTAGTCAATACACAGCCTCCATTTCCCATTTGCCTTACGCACCACCACTAGATTGGCCAACCACGTGGGGTGGAGCACTCCTCTCACCAGGCCTGCCACCTCTAACTTCCTGATCTCCTCGATAATGAACTCTTGTCGCTCCAAAGCTTGCTTCCTGACCTTCTACTTGCCGGGCCACGCATGAGGACAGACATCAAGGTGGTGCTCAATCACCTACCTGGGAACGCCGGGGATGTCAGATGCTTGCCATGAAAACACAACGACGTTCGCCCGCAGGAAGGCGACGAGCACGCTTTCCTATTTGCTATTGAGGGTGGAGCTTATAGTGAAAGCTCCGTCCGTACCGTCCTCCTTGACGGACTCCTTCTTGGTTTCTGGTGGTGCAGCCTTGGACTCCTTGCTCTTGCCGGTGGAGCTCTCTGGCACGTCCTCAACAGGAGCGCAACACTCTGAAGAGGCGCGCTTGCTGGAGTGGGTGCGAGAGGCCTTGCTGGAACAGGTCTTGTTGGCCTTCTTCCTTCGCGGGGCTTTAGCGGCAGGAGCAAGTGCCTTGGTGGCAGTTGCTGCAACTGCCTCTCGGTAGAGTTGGTCGGCGCAGATGAGCGCGTCTTTCTTATCAGAGGGGACGGTGATGATGGTCAGCGGCCCCGACATCTTCAATGTGTTGTAGGCGTAGTGTGACGCCGCCATGAACTTGGCCAGCGCTGGGCGGCCAAGGATCCCATTGTATGGCAAGCGGATCTCGGCGGCATCGAAAACGATCTTGTCCGTCCTATAGTTCAGCTTGCCCCCAAATGTAACGGGCAGCGTGATTTTGCCTTTTGGCTGGCTCCTTCCCGGGTTGACCCCTTGAAACGTGCCCGTCTCCTCGAGGTCTCCATTAGGAATCTGTAGCCTCTTGATCACAGCGGGCGAGATCAAGTTCAAACCTGCCCCACCGTCAACCAGCACTTTCGTCACCTTAAGGTTGCATATTATTGGTGAAACCAACAACGGCAAACACCCGACCGCAGTCGTGTGATCAGGGTGATCCTCGGTGTCAAAAATGATGGGCGTGTGGGACCACTTCAGTGGCTTCTGGGCATCGAATGATGGCTCCGCTGCAGTGACCTCTCGTGCCCACTATTTTAGTTGGCGGTGAGAGGTATGCAACGAGGCGCCACCGTCGACGCACATGGCCTCTATAGCTTTCTGGAACTCGTGCTCGCCGGACTCGTCGTCCTCGTCATGATCATCATCTTCCTCCTTCTTGTCGCGGCCCCGAGCGGGCCTCTCTTGCTGATTATCCTTGCCGCGGTGACCTCCTTGGCTGCCATGCTTCTTGCCGAACCCCTCAGCACCATCCTGACCCTTCTCCTTGTCCTGCCTTTCATATTCAGCTTTCTGCTTCTCCGCAAGCAGCTCAACCTGTCGGCAATTCTGGAGGTCATGGCCCTTGGTGCGGTGGATCTTGCAGTCCTGCTTGTCGGAGCCTCCTGGCTTGTCGGCGGCCGCCAAGGCCCAGCAGGTGGCGCACCCGGCAATCTCCTTGCCGGGGTCGTCAGCCTTGGTCTTCTTGGCGGTGCCGGGGTTGCCGGATCCCTCAACGGCAAACACAGTCTGTCCCTTACGCTTCCTGTTGTGGCGCTGACCCTTCTTCATCGGGGCAGCGGCGTCTTCATCCGTGGAGTCGGTTTCCACGCCGGCATCCTCGCCGTGGTACTTCCTTCCTTCCTCAGCCCGGGCACATCTTTCAGCCAGAACATAAAGTTCGGCTACATCCTTGACCATGTTCATTGCCAGCTCTTCACGCATCTGACGGTTGCGTACGTTCTGATGGAACGCACTGATGATAGCGGCAGGATGAACATCTGGGATGGTGTACTGCACACGGCTGAATCTTTGTATGTAGTTACGCAGGGGCTCACCATCCTTCTGGGGGGATGACATGCAAGTCACTTGCCTAGCCAGGAGCTTGGTGGCCTCCGGTAAGGGCGCCAACAAACTCGTGGCACAGATCTGACCAGGAAGAGATGGAATCCACTGGCAGGTGCATCAACCACGACATGATGTTGGGCTTAAGTGCCAACGGAAAGTAGTTGGCGAGCACCTTGTCGTCACGAGCCCCGGCGGCTTGCATCGCAATGGTGTAGATGCTGAGGAACTCCGATGGGCGAGTCTTGCCGTTGTACTTTTCCCCAACATCAGGCTTGAACGTGCGGTGGGAGGGCCACTGGAACTGCCGCAGCTCTCGGGTAAAGGCCGGACAACCCACCTCGTAAGGCAGGTCGCCAGAGCCCCCTGGCGCTGGGTGGTCCATAGCAGGCCCTGCACACCGATCTGACCGTTGGTCGCACCGGGTTCGCGGGTCAGACGACGCTGTGGAAACTTTGTCACAGGCGTCGGCTCGACGAGCCGGTGGCTGCTGTCGCGGCCGTGGGGGAGGAGAGTGCACCGTTGTCGCAGCATCTTGTGTCCTCCCACAGCCGGCATGCACTTGCTCGATAGAACGCCAGCATGAGGGTCCCACTGGGAGCGGCTCGTCTTTGTTGGCGAAGCTGACGATGCTTCGGATGGTGGCCCTCCACTCGTCGAGCTTCTCCACAGCAGGGGAAGTCGAGGAGCAGTTGCACGCGCGCCAGCGCTTCTACCAGCATGGGCGGCGGCGAAAGATGCATGGACCGTGACGCACTCTGACTTTTGACCAAGTTAGAAGGAGCTCTGTCACGGTCTTGCGGTCGCACGCCACTTCCGCCGGCGTCCGGGTGCGCATGCCGGCCTGGTGCGTCCTGAGAGTGGTGCACAGGGCTCTTCCCGCGGCGGTGCCCGAGAGCTCCGACGTCGCGGTGTCGCTCATCGCGCGCGGCCTTGGAAGGCCGCGGCGCGGGCGCCAGCTGGGGTGCCATAGAGGTTGCCGCGCTGCCCGTGGGCGGCACGGCCCCGCCCCCGGACCCAGCGGCGCGTGGCTCGTTGTCTTGGACTCGAACGACGCCGCTCGCCTGGCTCCGATTGCCAAAGTGTCATGGATGCTCGCGGGCCACGTCTCCGGCACCGTTCGCGGCCACCCGGTCGCCTGCCCGCGCTAGCGCGGACGGGCCAGCTCCGGACGACCCGATCGCTGTGATCCCCTTCTTCTTGGGGGCCATGGTGATGATGAAGTCAATGCGCTAACTTCCAAACCGGATTTTCACAGCTTGCGCCCCCTACCTGGCGCGCCAAAGATGTCGGTGCAAACGACACCTATGGGATCATGGGGAATCCCTTCTATGATTGGCTGGCGCGGGGCTGTCGAAAGAGCGGGTTTAGAAGATCAACACGGGGAGTTTATCCAGGTTCGGGCCGCGAGTGATGCGAAATACCCTACTCCTGCTGGTTTGTGTTTTCTGGTGTTCTTGGACTAGCTACAAAGCGTGCAGGGTCCAAACAGTCCGAATCCCCCTCCAGTATGCCTCAGCCCTCCTTTTATAGCCAAAGGGGTCGCCAGAGTGGCACACAGGAGGTGGAAAGTTTGTACTGTACACAAGTCTATCATCTGGCATCGTAGGACAAACACATTTAATGCGCTGCCAACGTGCCCTCTCACTTTATCGGGGATGGCAAGAAAACTCGTTCCGTTCGCCACCGCTTTGCCTCGCTCCGACGCGCGTCCAGGCTAACTAGGCGTGCAACGCCACACTAGCTGGTTGGCTGCTGAGTTGGTGCGGTGGCAGAGTCTTCACGAAGATCTGCATGCCACCATGCAGGTGCTTGCTGAGTTAGCCTGGAAACTGCTCGTCGCCATGCAGGTGCGTGCCTTGTTGGCGGGTTGACTACTGTGTTGGAAAAACAGTGGAGCCTTGGCAGGTGGGGGCCTGGCTGCGGCCCCGCATATGTCCCTGGCAAGGTCGTTGCCGGGGTCTCGCAGGCGTCCCCGGGAAGGGTCTTGTCGGGGGTTTTGTGAGCGTCCCTGGCAAGGACCTTGGCGGGGTTTTCGTCTGCGGGTTCTCATCTAGTATTGTATGTCCTTGGTCTTGACAAAGATCTGCATGCCACCATGCAGGCACCTCCCGAGCCTTGGTTCCAATGTTGTGGATGGTGTCGGAACTCTTAGGCTCAAGGGTGGTGGCTCTGCTGGTGTTGGGCAAGTTGCCCCGGCAAAGGCCCTTGCCGGGGCTACGTAAGCTGCCCCGGCAATGCTCCTGCCGGGGAGACCCCACCTTGTCCCTTCGCTCCTCGCGCCTCTGTCTTGGCGTTGCTCTGGTAGTCTTGTGTCTTCGCTTCCTCTTCCCCGCCAAGCGTGGCCGCGGGCGTGTGGCTGCGACTGCCGGCGCACAAGTAAAGGGGTACAAAAAGGACCCCTACTTCTGTACACCGACAATGACACTACTAGATATTTCATTATAACCGAGGGTCCAATCACCGTCGGATATTTTTGATCACCGTCAACTATTACTAAAACCAACGGTACACCGTCGGCCATCTCCCGTCAGCCTTGCTTCATCGGCCATTACAGTAATGGACGGCGGTACAGTTGGGTAATATTGTCACCTATGGTAGTTAGTCGCCGATGAGCCGTCGGGCATGTTATTGTGACCTGCTCGCTCTTCTTAGCCCGACGACATTTATAGCCGACGGTTCCTCGTCGGGCATTTACTCTCTGACGGTTATTGCTTCCCGTCGGTTTTCAAAATAGTCGACGGTACATTTGTCCCGCTGGACTTAGTTATGACAATGAGGAGAACCAAACCGTTAGCTCATTAGATGGTTGACAGTGTATACAACCTTTCAAGAAACCTGTTAGTTGAGGGTGAGCGAACACCGCCAGGAAACCTGTTAATCGAGGGTGAGCAAACACCGTCAATTTATAAATTCACCAACAGTTTGAAGTCCCCATTGGCATTCTGTGTAACCGAGACATATTTTCCACCATAGGTCATTACTCACCCCTCATATATTTCTTTCACCAAGGGGTGTTTCACTCCATAGCAATAATTCAGAATACTGGCATTCCAACAAATGCATCTCATACACAGGCACAAGGTATTGAGTTGCATCCAAATTGCATTAACCATAATTACCAAATGTCAAATGCAGAACAAAATAGTAACTGAGATATGTCACATTTTGCATAAGATAAATTGCCCACTAAGACAAATTTGTCCATAAGATAATAAAGTGTTTCAAATATCTAACATAACTTCATTTTGGCATGACTTGAAGATCATTAGACTTTTATAGCCAATCATCATAATCATCGCCATAGCCATAGTCATCCTCATCTCCATAGTCATCATATTCCCCATCACCATAGTGATCATGGTGCTCATCAAGATACAGATCACCCTCGCCATAGTTACCATATCCCCCATTGCCATAGTAGTCATCCTCATTTCCATGACGCGTACTGCCTCCAATCCTGCTTCCCATTTCCTAAGTAATGACAAGACTAGTTGTCAGTATAATGTAGCTGAAATTTAAGTGACCTACGGGGATCAAACTTAATTGTTCTAATTGACAAGTTAGTTGCTAGCTGCTATTTAACAATATGGCTATCCAACAATATGGTGCCTATTCACCTTTTGATCCTTCACATGAAATTTTTAGAGGAAGCATGAATCAGCAGGAACACATATTCCATACACATTTTCCAAGTACAATGCATATCTATCTGCGACCCCATTGTCAACAGTGTTTACATTTCGCAGTCACATGACACAGCCGAATGAGTAAATTAACAGACCACTATTGGCTAGTTTGGGCATATAGTAAACTAATTAAGAATGACATGTACAAAAAGCATAAATTAGCAGCATGTGCCCCAAGGTGAAATAATATTTGCATGTATATGTATTATAATTGAAATGCATATGTACAGAGGCTTTACCGAACATGGTTCAACAATGCTTAGATAAAAAGGATGGGTTTTCGTAAGAAAAATATTCCGGATGGTTAGCCTAAATTCTTTCATGTCTACTAATTCGTTCTCCGCGACCTGAATAAATTATACATGAAGTACAAATAAACTATTGTTCATACTATCATATGTTTGCCTATTAATGATTTTTGAATTAACACGGTTAAGTTTATCTAGTTTTGCACATAAGAAATGATAGCAAATTTAGAGATGCAAGCAAACAAGGCATATGTACAGAGAAACAAGCAACCAAGGCAGACGTGCAGAGAAACAAGCATGACAACTGTAGGCTATCAAGTGTGGTCTTCACTGCATTTTTCTCATAGATGTGCAGATAAACTTGTTCTATCAACCATCAAGTATTTACATGCAGTAACAATCATTTCTCTTGGGTATATAATCCTTTATAGGAATGCGCCAATATAGTTAAGCATGCATTTCTTTTCTAAATATGTAATTAAAATATATGAAGGATCTGCCTCTGCTGCTACTTTCCATGACCAAAAATCCTACACCTGACTTGCACACGCAAATTCTTTCTTGATATATGGTCTAAATGTGCTAATGTGCTAATACATATGCAAAGAGAAACACATAAATGGTGGAACAAGGAGAGGTCATCCCTAGACTTGCGAGCACGACAACAATGAACTAACCTTTTCGGTTTGGTGTTGAGGCACATCACCTCGTCCCCTTTGAAATCCGCCTTCAGAATATCATGGAGACTATGTATCATACACAAAAGAAACATTACTTAATGGTTCAATTGCTGAAAGCCTACCATTGATATGGGTATAACTTACCAAGTCATCTACTGCTGATTGCATTATGCCATCAAAATCGACTCCCCCTTTCTCAGCCAAAGACTATAAACATCAGCATGTCAGCACAAACCTATCCACTCAGACTCCAATTTACAAGAGAAGACAAGATTACCTGAACAACAAGATCAATGCCTCGAAGACGCTTGATCTCCCGCTTAAAATGTTTGTTTTCTCTCCCTAGACGCTCCTCCTTAGCAGACTGCACCAGTTGTGAGGCGCCCTTTTAGACTTAAACTTCGCCTTCTCTGCTTTGCTAAACAACTCATTAGCAATTCCCAGCCTGCCATGTGGCATTCTACCTGCTGCTTCGTAGATGATTTGTCCATCTAAATCCGGATGCTCCTTTTCCCAATTTTCTCCATGGGCATTTTTCATTGCCTTATCAAAATCCTCCTTTTCAAATTAAAAATTAATGGTAAACTGCAGTGTTATGCACATAGTTCTCATGATGATTATAATGAACTAAGTTGCAATATTTTACTAACCCAACGATCAACAGTTCTTTGACTGCATATCCGCTCTTCATCAGTCCCTCGATGCAATTTGTGTGTGTGAAGCCAAGCACCAGAAATTCTAGGGTCTTTACCGGTTTTGAGTTTCTACATTTCAAGAGTGTGACACATCATCCAATGTAAATGAAACTTCCTTATTCAATAGTAAGCAGAAAGATGTTTGACGAAAATAGCACCAGAAATTGACGTGTGGCGACAACATTTCTAGCACCATTGCAATGGAAGACTGCGTCCCCATTAGCAAGTCTGTTCATCTTGTTGGTTAAAGATAACCCTCTAAATTCAGTACTACTCCAGTGCTCACATAGTAGACGCCAACCAACGTCTGTATCGAAGTCAACTCTCTTTGTAGAAATTAAAGCTTCCTTAGTTGGCCAGCGGTTACCATCCTCATCCATTTCTGTTAGTTCTGTAGGCAATTGTCCCTTCTTATTTAATCTTTTGATGGCTGCCGCCTTTTCCTCATGTAGCATCTGCTTGAGTTCTCCTCCAAAACACCATCTTCCTTCTCTTGTTCCGATGGGTCACACTTGAAATGCCACTGCCAAAAACCATCCCAAAACATTTTTGTTAGTTACTAGTGCATTTATGGAAGTGATATATGTATAATCATCAAAGCTTCCAACACTTCATAGATAAACCAAGTAGATTTGTCATGCTTGTGACCAAAATAAAGAATTTTAACTACCACCCATCCACCAGTTTTAGACTTGTTATGTATAAATATAATATGTTCACCTCTGTTTCAGAATTCTAAGTACTAGAAAAACTGATTCAAAATTCTCTAAGCATTTATAGAAACAATATATATATATGTGCATATACTTACCCAAAATTCTTCCACTATTTCGGAAGCTGCTGTTCTTACTTCTGGACCAGGGGACCACTTGTAGTCCTCCCAACACAATACTGGTTTCTGGTCATTTTTTGGACCAATTGGCGGTGGATACATCTGGCGCACTAAGGCACCTAGCACCGTTGATGGATCACGAGCACTGTATGGGTGCCTTTCTGAAAGGATCGAGAAGAGGTGTCTAGAGGAGGGGTGATTAGACCCTCAACAAGCAAAAGTAGCAGTTTTTAAGTTCGTCAAGTTGAGGTGGAGTTTTAGCACAAGTTTAAGCATTCGCAATACATTACAAGGAAGCATGGCAAGAGTATAAGTAGCGGAAAGAATAAAGCATGCTAGTTGCAAGAAAGTAAAGGGATGGGATTGGAGTGTGCAAACGCAATGAAGACATGGAGAATTTTGGCGTGGTTCCGATAGGTGGTGCTATCGTACGTCCACATTGATGGAGGGCTCCAGCCATGAAGTGTAACGGCTGCACGAGTCCACGGAGGGCTCCACCCATGAAGGGTCCACGAAGAAGCAACCTTGTCTATCCCACCAGGGCCATCGCCCACGAAGGACTTGCCTCACTCGGGTAGATCTTCATGAAGTAGGCGATCTGCTTGCCCTTACAAACTCCTTGGTTCAACCCCACAATCTTGTTGGAGGCTCCCAAGTGACACCTAACCAATCTATGAGACACCACTCTCCAAAAGGTAATAGATGGTGTGATGATGATGAAGTCCTTGCTCTTGTGCTTCAAATGTTAGTCTCCCCAACACTCAACTCTCTCTCACAGATTTGGCGATGGTGGAAAGATGATTTGAGTGGAAAGCAACTTGGGAAGGCTAGAGATCAAGATTCTTGTGGTTGGATTGGAATGTCTTGGTCTCCACACATGAGTAGGTGGTTCTCTCTCAGAAAATGAGTAGTGGAAGTGTAGGCACATTCTGATGGCTCTCTCTTCAATAGAAAAGGGGTGGAGGGGTATATATATTCTCCACACAAAATCCAACGGTTACACACATTTGACCCAAATTGGTCAGACCGAATAGAAGAACTCGGTGAGACCGATTTAGTTCAAAATGTGAATGTTAGGAATCTCGGTGGGACCGACATGATCAACTCAGTGGGACCGATGTGCTAGGGCCACAAAACCTCATCTCGGTGTGACTGATTGCATGAACTCGGTGAGACCGATTTCAGCAATGAGTAAACAGAGAGTTAGTCAGGCAAACTCGGTGTGACCGATTGCACATTTCGGTGAGACCGAAATAATTGCAACAGGCAACAGAGAGTTTGCAAGGCCATCTCGGTGGGACCGAGATCCGTATCGGTGAGACCGAATTGTCTAGGGGTTCTGGCAGTGACTATGTCAAAAGAACTCGGTGGCACCGGATAGATCAAATCGGGAGGGCTGAGTTTGACTTTAGGTTTTGGACATATGTGGAAATTAGAAAGTGGCTGAGGGTTTTGGAGCAATATCACTAAGCACTTTGAGCAAGTAGTCCATTAAGCAACACCTCATCCCCTTTTAATAGTATTGGCTTTCCTATGGACTCAATGTGATCTTGGATCACTAAAATGAGAATGAAGAGTCTTGAGCTATTGCCAATCTTTGTCCTTAGCATTTTGAAGGGGTTCCACATCCTCTTGTCCTTGCCATTGCCATTGTTGAACTGATCTGAAATATACTAGATAAAGGTATTAGTCCAACAAGAGATATGTTGTCATTAATTACCAAAATCACCCAGGGAGCACTTGTGCTTTCAATCTCCCCTTTTTGTTAATTAATGACAACATACATCAAAGCTTTTAGATAAAAAGATATGAAGAGTATCAAGTAAAACTTTGGAAAGACATGTAACATGCATAGGCTCCCCCTACATGTATGCGATCATGTAAAGATAGAATATAAGAACATGTGAATGCATAAGCATGTCAGAGCAAGCAATGAGTTACATGTATCTTGGCTATATGCATCAGAGCAAAAGATGTAGATAAGATAAGTGCACCTTCATGTTCGTGAATCCTTCTTGCAAAAATAATATGTACATCAGGAAGAGATCATCATGCACATGAGTGTGATGCATATACTTACCTTGTGGTCTTGAGCTGGCTTTGGAAGAGACGATCTTGTGAAAACAGGGTTAGAGAACACAAGAACATTTTAATTAAAGTAATTTCAGAAAACCACAAGAGTACAAAGACTGGGATGACATGTAATGGGTGAGTACTTAGTACTCCATTTGGATATGGACATGTCCTCAAAGATTAAAGATATGCAATGAATTCTAAAGATTTTCTTCTCTTAGATATGAACTCTTTCTCCCCCTGAATCTGATATTGGATAATGGGAGAAGGTAGGGTAAGAGAGAATCACAACAGAGAAAAAAATAGAGCAAGAAATGGTACAAACAACCATACAATAACATGTCTTTCCCCTCTTAAAGACATGTTACTTCTCTCCTCTATTGTTAATAAGCATCTGGAGAAGCTAAGATGTGCTATCTCTCCCATGTGATAAGCTTTGATGTGCTCTCTCCCCCCCTTTGACGCCAATTTCCAAGAAGGGATCTTCTGGAGCATGAGTCAAATAGGTCTGGTCCTTGAGACACACTACAAAGCAGCATGTAGTTTAAGATGCGAGTAGAGGATAAGAATCATCGAGTGGAGCTGGATAAGAAATGACATTTGCAATGGCAAAAAGTTTTCTCAGTAGTGAAATCGGTAACGCCGATCCGTGTTCATCGGTGACGCCGAGTTGACAGTGCCAGGGATGATGCATATCGATCAGACCGGGTTAGTCCGCGTCGGTTGTACCGATGAACTATCTACAACTAATCCCTGTAGTTCGGTCTAGCCGATAGGCATAAATCGGTGAATCCGAGTTCAATGCAGAGGAAAAGTTTTGTCAGCTCAGCTCACTTGGCAATAGAAATCTCACAAGGATCTGCAGGGAATTAACTGAAGGATTTGCAATGAATTAGACACAGAAAAAGCAGAGAAAAACACATACAAAGAAGGAGATCTAGATGAAGTTTTTTTGTGAGGGGAACAAGATTGCAAGAGACATATGCAAAACACAAAACAAAGAAACACAAGAGAACTTCATCTAGAAGGGGTCGGTGACAAAGTCACCTATGTTAGAGTATATTTACTGAGGAGTCAAGTGATAACACTTGATCGTAGGTCATACTCATTGTTTAAGCTCAAAAGGGGTTACCATTTTTTGTTTAAGCCCTTTGATGTATTCTCATCTTGTTGAGTTGCTTTGACCCATGACTTGGAGTAAAGCTTCTCTAAGATGGAATAACATACCTTGGGTGGTGGTGTTGATCTTGATCATGTAGTCGAACTTGTGTTGGATGCTCAAAGTTGATGTAGTTCATCAAGAGTTGGGAGCACCACTTAGAGTTTGAGTTCATCTTCCTACATGGGTTAGTCTTGCAAGGAAGATCACTTGTGTATCCAAAATGACAATCATGAAACTTGATACCAAATGAAATTTGATATATAGAGATTGTTAAAGGATATGTTGAGTGAGCTCATCCTTCCTTATATTCAACAACCATATAGTAGAAACTTGGTGATGTAGAGATTGCTCAAGATGTGAGTGACTTGCAATCTCATAGATTTGGGCTCATCCAAGTACCTACAAGGGTTAGATAACATGCAAGGGTACAAGTATAGATCCAAGACATAAGATCATCATCATAAGAGAAATATCAAGGATTAGTTAAAAAAAGGCTCATGCCTTGCATGTATCCAAATGGAGTTTCTACTCCAAGTTCGAGGCATCAATGATGTTCAATTCACCTCTCAAACGGCAAAATACTTTCTCATCAAGCGGTTTGGTGAATATATCCGCCAATTGCTTATCGGTTCGAACATGCTTAAGATTGATGTCTCCTTTAGCAACATGATCTCGAATGAAATGATGACGAACTTCAATATGCTTAGTTCGAGAATGTTGCACGGGATTGTGAGCAATCTTAATAACACTTCCATTATCAAAAAGCAATGAAACATGTTTCACATATATCCCATAATCCTTAAGGGTTTGGGTCATCCAAAGTAATTGAGCACAACATGATCCGACGGCAATGTATTCCACTTCGGCGGTGGATAAGGATACCGAGTTTTGTTTCTCGGAGGACCAAGACACAAGAGATCTACCAAGAAATTGACAAGTACCCGAAGTGGACTTTCTATCAACCTTGTCACCGGCATAGTCCGAATCAGAGTAGCCAACAAGATCAAAAGAAGACCTCTTAGGATACCAAATGCCAAAATTTGGTGTATGAATTAAGTATCTCACTATCCTTTTCACAGCCTTAAGATGACATTCTTTAGGGGCCGCTTGATATCATGCACACATGCGCACACTTAGCATAATATCGGGATGGGAGGCACATAGATATAACAATGAAGCAATCATAGAGCGGTAAACCTTTTGGTCAACCGGTTTGCCATCCTTAGTCAAGTCAAGATGTCCACTAGTTGGCATGGGTGTTTTCATACCTTTGCTTTCCTGCATGTTAAACTTGTTGAATAAGTCCTTGGTATACTTTGTTTGGGAAACAAAGGTACCCTCATTAGTTTTCTTGATTTGCAAACTAAGAAAGAATTTGAGTTCACTCATCATAGACATCTCAAACTTCTCCGACATTAGCCTTCCAAACTTTTCACTAAAATGCGGGTTAGTTGATCCAAATATGATATCATCCACATAAATTTGGCACAAAAATAATTCACCATTAACCCTTTTAGTAAAAAGTGTAGAATCAATTTTTCCAATTTCAAAGCCTTTTCCAATAAGAAACTTAGTCAAGCATTTATACCAAGCTCTATGAGCTTGTTTAAGACCATAAAGAGCACTGTGAAGTTTGTAAACATGATTAGGTTTCTTAGGATTAACAAAGGCAGGAGGTTGTTTAACATAGACTTCCTCCTCAATTTCACCATTTAGAAAAACACTTTAATGTCCATCTGGTATAACGTGATATTATGATGACTGACATAAGCAAGTAAGATGCGTATGGACTCAAGTCTAGCAACGGGGGCATATGTCTCACCATAGTCCATACCTTCGACTTGAGTGTAGCCTTGGGCGATGAGACGGGCCTTGTTGTGTACAACTTGTCCATCCTCATCTTGCTTATTCCGAAACACCCACTTGGTTACAATGACATTTTGGTTGTTGTCCGACTTTTCTACTAAAGTGCACACTTGATTCCTCTCGAAAATGTGTAGCTCTTCATGCATGGCGTTCACCCAATCCGGATCATCAAGAGCTTCTTCAATCTTCATAGATTCAATACTAGAAATGAATGAGTAATGTTTACAAAAGTTAGCCAAACAAGTTTTAGAGCGAGTAATTCTCCCGGTTTGAATATCATCAAAGATTTGTTCGACGGGATGGTCTCTTGAGACTCTTGCTCTAACTCATGAGAGTTTTTGTTTGGGTCGAGGAGGAACATCCTCTTCATTGTCTTTTTATTCCTCTCGTCCTTCTTCATTGTTGTTAGCATTGTTGTTCTCTTGTGGAGGTGGGGAAGGAGGCCTGTCGGTGTTAAAACCGACCGATCTCGGGTAGGGGGTCCCGAACTGTGCGTCTGAGGATCGAAGGTAATAGGAGGCAGGGGCACGATGTTTACCCAGGTTTGGGCCCTCTTAATGGAGGTAATACCCTACTTCCTGCTTGATTGGATTTGATGAGTATAGGGATTACAAGAGTTGATCTACCTCGAGATCGTAATGGCTAAACCCTAGATGTCTAGCCCGTATGATTATGATTGCCTCTACGGACTAAACCCTCCGGTTTATATAGACACCAGAGGGGGTCAGGGTTTGCTACCTCTTGAGCACTGCGTTGGTTTTTCCCTTGAAGAGGAAAGGGTGATGCAGTAAAGTAGCATAAGTATTTCCCTCAGTTTTTGATAACCAAGGTATCAATCCAGTAGGAGACCACGCTCAAGTCCCGCGCACCTACACAAACAAATAAGAACCTCGCAACCAACGCGATAAAGGGGTTGTCAATCCCTTCACGGTCACTTACGAGAGTGAGATCTGATAAGATAATATTTTTGGTATTTTTATGATAAATACTAAAAGTAAAGAAAGCAAAATAAACGACGCCAGAAATAGCTTGTTGACGAGAGATTAATATAATGGAAAATAGACCCGGGGGCCATAGGTTTCACTAGTGGCTTCTCTAAAGATAGCATAAGTATTACGGTGGGTGAACAAATTACTGTCGAGCAATTGATAGAATTGATCATAGTTATGAGAATATCTAGGTATGATCATGTATATAGGCATCACATCCGCGACAAGTAGACCGACTCCTGCCTGCATCTACTACTATTACTCCACACATCGACTGCTATCCAGCATGCATCTAGAGTATTAAGTTCATAAGAATGGAGTAACACTTTAAGCAAGATGACATGATGTAGAGGGATAAACTCATGCAATATGATATAAACCCCATCTTGTTATCCTCGATGGCAACAATACAATACGTGCCTTGCTGCCCCTGCTGTCACTGGGAAAGGACACCGCAAGATTGAACCCAAAGCTAAGCACTTCTCCTATTGCAAGAAAGATCAATCTAGTAGGCCAAACCAAACTGATAATTCAAAGAGACTTGCAAAGATAACCAATCATACATAAAAGAATTCAGAGAAGATTCAAATATTGTTCATAGATAAACTTGATCATAAACCCACAATTCATCGGTCCTGACAAACACACCGCAAAAGAAGATTACATTGAATCGATCTCCAAGAGAATCGAGGAGAACTTTGTATTGAGATCCAAAGAGAGAGAAGAAGCCATCTAGCTAGTAACTATGGACCCGAAGGTCTGAGGTAAATTACTCACACATCATTGGAGAGGCTATGGTGTTGATGTAGAAGCCCTCCGTGATCAATGCCCCCTCCGGCAGGACGCCGGAAAAGGCCCCAAGATGGGATCTCACGGGTACAGAAGGTTGCGGCGGTGGAATTAGGTTTTCGTGGATGCCTCTGATGGTTTGGGGGTACGTAGGTATATATAGGAGGAAGAAGTACGTCGGTGGAGCAACATGGGCCCCACAAGGGTGGAGGGCGCGCCTGGGGGGGAGGGGGGTAGGCGCGGCCCCCTGCCTCGTTCTCTCCATGTTGATTGGTTGACATGGACTCCAAGTCATCTGGATCACGTTTGTTCCGAAAATCACGTTCCCGAAGGTTTCATTCCGTTTGGACTCCATTTGATATTCTTTTTCTGTGAAACACTGAAATAGGCAAAAAACAGCAATTTGGGTTGGGCCTCCGGTTAATAGGTTAGTCCCAAAAATAATATAAAAGTGTATAATAAAGCCCATTAAACATCCAAAACAGAATATAATATAACATGGAACAATCAAACATTATAGATACGTTGGAGACGTATCAAGCATCCCCAAGCTTAATTCCTGCTCGTCCTCGAGTAGGTAAATGATAAAAACAGAATTTTTGATATGGAATGCTACATGGCATAATTTTCAATGCAATTCTCTTAATTGTGGTATGAATGTTCAGATCAGAAAGATTCAAGACAAAAGTTTAATATTGACATAAAAATAATAATACTTCAAGCATACTAACTAAGCAATTATGTCTTCTCAAAATAACATGGCCAAAGAAAGTTATCCCTACAAAATCATATAGTCTGGCTATGCTCTATCTTCGTCACACAAAGTATTTAATCATGCACAACCCCAATGACAAGCCAAGCAATTGTTTCATACTTTTGATGTTCTCAAACTTTTTCAATCTTCACGCAATACATGAGCGTGAGCCATGGACATAACACTACATGTGGAATAGAATGGTGGTTGTGGAGAAGACAAAAAGGAGAAGATAGTCTCACATCAACTAGGCGTATCAACGGGCTATGCAGATGCCCATCAATAGATATCAATGTGAGTGAGTAGGGATTGCCATGCAACGGATGCACTAGACCTATAAGTATATGAAAGCTCAACAAAAGAAACTAAGTGGGTGTGCATCCAACTTTCTTGCTCACGAAGACCTAGGGCATTTTGAGGACGCCCATCATTGGAATATACAAGCCAAGTTCTATAATGAAAATTTCCCACTAGTATATGAAAGTGACAACATAAGAGACTCTCTATCATGAAGATCATGGTGCTATTTTGAAGCACAAGTGTGGTAAAAGGATAGTAGCATTGTCCCTTCTCTCTTTTTCTCTCATTTTTTATTGGGCCTTTTCTATTTTTTATGGCCTTTTTTTTCGTCCGGAGTCTCATCCCGACTTATGGGGGAATCATAGTCTCCATCATCCTTTCCTCACTTGGGACAATGCTCTAATAATGATGATCATCACACTTTTATTTACTTACAACTCAATACTTAGAACAATATGACTCTATGCGAATGCCTCCGGCGGAGTACCGGGATATGCAATGAATCAAGAGTGACATGTATAAAAATTATGAACGGTTGGTTTGCCACAAATACGATGTCAACTACGTGATCATGCAAAGCAATATGACAATGATGGAGCGTGTCATAATAAACGGAATGGTGGTAAGTTGCATGGCAATATATCTCGGAATGGCTATGGAAATGCCATGATAGGTAGGTATGCTGGCTGTTTTGAGGAAGGTATACGGTGGGTGTATGATACCGGCGAAAAGTGCGCGGTATTAGAGAGGCTAGCAATGGTGTAAGGATGAGAGTGTGTATAATTCATGGACTCAACATTAGTCATAAAGAACTCATATACTTGTTGCAAAAATCTATTAGTTATCAAAACAAAGTATTACACGCATGCTCCTAGGGGGATAGATTGGTAGGAAAAGACCATCGCTCGTCCCCGACCGCCACTCATAAGGAAGACAATCAATAAATAAAGCATGCTCCGACTTCATCACATAACGGTTCACCATACGTGCATGCTACGGAAATCACAAACTTTAACACAAGTATTTCTCAAATTCACAACTACTCAACTAGCATGACTCTAATATTACCATCTTCATATCTCAAAACAATTATCAAGCATCAAACTTCTCATAGTATTCAACACACTCATAAGATTTTTTTTACTAATCTTGGATGCCTATCATAATTAAAGCAAATTACCACGCTGTTTTGTAAGACTCTCAAAATAATATAAGTGAATCATGAGAGAACAATAATTTCTATAAAATAAATCCACCACCGTGCTCTAAAAGATATAAGTGAAGCACTAGAGCAAAACTATATAGCTCAAAAGATATAAGTGAAGCACATAGAGTATTCTAACAAATTCCGAATCATGTGTGTCTCTCTCAAAAGGTGTATACAGCAAGGATGATTGTGGAAAACTAACAAATAAAGACTCAAATCATACAAGACGCTCCAAGCAAAACACATATCATGTGGTGAATAAAAATATAGCTCCAAGTAAATTTACCGATGGATGAGGACGAAAGAGGGGATGCCTTCCGGGGCATCCCCAAGCTTTGGATTTTAGGTGTCCTTAGATTATCTTGGGGTGCCATGGGCATCCCCAAGCTTAGGCTCTTGCCACTCCTTGTTCCATACTCAACCAAATCTTTACCCAAAACTTGAAAACTTCACAACACAAAACTTAACAGAAAATCTCGTGAGCTCCGTTAGCGAAAGAAAACAAAACACCACTTCAAGGTACTGTATTGAACTCATTATTTATTTATATTGGTGTTAAACATACTGTATTCCAAATTCTCTATGGTTTATAAACTATTTTACTAGCCATAGATTCATCAAAATAAGCAAACAACACACGAAAAACAGAATCTGTCAAAAACAGAACAGTCTGTAGTAATCTGTAACTAACGCAAACTTCTGGAACTCCAAAAATTCTACCAAAATAGGACGACCTAGAAAATTTGTTTAATGATCTGATGCAAGTGGAATCAATATTTTATCACGTTCTGGTGATTTTTAACAATTGTTTTCGTGAACAGAAAGTTTCTGGAATTTTCAGCAAGATCAAATAACTATCATCCAAGAAGTTCCTATAGGTTTAACTTTTGGCACAAACACTAATTAAAACACACACAAAAATATAACCAGAGGCTAGATCAAATATTTATTCCTAAACAGAACCGAAAGGCAGAAAACTAAAAATAAAATTGGGTTGCCTCCCAACAAGCGCTATCGTTTAACACCCCTAGCTAGGCATTGATAATTTTAATGATGCTCACATGAAACATAGCAATTGAAACACAAAGAGAGCACCATAAAGCATGTGACAAACACATCTAAGTCTAACATACTTCATATGCATAGGCATCTTATAGGCAAACAAATTATCAAGGCAAGCAAATCCTAGCATATGCAAGGAAGAAGAATAAAACCTAGACAATCTCAACATAATGAGAGGTAATTTAGTAACATGAAAATTTCTACAACCATATTTTACTCTCTCATAATAATTACACGTGGGATCAGAATCAAATTCAACAATATAGCTATCACATAAAATTTCTCAACATGATCCACATGCATGCAAAGTTGACACTCTTCCAAAATAGTGGGATTAACATTAACTAAAGTCATGACCTCTCCAAACCCACTTTTATCAAAAAATTCACAAGATTGAACATTCTCCAAATATGTGGGATCTAAAGTTGACACTCTTCCAAATCCACTTTCAATATTATTGCAAACATTATTATCAATCTCATATTCATCATGGGGAGTAAGTAAATTTTCAAGATCGTAAGAAGAATCACCCCAATCATGATCATTGCAACAAGTAGAGGACATAGCAAAACTAGCATCCCCAAGCTTAGGGTTTTGCATATTATTAGCATAATTTACATCAATAGAATTTATAATAAAATCATTCCAATCATGCTTTTTATTCAAAGATCTATCGTGAATCGCTTCATAAAGTACTTCATCACAATTTTTAGATTCACAAATTTCAAGCAAAACCTCATAAAGATAATCTAGTGCACTCAACTCACTAGCAATAGGTTCATCATAATTGGATCTCTTAAAGAGATTAGCAAGTGGATAAGGATCCATAAGCTCTTAGCAAGCGAAGATGCAAGCAAAAAAGAAGGCACATGGTAACACAAGATTGAACGGAGGAAGGGCGAATAAAAAGGCAAGGGTGAAGTGGGGGGGGGGGAGGAAAACGAGAGGCAAATGGCAAATAATGTAATGTGAGGGATAAGAGTTTGTGATGGGTACTTGGTATGTCTTGACTTGACTTGGCGCACACCTCCCCGGCAACGGCGCCAGAAATCCTTCTTGCTACCTCTTGAGCACTGCGTTGGTTTTTCCCTTGAAGAGGAAAGGGTGATGCGGTAAAGTAGCGTAAGTATTTCCCTCAGTTTTTGAGAACCAAGGTATCAATCCAGTAGGAGACCACGCTCAAGTCCCGCGCACCTACACAAACAAATAAGAACCTCGCAACCAACACGATAAAGGGGTTGTCAATCCCTTCACGGTCACTTACGAGAGTGAGATCTGATAGATATGATGTCGGGGGTTGGGTGCGACATATGCCAATGGATGGATTGTCATGGTGGGAGCGAGTAGAACGTCACTGGTGCCTGGAAGCGGATGAGGCGTAGACACGAACGCCAGCGCACTTTACCTAGGTTCGGGGCTCTCCTAGGAGATAACACCCCTACTCCTGCTCTGCGGGGTCTCCGCATGATCACTAAGGCACTAGTGAGTACAATGGTGCTCCTCGAGCTGTATGCTAGAGGTAGAAGAAGGCAGGGCTTGCTCTTCTCTCCCCCTAGGTGTGAGTCTAATTCTAACAGGTTCGAACCCTTTGCATGGGTGCCCTGGGGGTTTATATAGGCCTACCCCCAGGGGTACAATGGTAATCTGGCCGGGTGTAGGACCCGACTGTCAGTCTCTCTGGTCGCCGTCTTCTCCGCCGGCTGCTGGGTCCGCCGCCTGGTCTGGTACGGAGCCAACAGGCCGCCTCCGCCGCTCGCGGGTCTTGCCGGCTGCTGATTACTGTAGCCACAACGCTAATGATGCACGCTTGGTCAGGGGGGCGTGGCTATAGTCCCGCCGCCTGGCGGGAGATCACTGTAGCCACTCCGCGTCTTATCTGGTTAATGACGCATGGGCCCCAGGGAAGGAGCGGGCCGACTGCTAGGAGCCGGCCTCCCTCGGGTCCAACTGGCCAGCCTTCCTCCGTCTTCTGGGCTCTCGCTGCCTGGTAGGGCCCGCCGCCTGCAGGCCGTACCGACAGGCCGTCGTGGGAACAGGGCTCCACCCGCCCGCAGTGACGTCAAGGGCGGGTGGCCACAGTGCCGCACTGGGCGGAGATCTCCGCCTGTACGGAGCACTGTGGCCACGCCCGGCCCTGGATTCGGGGGATGGGCTACACTATAGCCTCACCATGTCTTGTCTTCTTAATGAGGGCGCAGACTCTGAGGGCGCCGAGGGCCGCCTGCCAGAAGCCGGCCTCTCTGGAGGCTGCTTGCAAGGAGTCGGCCCGTCTTGGTGCCGCCTTCCGGAAGCCGGCCGCTCTGTGACGCCCCTGATTCAATCGTACACTAGTCATACACGCAAATGTGTACGATCAAGATCGAGGACTCACGGGAAGATATCACAACATAACTCTAGACACAAATTAAAATAAAACAAGCTTTATATTACAAGCCAGGGGCCTCGAAGGCTCGAATACATAAGCTCGAAAACACAAGAGTCAGCGGAAGCAATAATATCTGAGTACATACATAAGTTAAACAAGATTGCCTTAAGAAGGCTAGCACAAAAGTAGCAACGATCGAAAAGGCAAGGTCTCCTGCCTGGGACCTCCTAACTACTCCTCGAAGCCGAACTCCACGCAGAATCATCCTCGGGATCTCTAGCTCCTGGACTCCAGCATCTGGTTGCGACAACCAGGTAGAAGGGAAAGGGGGAAAAGAGGGAGAAAAGCAACCGTGAGTACTCATCCAAAGTACTCGCAAGCAAGGAGCTACACTACATATGCATGGGTATATGTGTAAAGGGCCATATCGGTGGACTGAACTACAGAATGCTAGAATAAGAGGGGGATAGCTAATCTTGTCGAAGACTACGCTTCAGGCCACCTCCATCTTACAGCATGTAGAAGAGAATAGATGGTAAGTTCACCAAGTAGCATCGCATAGCATAATCCTACCCGGCGATCCCCTCCTCGTCGCCCTGTTAGAGAGCGATCACCGGGTTATATCTGGCACTTGGAAGGGTGTGTTTTATTAGGTATCCAGTTCTAGTTGTCATAAGGTCAAGGTACAACTCCGGGTCGTCCTTTTACTGAGGGACACGGCTATTCGAATAGATAAACTTCCCTGCAGGGGTGCACCACATAACCCAACAGGCTCGATCCCATTTGGCCGGACACACTTTCCTGGGTCATGCCCGGCCTTGTAAGATCAACACGTCGCAGCCCCACCTAGGCACAACAGAGAGGTCAGCACGCCGGTCTAAATCCTATGGCGCAGGGGTCTGGGCCCATCGCCCATTGCACACCTGCACGTTGCGAGGGCGGCCGGAAGCAGACCTAGCCTAGCAGGCGTTCCAGTCTAATCCGGCGCGCGCCGCTCCATCGCTGACGTCACGAAGGCTTCGGCTGATACCACGACGCCGAGTGCCCATAACTGTTCCCGCGTAGTTGGTTAGTGCGTATAGACCAAATGGCCATACTCAGATCAAATACCAAGATCTCGTTAAGCGTGTTAAGTATCCGCGAACGCCGACCAGGGCCAGGCCCACCTCTCTCCTAGGTGGTCTCAACCTGCCCTGTCGCTCCGCCACAAAGTAACAGTCGGGGGCCGTCAGGAACCCAGGCCCACCTCTACCGGGATGGAGCCACCTGTCCTTTCTGCCCCCTCATCAGAATCACTTGCGGGTACTCAACGAGCTGACCCGACTTTAGTCACCACATGTGTCATGTATATAAAGTATATAGTATATACCCGTGATCACCTCCCGAAGTGATCACGGCCCAGTAGTATAGCATGGCAGACGGACAAGCGTGTAGGGCCACTGATGGAACACTAGCATCCTATACTAAGAAGTAGGATAGCAGGTAAGGGTAACAACTGTAGCAACAAATGACATGCTATGCATCAGAATAGGATTAACCGAAAGTAGTAACATGCTACACTACTCTAATGCAAGCAGTATAGAGAAGGAATAGGCGATATCTGGTGATCAAGGGGGGGGGGGCTTGCCTGGTCGCTCTGGCAAAAAGGGTTCGTCGTCGATGTAGTCGATCACAGGGGTACCGGCAACAGTCTCGGGGTCTACCAGAAAGAAGTAACGTATGGGAACACAATAAATAACAGAGCAATCAAAGCATCACAAAGCATAACATGTCAATACACGGTGCTAGAGGTGATCTAACACAGGGATAGGTAATACCGGCGAAGGGGGGAAACATCCGGGAAAGTATCCCCGATGTTTCGCGTTTTCGGACAGATGAACCGGAGGGGGAAGGTTGCAGGTTTGCTATGCTAGGGATGTGTGGCGGACGAACGGGCCACGTATCCGGATTCGTCTCGTCGTTCTGAGCAACTTTCATGTACAAAGTATTTGCATCCGAGTTACAGATTATTTTATATTAGTTTTTAAAGTTTTAAATCATTTTCTAAATTATTACTACAAAATTAATTTGAAATTAGCATTACTGCATCAGCATGATGTCAGCATGACATCAGCAGTCAACAGAGGTGTTGACTGGTCAAACTGACGTGGGGGGTCCGCATGTCATTGACTGATTAATTAACTAACAGTTAATTAGGTTAATTAGTGATTAGATTAAACTAATTATGATTAATTAATTCTTTAATTAATTAATTAATTATTATTATTAATTCCTTTTTAAATCCCTTTTCTTTCTTTCTTTTTAAACCGTTCCAGGGGGTGGGCGCCGACTGTCATAGGACGTTAGTTTTAACTAAATATCCTTTTAAACAATACACGGGTCCCACATGTAATAGACTCAGGTTTTATTCAAAGAGCTGTTTAGTTATTCCTAATTAGTTGGGGCCCACATGTCATAGTGACAGGGGCAACTAATAGGGTAATTAGTGCCCCTAATTAACTGGACACGTCAGCTAGCCGGAGGTAACCACCGGTGACGTCCAGGCACGGTGGAGGAGCATCGAGCGATGGTTCGGTGAGTCGAGCACAGCTACGAGTAGCTATGGCTCGGCCGCATCCACTGGTGGTGCAGTTGGGACCTGGGGGTGGCCGGAGAAGGCCACAACGACGATGGCCGTCGGCGGCGATGTCACGGGTTCGACGGGGCTGCGGCGAGCGGTGTAGGGTATGGCCAAGCACGTGCGGGCGCGCACTTGAGGGCGCAGGCCACGTCCAGGGGGTGGACTGGGCGAGGCAGGGCGCGGGTGGTGCACGGCCCTGTGAGGCGCGGTCGGCGTCGAGCTAGCGGCGCACGAGCGGGAGCGCGGTGACAGTAGGGAGGGAAGATGGGGTCGGACGGGGAGGTCCTCACCGGCCCTGTGGAGGTGCATGGGTGTGCTCGGGGAGGGCCAGAGCTGCGGGGCGACGGCGAGTCGGCGTCGGGGCGGCGAGCACGACGCGGACGAGGTGGCGCGGGTCGGGTGGCGCCGGCGAGGCGACGGGTGGACGACGACCCGAGGCAGGGGCGTGGCGTCAAGGCGGCGGGGGCGTCCAGCGAGGCGGGGGTGAGGACGAGCGACGGAGACGAGGAGGGATGACCGGGCGACTGGGAATGGCGGCGAGGCGGTCAGAGGGGTCGCCGGCGCGACGTCGAGCACGAGGGAGCTCCTCTCCCTCGGGGATTCATGCGTGCGTGCGAGCGCTCCTGTGGGTGGCGGCGGACCAGGGGGAGTGGGGATAGGTTAGGGTTTGGGGTCGGGGGAAGTGGCCTTGTAGGCCAGCGAGAGTGGGGTGGTTGTGGGCTGGCCTGGCGAGCAGCTGGGCCGACTGGCCCAGTGGGGAGGGGGGTTCTCTTCTTTTATCTTTTTTTTTGTTTTTTGTTTTGTATTTCCTTCTCTTTTATTTATTTCTCTTTTCTGTTTTAATTCATTTTATGTATTTAGGTTTTTATAAAAGCATGGTTCCCTCACCATAAATACCTAAGCATTTATTTGCACACTCCGAACATTTTAGTTTAACATTTTGAAAACTTTTGTTGTTTGCCTCGAATTCAAATTTGAATTCGAATCGTTTTGAACTAGCGCGAGATTTGTCAATAGTAACGGAGGTAACGTGGCACCATTAGCGTGGGATTACTGTAACTTAATTACCCAGGCACCACACGCTCGGACCAGCCGGCCATCAGAAGGCGGCGCTTTATCTCGATGTCCTGAGGGGCGCAGCCAGCCCTGATGTCTTAAAAGGTTCTGGGACTCGGGTTAGGCTACCCGTGGCCCATTACTCCGACATATGATAAGATAATATTTTGGGTATTTTTATGATAAAGACTAAATGTAAAGAAAGCTAAATAAACGGCGCCAGAAATAGCTTGTTGACGGGAGATTAATATGATGGAAAATAGACCCGGGGGCCATAGGTTTCACTAGTGGCTTCTCTAAAGATAGCATAAGTATTACGGTGGGTGAACAAATTACTGTCGAGCAATTGATAGAATTGATCATAGTTATGAGAATATCTAGGTATGATCATGTATATAGGCATCACATCCGCGACAAGTAGACCGACTCCTGCCTGCATCTACTACTATTACTCCACACATCGACGGCTATCCAGCATGCATCTAGAGTATTAAGTTCATAAGAATGGAGTAACGCTTTAAGCAAGATGACATGATGTAGAGGGATAAACTCATGCAATATGATATAAACCCCATCTTGTTATCCTCGATGGCAACAATACAATACGTGCCTTGCTGCCCCTGCTGTCACTGGGAAAGGACACCGCAAGATTGAACCCAAAGCTAAGCACTTCTCCTATTGCAAGAAAGATCAATCTAGTAGGCCAAACCAAACTGATAATTCAAAGAGACTTGCAAAGATAACCAATCATACATAAAAGAATTCAGAGAAGATTCAAATATTGTTCATAGATAAACTTGATCATAAACCCACAATTCATCGGTCCTGACAAACACACCGCAAAAGAAGATTACATCGAATCGATCTCCAAGAGAATCGAGGAGAACTTTGTATTGAGATCCAAAGAGAGAGAAGAAGCCATCTAGCTAGTAACTATGGACCCGAAGGTCTGAGGTAAACTACTCACACATCATTGGAGAGGCTATGGTGTTGATGTAGAAGCCCTCCGTGATCAATGCTCCCTCCGGCAGGACGCCGGAAAAGGCCCCAAGATGGGATCTCACGGGTACAGAAGGTTGCGGCGGTGGAATTAGGTTTTCGTGGATGCCTCTGATGGTTTGGGGGTACGTAGGTATATATAGGAGGAAGAAGTACGTCGGTGGAGCAATATGGGCCCCACAAGGGTGGAGGGCGCGCCTGGGGGGGGGGGGGGTAGGCGCGCCCCCCTGCCTCGTGCTCTCCATGTTGATTGGTTGACATGGAATCCAAGTCATCTGGATCACGTTTGTTCCGAAAATCACGTTCCCGAAGGTTTCATTCCGTTTGGACTCCGTTTGATATTCTTTTTCTGCGAAACACTGAAATAGGCAAAAAACAACAATTTGGGCTGGGCCTCCGGTTAATAGGTTAGTCCCAAAAATAATATAAAAGTGTATAATAAAGCCCATTAAACATCCAAAACAGAATATAATATAGCATGGAATAATAAAAATTATAGAAACGTTGGAGACGTATCAGGGTTATACAAAGTCGGTTTACAGAGAAAGGAAACTATGCGACTAGCCGCCAAGCTTGCGGTCCATGCCAAAGAGAGTCCCATCCAGACACGGGGAAAAAGCCTTCATCTTGTATCTTCACGGCCCATTAGTCCAACCCATGTCACCTAGCCCGAGCATCGAGGACCCCTTAATCTAGGACTCCCTCAGTAGCCCCCGAACTTGCCTTCAATGACGATGTAGTATCCGGCTTTATGTCTTCGGCTTTGCAAGGCGGGTTCCCCATTATACTTGGATTGATGAGAGTTCGGCTACCCATTAAATACCGCGTCTTCACTTCCGTCGCCTCGTCTTCCACATGTCAAATGAATGTGAACAGTCTTGGTGTTTTTACAAATAACCCCTCAACCAGGTGGGAAAGGCACCTATATAGAGAGATTGGATCTCAGCAACCATTCCCCATCACGCGGAAATCCTTAGAACCAGCCAAAGGAAATCGCCCAAACATGGCCAGCACTCCTAGCTCCTTCTCGCGACCCAATGGCCCTCAAAAAGGCGACTGGGAAAGTTGTTCAGTATCCCATGCCCATCTGAGCAAACTTCAGATGCAGGGGTACCCTCCTCCCATGGATCTAGTCTCCGTTCGGGCTGGATTAACTTCCATCGATGGCGAAGCTTTGGCGGAGAATTTCCCCAATCCTTCTAAAGAGGAGCAGGTGTGCTTTGTTTCCTTCCTCTTGAGAGGCGTAGGATTCCCTATTCATCCTTTCCCCAGAGGTCTTCTGGAGTATTACGGCCTTCAACTGCACAATCTGACGCCGGGCTCCATCCCCCATATTGCGGGTCTCGTTGCTCTTTGCGAGCTGTTTCTGGGCTGCGAGGCTCATTTTGAGTTATGGCGTAAGTTTTTCTGCCTCGTTCCCCGCTCCCAAAAGGGATCCATATTCGAGGTGGGCAGCGCCGAAGTATGGTGGATAGCCGGGACTGGATACCTGTCCGGCACTCTAAAGAAGGCATCTGAAGAGTGGCCCTCGGAGTGGTTTTATATTGAAGACGTCATTCTTCCGGACCCAATCCGTCGCGGTCTTCCCGAATTCTCCAGCGCTCCTTTAAAGAAGCGCGCCAGTTGGCGTCCCCGAAGCCTCGAAGAAGAAGATAACGCGGAGGTTTCGAGACTAGCAAGCAAGATCAGAGTACTTGCCAACTCCGGACTGTCTATAATTGAGGTAATGGTAATTTCAATAACCCGATGCGTTTAGCCGCTCCAATCCAGAGGTCTTCCCATGTGGAATTACGATGTGTCCTGTTGCCCGCGCAAAGGTCCAGACAATTTTGCCGCCCTGGCCGCCATCTTAGCTGACCTGTACAAAGGGGAAAAGGAAGACTTCGCTCGTTTGACATGTCGGGAAGGCTTTTCCATGTACAATCCCATCCCCTGGGTGAGTTTTTTCAATTACTGGCCTTACTCAACCTTTTTCCAGAGTTTATGCTAGTTGAATTCAATACGGCTGCTTTTGACAGGAATGGAGTCGAGGGGATTTACAGCCCCGCTCCACAGCCGGAGGACCATATTCGGGACCTAGATCCCGGATATGAAGAAGATCCGGACATATTTATAGAGATTAAGGAGGGAGTTTTTTATTAGGCGAGCTATGACGGCACGAAAGTAGCCATTACAACCGATTACCCCGGCCTTCTCCCCTCCTCCCACGTAAGTAATCAGGAGACGTCTTCTACAAAAGAGTTTTCCCGTTGTGCCTCACCCACCGCACTGTCTCATGCTCTGAAGGGGCGGCGCTTGTCTCCCCGAGCTGTATCAAGGGTGTCTTCCAAGAAGGCGACACCCGCGCAGGGCGAGTCTTTGAAGAGAAAGGGGAATGGTAACAATACCGGGCCCCTGCCTTCACCAAAGAGGTATAGTTTTTAACAGGCACTTGGTGGGTAGACCGAGTTGTGGCGTTTTCCACTGGACCATTTTTCAGGAAGAGCATATGCCGGACTATACCCGGGGACCTCGCCGGCCATGTTTCAACCAATCCGGCCTCGGACCCCGCCATAAGGACTAGGGGCGATACGGGCAAAATGCCGGACTATCATCTCCTAGAGGATTCAGATGATGTATCGGTCACTAATTCTGAAGTGGAAAGTGCAATGAATCACCGTCGCCGGAAAGAGGCCATGCGCGATCCTAGTTTTACCGTAGAGGCGTTCCATGCCCTCAACTCTGCGGATGCATATATCCGAGCTGCTCGGGATGGGCTTGCTGGAGCCACACACTAGCTTTCAAAGGATATGCAGGTAAGAGCTTTTCGTAGATTTAACACTCATGTGCCAGTAGCCCCCGAGACTTGAAGCAGTTTGGCCCAACTGATTTAAGGATCATTGTATTATCAGGTACTCACGGCGAAAAAGGACATGCTATCCACGACCCAGCTAACTGCTGTCACCGCCGAACTGGAGAAGTCCAAGGAGGCACCAAATGGTAAGGTCGATTGCTGTCTGGAAAATACAATTCTGCACCAGCGATGTTTTTGAAATATGCACTGTTTTGTTTATGGTGGCAGGATCGCCGGATCAGCTGGAGGATAGACTGAAAGCTGCGTAGGCGGATAAACAGCATGCCGAAAGGCAAGAAGCCGCTGGTCAACATATATTGACACGGACCAGGGATGAGAAGAACAAACTACAGGATGCCAACATCAAGCAAGCCGAGGAGCTGAAGGACGTAAGAGCCCAACTGTCATATGCCTTGAAGGAGAACCGAAAGCTGAAAGGCGGCATATTTAGTATGTCCCTGAACCTAACTTTCATAAGATTCCCTGATGAATTTTTTTACGAGATTTGTTGCTGTAGGTTTGTTAACTGGGAGGCCCGAAGGAGAAGTGTCCGGATTTCAAGGCGACTTGCTGCAAGAGCTATCCAAAGTGCACGAGCGAGCTCGGAAAGCAATGAGGAATATGGCTAAGGTTTTATGGCCATCCGACACTCCTCCTGGACTGATGGGAGAGCTCGCGGAGCTATTCAAAGGAGCTCGCCTTCGCTTTGAGCTGTGGAAGGCATCGACATGTCGAGATGGTGCATGAGAGGACTGGGCCATGGTGAAAATGTGGTATACCGGACTTGATCCGAATCATATGGCCCGGGTCGGACCCCGGGGACCAGACGAACAAGAAATTCCAGTTAGCTTGGTGTATGATCAAGTAAAGATAGCCGCCAAATTTTCACAGCAGGACTGTAAACTAGACAGCCTGATAGTTGGCATAGACAAAGAGTAGGCTTGAGAGTTTATGTGACAATACACTTTATCAGCAAAACTTATCTCCGACCGAATTGTAAAAGATTGTCATGGCAGACTTTCCGCTTCAGCCTCCGAAACCCAAGGCTGGAGTGTTTCCAAATACTATACCGGTGGAAAACACCGAGTACGTTCAGATACTAGGCGATCTGGTAATAATGCGTGAGCAGACAAGCTGTACTCGGGGAGTTATGTTATATTACTTTATAATGTAAGCAACATCTTTCAGGAAGAATAGTTCCGATAAGGGTTCCTCCACCTGGTTCGTCATGCGTTTTTGCATGACTAGGCTGTGATGCGAAAGAATCACAGGAGTCTTTGTATTTTCGGTAGTTTATATTGCTACGAAGGCAGCTTGTCGTTTGTTCGCCGACCAATTATTCCCTTAAGAACGCTAGCTTTCGGCTTCACTCGTCTGACTTACATGTCCGGGTGACCCGGTTGTAACAATCGCACAAGCCGAACAAGCGGGAACGTAGGGCATAAGCACAGGAGCCAGGAAAACCAGCTTGGGAAAAACTTAAGTCATAGATGTGCATATAATGGCGAAGACAAGACGTATATGAGTAAGCAATGTACATATATAAGGTGAGCTTTATGCTTGAAATACTAGTAGGCTTCTATTGAAGGAAGCCCCCAGTTATAGTGGGGTGTATACATTTAAGGATGTGTACCCCTCAAGTGTGCGGCTTAACCGAACACACGCTAGAAGTCGTAAAAGAAATAAAAAGAAAAAGGGAAAAAGAAAAAAGGAGAAAAAGGTAACGAACAATGTGTCCGGACTTAGGCGTAGAATCTTCGGAGTCTGGCGGCGTTCCATGGGTTCGGCTCCAAGCGATTGTCCGATGCATTGCGAAGGCGATAGGCTCCTCCAGTGAGAACTTCATCTATAATGAAGGGAACCTCCCATTTGGGCTTGAGCTTGTCCTTTTTCTTTTCTGGTAGGCGTAGAACGAGTTCACCGACATTATAAGTCTTAGCCCGCACTTCTCTGCTTTGGTATCTTTGAGCTTGTTGTTGATAAAATGCGGAACAGGCTTTCGCGATGTCGCGCTCCTCCTCTAGGCCATCTAAGTCGTCCTGCCGATCGAGCTCAGCCTCTCTCTCCTCATACATGCGCACTCAAGGTGAGTCATGAATAATGTCGCAGGGCAGGACAGCCTCTGCACCGTACACCATGAAGAACGGTGTGTATCCGGTCGTGCAATTGGGTGTGGTCCGCAGCCCCCCGGAGTACAGAGTCGAGCTCCTCAACCCAGTGTTTATCCAACTCCTTTTAAGGATCGCACTAGTCTGGGTTTAATGCTGCTCATTATCAGGCCATTGGCCTGTTCGACTTGACCGTTTGTTTGAGGGTGATACACAGAGGCGTAATCGAGCTTGATGCCCAGATTAGCACACCAAGTTTTTACCTCGCCGGCTGTAAAGTTAGAGCCGTTGTCGGTGATGATGCTGTGTGCGACACCATAACGATGTACGACACCGGATATGAAATCTATCACTGGTCCGGCTTCAGCCGTTTTAACTGGTTTGGCCTCTATCCACTTAGTGAATTTATCTACCATGACCAGAAGGTATTTTTTCTTATGGCTTCCCCCTTTAAGGGGTCCAATCATGTCCAGCCCCCAGATCGCAAAAGGCGAAGTAATGGGGATTGTTTGTAGGGTGGTAGGCGGCATATGGCTTTGATTGGCGAAAAGCTGGCATCTGCTCGGGCCGTAGGCCAGAAAAACCAGTACGGAAGGCCTTACTTACGAGGGCCCGAGCTTCGGCGTGATGGCCACCAAGACCAGCATGGATTTCGGCCAAGAGCTGCCGCCCCTCATCTTCGGAGATACATCTTTGAAGGACTCCGGTAGTACTTTTCTTGTAGAGCTCTCCTTCATGAACCTTGTAGGCTTTCGAGCGTCGAACGATGCAACGAGCCTCATTCTGGTCCTCAGGGAGCTCCCGCCTATTAAGGTAGGCCAGGAAGGGTTCTGTCCATGGAGCGATTACCGCCATGATTACATGGGGGAAGGCGTTGGTTCTGTGCCTGAGCCCCCGATGATGTCTGAATCGTGTTCGGCATCTGGGGCGTGCTCGGTGCCGGACTAGTGTTTCCGCTCTCGTCCTACCATACCAGAGATGGCTTGAAGAGCCGTTCCACAAAGGTGTTAGGCGGGATGGGGTCGCGTTTAGTGCCCATTCGAGCAAGGATGTCCGTTGCTTGGTTACTGTCTTGGGCCACATGATGGAAGTCGAGCCCCTCGAACCGAGCTGATATTTTGAGCACGGCATTGCGGTAAGCTGCCATCTTTGGATCTTTTGCATCAAATTCTCTGTTTATTTGGGATATTGCGAGATTTGAATGCCCTCGCACCTCGAGGCGTTGTATGCCCATAGAAACAGCCATCCGGAGACCATGCAGTAGTGCCTCATATTCGGTGCGTTATTGGAGTCTGTATACAGGATTTGCAATACGTAACGGACTGTGTCCCCTGTAGGGGATGTTAGGATGACACCGGCCCCCAATCCGGCTAACATTTTAGAGTCGTCGAAGTACATCACCCAGTTGGAGTATGTGCCATACTCTTTAGGGAGTTCGGCTTCTGTCCATTAGGCGACGAAGTCGGCCAACACCTGAGATTTAATTGCTCGGCGTTGTTTGTACGTTATTTCAAATTGTAGGAGCTCGATGGCCCATTTTGCAATGCGGCCGATGGCGTCTCGATTGTTTATGATGTCATTGAGTGGTACCTCGGAGGCCACCGTGATCGGGCACTCTTGAAAGTAATGTCATAGCTTCCGAGATGCCATGAAAACCGCATATGCTATCTTTTGATAGTGCGGGTATCGGGATTTGCATGGTGTGAGAACCGCCGATACATAGTATATGGGTTTTTGTAGTGGGAATTTATGTTCCTCTTCCTCTCGTTCGACGACGAGTACTGCGCTCACCACCTGGTGAGTTACAGATATATACAGGAGCATAGGTTCACCGATGTTAGGTGCGGCCAGGATTGGGTTGTTTGCTAGCAGAGTTTTTATCTCTTCCAACCAGGCTGTTGCCGCATCCGTCCACTCAAAGTGGTCGGTACGTCGAAGTAGGCCATATAGCGGCAGCGCCTTTTCTCCCAATCTGGAGATAAAGCGGCTCAGGGCAGCCATGCACCCAGCTAGTTTTTGGACCTATTTTAGGTCTGTTGGTATTGCCAACTGTGACAAGGCTCAGATTTTGGCTGGGTTTGCTTCGATTCCTCTATTGGAAACAATGAACCCGAGCAGCTTTCTGGTCGGAACGCCGAAAACACATTTTTTTCCGGATTGAGCCGTATGTCATATGTTCGAAGGTTGTCGAATGTAAGACGCAAATCGTCCACCAATGATTCGACATGTTTAGTTTTGATGACTACATCGTCTACATATGCCTCCACCGTCTTGCCGATTTGTTTTTCCAGGCATGTTTGAATCATGCGTTGGTAGGTGGCACCGGCATTTTTGAGTCCGGAAGGCATAGTGTTAAAGTAGAAAGGCCTGTACGGAGTGATAAATGCCGTTGCGGCCTGATTGGATTCCTTCATCTCAATCTGATGGTATCCGGAGTATGCGTCGAGGAAACACAGCGAATCGTGTCCTGCAGTTGCATCAATGATTTGGTCAATGCGGGGCAGTGGGAAGGGGTCCTTAGGGCAAGCTTTATTAAGGTCTTTAAAATCGACACAAAGGCGCCATGATTTGTCCTTCTTTGGCACCATGACAAGGTTTGCTAGCCAATCCGGGTGTTTTATTTCTCGAATAAACCCGGCTTCAAGTAGTTTGGCTAGCTCCTCCCCCATAGCTTGCCGCTTGGGTTCAGAAGATCGCCGTAGCGCTTGCTTAACTGGCTTGAACCCCTTTATTATGTTGAGGCTATGTTCGGCCAGTCTGTGTGGGATTCCTGGCATATCCGAAGGGTGCCAGGCAAAAATGTCCCAATTCTCGCGCAGGAATGCTCTTAGAACGGCATCGACCGCCGGATCCAGCTGTGCTCCAATGGCTGATGTTTTATTGGGATCCGTCGGGTGGACATGGAATTTGACTATTTCGTCTGCTGGCTTGAAAGAAGTGGATTTAGGCCTTTTATTGAGAATTACATCGTCTCTATCCACTGTGGAACGTAGAGCGGTGAGCTCCTCGGCCACAAGGGCCTCAGATAGTGCCTCGAGGGCTAGGGATGCGGTTTGGTTTTTGGCGTGGAGTGCTATGTCCGGATCATTGGTGATACTGTTAACTCCGTTGGGCCCGGGCATCTTGAGCTTCATGTACCCATAATGAGGTATGGCTTGAAAGCGTGTGAATGCATCTCGCCCCAACACGGCGTGATATCCGCTGTTGAAAGGTGCCACCTGGAAGATTAAATCTTCGGACCTGTAGTTCTCAGGTGTGCCGAATACCACATCAAGTTTTATTTTTCCCGAACACCGCGCTTCTCCGCTAGGGATAATACCTCGAAAGGTTATACTGCTCTTCTCGATGTGGCTCTTGTCTATTTGCATTTTGTCGAGCCTGTCCTCGTAGATGAGGTTTAATCCGCTGCCCCCGTCCATGAGCACTTTAGTAAGCCGAATGCCATCCACAATTGGGTTTAGAACTAAGGCGGCTCGTGCTCGGACTGATCGGGCCCGTGGTTCGTCAGTGGCGTTGAAAGTTATCGCCATGTCATTCCAAGGGTTCATTGCGGCTACTTGGTTAACTTCGGCGAGATCGCGGAGCGCCCTTTTACGCCGATTATTTGAAGAAAAGGTCTCGAAGACCTTACATACATTGAGATTGTTATCCTCAGAGGAGTACCTCACTTGGGTAGTGTTGGTGAGGATGGCCTCCTCGATTTTAGCCACCTGCCGGAGTATCCAACATGCCCGAAGGCTATGTGTTGGTTCGGAATTCGGCATTGTGTGTATCTGGCAAGGCTTGTCGAGCCATTCATCAAGGACAGTTCTATGTCCTGTTAAGGGCTTAATTTTCTTGTCCGTGAAGCGATGATCAGGTGCCCTGTGAGGGTGCATCCTTTTTCCCCGGCCGGTGGGTGGCTTAAAGGCTGATGGTTCCCACCGAGCTGTCTGGGCTTTCCAGGCGCTTTCCATTGTGCAATACTTCTGTACTATGTGTGCCAAATCTGCAAAGTGCGGTATGCGGTGTCGGTTGAGGGCATTGAGGATCCCTTCGTCCGTACAGTTGCGGCAAAAGACTGATACCGCATCGTCGTCACAACAATCTTTAATCTTGTTTTTAATGAGTAGGAATCTGGCCCAGAAGTGATGGACTATTTCCTGAGGTTGCTGCCGTATATACATTAAGTCACATATGTCCGGGGGATCGGAATTGTTTGGAGAGTATTGATTGTGGTGGGCGGGTGGGTTAAAATCCATACCCTGACCCACTGTGGAATCCGGGTTTTGAAAAATTTCTGAGGTCACTAGCCCAGGATCCGGAGTGTCCTAGGGGTTTTTAGGCTCAACATCTGATTCTATGTTCGGAGGACAGATGGTCTCTTCTCGAGGATGGGTGTCCGGCTCGCAGGGCTCGGAGATCCGAACATAGTTTGTTTTTAGCATAGGAGGATAAGTATCCTCAACTTGCTCTTCCACGACGGTCACCAAGTGGGTGACAGGTGGGGACCTAATTTCCCTCTGATCGGGTTTAAGCCCAATCAGATCATAATTTGTTGAGACCCCCAGGGCGGCGATGCGATCTAGTAGTTCATTTAAAGACGAGATATCTGCCGGATCCATCTTATCGACGCTTTCGGGGTTGATGCAGAGATGGTTTTTCGCAATCTAGGGGACCGCTTTGGGCTTAACGGCCGGGCGGGCGCCCATGGTGAACTACCGATCTGGAGGATCTGCCCGGGAACTAGGGCCCTTCAGAGGTGATTTTGTCATTGACGACAAGACGTGCCATCGATCCTTCTATCGACGACACAGAGGAACTCTCAATGAAAGCACCAATGTCGGTGTCAAAACCGGCCGATATCGGGTAGGGGGTCTCAAACTGTGCGTCTGAGGATCGAAGGTAACATGAGGAAGGGGACACGATGTTTACCCAGGTTCGAGCCCTCTTAATGGAGGTAATACCCTACTTCCTGCTTGATTGACTTTGATGAGTATAGGGATTACAAGAGTTGATCTACCTCGAGATCATAATGGCTAAACCCTAGATGTCTAGCCTGTATGATTATGATTGCCTCTATGGACTAAACCTTCTGGTTTATATAGACACCGGAGGGGGTCAGGGTTATGCAAAGTCGGTTTACAGAGAAAGGAAACTATGTGACTAGCCGCCAAGCTTGCCATCCACGCCAAAGAGAGTCCCATCCGGACACGGGGAAAAAGCCTTCATCTTGTATCTTTATGGCCCATTAGTCCGGCCCATGTCACCTAGCCCGACCATCCGAGGACCCCTTAATCCCGGACTCCCTCAAGGCCGATGAGGTTCATCTTGTTGTACTTCCTTGTTTCCTTTGTCTTAACATGTTCCACTCGTGGATGCCTCCAAGTCAACTTGTGGTTCACCTTGTCGTGAGGTTGAGGCTTCCACTTGAATGGACGAGGTACTCTCCTTCACCTCCGTTGGGCGAATCTTGCCAATAGACAAGTCTTGAATTGCTTCTGAGGGATCTTTATCTCCTACATTAATTGGCAATTGCTCTATTTGCGAGTCGTTAGATTCATCAAACTTCACATCTACCGTCTCTTCAACCTTTCGGGTGAAATTGTTGTAGACATGGTAAGTGTGAGAGTTTGAGCCATAACCGAGTAGGAAACCTTTCATGAGATTTAGGAGCAAATTTCGAACGACGATGCTTGTCAAGAATGTAGCACTTTGAGCCAAATACTCGAAAGTATCCAACTTGGGGTTTGTTACCGGTAAGAAGTTCATATGCCGTCTTGCCGAGAAGCTTGTGAAGATATAGTCAATTTGTTGCATGACAAGCTGTCTCAACCGCTTCTGCCCAAAAGTGTTTTGGCATCTTGTATTCATCAAGCATCATTCTCGCCATCTCAATAAGTGTCCGGTTCTTCCTCTCAACAACTCCATTTTGTTGAGGCGTGTACGTAGCCGAGAACTCATGTGAAGTCCCTTCTTCGTCAAGAAAGGTATTCACATTGGCGATCTTGAACTCCATTCCATTGTCGCTGCGAACCTTCTTGATCTTCACTTCAAATTGATTTTGGTCCTTCCTAGCGAGGTTCTTGAAGATCTTTTGCACGTGTGATTTATCATCAAGAAAGAACACCCACGTAAATCTTGAAAAATCCTCAACAATGACCAATCCAAATGAGTTACCACCGAGACTCTTGTAGGCGTTGGGACCAAAAAGATCCATATGAAGTAGCTCGAGCGGTCTTCTCGTGGTCATAATGTTTTTCACGGGATGACTTCCTCCAACTTGTTTTCCTGCTTGACAAGCACTGCAAAGTCTATCCTTTTCAAATATACCATCTTTAACACCAAGGATATGATCACCTTTAATAAGCTTATCAAGATTTTGCATGCCCACGTGACCTAACCTTCTATGCCATAACCAACCTTTAGAATATTTAGCAATTAAGCACGTTCTAGGTTGAGCTCTTTTAGTGAAATCAACAATGTATAGATCACCTCTACATATACTGGTAAAGACCATATTATGATTATCTCTTCGAAACACTTGGCAATCTACTTCAGTAAATAGGACATTGAAACCGAAATCGGCTAGTCTAGATACAGAAAGAAAATTGTAGCCAAGATATTCAACGAGCATAACATTTTGGATGGAGCTATCATGTGAGATGGCCACCTTACCAAGGCCAACCACCTTACCCTTTGAGTTATCACTAAAAGTGACATACTTTCGTGGGCCATCGTTTTCAGCAAGCTCACGAAACATGTCATTGTCTCCGATCATGTGATCGGTACATCCACTATCAAGAACCCATTCCTTTCCTCCGGCCATGTAACGATGAAGGTTAGACATAAGACCAAAGTGTTCCATTGACTCATCAATATCTAAGTCACTATCATCATCCTCATCATAATACCCATGTTCAACATCGTCTTGTGATTGATCGTCACCTAGAGAGAGTGATTCATTAGATTTATGACCATGACAATGTGCATCTTTATGAATTCTAATGACTTGAGAGAGGATGCTACTAATGACTCTAACATCTCCTTTGGCACGCATGAGTTCACGAAGCTCAAATAGACAGTCACCAAATTTAGGATCACTAGGATTCATTTTATGAAAAGCAATGGACTTTTGAAGAATCTCATCTAGATTTTTCAAGGAATAGTTTGGAAATCATTCCTCAAGATATCTCCATATAGTATAAGCACATTCAAATGTAGGCAAGCATACAAGAAAATTTCTAGGCAATCCTCTAAGGATAAGGTCAATAGCTCTAAGATTGCGAGTCATGTCAAGATACTCATCGGGGGTAGCATGCAAAGGATCAATAGGAGGCGCACAAGGGCTGGTAATATACTTGTTCAAATTATATTCATTGAAAATCTCAAGCATCTTATTTTTCCAAGCACTGTAGAACTCCCCATCAAGAATAGGCACTCTACGTCTAATACTCCAAATCGTAGACTCATCCATCTTCCTCCAATGGTGATTAAACCAAAGCAATGGAGACCAATGCTCTGATACCAATTGAAAGGATCGAGAAGAGGTGTCTAGAGGGGGGTTATTAGACCCTCAACAAGCAAAAGTAGCAGTTTTTAAGTTCTTCAAGTTGAGGTGGAGTTTTAGCACAAGTTTATGCATTCACACATTTCAAGCAAGCATGGAAAGAGTATAAGCAGCGAAAAGAATAAAGCATGCTAGTTGCAAGAAAGTAAAGGGATGAGATTGGAGTGTGCAAACGCAATGAAGACAAGGAGAATTTTGGCTTGGTTCCGATAGGTGGTGCTATCGTACGTCCACGTTGATGGAGACTTGATGCGGAGCATCCTATGGACATCACCATGTCAAGAGTCCGTTCGGCGAGTGACACGTGCGACATCTACTTCACATACACAAAGGTGAATCATCTCCTTTACACGTGCTCACTTGACACCTTCGAGGATGGTATACTACTTGACACTCCACTCGTGTGCATGCATAGGTATTGTCAGAACACTACGGACGATGAGGAGGAGTGCAAACGCCAAGGAACAACTACACCATCCGTGAGGGAAGCCTGGAAGCGACGACGGAAGAAGACGCAGCTGCTGAAGCTACAGCGGTCGGACATCCGGGCCAGAGGTCGGACATCCGGCACCTGTGCAGCCGGCCAACAACTGCACCAACAGATGGCCGAAAGTATCAGCGGCCGGACATCCGGCGCCAGCCCGGACATCCGGCACCTCAGCAACGCCCGGACATCCGGCAAACCAACCCCGGAAATCCAGCGATGACTATCCAGAGAAGACTGGAATGGCCTGTTCCAGGCCGGACATCCGGCCCGTGCCCCGGACATCCGGCCTCCCACGAACGGCCGGACATCCGGCCCCCAGCCCGGACATCCGGCGCCTGCCTGCGCGCAGCCATGGGCCAGAGGCCCATGTATCCCTTTCCACTTACCCCTTCGAGGCTTAGACTATAAATAGACCTCCCCCTTCTCCTTTCTAGGGTTAGCAAAGTGATAGCTCATTTGATAGAGAGCTTTGATCCTTGTACCACTCTACTCTTGAGAGAGAGAGAGAGAGAGAGAGACTACTACTCCTTATGGAGGCCAAGACCTCCATCTAGGAGAAGATCCTGCGGGATATATCATCAAGACCCCCTCTTGGGCGGCCCCCTTCAAGACCTCCTCATGGAGATTAACTTTACCTTGTATCTTTCCCTTTGTTGTTCATGTACCTTGTGGATCTTGTGTGTTTGATTGTCTAGTGGATGTGTGATTGGACTTGTTCTTGAGTGTTTCCCTTTGTGATTTCTCTCCGTTCTTCCCCGTGTTCATCGTGTTCTTCGAGGGAACCCACTCCAATCGTGAAAGATCGGCCTACACCAGGTTAGCCCCGTATCATATGATATCATGAGCCACGTTGATCACGTATTTGGAGTCCCTCCCACCGTTTTCTAGCCTTCTTTTGCTTGATTTCGTCCTAAATTCGAAAATCCCCACCAAGAATAGCCCCCAAATTTTTTTTTTGTGATTTGTTGGTTTGATGATGTTTTGTTGATTTTGATCCATGGATTTGCTTGGTTTCAAGTGGATCTAGCTTTCCCCCATCTATTCCCCCTTTCCATCCACAAAATCCATCAAATTTTGCCCCCGAAATCATCCATTTCCGCCCCAAATCGAGTTTCAAAGTCCAAATCCCGATCTGGAATCGTCGGGTCGGACATCTGGGCCATCAGGCCGGACATCCGGGCCCCAAGCCGGACATCCAGCTCCTGGAGCACCAAATCTGCACGGTTCTGGACACTAACCCCCGGAAATCCGGACCCAACCCCGGATGTCCGACCCCTGTAGATTTCAGCCTCCCGTGTTTCACCGTTTTGACCGTAACTTCCACATCGGGAGTCCGATTTTCGCGTTCTTTAGCTTGTTGAGTAGATATTGACATCCTCTATCCATCTAGATAGGTTACATAGCCTTTTGACTTCATCAAATTTTGACAACATTGGCATCTTTGCCTAGGGCTTCCACCACAACATCCGCATAGCCACCACCGACTTCCGCAACCTAACCCATTTCGTTCCTTATAGCATTAGTGGTTGTTTGAGTTGTGATTTGAGTATCCTAAGGTGTTTAGGCTACTTAGGAATGGTTGCTTCATCGTCAACCACCACCATAACTTCCGCATAGACTTACCCAACACACACTTCCGCCATCCCAACTTAACCCAATTTTGTTTGTGTTGTGAGTTGTGTCTCCTAAGGTGTTTCGGCTACTTAGGGACTGTGCTTCCAACTCCGACACCGTGTATAGTCCAACACCTTACCCTCCACTTTCGCATTGCATACTCCAAAACCCATCATTGCATTTCCGCAATCCCATTGAGCTTCCGCAACCACCACCGCATTCCCGCTACCACCATTTGACTTTTGTCCTTGAGATTTTGAGTTATGGTTTTTCCGTTTCCTAAGGTGTTTCAGCTAATTAGGAACGGGTTGACATCGACAACACCGCCTCTCATCATCGCAACGGACGGTAACCTCGACGACACCATTGTATATTCCCCTTGCAATTGCATTGATAACCCCTAGCCCATTTTGCGTCACTTGCCTATCGAGACTAGCCATTTGAGTATTGCTGGCAACGTTACTTGTGCACATTAGTGATCTACACCTTCCATTGCATACATACCATATCATATTGGTATCATCATATCATCTCTTGTGTCACAAGATTGTTCCCGCATATACACAATTGCTACCTTGGTTTGTGCATTTGGCATAGTGGCTATCCAAAAAAAAGAGAGAAAAAAGAATAAGCTTTTAAGAAAAGAAAAAGAGTGAACAAAGAGCTTGTAAGCAATAGCCATAGCATCACAATATATCATATGGTATCATACTTGATCATCTTGGATCATCGTGTGAGAAACACCGGGAACCATACATACATAGCATACTTGGGATAGAAAGTTTATCCATTTTGTATCTTATAGGTTGTGCACAAGTGTCGTATCCGCATATTGAGCAATCGTGCTAGCGTCTCTCTTGAGTTGTGCAACACGAGTGTTTTCCGTGGACTCCACATTTTGTGCTCATTCCTTGGTTGCACTACCCCATTTATCTATCCGTGTGTGTGTTTCCGTGTGCCACATATTGCTATTGGTCTACTTGTTTCACTTGCGAATTTGTGAATCTCTTTCAACATTATTGACTCTTGCTAACATTTTGCATTAAATTTTTGTGCCACTATCCTCACCGAGCTACTCCATAAGCTTTAGTTTGTAGGTGTGAGTGAACAAGTCCGGTACCAATTCCACTATTCTTTCATCTCACATTGAGTGAAACGGGATACATCCTCAACTTTGGGAAAAGGTAACTTGGTATTGTTTATCTCATTTCCTACTCACCTCTACTCGAGTCTTGTGATGGATAGGCAAGGCATTTCACCTTCGGTCTACAACAACAACGACGAGTTCGATGCCACGAACAACTCCAACGACGCCAAGATGCAAGCTCAAATGGAGGAGATCAAAGCCCTCATCAAGTCCTACAAGCGATCTTCCTCATCTTCGAGAAGACGCTCAAGAGCACATGCCTCCGAGCTACCATCTCCGGCAAGGTCACATCGGCATCGACACCATCACCACCACGAACGTGAAGGTCAAGAGCTCAACACCAACAACCGCTCAACGACTTCACCATCTCCCTTGGCATCTTCGCCAAGCGACTTCAAGGCATCTTCGCCTACGGACATACGGCATCTTCGCCAACAAGCACCTCAAGACTACGCTCAAGAGAAGCTCCCCAAGCTCAAGTCCGCGACTTCCACGAGCTACTACGACCTCGACACCGACCATGAGATTCCTTTCTATGGGACTCAAGAACCCGAGGAGTATCTCGAGTGGGAGCACCTAATGGACGACTACCTCAAGCTACATCAAGTTCCTCCCGAAGATCAAGTGAAGTGCGCCACAAGAAACTTCCACGACTACGCCTCGACATGGTGGTTTCACACACCTTAGGAGAGCTACGACATGAGTTGGCCCAAGACGAAGAGAGCTTTGCGGCGAGAGTTCGTGCCTCCAACCTACACGGAACAACTTCTACGCCAATTGGAGAACACCATCCAAGGATCCAAGTCCATCGACGCGTACTTCAAGGAGATGAAGATTGCCTTGCAACGAGCCGGCGTGGACGACCCCATGTCAATGAAGTTCCACTTCATGATGGGATTGAACAACGACATCTCCAAGACTATCTTCCTCGAGAACTACAAGTCCCTCGAAGACAATTACATTGGTGCTCTCAAGGCGGAACAAGAACTCATGAAGGCCAAGGCTTCTCCACCCCAAGCACACTTCTCGAAGACCAAGCTCAAGACGACGAGCATGAGGCTAGTACCACGACGATGTCCAAGCCCGATGAGCTCCAAGACGATGCTCCCAAGTTCGACTTCACCACCATCCCTCTTTGTGGCATTGAGGATGCCGAGTCCTCCACGACTCTTTTTCAAGATGGTGCGGCGACAAGTACGACTATGGAGACCTTTAAGGACCAAGCTTTGGAGGTGAGCGACTTGCTGACGAGCAAGGATGATGCTTCCATCTTAGGAGGCGAGAGTGATGATGTGCCATCTTCGGCCTTCATCCACGGTGACAACGACGAGATGGTTGAGTGGATTTCACTTCGACCACGGCGACGTATGATGACTTGAGTGACTTGTGCCACCATATTGAGAGTGAGAGTGACTTCACCACTAGCCCCATATCCGATGTGTTGCCCCAATTCCCATGTGAGGAAAGCCACAACCCACACCATTTGAGGGAGATGAGTGACTCCACCATATGTGAGTTTGAGTGCACCTACCTTGAGGGAGTGAGTGAGCCACCACATAGAGAGAGTGAGGCCACTTCGATTTCTAACGACTTAACCTCTACCTCTATTGTGTCTTCTCATTTGGTGCTAGGTCCCATATATGATGACGCGCCGATTCGCGACGACTACGTCCTCCCTTTGGACAAGACGATGGCCATGGTGGAATATGATGCACCCCCCACATGGTTCCATCAAGATGAAGATGACCACCATTTGGTCTTTGCCACCTCACCTACACCACTTGAGTGGAATGAACAAGGTAACATAGGTGAAGGTGATGCTCTAGTCCCACTAGTGGACATTCTTGACATTGATTGCTTGCATGATGTTGATCAACCTATTAGCATGCTTCATTCTAGTATGATTTCCCCATGTGATGATTTACCCATTTATGATGAGTTTGATGATTTTCATGTGGAGTCTCTTGGTTGTGATGCCATGTTACATAGGATTTCTTGTGACAATTCTTTAGGTCACATCATGTTTGACAATCCGCTTGACTTGTCATATGCTATGCATGAGATCAATCAATATGTCATATTTGCAATCTCATCATAGTGACTATGCATATGCAATTAAAATTAACCCAATTTGCACTTAAGGCATAGATGACAAGCCCATGGTTATTGGCATTTGTTTTTCTTGTGATGATATTGATATGCTTCCTTTGCATCATTTATCTCATATGCCATGCCATGACCACCTAGCTTCGGATATGCATTGTTTTGGATGTTGTCCATTTTCTCCATATGATGTTTCCAATATTGCTCATGAGGAGACCCCCATAGTTTCCTCATACATTTAGGAGATTTTGATTCATCCTATCCATTGCATGATCCCAATACTTGTGTGCACAATATGCTTCCCATGAATAAACATGCTATTGATGTGCCATATACTTGTATGCTCAATTTGCATCCCCATCGTGTCATACACAAACTATTCTTTCATGATGGATGACATGTTCTTGTACCATGCATCAAATTTCTTTGAGCGATGCTTATCTTGTGCTAACTCACACGTGCACATACACATCATGATGGATGATGTGTACATTTACCACGCACACAATTTCTTTGGTTTGTGTCTTTTTGTGTAGGTACCCATGAACACTTGTCAACCTCACAATCCCATGAGTTGACAAAACGAGCTCTAGAGAGCAATGATGACTTGGGATCCCATGGATTGCCTTTCCCACCGCTCACTTCGCGCAAACACTTCGCGCATTTCTTTTACATGGCCCTCACATGGTTATGGGTTGTTGTCCATTATATATCCTTTGCCCATCTTGCCATGTTCACTTTGCATGATATGCCCATTCCTATGCCTTTGCCATGCATTTGTGACCCATGCTTTGCATTACACATGATGATTGATTCTAGTACTTGTATGTGTATTTGCAAGCGTGTTGGAGATATTGTTTGTTATTGCCATGATTGCTTTGTGCCCCATGCCTATGATGATACTATGATCTTGATTTGTGTTCGTGCTTGCGATATGTCATGTACATTGCCTATGCCTATTCTTTGCTCACATGACATGATTGCCATGATTTCCTCTAGTGTGTTGCATCTTCGCTCCACTAGTTTGCACGACTTGATTACTATGCTTGCCTATGTTGCATCACCAATGATTTATACTTGCTCACTTCATGCGGTTGATGACAACCATCTACATGCGTTGCACATGATTGTTATTGCTTCTTGTCATTTATCTCCATATGTTGCCTCTCTCATGCTAGATGATTTGACATGTATTGAGTGCAACAATGCCCTTAGTCTTGATAATGAGTTTGCCCCCATAGCATTCTCACATATATTTGGAGATTTTGACATATTCCTTATGAAGCATGCTTGTCTTACCTCTTTGCATCATATACCTAGTGCCATGAATATAGCCATTGTTGCATCATATTATTCATGCACTTGTGCTTCTAATGGTTATGTGCAAAAGAAGAGAACCATCATGATGGATGATGTGTTTATCTACCATGCGCATACGTTCTTTGTTTTCTTGTCTGCATGTGTAGGATACTTGGACTTTGTGTCGACTTCCACGTCACGTGAGTTGACAATTCGAGCTCTTGAGAGCGAACCATCTTCTACCACGACAATTCTACATCGCACTTGCTTGTACTTCGGCATTGTGAAGGACGCACAAGGACACGCCTTCAAGGTGACATCTTTCTTGATCATGGATATTATGGATCATACTACTTGTGTTGCTTGCACCATGAGCCTTATTGGTCATCTTGGACCATTTGATTGCGCACATGTTCGAGATCTTGCTTCGACTTGTCATTTTCACCATTCCATGCATCATGATATATATGCCTTGTGTGTTGCATCCAATTCTTGGACTACTTGCTACTATCATATGGTTGGTTGCACCAAAATCATTTCTTCACATATGCTATGTCCCATTGCTTGTCACATGATTGACTTGATTGCCTCACACATGATGAACAATTGCTCTTTCTATTGTGTTGAGTGCCACACAATGTTCACTACACCCTATGCACATTATGCTTGGATTGTCTTGCACTTAACCCATGTGTTTAGACATCTCATCTTCTTAGGTGTTGTGAATGATTCCTATGCCTACCATAGACCTTTCATTGAGCGCTTTGCCCATGCTTGCTATGAACTTGAGGTAGATGCTTATTCTCTTGAAACACATATTTGCATCTCTACCTCCCATTTACATGCTTGTCCCCATGATATCTTTGCTTGTGCTCGATTGATATACTTACATGCCATGTCTCAATCCTTTGTCACACCATATGCTTTGCATGACGACGACACATGCTTGGTTTTGCACTAATGCTAACCACATTTCTTTTTCCAAGTGTTTGTTGTTCTTACTCCTTTTGAAGGAATCACAAGACGGTGCGACATTGGAGAGTGCCCATTTCGAGCTTCAAGATGACAAGTACTTGGTGAACGTCCACTTATACACGGCGAAGCCATCTCTTTTCCATGGTGATTTGGTTTTCGATCCGAGGCCAGATCTTTTCCAAGGGAGGGGAGATGATGCGGAGCATCCTATGGACATCACCATGTCAAGAGTCCGTTCGGCGAGTGACACGTGCGACATCTACTTCACAAACACAAAGGTGAATCATCTCCTTTACACGTGCTCACTTGACACCTTCGAGGATGGTATACTACTTGACACTCCACTCGTGTGCATGCATAGGTATTGTCAGAACACTACGGACGATGAGGAGGAGTGCAAACGCCAAGGAACAACTACACCATTCCCAAGGGAAGCCTGGAAGCGACGACGGAAGAAGATGGAGCTGCTGAAGCTACAGCGGCCGGACATCCGGGCCAGAGGCCGAACATCCGGCGCCTGTGCAGCCGGCCAACAACTGCACCAACAGACGGCCGAAAGTATCAGCGGCCGGACATCCAGCGCCAGCCCGGACATCCGGCGCCTCAGCAACGCCCGGACATCCGGCGACCAACCCCGGAAATCCGGCGATGACTATCCAGAGAAGACTGGAATGGCCTGTTCCAGGCCGGACATCCGGCCTCCCGCGAACGGCCGGACATCCGGCCCCCAGCCCGGACATCCGGCGCCTTCCTGCGCGCAGCCATGGGCCAGAGGCCCATGTGTCCCTTTCCACTTACCCCTTCGAGGCTTAGACTATAAATAGACCTCCCCCTTCTCCTTTCTAGGGTTAGCAAAGTGATAGCTCATTTGATAGAGAGCTTTGCTCCTTGTACCACTCTACTCTTGAGAGAGAGAGAGAGACTACTACTCCTTATGGAGGCCAAGACCTCCATCTAGGAGAAGATCCTGCGGGATATATCATCAAGACCCCCTCTTGGGCGGCCCCCTTCAAGACCTCCTCATGGAGATGAACTTTACCTTGTATCTTTCCCTTTGTTGTTCATGTACCTTGTGGATCTTGTGTGTTTGATTGTCTAGTGGATGTGTGGTTGGACTTGTTCTTGAGTGTTTCCCTTTGTGATTTCTCTCCGTTCTTCCCCGTGTTCATCGTGTTCTTCGAGGGAACCCACTCCAATCGTGAAAGATCAGCCTACACCGGGTTAGCCCCGTATCAAGACTTCATCCCACGAAGGGTAACGACTGCGCGAGTCCATGAAGGGCTCCACCCATGAAGGGTCCACAAAAAGCAACCTTGTCTATCCCACCATGGCCATCGCTCATGAAGGACTTGCCTCACTCGGATAGATCTTCACGAAGTAGGCGATCTCCTTGCCCTTACAAACTCCTTAGTTCAACTCCACAATCTTGTCGGAGGCTCCCAAGTGACACCTAACCAATCTAGGAGACACCACTCTCCAAAAGGTAATAGATGGTGTGATGATGATGAAGTCCTTGCTCTTGTGCTTCAAATGATAGTCTCCCCAACACTCAACTCTCTTTCACATATTTGGCTATGGTGGAAAGATGATTTGAGTGGAAAGCAACTTGGGGAAGGCTAGAGATCAAGATTCTTGTGGTTGGATTGGAATGTCTTGGTCTTAACACATGAGTAGGTGGTTCTCTCTCTGAAAATGAGTAGTGGAAGTGTAGGCACGTTCTTATGGCTCTCTCTTCAATAGATAAGGGGGTGGAGGGGTATATATAGCCTCCACACAAAATCCAACCATTACAGACATTTGACCCAACTTGGTCAGACCAAATAGAAGAACTCGGTGAGACCGATATAGTTCAAAATGTGAACGTTAGGAATCTCGGTGGGACCGATGTGCTAGGGGCTAGGGCTAGGGCAAAACCTCATCTTGGTGTGACCGATTGCATGAACTCAGTGAGACCGACTTCAACAATGAGTAAACACAGAGTTGGTCAGGCAAACTCGGTGTGACCGATTGCACATTTCGGTGAGACCGAAATAATTGCAACATGCAACATAGAGTTTGCAAGGCCATCTCGGTGGGACCTAGATCCATATTGGTGAGACCAAATTGTCTAGGGTTTCTGGTAGTGGCTATGTCAAAAGAACTCGGTGGCGCCAGATAGATCAAATCGGTAGGGCCGAGTTTGACTTTAGGTTTTGGAGATATGTGGAAATGAGAAAGTGGCTGAGGGTTTTGGAGCAATATCACTAAGCACTTTGAGCAAGTAGACCATTAAGCAACACCTCATCCCCTTTTAATAGTATTGGCTTTCCTATGGACTCAATGTGATCTTGGATCACTAAAATGAAAATGAAGAGTCTTGTGCTTTTGCCAATCTTTGTCCTTAGCATTTTGAAGGGGCTCCACATCCTCTTGTCCTTGCCATGCCATTCTCGAACTGATCTGAAATATACTAGATAAAGGTATTAGTCCAACAAGAGATATGTTGTCATTAATTACCAAAATTACCCAGGGAGAACTTGTGCTTTCACTTTCCCATGCCCTGTTATAAATAAAGATCAAATGTAGTTAGCACAAGAACATTGCTCGAAAAAGTAAAGTAATTGGAATATTTAATACTTACATGCCAATGGGAACTATAAGCGGTCGATCAATTTCCTCTAGTCTGAGACCGGCTGAAGTCCTAGTTCTTGGTGTTCTAGGCTTTTTAGCATGTGCAGTTGACTGAGTTGATCCATAGTTTCCTACGGAGGCACTAGAAGAAGACATGTTCGACCTAGGCATTGCGACACGCCTATGACGCAAGCGGCTCATCCTATTTACATAGTGACAAATACATTCTTATTAGCTACATAAAAAAGTAATTAGTAAATGATTACCAAAGGCATTAAAGTAGAAGAAGAAAACAATAGAAAAAATTATGTAACAACTAAACTAGAAATACTATCAACCATAATATATTGTTCAATAGTTGTGACACTAAATCACTATATAATATGTATTACTACCAATAGTAAACATACTATATTATTCACTAGTTGTGCCACTATATAATATTTATTGGTACCAAGACAGAAAATGACAAGTGCAAAAGCTATAAATGTTCAGTAATCATCATCGTCATATTCAGAGTCATGCTCTATCCTCCTCTACGGTCTCATATGTCTCTTCTTGTCCTTCCACTTCAAGTAAATCTTCTTCTTCCTCATCAGTACTCTCATCCAATTCATCTTCTGAAGATTCTTCTCCCTCATAATTATTGCCTTTATTTTCTATTACATAAATTTCAGAGGGATCAAGCTCGTCATCATCTGACTCCTTTCTTGGCTCAGTAGATTCATCAACAAATTTGCCACCATCTACAGAAAAACTACCCAGCTGACCACCTTCCTGGAAATGTTCATCTGTAGTAGATGGGTCATTTGCGTAGTCATCAAGGTTACTCAATATGGTACTTGGCTGAATAGTGTAAACAACCCTCCAATCACGAAGATCTCTCCTGGAGGATGCGTAATGCAAGTAATAAGCTTGTGTAGCTTGGTGAGCCATGGCGAATGGTTCAAAATTACTTAGCCTTGAAGACCACTTTATCTCCACCAAACCTAATTTTGCATTTGGCTTCACACCCTTGATGGGATCAAACCAACGACATTTGAAGAGTACCATCTCAACTTTTCTACCAGTTGTGAAGGATACTTTGATTATTTCCTCAATGACACCATAGTACTCAAGTTGTTCAGTCTCTGAGATGAAGGATGACAAACAAACCCCTGTGTTCACCATTTTCAACCTTCTACATTTTTTCTCGGATATCTCTAATCTAAAGCAAAAGCCATTCACATCATAGGAGCTATAGGAATAGGCACTAGAGCTGCATCCATTAGCTAAATTCCACAAGCCCTCATCAGAATTGGGACCTTCTTTGCACTACAATGAAATGAAAAAAAACCGGATTATGAAACATAGTAGTAGTTGAATGGATAGGATATAATGCTAATTAAAATGTGCTTACAACAATCTCGAACTATTCTACAAATTCGGATGCCATCATTTCATCAAGGCCCTCCGATGTCAAGTTTGGATGCCTTGCATATTTTTCATCCTCAAATGTTCTACAAATCCGCGTATGATTATAAACATCTTGCACACTTCAATTCTAAAAGTATAAATTATTCATCACTTACTCATGAAATCTATCAACAACAGAATAGTTAGTCAAAATGTACAACCTTGCTGCATTCAACTCTTCACGCAATAGTTCTCGGGTAGTAGGCCTCCCATGTAGGTTTCCTACATGTTGAAACACAGCTAAGGTGCAACCATCATTCTGCACGTGTGTTCCTCCATTATTATATCGAGGATTCTTCTTCCATATAGTGCGACATGATCACTAAAGTAAAGAGAAACACAATTCGTGATCTCCTGCACAATACAAGCTTCAACGATTGAACCCTCCACTCTTGCCTTATTTCGCACTTTTAAATGAAGATAGTGCATTGCCCTATAACAAAATATTAGAAGTTTCAACAATAAATGACATAAATATATCAAAACACAATGTACGGATCAATGTTATATAGTCTAACATACCTCTCAAAAACATACATCCAACGATATGCCATAGGGCCACCAACCCTTGCCTCATATGGAAGACACACTATCAGGTGTTGCATTACATTGAAGAAGCCTGGTGGGAATATTTTCTCAAGCTTGCATAATAGAACAGGAACCTCCTCCTCAAGTTCACGCATCCGTTTTGGAGCAATTTCTTTGGCACACAATTGCCGATAAAAAAACTTAACTCTACTATGACCTTCCATTTAGGTCCAGGGATGATGCCTCGTAGGGCAACTGGCAGGAGGCGCTCCATGATGATGTGGTGGTCATGGCTTTTCAGCCCAATGATTTTTTTACTCAAGTTGACAGTTTTACTCAAATTAGCACCAAACCCATCAAAAAAATTCACTTCTTTAAACCACTTAAGGATGGTCATTCTATCTTCCTTGCCGACACAATATTCCACTCTAGGTTTCTTCCACACACCCCTTGAATTCTTGTTCAGGTGTAGCTTTGGTCGATCACAATACAAAGCAACATCAAGGCATGCTTTGTTGTTATCCTTAGTTTTCTCAGGAATATCAAGGCATGTGTTTAGTAAAGCCTCAGATACATTTTTCTCGTTGTGCATTACATCAATGTTATGGCGAAGCAGCAACTTCCGAAAATACTCTAGCTGCCACAAACCACTTATAGCTATCCAATTGTGCACCTTCCCAAACCCCTCAAATTTACTCTTGCCAGTTTCATCATGGACAAGACTTTGGAGTTCTTCATACACATCTTCTCCGGACAAGGGCTTTGGTGGAGGATCTAAAACAGTTTTTTTCTTGCGAAAACATTTCATACTCCTATGAAATGCATGGTCAGCGGGAAGGAATCTCCCATGCAAGTCAAACCAGCACGACTTTCTCCCATTCTTCAATGAGAATGTCTTTATGTCAGATCCACATATGGGGCAAGCAAGCTTTCCATGAGTGCTCCAGCATGCTACTAATGCATAACCTGGAAAGTCATGAATAGTCCAAAGCAAAGCTGCCTATAAGGTGAAATTTTGCTTTCGATAACTATCATAAGTTTCTACACCATTTCTCCACAAATCATCAAGTTCGTCAACTAGAGGCTGCATAAAAACGTTTAGGTTCTTTCCTGGATGATCTGGACTGAGAATAACTAGTGCAAGGATCAGGTTACTCTGCTTCATGCACATTTCTGGTGGAAGATTATAAGGCACAACAAATACTGGCCAACATGAGTAGGAGGCTGCCTTAATACCAAAAGGTGTGAAGTCATCAGTCGCTAGACATAGCCTTATATTCCTTACTTACTCAAGATTTTTTAAAATTCCTTATTAAATTCCTTCCAACTTTCACCATGAGAAGGGTGACCATTACTTCATCACTGTTACGAGGCCTTGCATGATATTCCATGTGCTTGGTAGTGCTTTGTGACATGTACAACCATTGTAGCCTAGGAGTAATTGGGGGATATCACAGAAATTTTCTTGGTATCATCGTAGATTTATTTCCTGCGGTTATTTCCTCATATCTAGGTTCTTTGCAGATAGTGCATTTTTCTTTATTTTCACTCTCTTTATAATAAATCATACAATTATTGGGGCATGCATGAATTTTGACGTAAGGCATTGCTAGACTATGCACAAGCTTCTTGGACCTATGAAAGTTTGCTGGGAGATCTTTTGCAGCATCGTCCCCAACAATCTCATGTATAAGAGTCATCATCTCATTGTAACAGGCTTCTGACAAGTTATGTCATGTTTTAATAGTCATTAGCCTTCCTACAACGGATATACATGATTGTGTGGTCTTCTCATGCAAACGTTTGTCGGCTTCCATCAACATTTCATAGAATTTTTTGGCAGCTTTTGTTGGCTCATCACCTTTAGAAACTCCTTCAGCAACAATTGCATCAACTAGCATGTCATTCATTCTACTCCATCCCCCACGTTATCATGTTCTACATTTTCAGGTACATCAGACTCCCCGTGGCTAGTCCATCTCTTGTATCCTAACATGAACCCATTGCTGCAAAAGTGTGTGGTCATGACATCCCTTGTGCGCTTATGACCGCAAAAGCACTTGCTGCAAGGACAATGGGATTCCTCGTCTACAACAGCATCAGGCAATGAGAATGCATGATCTAGAAAATTATCTACTCCATGTTGCCAAGCATAACTAATCAACTTCCCTCGTCCATCTTTTTACATCCAATTACGGTCGTCATCTACATTGCTACAAAAATGTAGAATGGAAGTAGGAGGTATAATATAAGCATTGGATTTAATCATGAATGTAAAGTGTGATATATATTAATTACATAGTAATAGTGAGAACATGATGCGGAGCATCCCGTGACCATCCCCATGGACGTCCACTCGACACCTCAAGAACCAAGGGGATAGATGACAAGAGCTCGCGCACGCGCAATCAAGAACGAGGTCAATTCTTTCCTCTTCGAGTTTCATTCGGAATCACATATGAATCGGGTCCTACCTCAAATGAAAATGTTGTGCATACTTAGGTACCAAGAAGAAGCACGTGAGGAAGCAAGGATGGACACCCTAGCACCCGAGGAGAAGAAGGAAGGGGAAGGAAACAGAGACACAGAGGCACTGGACCTCCCGGGTGCCCGGCCTCCCCTAGCCCCGGGTGCCCGGCCAGCCGGCTGGGAGCAGCCCCTGAGCACCCCGGGTACCCGACCTGGATGGCCCCGGGTGCCCGGCCCCTTCCTGGCGCTGGCTGAGGCCGCTCGGGTGCCCGGCCCTGATACGTCTCCAAAATATCTATAATTTATGAATTATTCATGCTGTTATTTTATCATTCTTGGATGTCTTAAAATCATTTATATAGCAACTTTATATCATTTTTTGTGACTAACCTATTGACCCAGTGCCCAGTGCCAGTTGCTGTTTTTTGCTTGCTTTTTACATCGCAGGAAATCAATATCAAATGGAGTCCAAACACCGCGAAACTTTTTGGAGATTTTTTATGGACCAGAACACCTAGGATGGGCCAGAGCAGCACCTGGGGGTGCCCTGATGGGGCACAACCCACCAGGGCGCGCTTGGGGGCCCAGGCGCGCCTAGGTGGGTTGTGCCCACCTCAATGGCCTCCCGCACCCCCTCTTTGCCCTATAAATTCACAAATATTCCAAAACCCTTCGGAGTTAACCTAGATCAGAAGTTCCGTCGCCGCAAGGCTCTGTAGCCACCGAAAACCAATCTAGACCCTTTCCGGCACCCTGTCGGAGGGGGGAATCATCTCCGGTGGCCATCTTCATCATCCCGGCAGCCACCACGATGAGGATGGAGTAGTCCACCCTCAAGGCTGAGGGTTTGTACCAGTAGCTACGTGTTTAATCTCTCTCTCTCTCGTGTTCTTGAGATGTCACGATCTTGATGTATCATGGGCTTTGTTAATATAGTCGGATCATATGGTGTTTTCCCCTCTCTATCTTGTGATGAATTGAGTTTTCCCTTTGAGATTTCGTTTTATCGGATTGAATACTTTTATGGATTTGAGAGCACTTGATATATGTCTTGCAATTGAATACTCGTGGTGAGAATGGGGTATCGTATTGATTCACTTGATATCATGTTTTGGCACTCAACTCGCGGATTCCCGAGGTGACATTGGGGTAATCTATGCATAGGGGTTGATGCACGTTCTTGTCTTTGTTTCTCCCATAGAAATATTGGGGAACTCTTTGAAGTTCTTTGTGTTGGATTGAGTATTATGAATATGAATTTGCTTTGGTGTTATCTTAGTACGAACTCTAGGATAGATCGAACGGAAAGAATAGCTTTGTGTTATTTTAGTACGTACTCTTGAATAGACCGAACGGAAAGAATAGCTTTGAGGTGGTTTTGTACACTACAAACAATTTATTCTTATGTTCTCCGCTAGATAGGAACTTTGGAGTGATTCTTCATCGCACTTTGAGGGGTGGTTATATGACCCAATTATATTAGCACTGTTGGGATATTGCACTAGCGAAAGTACAAACCCTAGGCCTCATTTTCAAGCATTGCAATACCGTTTTGTGCCCGTTTACTATTTGCTACCTTGCTGTTTTTATTTATTCAGATTATAAAAAAATATTTTACCATCCATATTACACTTTTATCACCATCTCTTCGCCGCACTAGTGCACCTATACAATTTGCCATTGTATTGGGTGTGTTGGGGACACAAGAGATTTCTTGTATTTGGTTGCAAGGTCGTTTGAGAGAGACCATCTTCATCCTACACCTCTCACGGGTTGATAAACCTTAGGTCATCCACTTGAGGGAAAATTGCTAATGTCCTACAAAACTCTGCGCTTGGAGGCCCAACACGTGTCTACAAGAATAAAGTTGCGTAGTAGACATCAAGCTCTTTTCTGGCGCCGTTGCCGGGGAGGTGGGTGCTTTAAGGTATATCTTTAGATCTTGCAATTGAATCTTTTAGTTTCTTGTTTTATCACTAGTTTGGTTTATAAAAACAAAACTACAAAAAAATGGAATTGAGGTTGCATCATATTATTGATCATCTTTATAATATCTTCCTTGAAAATGATGAATCAGAAAATTGTGCTCAATTGTTAGAAGAAGTCAATAAAATGTTTGGAACAAAATATTTAAATGATGAGCATGATTGCAATGTTGTTAGTATGAATTCTTTGAATATCCATGATGCTAATGATATGCAAAGCCATAAGCTTGGGGATGCTATATTTGATGAATATGATATTTTTAGTCCCCCAAGTTTTGATGAGAAAATTTATTATGATGATTGCAAGCCTCCTATTTATGATGATTATAATGATGTAAGTGGATTTGGAGAGGTCATGACTTTATTTAGTGATGAATCCACCATTTTGGATGAGGCTTCAATTAACTATGATAACAAAGTTGCTATATATGATGATTATGGTGATGACATGTATGCTATAAAGAATAATGATAACCATGAAACTTGTCATCATGATTTTAGTTTTCACTCTCATGATAGTTATTTCGTTGAGTTTGCTCCCACTACTATTGATGAGAAGAAATTTGCTTATGTGGAGTGTAATAAGTTTTCTATGCTTTTGTGTCATGAAAAGAATGCTTTATGTGATGGTTATATTGTTGAATTTCTTCATGATGCTACTGAAATTTTTTATGAGGGAGGAACTTATGCTTGTAGGAATTGCAATAATATCAAGTTTCCTCTCTATGTGTTGAAAGTTTTGAAGTTATGTTTGTTTTGCCTTCCTATGCTAGTTGATTATTTCTCTCATGAATTGTTTGATCACAAAATCCCTATGCATAGGAAGTGGGTTAGACTTAAATATTCTAGTCATATGCTTCATGATTCTCTTGTTATGTTTCAATTCTTATCTTTTACGCGAGCATCATTGAACTCATCATGCCTAGCTAAAAGGCATTAAAGAAAAGCGCTTGTTGGGAGACAACCCAACACTTTTACCTACTGTTTTTGTGTGTTCACATGATTATGCTACTGTATTGATCATGTTTTATTGCTTTTGTTTCAATAAAGTGCCAAGTAAAGCCTTTGGGATCATGTTGGGTGATAGTTGATTTGATCTTGCTGAAAAACAGAAACTTTTGCGCTCACGAAAATAATTCTCATATTTAACAGAAGAGTGATTATGAGTTTATTCTTTTTGCAGCAGATTAATATACAAATTTCTCACGTGTTCCTAATTTTTTCATAATTGTTGGAATAGCAGAAGTAAGGTTTGATTACAGATTACTACAAACTGTTCTGTTTTTGACCGATTCTGTTTTCAATGCATAATTTGCTTGTTTTCTAGTTTCTATGGCTTATATTGCTCAATATAAATTGTGTAAATGATATTCTATAGTAGGCATTGTGTGGAAAAAATTATGAATCTTGTCTTTGACAGTACCAAAGTGAAATGGTTTTCTCTTTATCATACTAACCTATCTCACAAAGTTTCGTTAAGTTTTGTGTGATTGAAGTTTTCAAGTTTTGGGTGAGATGTCGATATGAGGAGAATAAGGAGTGACAAGACCCTAATATTGGGGATGCCCAAGGCACCCCAAGGTAGTATTCAAGGAAGATCCAAGGAAGTAAGCTTGGGGATGCCCCGGAAGGCATCCCCTCTTTCGTCTCCAACATCATCGGTAACCTCACTTGGAGTTATGTTTTCGTTCGTCACATGATATGTGTTTTGCTTGGAGCATCAATTTATTATGTTAGGATTTACTTGCTGTTATTTAGAATAATGTTTTGCATCTTTATTTCAATAAAAGTGGCATCGATAGCCTTTGCCATGCTTATTTTGCAAGTCTACATGTTGATGTTTGAAAACAGAAAGTTTACCGCTGTTGCAAAAATTCCCCAGAAAAGTCAGAATGTGATAAAATGTTGAAACTTTTTGCATAATAAGCTCTGATAAATTTCTACAGTGTGGTATAATTACATAATGTTTGGAGTTGAATAAGTATTGATACTCTTGCATTCTTTACAGACTGTACTGGTTTGGCAGATTGTTGTTATGTTTGCATTGTTTGCATATGTTTGCTTGTTTAATGATTTTATTTGAGGATAGGAGTATTAAATATGAAGAGGCATTTAGTATGCAATTTTGAATAATATTTTTGGTGATTTGCTACAGTAGAGAATGATAAGGTTTTTGCATTGGTTTATACTAACTTATCTCACGAGTTCTTGTTGAGTTTTGTGTGGATGAAGCTTTTGAGATTTAGAAAAATCGTTATATGAGAGGAATTAAGGAGACACAAAAGCTCAAGCTTGGGGATGCCCAAGGCATCCCAAGATAATATTCAAGAAGTCTCAAGCATCTAAGCTTGAGGATGCCCCGGTAGGCATCCCACCTTTCTTCTTCAACAATTATCAGTTAGTATCGGTTGAGCCTAAGTTTTTGCTTCTTCACATGAGTTGTGCTATTCTTAGAATGTAATTTTTTTTGTTTTGCTTGGTGTTTTAATGAATTACTTAGATATGAAAGTTTTTAAATAAAATCGAGTCCTCAAATAGTTGCCAGGGAGGCTAGGTAAGCGGCACGCACATCCCGTCAACAAAGCTCTTTTCTATGGAATTGCTCTAGTGCTTCACTTATATCTTTTTGAGCATGGTGTGCTTTAGTATTTTTGAAGAAATTCTCTCTGTCTTCAATTAAATTAATTTGAGAGAAAGAAATATTATGCTCATGATCTTCACTTATATATTTTTGGAGTAGCTTGTCATTTACTCTTGTGCTTCACTTATATCCTATGAGTAAATTGTTGAATAAATTGAATGTCATGAAGTGGAAATTATATCATGCCTAGTGGTAGCTTCACATTGGGTCTAGAAAGTGAAATCTTTTGAGGCTTGACAATCACAATATTGGTCATACAAGCAATTCACGAATAATTAGTATAAGGAAGAGAACTTTCACATGCAAATACACTATCCTGGAAATCTTTTGTGATTATGAGCTCCCATAAAAATATTATATGCCAAAATTGTTGACGTTGGACAAGGAAGACAACATAATGATTTATGTTTGTTCATATTCATATAGAAGTTATATTGTCATAGATCCTTCAACATGTGGTGCTTGCCCCCCATCTTTGCTAGCCAAAAATTCCGCACCAAGTAGAGATACTACTTGTGCATCCAAAAACCCTTAAACCCAAATCTTATTTCAAGAGTCCACCATACCTACCTAAGGATTGAGCAAGATCCTTCAAGTAAGTTGTCATCGGTGCAATAAGGCAATAAAAATTGCTTCTAAAAGTGTTAGATCATTTAGTGTAAGAGAAAATTGAGCGTTGTACGAACTTGTGATGGCAAAGAATAAAAGCGACGGACTGCATAATAAAGGTTGCCATCACAAGGGGCAATACAACGTGACGTTCTTTTGCTCTAAGGAGTTGAGCATACAAACAAATAAGCGCATGGCAACCTCTGCTTCCCTCTGCGAAGGGCCTATCTTTTACTTTTAAGTATTTACTTTCATGCAAAGAGTCAAAGTTTTCTCTCTATTCCTTTTTATTTTTCTCTTTTGGCAAGCATCATGTGGTGAGGAAAGATCTAGGCACATATATCCAGTTGGATATGGGTAGCATGAGTTATTATTGTTGACATCACCCTTGAGGTGAATACGTTGGGAGGAAAAACAATAAGCCCCTATCTTTCTATGTGTCTCGTTGAAACGTTTTGCTCACGTGTATGCGGTGAGTGTTAGCAATCATAGCAGACTATATGATGGTTGAGTATGTGGAGCTCTTACTTAAACTCTGTTGAATAAGTTGAATTACAATTGCTTGGTGACTGAGAACATAGGTTGTTGAGTTTCAAGAGAATTCATTGCTTGAACCTTAACATGTGAATTGGTTGCTACTTTAACATGAGAAGTTTTATGAGAAAGAGTTGTCGTTATGATGCTAGGAAAAGTGATTGAAATTATCATTGGTCAAACTTATGCACTTTGATAGCATTCACACTTCATAAATTATTTCTTTTATTATTTACTTACTCGAGGACGAGTAGGAATTAAGCTTGGCGATGATGATACGTCTCCAACGTATCTATAATTTATGAAGTATTCATGCTATTATTTTATCATTCTTGGATGTTTTACAATCATTTTATAGCAACTTTATATCATTTTTTGGGACTAACCTATTGACCCAGTGCCAGTTGCTGTTTTTTGCTTGTTTTTTACATCGCGGGAAATCAATATCAAACGGAGTCCAAACACCGCGAAACTTTTTGGAGATTTTTTATGGACTAGAACACCCAGGATGGGCCAGACCAGCACCTCGGGGGTGCCCTGAGGGGGGCACAACCCACCAGGGCGCGCCTGGGGGCCCAGGCGCGCCCAGGTGGGTTGTGCCCACCTCGGTGGCCTCCCACACCCCCTCTTTGCCCTATAAATTCACAAATATTCCAAAACCCTTCGGGGTTAACCTAGATCAGAAGTTTCGCTGCCGCAAGGCTCTGTAGCCACCGAAAACCAATCTAGACCCTTTCCGGCACCCTGTCGGAGGGGGGAATCATCTCCAGTGGCCATCTTCATCATCCCGGCGGCCACCACGATGAGGAGGGAGCAGTCCACCCTCGGGGCTGAGGGTTTGTACCAGTAGCTATGTGTTTAATCTCTCTCTCTCTCGTGTTCTTGAGATGTCACGATCTTGATGTATCGCGTGCTTTGTTAATATAGTCGGATCATCTGGTGTTTTCCCCTCTCTATCTTGTGATGAATTGAGTTTTCCCTTTGAGATTTCGTGATGCAGAGTATTCTATGATCATCCCCATGTACACTACGACTACTGCCCATGCCCCAAGAGGACATACGACGAGACCTCGACTATACGCTATTGGATGCAAGCTGAACTCGCTCCTCTCCGAACCATCACTTTCCACATGTGAGACATGGCTACTACATAAAATATATGTGCTATGCATGACCAGGAATAAAGAGGAAGACCATGGACAAGACGGTGAGGACACCAAGTATAAGGACCAAACGGAGAAGCTACCAGAAATCTACAGCCACCGGACGACCGGTCTGGACCGGACGTCCGACGCCTGGAAGCCGCACAAGCCAGAAGGTCCAGCCCCAACTCTACAGCGACCGGACGACCGCTAGCCGCCGGACGTCTGACACCCTTCAGCACCCGGACGACCGACGCCGACCGGACGACCGATGCCACCTTCACATAATGATATTAGCGGATGTCCGAAGACTTCCGGACGTCCGGACCGTCCCGAGCCACCGGACGTCCGGTACCTGCCTGTGCGCAGCTGCGGGCCTTTGTCTTTGTATCCCTCTCCCACTTACCCCTTCGTGTCCCTAGACTATATATATATTCCTCCGCCTCCTCCTAGTTAGGGTTAGCATTGTGTTAGCTCATATGTGAGATAGAGCTTCGCTCATCCATCCGGATCTACTCCATCGCGAGGGACCGTCACCTCTTCGGTGAAGATCCACTTGGATTCAAGACCCCTAATGGGAAGACCTCAAGACCTCCTCTCAGAGAAGAACCGGTTACCCTATGTATCGTCTCTTGTTGGATTTGGACCGTGTGATCTCTATGTGTACTCAGATCTAGCATATGTGTGACCTAATCTCGTTGGTTTGAGTGTTTCTCTTGTGTTTTCCTCTTGTGTTCTTCGTGTTCATCACTGGATCCACTCCTTTTGTGAAAGATCGGCCGTGTAGGGTTCCACCCTACATCATCTTGGTATCATGAGCCACGTTGATCACGATTTTGAAGCCTCCCCTCTTTGTTTTCTAGCTTGATTTCGTTGTGTTCTTCCCTAAACTTCAAAAATCCCCACCAAAAATAGCCCCATTTTTTGTGATCTGTTTGTTTGATGATGTTTTGTTGATTTTGATCCATGAATTTGCTTGGTTTCAAGTGGATCTAGCATCTCCCCAAGTTTCCCCATTGTAGCGACCCAACCTGAATGGATCAAGTCTGTGTGCTTAAGTGTCATCCCTGGATCGGTATGTTGACACACACAGTACTCGAGGATTTATAACAGAGGTAAATCACATGTATAAAGTAACGTAAATACTATTAACTCAATCCAAATAGCGGAAGTAACAACAAGGTTGTGGATTCCCATCAACACCAACGGCAAAGCTGAGTGTGGACATTGTAACCCTAACTGTTGGAAATATGCCCTAGAGGCAATAATAAAATGGTTATTATTGTATTTCCTTGTTCATGATAATTGTCTGTTGTTCATGCTATAATTGTATTAACTGGAAACTGTAATACATGTGTGAATACATAGACCACAACATGTCCCTAGTAAGCCTCTAGTTGACTAGCTCGTTGATGAATAGATGGTTATGGTTTCCTGACCATGGACATTGGATGTCATTGATAACGGGTTCACATCATTAGGAGAATGATGTGATGGACAAGACCCAATCCTAAGCATAGCACAAGATCGTGTAGTTCGTTTGCTAGAGCTTTTCTAATGTCAAGTATCATTTCCTTAGACCATGAGATTGTGCAACTCCCGGATACCGTAGGAATTCTTTGGGTGTACCAAACGTCACAACGTAACTGGGTGACTATAAAGGTGCACTACAGGTATCTCCGAAAGTGTCTGTTGGGTTGGCACGAATCGAGACTAGGATTTGTCACTCCGTATGACGGAGAGGTATCTCTGGGCCCACTCGGTAATGCATCATCATAATGAGCTCAATGTGACTAAGGAGTTAGCCACGGGATCATGCGTTACGGTATGAGTAAAGTGACTTGCCGGTAACGAGATTCAACAAGGTATTGGGATACCGACGATCGAATCTCGGGCAAGTAACGTACCGATTGACAAAGGGAATTGTATACGGGATTGATTGAATCCTCGACATCGTGGTTCATCCGATGAGATCATCGTGGAACATGTGGGAGCCAACATGGGTATCCAGATCCCGCTGTTGGTTATTGACCGGAGAGTCGTCTCGGTCATGTCTGCATGTCTCCCGAACCCGTAGGGTCTACACACTTAAGGTTCGGTGACGCTAGAGTTGTAGAGATATTAGTATGCGGTTAACCGAAAGTTGTTTAGAGTCCCGGATGAGATCCCGGACGTCACGAGGAGTTCCGGAATGGTCCGGAGGTAAAGATTTATATATGGGAAGTCCTATTTTGGCCACCGGAAAATGTTCGGGATTTTTCGGTATTGTACCGGGAAGGTTCTAGAAGGTTCCGAAGTGGGGCCCACCTGCATGGGGGGACCCACATGAACGTGGGTAGTGGGGGCAAGGCCCCACACCCCTGGTCAAGGCGCACCAAGATCCCACCTTAGAAGGAATAAGATCATATCCCGAAGGGATAAGATCAAGATCCCTAAAAAGGGGGATAACAATCGGTGGGGAAGGGAAATGATGGGATTTCTTTTCCCCACCTTTGCCAACGCCCCAATGGACTTGGAGGGCAAGAAACCTGCCCCCTCCACCCCTATATATAGTGGGGAGGCGCATGGGATCAGCACCCCAAGCCCTGGCGCCTCCCTCCCTCCCGTGACACCTCTTCCTCCCTGCTTGCGCTTGGCGAAGCCCTACCGGGATCCCGCTACTTCCACCACCACACCGTCGTGCTGTTGGATCTCCATCAACTTCTCCTCCCCCCTTGCTGGATCAAGAAGCAGGAGACGTCCCCGCTCCGTACGTGTGTTGAACGTGGAGGTGCCGTCCGTTCGGCGCTAGGATCATCGGTGATTTGGATCACGACGAGTACGACTCCATCAACCCCGTTCTCTTGAATGCTTCCGCTTAGCGATCTTCAAGGGTATGAAGATGCACTCCCTCTCTCTCATTGCTAGCATCTCCTAGATTGATCTTGGTGACACGTAGGAAAATTTTGAATTGTTGCTACGTTCACCAACACTAACGTATCACTTACTCGTCGTAAGAATCCTGCAACATGAGACGTTGCAGCCATGTAGGTCAGTACATTGAATGTACTGGAAATTTCACACTTAGAGCAATGCTGAATAATGAATATCACTACATGCATATATGGCAGGTGGAGGCTCTAAGTTTAATTTTGCATAAAGCTAATTTTTTCCTACAACAAAGGAATATATTTTATTTACCTACAAAGTTTGTTGAAATATTGAGAAGGTTCCTCTAACTCAACACTCAATAATAAAGAGAAATGTTCCCACTACTACTACTATATTCCTTTTTTCGTCCCAACTATTTAGCACAAGCCTCCTTCTTAGTGGGACAATCCCTGGCAAATTGCCCTGCTTCATTACAACGGAAACATATTACTTCTGGCCAGTCTCGAGGTTTCTTGTGATCACATAGCATCCTTGGGTCCTCGGCTTCCTTTTTGGGCAACCGCTAAAGTAGTGCCCTGAATCTTTGCACCTGAAGCATGTGATATGACTCAGGTCCTTCTTTGTAGAAATTGGGTTGTTCCTGGAATCCAATCTATTTCTCTTCCTGGACCTTTCCGTGCCAATCAGGGCTTCTATTTCTTGTGGGTCATACTCCACTTCCTTTGTCCAGAACTCTACTAGGTTCCCATTCAGACAATTTTGGGAGATGTGTCCTTCTTCTCCACATGAATAGCATGACTTGGTGCAGGGTTTAATTGTGTATTCTTCGGGTGTGTCCTCCACTTCTTCCTTCATCACAGGTTCTTCTAAAATTTCCATGAGGGCTCCTTTCATTGCTTCTTTCTTTTGCTGGATGGTTGTTTGTACCATGGGGTAAATGTGGCACTAAGCAGGGTAGTGGGTAGTCCCTTCACACAAGAAAACAAGTAATCTGCCTAGTTGGGCATTCTTCAGCTGGGTGACTTTCCTCACAATGAGGGCATTCATCCTTGTGTTCTTTATGGTTTCCTATTTCTCCACAGAGCTTGCATGCACAAGGTTTCCTCATATCATTTCCATAAGGCTTCAACTTCTGGGACACAAGTCGAGACTTTAGCAGAGTCAACTTAAATTCTTTCCAAGTAGTTACTCCTTGCCATCCATTGATGGTTTGGTACATCCTCCACCAAGTAGCAGCACCTCTTTCAAAGCACTGAAGAGCATGCTGGGCCATATCCTTTTCCGGCTATAGTGTTATTCTCCATATGATCTTCCATGTTCTGAATCCATTGGTTCGTCTCCAATTGACTTATTGGTCCAGAAAATATGAGTTCATCTCCATTCATCCTCTATTGGTTCCAAGGGTTTTGGGGTGAGAAAAGAGAGATAGAGAGGGATACACACAACACAAACAATAGTTTTGAAGAGAATGATTTTATTTGTGGCTGTCGGAAAACATCAAACAAATGACAGCTCACAATCATCGCATCTAACGGAAGTGTATAATAGGGGTTTGGTCTTCTAAAGGTCAATAAATCTTCAACATTGCCAAACTCTTCAAGTCTTGTTCATGTCTCCGATGGCTTCTTCTGATCGTGCTTGTCCTTCTCAAGTTCTTTTGCCAGATCATCTCTGTTGACGCGAAGTCTCTCGTGACGTCCTTTAATATTCTAGAGTTGTGTTCCAAACTTCTGGGTTTCAACATCCATGGAGTGAACCATGCATGGTCCTACTGCCCTTCAGTTCCTATCGAATCTCCGGTACCTCGAGGTTTTGCTCCTCCAGCTTGGCTACTTTCAGCTTCTGGATCCTGAGTTCTTCACGAAATGCTTCCCTGTCAAATACAGCTTCCTGAAGGTCCATCTAATTTTTTTGATGTAATACTCCAGATCTTGGTGATACACCATCTAAGGTTAAAACTTCATCTTTTGCTGATAGGTGCTCCATTAGCCCTTTTGTCATTCAATCCTTCCGAAGAAATGCATGCTTAACTCCTCACGATGACAATAACATGAGCGAGCGATAACATCATGGATAGTCGTGTTTCTTCTCTTGTCATTTCCATGAGCTATCATTCCATGGTTGATATCTCCTGCCTTAGGTTTTGCATGACAAAACTTTGAATTTTAACGCTCCATGTTCCGGTCTTTCTCTGACACACCTTGATCTCGGGTATTGACAGCTTCAATAGTCTGACAAGTTCCATAAGGGTAGCCTTCCTAGGTCATACTAATCATGGAAATTCTTCAGAGCCTTCAAATTCTCCTAGTCTTCGGAGTCTTCAACCATTGTAGTTTCCATTATTATAATGCACGGTAAAATCCATCTTCATTCCGAAGTGGTCTTAGTTGTCCGATATCTTGTACTTCTTGGAGTGGTCTCATTAGTCGAATCTTCTGGTGGTCAAAAGGGGAAAGGGGTATAGTCTAACTAAAAGGGAATATTTGATAAAGCTCAGAAAAGAAGAGAGGTAAAAGATCTTTTTGAAAATAAACTTTTAGAGAAAATCTTTCTTATGGGCTTGCCAGTTTCTAGGGGTCACGTCCTATAGTCAACATGAGCTCTGATACCATCTTGTAGCGACCCGACCCGAATGGATCAAGTCTCTGGCTTAAGTGTCATCCCTGGATCGGTATGCTGACACACACAATACTCGAGGATTTATTACAGAGGCAAATCACATGTATAAAGTAACGTAAATACTATTAACTCAATCCAAATAGCGGAAGTAACAACAAGGTTGTGGATTCCCATCAACACCAACGGCAAAGTTGAGTGTGGACATTGTAACCCTAACGTATCACTTACTCGTCGTAAGAATCCTGCAACATGAGACGTTGCACCCATGTAGGTCAGTACATTGAATGTAGTGGCAATTTCACACTTAGAGCAATGCTGAATAATGAATATCACTACATGCATATATGGCTGGTGGAGGCTCTAAGTTTAATTTTGCATAAAGCTAATTTTTTCCTACAACAAAGGAATATATTTTATTGAACTACAAAGTTTGTTGAAATATTGAGAAGGTTCCTCCAACTCAACACTCGATAATAAAGAGAAATGTTCCCACTACTACTACTATATTCCTTTTTCGTCCCAACTATTTAGCACGAGCCTCCTTCTGAGTGGAACAATCCCTGGCAAATTGTCCTGCTTCATTACAACGGAAACATATTACTTCTGACCAGTCTCGAGGTTTCCTTGTGATCACATAGCCTCCTTGGGTCCTCCGCTTCCTTTTTGGGCAACCGCTGAAGTAGTGCCCTGAATCTTTGCACCTGAGGCATGTAATGGAAAGGCAGGAGAGTGTAATAATTTGAGAATCAATAAAGTTAGCATGATGGTACTTAATTGGGATTTTATGAGTAGTGACTCTATGAAGAAAGATTTTGACCATTTTCGAGGATATGGGAAATATGGTCTATGGATGAATTTGTGCATTTCAAGGGTGGTAGTACCCTGTGAGGGCCTTGACCCTGGAAAAGCTAATGACATTCCACGAGTGGATTACGGATAAAAGTAAGTATGAGTTTTATCTCGATATGTGGGATAACCCAAGAATATGAAGGGATGAAGTACTATTGAATATAGAGGAGGTATATTGTTAGTAAAATGGAGCAATTGTAACTCCAGGATGAGCCTGAGTAATCACGTCTTAGTTTGGTACCAGTAGAAGGAAGGGAAACAGTACAATGGGATGGATTTAAGAATGCTAGTAAGCTGGATGTTGGAATAAAGATCAGTTGCCCCACCGGTGATGAGTTCAAGGTTACAAGTGATGAGATGGGCCATAACCCACAGGCTCCAGGACCTGCCAAGAAGCAAGCACACTCTTGCTGAAGGAAAAACCCTGGAAGAGGATATGCCTTTATCAGCAGACATTTCTTAGGAGGATACGAAAACCCGAGAGTTGTGAAGAAACGATAGATGTTCGTTTGGCTTGCAGAATCAATGGATTTATCCGAACTTGGTTCGTCGATAAGAGAAATTCCACAATGCTTGTGAGGATGACCGAGTGTTAGAATGCGAGATTCGCTAAACCATATACAAGGTAATGATTCAGGTGCGGGATGGATTGATCACCATACCAACTTACTCTTATTATTCGCCTTGCTATATGGGATGGTAGATCTGAGTGACTTACCCATAGTAGAGAGACGGTGATATCAAAACCTTGTTTAAACCTTAGAATGGTATGACAATTTTCTCTTGTACAAGGCAGCTGTTGCCAACCGTAGGTCATATGGTGAGAATGAAGCCCAGACCCGTTTTTCTGCAGAAGAAACCCTAAATTGTTGACCACCATGAGATATCGATAGTTGTTTAGTATTGGCGCCAGACCCGTCAGCTAAGAAGACCCAGTCATAGAAGAAATCGTACCAAGATGAAAGGACTTAGGAATTGAGGAAAAGGTTATGCCACTATCGGAAGAGCCCAGAGAAGGAATTATCCTGAAGAGCTGTGAAGACCGACACTGGTAACAATATGGATGGAGTATATGAGTTTCGATGGAACCGTAACAATGTTTCTAAGGGTGGTAGCACCCGAGACCCCTTGTGATGATCGATGGATTTTGAGAAGACCCCCCAACCTAACCTATTACTTGCTAGCCTCTCCGAATCTCGAGGGCGAGATTCATTTTAAGGGTGGTAGGTTTCTAACATCCCAAAATTCTTAATTTTGGAATGTTATATTAAATAAATAGTTTTGATTGATTGGTTGATTGTGATATGGTTGCTTGTGTGAAATTGATTGAAATTTGAAACTTTTTGAAAGTTAAATGAGAGGGAATAAAAGGACTTTCCCAAACTTTCATCTTGCATTTATGATATCCATGAATTCAAATTCTTTTCAAAATGCAAAACCCTAGAGTGAAGATAATATGATTTCTTGCATTTAAATAAATGAAAAGGGTTTTTGAAAATATTTGAATTTCATTTGGCAATATTTCAAATTCAGAAACTTTATGCAAGTCAATGATTTTCATGAGAGAAGATAAAATGACTTCTTCAAATTGTATGAAATATGAGTTGGAAGTTTAAAAGAATCAAATTTAAAGTCCCTTTGAAATTATTTTCAATTTGGAGTTATTTTGGTTTTATTCAAATTATTTTTCTCCAAAAGTAAAATATATGGATAATAGTGTAAAACGATTCCCTACAGTAGAAAAGTGGAGAAAATGAGTTTGAAATCATTTTGGTATTTTAAAATATTTTATTTGGTTGTTAAATGAGCGAGTAGCACTGTTTGATTTATTTGAATTTATGTGGATCATATTTGACGCTAGAAAAATGTTCTTGTTGTAGAAAATCTTTTTCTGAAAATATTGATATATAGTATGCCTATATAATTTTTTTTCGTTATTCAGTTTTTCCTTTTCTGTTTCTATTTAAAAAAAACTACACGTGCGGCCTATAACTATCCGTCGCCCACGTGCGGAACATAGTCAGCAGACAGGCCCGTAACTGTTTTTATTTATTTTTCGGTTTTGCTTGGAGAAAAAAAATATTATTTTTAGAAATATTTCTTTTTCTTAAAAACAGAAAGTTAAAAAAAGTGCAGTGCGTGTGCCCGGCCGGCCGAACACTTTAGCCCTTGTGTTTCTCTCTTTTCTATTTTTACGTCTACGTTTAGTCCCACATTGGCTAGCCTTTGACCTTTAAACCTATTTTCCATCTATAAATATATACCTATAGAGCCCCCAAAAATCATCCGACTCGGGTTAAATCAATATTTTGGTTTGACTAGATTCACTAAAGAAAAATATATTTCTCCTCTCCGACGAGACTTCTTGAAGTTGTCTCCTCACTCCAAAGTCGTCTTTTCTGTACCTTATAAAGGTATCTTTCTTCGTTCTGTGTATTTATACATTAGACCTAGAATTCTTTTAGCCTTAACTACTTTTCTTCTGTAAAATAGATTGGCCCTGATTTTTCAAATAGCCATAACTTTTTACTCGTTCATCCAAATTAGATGAAACCATCGCCTATAGTTTTGTCTTGTTTCCACCTATCTAGTGAACCTGTCACATCAACTTTTTGAAATTTTCAAATTTTGAAATTTGTTCAGATTCATATTCAAACTTCTTTTGATCATAACTTGAGTTTTATAACTCCGATTTAATTGATTCTTTTTGCTAATTGAAGCTCTTGATCTAAACTTTATGATAAGGCCAAATCCACCTAATTTTGGTACTATTAGAAATTGTTTTCTGTTGCAAGAGTTGTTTGCTTGTTTTCGAAGTTTTCCGAGATCTTTTCTTTGATTCTTTTGCATGAGTGCTTATGTATGCAATTGCTTGCTCACAGTAGATTGACCGGAGTGTGACGAGTAGAACTATCAAGAGTTATGAGTGTGAATCTTCTTCATCAACAGTACAAGGCAAGTTCACACTTTGATCATACTTTTCATACCCAGTTTTTATGCATTAGTTTCAACCCTCAAACATTGCATGAGTAGGTTTTGATAAAATGTGGGTATTGGGAAGTAGTTGTTGAGGTAGGAACCTATTGTCTTTTATCAAACCCTGGGTTCATACATTATGCTCATACTGCTTTGCTATGCTCGTATTTGTGGTTTGGTTTGAGAGAATTCATGACAGATGTGAGAGTTATTGTTAACTAAGGTTTACACTTAAGGTGGCTACTTTAATACACATCTGGGTGGATTGGTTGGGGAACCCTGGAGCACCCAGTGGTTTGCCCGGGCACCTGGAGAACCCAGTGCTTGCCCAAGAGGATCCCAGAGTGGTGGCTCAAAGGGATCATAAGATTATTCATGCTAGAAACTTCCGTGTGCAGCCACAAGCCATTATAGGCTCTGACATAGTTGAGTAAGTTGTGGGAAACCTTTTCATGATGGGCTAGCAGATGTAGGGGATTGTAGGTGTACCGGCCTATCTATCGGTTAAGGGACCTCTTCGGAAAGACTGTGTCTCAGTTATCCGTTTCTCAAACATCATGCAGTGCGCGAAATTCAACGGAGGAGATCGAGTCTTGTGGGGAAAAGTGCGCAAACATCTGCAGAGTGTACAAACTAATCATGATTAGCCGTGTCCCCGGTTATGGACATCTTGAGTATCTGGTACTTGAATTATTGTTTTGATCTCATCACCCTTTTAATTAATTTGTTGGGTTATTAATACTGTTTAATTGGGATTGAGTTGGAGGAACCTTTCTCAATGTTTATCAACCAACTTTGTAGTTAAATAAAATATATTCCTTTGTTGTAGGGAAAAATTGGCTTTTCGCAAAAACATGATAACCATAGAGCCTCCACCAGCCATATATGCATGTAGTGTAGCATGTATCTTGTTCATTGCTCTACAGTGTTATTTTGCCAGCGTATTCCATGTGCTGACCCGTTTCGGGCTGCAATGTATTATGTTGCAGACTTTTCAGACGAAGAGTAAGGTGCGCTAGGTCGTTGTCATGCACTCAGCTATGTCGTTGGAGTTGATGGACTTATTTACCTTCGATGCTTCCGCAGTTATCTTATTTAGATGGCCTTATGCCATATTATTGTAATAAGCTCTCTTTTGAGACATTCGATGTAATAAGTGTGCGATTGCACTCTGCTATAAATCCTTCGAGTACTGTGTGTGTCAGCATTACCGATCCAGGGATGACACTTATGCACAGAGATTTGACCGTCTGAGGTCGGATCGCTACACCCATCTTTCATCCACGAAATCTCCTCAATTTTGACTCCAAAATCCCCAAATTCCGCCCAAAATTGCGCCCCGGATCTCAAATCCCGCGTTGACCCCGATACACCGGACGACCGACGCTTTAACGGACGTCCGGAGCCCCAGGAACCACCGGACCCGATACTTACCGGACATCCGACACCCCGATCCCGAGCTGAAATCAGCGGATTTTCGACCCGACCGGACGTCCGACCACCGGACATCCGTCCATTTCCGGACGTCCGCTACCTGTAGATATCAACTTCGGCTGATTTTTGTTTCGGCCATAACTAATTCACCCAAACTCCGATTTTGACGTTCTTTAGATCATTTTGAGGCTATTGACATCCCCCTTCCCACAAAAATACTTCCAACATCATTTGACTCCATCAAATTTTTTCAACTTTGGCATCTTTGCCTAGGGCTTCCACCATATCATCCGCATACTACCATAGCCTTCCGCAACCTAACCCTTTTTGTTCCCCTTATCATTTGAGGTTGTTTGAGTTGTGATTAAAGTCTCCTAAGGTGTTTCGGCTACTTAGGGACGATTGCTTCTTCATCAACCACCACCATAACTTCCGCATAGGCTTACCCACCATACACTTCCGCCACCCCAACTTAACCCAATTTTGTATGTGTTGTGAGTTGTGTCTCCTAAGGTGTTTCGGCTACTTAGGGACATTGCTTTCAACTCCGACACCGTGTATAGCCCATCATACCCTTCCACCACTATAACCCATTTTGACCGGGTTTCCACCAATACTTCTGCAACCACCACCGCATTCCCGCTACCACCATTTTGACATTTGACGTTTAAGATTTTGAGTTCATGGTTTTTTTCAGTTTCCTAAGGTGTTTCGGCTACTTAGGGACGAGTCTCCATCATCTTGGTATCTACATCAAGAACACCGCCACTCATCATCGCCACGGACGGTAACCTCCATATCATCTTGATATCGTGGTATCCCTCCATTCTATATTCCCTTGTCATTGCATTGATAACCCCTAGCCTATTTTGCGTCACTTGCCTATCGAGACTAGCCATTTGAGTATTGCCGGCAACGTTACTTGTGCACATTAGTGATATACACCATCCATTGCATATATACCATATCATATTGGTATCATATCACCTCGTGTGCCTCAAGTTTGTTCCGGCATATACACAATTGCTATCTTGGTTTGTGCATTTTGCATTGTGGCCATATACAAAAAAAAAAGAATAAAACTTTTAAGCAAAAGAGAAAGAGCAAAGAAGCTTGTAAGCAATAGCCATAGCATCATACCACATTGCATATAAGATCATCTTGGATCACCTTGTGAGGAACATCGGGAACCATATATACATAGCATAATTGGGATAGAAGTCGTTGCATTTTTGTCTCCTATAGGTTGTGCACAAGTGTCGTATCCGCCTATTGAGCAATCGTGCTAGCGTCTCTCTAGAGTTGTGCAACAAGAGCATTTTCCGTGGATCCCACATTTTGAGCTCATTCCTTGGTTGCACGACCCCATTTATCTATCCGTGTGCCACATATTGCTATTGGTCTACTTGTTTCACTTGCGAATTTGTGAATCTCTTTCAACATTATTGACTCTAGCTAACATTTTGCATCAAATTTTTGTGCCACTATCCTCACCGAGCTCCACCATCAGCCTTACTTGTGTAGGTGTGAGAAATCAACGAGATCGGTACCAATTGTGTTATTTCCTTGTTACATCATTGACTGATCATTGATCTATTTTCAACATTGGTCAAGGTACATTTGGTATAGTTCTCTCCTTTCTTCCACTCATATTTGCTCGAGTATTGTGATGGATAGGCAATGCATTTCATCTCCGGTCTTCGACAACAACGACGGCGCGAACAACTACATCACCAAAGCGTCCATCTTCGATCTACAATGACAAATGCAAGGCGCACATTCTACCTTGAGAGAGCGCATCGAGAACCTTTCCATCGACATTCATCACTCTGAAGCAAGGAAAAGGGACTACACGACAACAAGCTTTCCGCACAAAAGGAGGAGCAAGATGCAAGGATGGAGGAGATTCAGACCTTGTTGATCAACCGTTCTTCCCCTTCATCATCCTCAAGGCGACGGCGAGCAAGTCAATCATCTTCGGAGCACAAAAATTATACAAGCGCAAGTCGTCCACGTCCACATCTCCATGGCGACCACCATCACGTTCGTGATCCACATCGTCATGAAGGGCAAGTCACCTCCAAGCAACATGTGCACGACGACGACGAACGACATCTACTACAAGCTCAAGTGCGACAATGACACCATCATCATGAAGATGCTCCACAAGCGCCAATGCACAAGTCCCAACAAGCCCTACTTCACGCCAAGGCCAAGCTTCAAGAGCAAAAGAGAAGATCATGAGACGAGTACCACCAAGACGGAGCTACGGCTACCACCACCACTTCGGCATCTTCGCCAAGTGCTATCAAGGCGTCTTCACCTTTGGACGTACGACATCTTCGCCTACTTCCCATGAGTTCGCCTACATCGACATCTTCAACAACAAGGCGACCACCTACAAGCGAGGGTGACACTTCCATCTTCGGAAGCCCCTCAAGAAAGATGGCCGAGCATGCGAAATTCCCTTCGGTCATGGAGACGAGCTACGAGGTGCCACACCATATGGGCCTCCAACAACAAGATGGTGACAAGAAGGTCAAGCAAGGGCCATCCCCTTCGACCACAGCGACGAGCACGAACCTCTTCAACAACATGAAGACGGCGCCCATATTGGACTCATACTCCGAGTCAAGCTACGCAAGCGCACATGAGACTTTCTCGTTGGTCTCGGAGGAGAGTGATGTTTTGCCACATCCTACGGCATTCATCTTTGGAGACGTTTGCACCTACGAGATGTCCCAATTGCCGTGTGAGGAGAGCCACCGCCCCATGAGTGAGATGAGTGACTCCACCATATATGACATTGAGTGCATTTCCTATGAGAGGATGAATGTGACCACCACTAGCCCAACACATGAGAGCATGCCACACATCCTATGTGAGGTTGAGAGCCATTTGAGTGACTCCACCAACAATACGAGTGAGAGCATCCAAGAGGGAGTGAGTGAACCACAACACTTAGTGAGTGAGGTAGTTGAGACGGCATGTGAGGCCACTATGATTTCTAACGACTTAACCTCTACTCCAAGTGTGTTTTCTTGTTTGGTGCTAGGTCTCCTACATGATGACACGCCTATCCTTGATGAGTCCATACCTCCAATGGAGACAACGATGGCCATGGTGGAAGAAGGTGCACCCCCCACATGGTACCATCAAGTTGCAACCTCACCTACAACACATGAGCGATGCTCCAAAGGTAACATAGGTGATGGTGCTTCTCTTGTCCTACTAGTTGACTATATTACCAATGATTGCTTGCATGATGTTGATCACCTTATGGATTCATCACATACTATATCTTCTACTTGCTTTTATATGCCACCCATTTATGATGAATATGATGATGAGCATGTTGAATTGCCTAGTTGTGATGCTATGTTCCATAGGATATCATGTGAAAATTCTATTGGTCACTTATGGCATAGATGGCATAGATGACGAGATGATGGTCATTGGCTTTTTTTTCATGTGATGATATTGCCATGCTTCCTTTACATGATTTGCGCAATTCATCTACTATACCATGCCATGATCACATAGAACCAAATATGCTTTGTTTTGGATGTTGTCAATATTCCCCGTGTGATGTTTCCATTAATGCTCATGAGGAGACCCCCATAGCTTCCTCATACATATTAGGAGATTTTGATGCATTCCATACTTTGCATGATTCCCATAATTGCTTGCACCATATGCATTACTTGAATAACAATGCTCTACATATTTCTCGTGATACATTACACAATTTGAGTCTCCATTATGCCATACATAAAAACAAACCTATCATGATGGATGACATGTTTCTATACCATGCATCTCATTTATTTGAGCATTGGATATTTTGTGCTAACCAACACAAGCACGTGCGCATCATAATGGATGATGTGTACATATACCACGCACACATAATTTTTCCTTTGCCTTTGTTTTGTGTAGGTACTCACGTATACTCGTCAACCTCTCAATCCCAAGAGTTGACGAAATGAGCTCATGAGAGCAACAATGACTTGGGATCCCGTGGACTATCCTTACCACAATCCCCTTCGTGCAAGGACTACACACATCTCTTTTACTTGGCTCTCACACGGCTATGGGCTATTTACCACTTGTCACATTATGTCCATTCTACCATGTTCACTTTGCATGTTATGATTGCTTCTATGCCTTTGCCATGCAATTGTGACCCTTGTTTGCATCTACCCATGATTCACCATTTTACTACTCATATGTGTATTTGCATGCTTGGTGGAGATCCTTGTTGCTATTGCCATGATTACCATGTGCCTCATGCTATTGTTGCTTGTTGTGTTGGGAGAGTCATGATGTCCCATTGCTATTTACATATGGTCTCTCGACAATACATTGATGATATTTTGCTCATATCTTGCTTTCATGCTTGTGATATGTCATGTGCATCATATATGCTCACTATTTGCACACACGACATGATTGCCATGATTCCTTCTAGTATGTTGCATCTTCACACTACTAGCTTGCTTGACTTGATCACTATGATTTCTTGCTTTATTGCATCATCCATGTTCCATTCTTACTCGCTTTCTTTGGTTGATGACATATATGTTCATGCCTCTCACATGATATATCTTGTTCATTGTCGCTTGCCTCCAATAGTTGCATCTATGCTTATTGATCTTGCAGACTTGGACATATTACTTGTGATGCATGCTTGTTTGATTGAGCCTATTGTATTTGGTTGTTCTCGCATCATATGCCTCCATACTATGAAATGCTCCCTTGTCCTTTCTTATGATGAGCATGATGCATACACTTGTTGGGTATCTTACCACACGAATGATAGGTTTTGCACTTCCGCTAACCTCATTTGTTTTTCCGAGTGTTTGTCATGTTCTTTCATTTTGAAGGATTCACAAGGTGGTACCATCACGAGACAACTTGATCATGCGAAGGCGTACACGATGCGCGACACCAACATTTTTGACATTCTCATAAAGGTGAACTCCTTCCCTTTGAGCCATCCTCAAATACGCATATTAGATGGGTCACACTTTCATTGTTGTCTCCTACTTGTTGTCTACATGATACATCTCGCGAACGGAGGAGCGACATTGAAGATTGGTGAGGGAGTCCTAGATTAAGGGGGGCGTCCGGCCTACGTGACGTGGGCCGGACTGATGGGCCTTGAAGATACAAGACAGAAGACTCTCTCCCGTGTCCGGATAGTACTCTCCTTTGCATGGATGACAGGCTTGGCGTTCAGATATGTAGATTCCTTTCTCTGTAACCGACTTTGTACAACCCTAGTCCCCTCCGGTGTCTATATAAACCGGAGGGTTTAGTCCGTAGAGGCAATCACAATCATACAGGCTAGACTTCTAGGGTTTAGCCATTACGATCTCGCGGTAGAACAACTCTTGTAACCCTCATATTCATCAAGATCAATCAAGCAGGAAGTAGGGTATTACCTCCATCGAGAGGGCCCGAACCTGGGTAACATTGTGTCCCCCGTCTCCTGTTACCATCGACCCTAGACGCAAAGTTCGGGACCCCCTACCCGAGATCTGCCGGTTTTGACACCGACATTGGTGCTTTCATTGAGAGTTCCGCTGTGACGTTGAAGACAGGATTGATGGCTCACCTTGTCATCAAGGACAGTATCACCTCCGGAGGAGCCCTGGCCTCAGGCCAAACCCTCCAGCTGGGCAGCTTTACCATGACCGCCCGTCCGGCCGTTAAGCCGACGATGACTTCTCAGGTCATCGAGAATCGCCTCCGTGTTGACTCCGAATACTCCAAACGGATGGATCCGACGGAGTTATCATCTTTAGACAAACTCCTAGATCGCATCGCCGCCATGGGGGTCGCTATAGACTACGATTGGATTGGGCTTAAACCCGATCAGAGAAAAATCAAATCTCTGCCGATCACCCATCAGATAGCGGTAGTAGAGGAGCAAACAACAACTCTTCCTTTATGTTGAGGACGAACTGTGTTCGGATTTCCGAGCTCGAAGATCCGGATACCTGTCTGCGGAACGGCACGCCCTGTCATCCGAACCTAGAATCGGACATTGGGACTCAAAAATTAGTTGACATCCCGGAGCCCGAACTATTAAGCTCGGAAGTCCTTCAAACTCCGGACTCCAAATTGGGTCAGGGTTCGGATTTAAAGCCACCCACCCACCACAAGCAATATTCGCCAAACAATTCCGGACCTCCGGATATATGCGACCTCATGTACGTACGACATCAGTCTCAGGAAACAGTCCATCACTTTTGGGCCAGGTTCCTCCTTGTCAAAGACAAGATTAAAGATTGCCGCGACGAGGACGCGATTTCAGTTTTCTGCAATAATTGCACGGACGAAGGAATCCTCAACGCCATCAACCGCCGTCGTGTATTACACTTCGCTGACTTGGCAACCATAGTACAGAAATACTGCATAATGGAAAGCGCCTGGAAAACTCAGGCAGCTCGCTGGGAACCACCGGTTTCCACTCAACCCCTCGGGCGGGCGAAAAGGGTGCACCCTCGCGTGGCACCTGGCCCCATATTGAAGAAGCCTAAGCCCATTACGGGGCACGGGACCGTTCTAGAGGGATGGCTCGACAGGCCATGCAAAATACACACGACACCGGATACCGTACTAACCCATAGCCTTAGAGCATGTTGGATACTCCGGCAGGTGGCCAAGAGTGGCGAGGATATCCTCACCAAAAACACCCCAGAGCAACACCCCCCGGAAGACGATGACCTCAAAGTATTGACGGTCTTCGGGACTTTCGCTTCAAACAATCGGCGCAAGAGGGCACTCCGCGACCTCGCCGAAGTCTGCTAAGTCGCAGCAATAAACCCCTGTAACGACACGGCCATAACTTTCAATGCCAGTGAAGAGCCAAAATTCAGGACAGTCCGGGCACCAGCCGCCTTGGTCCTCAATCCAATTGTGGACGGCTTTTGGCTCACTAAAGTGCTCATGGATGGCGGCAGCGGACTAAACCTCATCTACGAGGATACACTCAGCAAAATGGAAATAGACAGGAGCCGCATCGAGCAAAGTAATACGACCTTCCGAGGAATTATCCCCAGCCGGGAGGCGTGATGCGCAGGGAAAATCACACTCGACGTGGTATTCGGCATGCCGGAGACCTACCGGTCCGAAGAAATAACCTTCCAAGTGGCCCCTTTCAACAGTGGATATCACGCCCTGTTGGGGCGAGATGCGTTCACACGCTTTCAAGCCATACCTCACTAAGGGTATATGAAGCTCAAGATGCCCGGCCCAACGGTATTATCACTCTCGCCAGTGATCCGGACATAGCCCTCCGTGCAGAAAACAAAACCGCATCCCTAGCCCTCGAGGCACTATCCGAGGCCCTCGCGGCTGAAGAGTTAACCGCACTACGCTCCACGGTGGACAGGGACGGCGTAATCCTTGATAAGCGGCCCAAATCCACCTCTTTCAAACCAGCAGATGAAATCATTAAATTTTAGGTCCACCCAATGGACCCCAAGAAGACAGCCTCTATCGGGGCACAGCTGGACCCAACGGTTGACGCCACATTACAAGCATTCCTACACGAAAACTGGGACATATTCGCCTGGCACCCTTCTGATATGCTAGGGATCCCATGCAGATTGGCCGAGCACAACCTCAATATATTGAAGGGATATAAGCCGGTCAAACAAACACTGCGGCGCTTTTCCGAACCCAAACGACAAGCTATGGGGGAGGAGCTGGCCAAGTTAATCGAGGCCGGATTCATCAGAGAAATAAAGCACCTGGACTGGCTAGCAAATCTGGTGATGGTGCCAAAGAAGGATAAATCCTGACGCCTGTGCGTCGATTTCAAAGACCTCAACAAGGCTTGCCCTAAGGATCCCTTCCCCCTCCCCCGCATCGATCAGATCATCGATGCTACTGCAGGACACGACTCACTGTGTTTCTCGATGCATACTCCGGATACCATCAAATCAAAATGAAGGAGTCCGATCAAGCCGCAACGGCATTCATTACCCCATACGGGCCTTTTTGCTTCAACACCATGCCCTTAGGGCTCAAAAACGCCGGCGCCACCTACCAACGCATGATTCAAACATGCCTGGAGAAACAAATCGGCAAGACAGTTGAAGCATATGTGGATGACGTAGTCGTCAAGACTAGACACGTCAAGTCATTGATAGACGACCCGCGTCTCACATTCGATAACCTCCGCACATGTGACATCAAGCTCAATCCGGAAAAGTGTGTTTTCGGTGTTCCCGCTGGAAAACTACTGGGCTTCATCGTTTCCAATAGAGGAATTGAGGCAAATCCAACCAAAATCCGGGCCTTGTCACAATTGGCTATACCAATAGACCTTAAACAAGTCCAAAAACTAGCCGGATGTGTGGCAACTTTAAGCCGCTTTATCTCCAGATTAGGAGAAAAAGCATTGCCACTTTATCTCCTTCTCCGACGCACCGACCGCTTCGAGTGGACGGATGCGGCAACAGCCAGACTGGAAGAACTAAAGGCTCTTTTAGCGAGCAAACCCAATCCTGGCCGCACCAAACGTCGGCGAACCAATGTTATAATACATCTCCGCAACACACCAGGTAGTGAGCGCGGTGCTCGTCGTTGAGCGAGAGGCAGACGGGCACAAATTCCCACTCCAGAAACCAGTATACTACGTATCCACTGTCCTCACACCATGCAAATCCCGGTACCCTCATTACCAAAAGATAGCATATGCGGTCTTCATGGCATCCCAGAAGCTACGTCACTACTTCCAAGAGTGCTCTATCACGGTGGCTTCTGAAGTACCACTCAATGACATAATAAACAACCGCGATGCTACGGGTCGGATTGCTAAGTGGGCCATTGAGCTCCTGCCATATGACATAACATACAAACCACGCCGGGCCATTAAATCCCAAGTATTGGCCGACTTCGTCGCCGAATGGACAGAGGCCGAACTCCCTAAAGAGTACGACACATATTCCAACTGGGTCATGTACTTCGATGGCTCTAAAATGCTGGTTGGCTTAGGAGCAGGCGTCGTTTTAACATCCCCAACAGGAGACACAGTCCAGTACGTACTCCAAATACTATACACAGACTCCAACAATGCATCCGAATACGAGGCCTTATTGCATGGTCTTCGGATGGCTACCTCCATGGGCATACAACGCCTGGAGGTGCGCGGGGATTCAAATCTCGCAATATCCCAAATAAATGGAGACTTCGATGCCAAAGTCCAAAGATGGCGGTCTATCATAACGCCGTACTTAAAATATCAGCTCGGTTCGAGGGACTCAAGTTTCACCGTGTGGCTCAAGAAAGAATCAAGCGGCGGACATCCTTGCTCGCATGGGCGCCAAGCGTGACCCCGTCCCGCCTAACATCTTTTTGGAAAGGCTCTTCAAGCCATCCATGGTGTGGCAGGATGAGAGCGGCAACACTAGTCCGGATCCGATGACACCCCCAGATTCCGAACACAATACCGATATCATCGGGGGCTCAGCCACCGAGATAACACCATTGGCCCATCTAATAATGGCAGTAATTGCCCCATGGACCGAGCCCTTCTTGGCCTACCTTAATAGGTAAGAGCTCCCCGAGGACCAGAATGAGGCTCGCTGCATTGTTCGGCGCTCAAAAGCCAAAGGTCCATGACGGAGAACTCTACAAGAAAAGTGTTACCGGAGTCCTTCAAAGGTGTATCTCCGAAGAAGAGGGACGACAGCTCCTGGTCGAGATCCATGCTGGCCTCGGCGGTCACCACGCCGCAGCTCGGGCCCTTGTAAGTAAGGCTTTCCGTACTGGTTTCTTTTGGCCTACGGCCCGAGCCGATGCACAGGACCTGGTCCAACATTGTGTCGGATGCCAGCTCTTCGCCAATCAAAGCCATATGCTGCCTACTGCTCTACAAACAATCCCCATTACCTGGCCTTTTGCGGTCTGGGGGCTTGATATGGTCGGACCCCTTAAAGGAGGAAGCCATAAGAAAAAATATCTGCTAGTTATGGTAGATAAATTCACCAAGTGGATAGAGGCCAAACCAGTGAAAACGGCCGAAGCCAGACCGGTGATCGACTTTATATCCGGTGTCATGCACCGTTATGGTGTCCCACACAGCATCATCACCGATAACGGCTCCAATTTCACGGCCGACGAAGTGAGAGCCTGGTGTGCTAAATTGGGCATTAAACTCGATTACGCCTCGGTATATCATCCACAAACAAGCGGTCAAGTCGAACGAGCTAATGGTCTTATTATGAGCGGCATTAAGCCTAGACTAGTGCGGTCATTGAAAGAATCAGACAAGCACTGGGTTGAGGAGCTCGACTCCGTACTCTGGGGGCTGCGGACCACGCCCAATCGCACTACCGGATACACACCATTCTTTATGGTGTACGGCATAGAGGGCGTTTTTCCCTGCGACATTATTCATGACTCACCTCGAGTGCGCATGTATGAAGAGAGAGAAGCCGAGTTGGATTTGCAGGACAGCCTAGATGCCTTGGAGGAGGAGCGTGGCGTTGCAAAAGCCCGATCTGCATTCTATCAACAACAGGCTCACAGATATCAAAGCAGAGAGGTGCGGGCGAAGACTTATAATGTTGGTGAACTCGTTCTACGCTTGCTAGAAAAGAAAAAGGACAAACTCAAGCCCAAGTGGGAGGGTCCCTTCATCATAGATGAAGTTCTCACTGGAGGAGCGTACCGCCTGTGTGATACATTGGACAATCACCTAGAGCCGAACCCATGGAACGCCGCCAGACTCCGGAGATTCTACGCCTAGAGCCAGACTCTTTGTTCGTTTTCTTCTCCCTTTGTCTCTGTTTTTTTCCTCTCTTTAATTTTTCTTCTTCTTGCTTTAAGCTCTTGTGCGGTTAAACCGCGCAACTATGACGTACACATCCTTAAATGTAGACGCCATAATGCCTGGGGGCTTCTTTTACAGAAGCTTATTATTATTATTTTCCGAGCATCAAGCTCCACACATATGTGTCCTTTCCTCATATGTATATTTTCTTCGCCATTATATGCATCGTTATGACTTAAGTTTTTGCTAAGCTGGGTTGCCTGACTCCTGTGCTTATGCCTTACGTTCCGGTTTGTTCGGCTAAGGCATAAAGGGAGCACCTCTGCGATTGTTACAGCCGGGTCATCCGGACGTGTACCTCAGACTGAGTGAAGCCGAAAGCTGGCGTTCTTAAGGGAATATTCGGTCGGCGGACTAAAGATGTTTTACACTCACTACATTATGAACCCCCAGATGTTACGAATACTGTGATTTTTCGATCACAGTTCGGACATGCATACTAACGCATGTGGACCCAGGGAAAGGAACCCTTAACGGAACTATTCTCCCTGGAAGATGTTTCTTACAATTAAATGTAATATAACATAACTAGCCGGATACAACTTGTCTGTTCAAGCAACTATGACCCCTATGCCTAGTTTCTACGCATACCCCGGTCTATATTACCGTTACAGTATTCGGAAACACTCCAAGCATTCAGGTCCAGAGGTCAAAGAGAAAAGGTCTGCCATGACAATCGTTTTACAATCCGGCTAGGGACAAATTTGTCAATTGAAGTACATAGTCACTTGGACTCAAAAACTTCTTCCTCTATGCCATCTAATAGGCTATCTAGCTTACAATCCTGTTGGGAATACTTGGCGGCTATCTTTACCTGGTCATATACCAGACTAACCGGAATTTCTTTCCCATCTGACCCCAACGGTCCGACCCGGGCCATATGATTCGGATCAAGCTTGGTGTACCGTGTTTTTACCATGGCCCAAGCCTCTCGCGCACCTCCTCGGCAGGCCGATATCTTCCATAGTCGGAAGCGCCGCCGAGCTCCTTGGAATAGCTTTACAAGCTCCTCCATGCTTCCTGGAGGAGAGGCGGAAGGCCACAAAGCTTTGGCAACGCTCCGCATTGCTTGCCAAGCTCGTTCGTGCAGTTGGGACAGCTCTTGCAGTAGGTCGCCTTGAGAGCCGGACATTTCATCTTCGGGACAGCTAGTCAGCATACCTGCAGACATAAATCTGTTAGATCATTGCTTCGCTGAAATATACGGAGGGGAGTTCAAAAGCATACTGAATATGCCACCTCGTAGCCTCCTATTCTCCTTTACGGCGTCAGCCAGCTGAGCTCGTATGTCTTTTAGCTCTTCTCCTAGCAGGGTGTTGGAATCCTGCAACTTGTTTTTATCATCTCTGACTCGTGTCAGCACACGTTCGCCCGCGGCCAGTTGCCTTTTGTGCTCTTGTTCGCCCGCCTACGCGACTTTCAGTTCCCCTTCCTGTTGATCTGTTGATCCTGCCATCGGAAACACAACAGTATTAACATTACTGGTATATGATTACATTTTTCTAGATGGAAGGGAATATTACCAGGCGTTGCCTTCTTGGATTTCTCCAGTTCGGCGGTAACCGCAGCCAGTCGGGTCTGACACTTTTCCAGCTCTTGAGACAGCAGGCTATTCTTCTCCGTGGGTGCTTGATTATACAATGATCCTTAAATCAGTTGTATCAACTGCTTCAAGTCTCGGGGGCTACTGGTATATGATTACCAAATTTGTACTTACCTGCATATCTTGTAAATGCTGGTATGTGGCTCTGGCTAGCCCATCCTGAGCAGCTCGGATGTATGCATCGGCCGAGCTGAAGGCATTGAATGCCTCTTTTGAAAAGCCGGGGTCGCGGAGAGCGGCCTTTCGGCGCCGATGATTCATGGAACTCTCCACTTCAGAGTTCGTGACGGACACGTCATCTGAATCCTCTGCGGAAGGACAATTCGGCGTCACTCCCGTGTTAGCCTCCGTCCTTAAGGCAGGGTCTCGAACGTGGCTAGCGGAGGCGCGATCGGCAGGATCCCCGGACATAGTCCGGCGAACGCTCTTCCTGCGAAGACGTAGTGGACAATGTCATAGTTCGATGTGACTGCCAATGGGCGTATTTAAAAAGCTATACCTCTTTGATGAAGGCTCGACCGTGTTTTGATTTGCCTTCCTCTTCGAAGGTTTGCCCGTCGTGGGCGTCGCTCTCTTACGAGTCACCTCTGGTGCAGCATGGTGCGCCGAGCGCCTCCCCTTTGGAGCACGAGACAGTGCGGTGGGTGAGGCGTAATAAGGAAGCTCTTTTGGAGGAGATGTCTCCTGATTAATTACATGTGAGGCAGGAAGGAGGCCGGGATAGTCGGCTATGATGGCCACTTCTGTGCCATCGTAGCTCGCCTGGTAGAATACTCCCTCCTCAAGGTCTACAAATATGTCCAGATCCTCTTCGAATCCGGGGTCAAGATCCCGGTTATGGTCCTCCGGCTATGGAGCGGGGCTATAGATCCCCTCGATGACCTTTCGCCATTCCTGTTACAAATGGACGAGTTAGTGTCAAACTAAAAGTGACTCAGGGAGAGGATTGAGTAGAGTGGCGGGATTAAAACTCACCCAACTAGGAGGATTGTACATGGAAAATCCCTCCCGACGCTTGAGCAGAGAGAACTCCTCTTTCTCCCCTTTATACAGTTCATCCAGTATTGCGGCCAGGGCAGTGAGGGAATCCAAACCCTTTCGTCCACAGCGTGAGGCGTCATCTTCCCCATTGTACTGCCACATAGGGAGCCCCCTAAATTGGAGCGCCTGAACCCCTCACGCTATGGAAGTGGCCATTACCTCGACTATTGTTAGCCCGGACTGGGCGAGTGTCCTTATCTTGCCCATTAATTGACGGACTTCCGTGCTATCTTCCTCCTCGAGGCTTCGAGGGTGCCAGCTGTGGCGTTTCTTCAATGGAGTGCTGGAAAATTCGGGAAGACCCATTCGGATTGGGTCATGGAGAGCGACGTCCTCAATATAGAACCACTCTGAGGGCCACTCTTCGGATGCCTTCTTCGGTGTGCCGGATAGGTATCCGGTTCTGGCTATGCGCCATACCTCAGCGCCGCCCACCTCGAATACCGATCCCTCTTGGGTGCGAGGGACGAGGCAGAATAGCTTTCTCCATAAATCAAAGTGGGCCTCACAGCCCAGGAATAGCTCGCAAAGAGCAATAAAACCCGCGATGTGCAGGATTGAGGTCGGCGTGAGGTTGTGCAGCTGGAGTCCATAATACTCCAGGAGTCCTCGGAGGAAAGGATGGATTGGAAATACGATGCGTCTTAACAAGTAGGAAACGAACCACACCCATTCCCCCTGGTTGGATTGGGGAAATTTTCCGCCAGGGCCTCGCCAGAGAAGGAGGTCAATCCTGCCCGAACAGGGACTAGATCCGCGTAGGGAAGGAATCCCTGCGTTTGGAGGTTAACCAGCTGATCGTGGGATACATAGCATCTCTCCCAGTCGCCTTTTTTGGAGCCATGGGGGCAGGAGGAAGAACTGGGAACACTAGCCATGTTGGAATGGTTTCTCCTGGTAAGCTCTAAGGATTTTCTGCTAGATGTGGAATGGGATCTGAGATCCAATCTCTTTAAATAGATGCCTTTCTTGCACGGCTGGGGTGTTATGTGCAAAAAATACCCTGCCCTTTTGTATTTGCTTGACACGTGTATGCAGAAGCAATGGAAGCATAGAAGCCGAGGGGCATGACATTAAATCGCAAGCCGAATACAGTTCTCTAAGTCAGGTGCTTTGAAGTGATCAGAGGAGGAACCTGCCTTGCAATGTCGAAGACAATCTGCGCGTCGGACACCTTGTCATTGAAGCCTGGTTCGGGGGCTACTGAGGGAGTCCTGGACTAAGGGGTCCTCGGGCGTCCGGCCTATGTGACATGGGCCAGACTGATGGGCCGTGAAGATACAAGACAAAAGACTCTCTCCCGTGTCTGGATAGGACTCTCCTTTGCGTGGATGGCAGGCTTGGCGTTCGGATATGTAGATTCCTTTCTCTGTAACCGACTTTGTACAACCCTAGTCCCCTCCGGTGTCTATATAAACCGGAGGGTTTAGTCCGTAGAGGCAATCACAATCATACCTAGGGTTTAGCCATTACGATCTCGTGGTAGATCAACTCTTGTAACCCTCATATTCGTCAAGATCAATCAAGCAGGAAGTAGGGTATTACCTCCATCGAGAGGGCCCGAACCTGGGTAAACATTGTGTCCTCGTCTCCTGTTACCATCGACCCTAGACGCACAGTTCGGGACCCCCTACCTGAGATCCGCCGGTTTTGACACCGACAATTGGCTCTATGGACCTTCACATTGAGGAGCGCTCGGACTTATTGGATGCACCTTCGAACCTCCACTCATGCCACGACATCGAGCATTGGTACACCAACACCTCCATAATTGTTGATTGTGCTCACACATGCCATGCTCGATGGACATATCAAAAACATGACAAATTTGCATCTTATGCATGGATTGACTCACATTATGATTGCCTTGTTGCATCTTCTATTCCCATGTCATCCATGATATATGAGCTTGTGCATTTCCTTAGCAAATTTGTTGTGATCTTCCTTGATGGCATATTCATACATCATCATCAAATTTCCAAACATCAATTGCATGATAACATAGTCACATTGAGCACCAATTACCATGTTCATGCTTTTGATAAACCATCCCATTATGACATCATTTTGCACAATGGTTACATTGATCACATTCACAATACATTTGTGTGCACAATGAATGATTTTGCTCCCATGAATGATTTACATATCATTCTATATCATCTTGATAAGCTTCATGCGCTTTGTCATGAACAATCTTGCCGAACGGACTCATACTTACTTGACGAACACTTTGTGTGTGCTAATCATTGTATTTCCAAGTGTCGCTTGTGTTTGCTCTTTTTGCATGTCTATCACTCCGGAGACACCTTGAGTACTTGGATTGCGCCATGTCTTCAAATACGTCCAACTACAAGTCCGTCCACGACAATCGTTTCCATGGTGATGAGGATCATGATCCAAGGTCGGATATTTCCCAAGGGGGGAGATGATGCGGAGCATCCTACGATCATCCCCATGTACACTATGACTACTCCCCGTGCCCCAAGAGGACATACGACGAGACCTCGACTATACGCCATTGGATGCAAGGTGAACTCGCTCCTCTCCGAACCATCACTTTCCACATGTGAGACATGGCTACTACCTCAAATATATGTGCTATGCATGACCAGGAACAAAGAGGAAGACCATGGACAAGACAACAAGGACACCAAGTACAAGGACCAAACGGAGAAGCTACCAGAAATCTACAGCCACCGGACGTCCGACGCCTGGAAGCCGCACAAGCCAGAAGGCCCAGCCCCAACTCTACAGCGACCAGACGACCGCTAGCCGCCGGACGTTTGACACCCTTCAGCGCCCGGACGACCAACACCGACCGGACAACCAGTGCCACCTTCACAGAATGATACTAGCGGAAGTCTGAAGAATTCCGGACGTCCGGACCGTCCCGAGCCACCGGACGTCCGACCCCCACCGGACGTCCGGTACCTGCCTGTGCGCAGCTGCAGCCTTTGGCCTTGTATCCCTCTCCCACTTACCCCTTCGTGTCCCTGGACTATATATACTCCTCCTCCCCTCCTAGTTAGGGTTAGCATTGTGTTAGCTCATATGTGAGATAGAGCTTCGCTCATCCATCCGGATCTACTCCATCGCGAGGGACCGTCACCTCTTCGGAGAAGATCCACTTGGATTCAAGACCCCTAACGGGAAGTCCTCAAGACCTCCTCTCGGAGAAGAACCGGTTACCCTATGTATCATCTCTTGTTGGATTTGGACCGTGTGATCTCTATGTGTACTCGGATCTAGCATATGTGTGACCTAATCTCGTTGGTTTGAGTGTTTCTCTTATGTTTTCCCTTCGTGTTTTCCTCTTGTGTTCTTCGTGTTCACCGCGGGATCCGCTCCTTTCGTGAAAGATCGGTCGTATAGGGTTCCACCCTACATCATTTCGTTTTATCGGATTGAATACTTTTATGGATTTGAGAGCACTTGATATATGTCTTGCAATTGAATACTCATGGTGACAATGGGTATCATATTGATTCACTTGATATATGTTTTGGCACTCAACTCGCGGATTCCCGAGGTGACATTGGGGTAATCTATGCATAGGGGTTGATGCATGTTCTTGTCTTTGTTTCTCCGGTAGAAATCTTGGGGCACTCTTTGAAGTTCTTTGTGTTGGATTGAGTATTATGAATATGAATTTGCTTTGGTGTTATTTTAGTACGAACTCTAGGATAGATCGAATGGAAAGAATAGCTTTGTGTTATTTTAGTACGAACTCTTGAATAGATCGAACGGAAAGAATAGCTTTGAGGTGGTTTCATACCCTACAAACAATTTATTCTTATGTTCTCCACTAGATAAGAACTTTGGAGTGATTCTTCATCGCACTTTGAGGGGTGGTTATATGATACAATTATATTAGCACTGTTGGGAGATTGCACTAGCGAAAGTACGGACCCTAGGCCTCATTTTCAAGCATTGCAATGCCGTTTTTGTGCCCGTTTACTATTTGCTACCTTGCTGTTTTTATTTATTCAGATTATAAAAATATACTTCTACCATCCATATTACACTTTTATCACCATTTCTTCACCGAACAAGTGCACCTATACAATTTGCCATTGTATTGGGTGTGTTGGGGACACAAGAGATTTCTTGTATTTGGTTGCAGGGTCGTTTGAGAGAGACCATCTTCATCCTACACCTCTCACGAATTGATAAACCTTAGGTCATCCATTTGAGGGAAAATTGCTAGTGTCCTACAAAACTCTGTGCTTGGAGGCCCAACACGTGTCTACAAGAATAGAGTTGTGTAGTAGACATCAGGCCCAGCAGATCCAGCCCCGCCCGGGTGCCCGGGTCACCAACCTCGGGTGGCCGGCCCAGCTCCAGTCGGCCCCTACCCAGTCCGAGTGCCCGACCCTTGCTGCTCCGGGTGCCCGGCCTCACCTGAGCACGCGCCTCTGTCCGGTCCGGGTGCCCAAGCCCCTTTACCCCGGGTGCCCGTACCCCTCCGAGTGTGCCTGTGAGAACTTTGGGTTGTTGACCCTTGTACCCCTCTTTTTCCCCAATCTCGTCCTTGGGCTATACAAACTCTTTCCCTCGCTCATTTGAGGGGTTAGAAAAGTATTTGATAGACACTAGAGAGCTTTGCTCCTTGTATCCCCTCCTCTTGGAAGCCCCCACCTTGGGAAGAATCCTTTGGATTATCAAGGCCTCCTCTTGGAGAAGATCAAGATCAAGACCTCGTCTCCTAGGAGTGGGAAGAACTTTACCCTAGTGCTATTTTCCTTGAATTGTGCTTGAATACTTGTGGATCTCATGTATGCTACTCTAGTGGATGTGTTATTTGGGTTTGTTTGAGTGATTTGTTCCTTGTGTTCTTGAGTGTTCTTCCTTTTCCCCCTCCAATTATGAAAAGATCCCCTCTAGGGTTTCACCCTACAACATCTTGGTATCATGAGCAAGGTTGATTCACATCTTGGAGTCCCATCCCCCCATTTGCTAGCTTGATTTTGTTGTTTTTCGTCCTAATTCGAAAATCCCCACAAAAATAGCCCCGGAATTTTTTCTTGCAATTTGTTGGATCTCGTGAGATTTGGTTGTTTTGGTCCATGGATTTGTTGTTTGGCAAGTGGATGTAGCCCCTACCCATCAATCCCCACCCTTCCCACCACGAAATCCACAGAATTTAGCTTTTCCCCAAAATTTTCCGCCCAAATTGGAGACCATCGGGTGCCTGCACCCCGAACCACCGGGCACCCGCACCCCCGGGCTGTTTGCCCCGGACCACCCCGGGCACCCGCACTTCCCACCCCTGGGTGCCCGCACCCCCCCCCCCCCCGAATCAGCCCAAATCCATTTCTGTTTTGGCCATAACTTCCAACTCCCAAGTCCGTTTTTCGTGTTCTTTAGCTCATTTGGAAGCTCTTGACATCCCCCATCCACATATATTATTACCCCACCATTAGCCTCCATAAAAAATTCATCATAAAAGCACCCACCTTCCGCATTTGACCGATTTTGAGTTGCGGTTTCCGTTTCCTAAGGTGTTTCGGCTACTTAGGAACGTTGACATCAACATCACCCCCATTCATCATTGCCTCAGAGTCATCTTCGCCAACGATCTTCACCGTTGACACCGCTAACTATAAGAAAGGACGGTAACTTCGACGACACCTAGTTCATTTCCTTGCTTTTGCATTGATAACCCGAGCCATTTTGCGTCACTTACCCATCGAGACTAGCGAGTTGAGAATTGTCGGGCCACGCTATTGTGCACCATAGTGATCTTGCTATCATCTTTGTGCCATAAGTCTCTCCCGTGCATATCTTACATACTTGTCTCATATCATATTTGGCTCGAGCATTAAGCATAGTGAAAAAACAAAGAAAGAAAGAAAAGCTTTTAAGCAAAAGAGGAGAAAGAAAGAGCTTGTAAGCAATAGCATTGAGCCATTTTGCATAGACATATCATCTTGGTCACCTCATACATAGCATAGTTGGGATTGAAGACTACATGTTTCTCTAATAGGTCGGTGAACAAGCATATCTTGCCCATTTGAGAAATCGAGCTAGCGTCTCCCTAGCGTCTCCCTAGCATCCATACAACAAAGAACATTTTCCGTGGTTACACTTTTCGAGCTCACTCCTTGGTTGTGTGGATCCCATCTATCATCCGTGTGTGTGTTCCTAGTGATATTCTTGGCTTTGATCTATTTGCCTTACTTGCAATTTTGTGAACCTTCTCAACCTTATCGATATCTTGACTAACATTTGCTTGAAATTTTTGCCACCTTCCTAACCGAGCTACTCCATAAGCTTTACTTGTCTAGGTGTGAGAACCAAACCCGGTACCAATTCTCCTATTGTGGCATTACATTGAGTGACACTTAATACATCCACAATCCTCAGAAAAGGTAACTTCAGTATTGTTCTCTCATTTTCCTACTCACCCCACTTGGTTATGATGGATAGGCCAAGTTCTTCGGCGAACCCACTTTTCGAGGAGCAATGTGATGATCGCGACTACGTCACCAAGAGCCACTTCTTCCTCGCACAACGAGCTCTCCATCAAGAAAGTGAAGCCTTGGGTGAACGCCTTGAGCAACTCGCCACCGACCTTCGTCAATCGGAAGCAAGGAACCGTGACTACATCGACGCCAAGTTCACCACACAAATGGAAGAATTCCGCAACATGATCGTGTGATGCCTGTCTTCCTCAACCTCTTCATCAAGACGGTGCCACTCAAGCCACCGCTCAAGTCGGCAATCTTCGGACTACTACTCTTACGATGCAAGTCCTCCATGAGCTCGCTTTCCTCGACGTGATGATGCCCAAGATCGCCAAGCTCAAGAAAATCCATTCCAAGGCAATGGCTTACAAGACCGAGTCCGAGCACATGAAAGGGCACGACAACAAGCGCAAGAGGCAATGGAGCAAGAGCAAATACCTCCACAAGTGCAACGTCAACCACCTCAAGACGGTGATGCAATTCGACAAGCACAAGAGCACCATGAAGCACAAGCCCTCGAACGTGAAGCTCAAGCGCTCGAAGCTCAACGCACACTCAACGAGGCCACTAGAGCCGTCGAAGAGCGCAACCACCAAGTCCAGGAACAAGAAGAAGCACTTCGTCAAGCATGACAAGAAGAAGCCGCTCGACTTAAAGAGCAACAAGAAAGAAGAAACCAAGCGCACATGCCTCGTCCTCCTCCACGACAAGAGCGACATCAGGAGGAACGAGCATTTGAGGACCTTCCTCCTCGTCAAGAGCAACATCAAAACCACCACTACGATGAAGAACTCCGCTACAGCAAGCTCAAGTTCACCATGCCCAAGTTCTCCGGAAGCAATGATCCCAAAGAATATCTCTCATGGGCCTTGAAGGTGGACAATATATTTCTTCTTCACAACTACGAGGAGGAAAAGAATATCACCATGGCCTTCCTCGAGTTTCAAGACTATGTCCTCATTTGGTGGGAACAAGTGATCGAGCAACGACAAGCAAGAGGCGAACCACCAATCACAACTTGGACACAAATGAAGGATGTCATGAGAGCTTGCTTCGTGCCTACACACTACACCCGTGATCTCTTCAAGAAGTTGCAACTCCTCAAGCAAGGCACGAAGACGGTGGAAGAATACTACCAAGAAATGGAGGTTGCCATGATACGAGCCAATGTCAAGAAGACGACGAGCAAACTATGGCACACTTCTTGAACAGCCTCAACCACCAAAGCAAGCGAATTGCTGACTTCCAACCATATTCCAACCTTCTCGAGCTAGTTCATCAAGCGACCAAGGCCGAGCGACAAGTGTAAGATGACTTCAAATACGCCAAGTACTCGTCCAAGACCTACGGCTCCTACTCTCAAGCTCCCGCGACTTCAGCACCTCCTACCTCAACTAGAGTATCACCAAGTACCGGCGACAAGTCAAGTTCCAAGCAAGTTACACCTTCCTCGACTCGTCCTCTAGAAAGCACCTACAAATCCAAGACTCCCTCATCTTCGGTGCCACCGAATGACCCCGTCAAGACAAGTTCTATCAAGTGCTTCACATGTGGTGGCCGAGGACACAAGTCCTTCGAATGCACCAACAAGCGAACCATGATCTTCAACGATGATGGCACATATGACTCCATGAGTGAAGAAGAAATGGAAGCACCTGAGCACGTGGCCATGCACCCGCGCGTGAATGAAGATGATCAAGTCTTTTGTGACAATGATTCAAGTCCCTCTCTCGTGGTCTCCAAGGTCTTGACGCTCCAACACCACCAAGAAGAAGACCAACGGTGCCACATCTTCCACACCAAGGCCGGCATCAACGGGCGTTCCGCGAAAGTCATCATCGACGGAGGAAGTTGTCACAACTTGGCAAGTGAAGAGATATGTTCCAAGCTGCAATTGATCAAGAAGGAGCATCCTCGTCCCTACAAGGTGCAATGGCTAAGCGACTCCAGCACTATTCAAGTGGAGCATCCGGTGCAAGTTTCCTTTAAGATCGGCGCCTACGAGGACACCTTGGAGTGCGACGTGGTTCCTATGTCCGTGTGCCATCTTCTCTTGGGAAGACCTTGGCAATTCGACCGCGGCGTCATCCTCAACGGAAGAACTAACCACTATAGCTTCAAGATGAAGGGCAAGGAGTACGTGCTACGACCTATGTCACCGAGCCAAGTGATCGTCGACAAGCAAGCATCCACACATCATGGAGATACTAGTGAGAGAGTGAACCACCACAAAGAAAGTGAGCGCCACAAGCCCAAATTGAGTGACTCTTTGCCAAGAGAGAAAAACTTAGTCCTTCTAGCCACCAAAAGAGAGATGAGAGAAGTGTGTGAGAACCCATCGGGTGTCATCCACTATGTCCTACTATGCAAAGATGAGGTGGCAAAAACTAACACTCCTAATCCTCTTCCTCTAGTGTTCTCTAACTTGTTGCAGAATTCGTGGATGTCTTTCCCAATGAGCTACCTCCCGGTCTTCCTCCTCTACGTGGCATTGAACATCGGATCAACCTCATCCCCGGCGCACATCTTCCTAACAAGGCTCTATATCGCGTCGTCAACCCCGAAGAAACTAAGGAGATCCAACCGCAAGTACAACAACTCATCAACAACGGTCATGTACGTGAAAACTTAAGTCCTTGTACCATTCCGGTTATCCTTGTGCCTAAGAAAGATGGTAGTTTTCGCATGTGCTCCGATTGTAGACCCATCAATGCTATCACCGTTCGTTATAGGCACCCCATTCCTCGTCTTGATGATATGCTAGATGAGCTTAGCGGTGCCACCATTTTCTCAAAAATTGATCTTAAAAGTGGCTATTGCCAAATACGCATTCAAGAAGGTGATGAATGGAAAACTGCTTATAAAACTAAATTTGGCTTGTATGAGTGGTTAGTTATCCCTATGAGTTTATCAGAAGCTCCAGGTACTTTCATGTGTCTTATGCATTTCGTGCTTCGTCCATACATTGGAGTGTTTGTTGTGGTCTACTTTGACGACATACTTGTTTTTAGCAAATCCATCAAAGATCATGTAAATCATGTTAGGGCCATTTTGCAAACTCTTCGCAAGGAACGTCTTTATGCCAACATGAAAAAAATGCACTTTTGGTGTTGACAAGCTTGTTTTCTTGGGTTTCGTTGTTTCCTCAAAGGGTGTCCATGTTGATGAGTCTAAAATTGAAGCAATTAAAACTTGGCAACAGCCCACAAATTTGCAACAAGTGCGTAGTTTACTTGGCCTTGCGGGTTTCTATCATCGCTTTGTGAAAGACTTTAGCACTATTGCCGCACCGTTGCATGCTTTGAGTAAGAAAAATGCACCCTTTGTTTGGGGACCTTTGCAATCTACCGCATTTGATGATCTCAAATCTTCGCTTACTCATGCTCAGATTCTTGCTTTGCCTAACTTTGACAAAACTTTTGAGGTTCATTGCGATGCTAGTGGTAACGAAATTGGTGGAGTTTTGATGCAAGAGAAGCGAGTCATTGCATACTTTAGTGAAAAATTTCCGGTGCCAAACTTAACTATCCCATCTATGACAAAGTATTGTATGCTTTAGTGCGTCTGTTGCATGTTTGGGAGCATTATCTTCGCCCACATGAGTTTTTCATACATACCGATCATGAGACACTTAAGTACCTTAAAGGTCAAACCAAGTTGAATAAACGGCATGCTAAATGGAGTGAATTTATTGAGTCTTTCACCTATGTGATCAAGTACATTAAGGGGAAAGAGAATGTTGTGGCGGATGCTCTTTCCCGCAAATGCATGTTAATTACTCAACTTGAATTGAATATTGTTGGATTTTATCATATCAAAGATTTGTATGAGCACGATGTGACTTTTGCCACTCCATTTGCTAAGTGTGTGACGCATACATCTTGGGAAAGCTATTACATCAAAGATGGTTATCTCATGAGAGCTAACAAACTATGCATCCCCGAGTCTTCTCTTTGTTTGTTACTTTTGCAAGAGGCTCATGGAGGTGGACTCATGGGACACTTTGGACGCGACAAGAGCTTTGCCACGCTCTCCAAGAACTACTTTTGGCCCAAGGTGTTCCGCGATGTCTCACGCTTCACCAACTGGTGCTCTACATGCCGCAAAGATAAGTCACAATCTCAATCCCATGGTTTACATATGCCACTTCCTATTCCACATCAACCATGGGAAGATATTAGGATGGATTTTGTGCTCGGATTACCTAGGAATCAAAATGGCAAGGACTCCGTATTTGTTGTTGTGGACCAATTTTCTAAAATGGCTCATTTTATCCCATGCAATAAGATAGACGATGCTTCACATGTTGCAAATCTTTTTTGTCGGGAAATATTGAGGTTACACGGAGTGCCAAAGACAATTGTGTCGGACCGAGATGTCAAGTTCTTAAGCTACTTTTGGAAGACGTTATGCGCCAAGTTCGGAATCAAGCTACTCTTCTCCACGACATATCACCCTCAAACTGATGGCCAAACGGAAGTCACCAACCGGACGCTCGCCACTCTCCTACACGTGTTGATCAAGAAGAACATCAAGGAGTGCGAGGAGTGCTTACCCATCGCCGAGTACACCTACAACCGCGCAAGCCACTCTACTACCAGCAAGTCCCCCTTCGAGGTTGTCTACGGCTTCAACCCTTTGTCGCCGTTGGACATCCTCCCCCTACCGCTACAAGAACAAGCGAACTTGGACGCTAGTGCAAGAGCCACCTACCTCAAGAAGATGCATGAAGAAACATGGTCCATGATCGAGCGTCAAGTACAACGCCTCACCACCAAGCTCAACATCAACAAGTCATCGATGGTGTTCCAACCGGGAGATCTCGTATGGTTACATCTCCGCAAGGACCGCTTCCCCAAGGAGCAAAAGTCCAAGCTACTTCCGAGAGCCGATGGACCCTTCAAGGTGCTCGCACATTACAACGACAACGCTTACAAGATCGACATTCCACGTGACAAGTACAACGTAAGCGACATCTTCAACGTCAAGGACTTGGCCAAGTACCATGGTGATGACGATCACGATCCGTGGATGGATCTCTCCCAAGGGGGGGGATATGATGCGGAGCATCCCACGATCATCCCCATGGACGTCCACTCGACACCTCAAGCACCAAGGGGACCGATGACAAGAGCTCGTGCACGGGCAATCGAGAACGAGGTCAATTCTTTCCTCTTTGAGTTTCATTCAGAATCACATATGAATCGGGTCCTACCTCAAACGGAAATGTTGTGCATACTTAGGTACCAAGAAGAAGCACGTGAGGAAGCAAGGATGGAGACCCTAGCACCCGAGGAGAAGAAATAAGGGGAAGGAAACAAAGGCGCGAAGGCACTGGACCTCCCGGGTGCCCGGCCTCCCCTAGCCCCGGGTGCCTGGCCAGCCAGCTGGGAGCAGCCCCTGAGCACCCCGGGTGCCCGGCCTGGATGACCCTGTTGGAAATATGCCCTAGAGGCAATATAAAATGGTTATTATTGTATTTCCTTGTTCATGATAATTGTCTGTTGTTCATGCTATAATTGTATTAACTGGAAACCGTAATACATGTGTGAATACATAGACCACAACATGTCCCTAGTAAGCCTCTAGTTGACTAGCTCGTTGATCAATAGATGGTTATGGTTTCCTGACCATGGACATTGGATGTCATTGATAACGGGATCACATCATTAGGAGAATGATGTGATGGACAAGACCCAATCCTAAGCATAGCACAAGATCGTGTAGTTCGTTTGCTAGAGCTTTTCTAATGTCAAGTATCATTTCCTTAGACCATGAGATTGTGCAACTCCCGGATACCGTAGGAATGCTTTGGGTGTACCAAACGTCACAACGCAACTGGGTGGCTATAAAGGTGCACTACAGGTATCTCCGAAAGTGTCTGTTGGGTTGGCACGAATCGAGACTGGGATTTGTCACTCCGTATGACGGAGAGGTATCTCTGGGCCCACTCGGTAATGCATCATCATAATGAGCTCAATGTGACTAAGGAGTTAGCCACGGGATCATGCGTTACGGTACGAGTAAAGTGACTTGCCGGTAACGAGATTGAACAAGGTATTGGGATACCGACGATCAAATCTCGGGCAAGTAACGTACCGATTGACAAAGGGAATTGTATACGGGATTGATTGAATCCTCGACATCGTGGTTCATCCGATGAGATCATCGTGGAACATGTGGGAGCCAACATGGGTACCCAGATCCCGCTGTTGGTTATTGACCGGAGAGTCGTCTCGGTCATGTCTGCATGTCTCCCGAACCCGTAGGGTCTACACACTTAAGGTTCGGTGACGCTAGAGTTGTAGAGATATTAGTATGCGGTTAACCGAAAGTTGTTCGGAGTCCCGGATGAGATCCCGGACGTCACGAGGAGTTCCGGAATGGTCCGGAGGTAAAGATTTATATATGGGAAGTCCTATTTTGGCCACTGGAAAATGTTCGGGATTTTTCGGTATTGTACCGGGAAGGTTCTAGAAGGTTCCGAAGTGGGGCCCACCTGCATGGGGGGACCCACATGAACGTGGGTAGTGGGGGCAAGGCCCCACACCCCTGGTCAAGGCGCACCAAGATCCCACCTTAGAAGGAATAAGATCATATCCCGAAGGGATAAGATCAAGATCCCTAAAAAGGGGGGATAACAATCGGTGGGGAAGGGAAATGATGGGATTTCTTTCCCCCACCTTTGCCAATGCCCCAATGGACTTGGAGGGCAAGAAACCAGCCCCCTCCACCCCTATATATAGTGGGGAGGCGCATGGGAGTAGCACCCCAAGCCCTGGCGCCTCCCTCCCTCCCGTGACACCTCTTCCTCCCCGCTTGCGCTTGGCGAAGCCCTGCCGGGATCCCGCTACTTCCACCACCACGCCGTCGTGCTGCTGGATCTCCATCAACTTCTCCTCCCCCCTTGCTGGATCAATAAGGAGGAGACGTCCCCGCTCCGTACGTGTGTTGAATGCGGAGGTGCCGTCCGTTCGGCGCTAGGATCATCGGTGATTTGGATCACCACGAGTACGACTCCATCAACCCCGTTCTCTTGAACGCTTCCGCTCGCGATCTACAAGGGTATGTAGATGCACTCCTCCCCTCTCGTTGCTAGCATCTCCTAGATTGATCTTGGTGACACGTAGGAAAATTTTGAATTTCTGCTACGTTCCCCAACAGACCCCGGGTGCCCGGCCCCTTCCTGGCGCTGGCTGAGGCCGCCCGGGTGCCCGGCCCAGCAGCTCCAGCCCCGCCCGGGTGCCCGGGCCACCAACCCCGGGTGCCCGGCCCAGCTCCAGCCGGCCCATGCCCAGTCCGGGTGCCCGGCCTCACTTGAACGCGCGCCTCTGTCTGGTCCGGGTGCCCGAGCCCCTTTACCCCGGACCCCTCCGAGTGTGCCTGCGAGAACTTTGGGTTATTGACCCTTGTACCCCCCTTTTTCCCCAATCTCGTCCTTAGGCTATATAAACTCTTTCCCTAGCTCATTTGAGGGGTTAGCAAAGTATTTGATAGACACTAGAGAGATGTGCTCCTTCTATCCCCTCCTCTTGGAGATCAAGCCCCCACCTTGGGAAGAATCCTTTGGATTATCAAGGCCTCCTCTTGGAGAAGATCAAGATGAAGACCTCATCTCCTAGGAGTGGGAAGAACTTTACCCTATTGCTATTTTCCTTGAATTGTGCTTGAATACTTGTGGATCTCATGTATGCTACTCTAGTGGATGTGTTATTTGGGTTTTTTGAGTGATTTGTTCCTTGTGTTCTTGAGTGTTCTTCCTCTTTCCCCCCTCCAAGTGTGAAAAGATCCCCTATAGGGTTTCACCCTACAACAGAACATCAATCAAACAATTCTATATTTGGCCTACATTGGCCATAACTAACAAGATGGTCATTAGGAGCTCTATCCAAACAAGCTAACTAATGTGCAAGTTTATTAAACCTATTTCAGCTTTCTGAACCAGAAACTGAGGGAACTGTTCAGGTTATTCATGGCCATCAGAAGCACATACTAGTTGGAGATAAGTTGCTACTGTAGTAAACACATAAAACATAACCATTTTGTGAGCATACCAGTTGAATCCTAGATTTAAGGTTCTACAAATATTCTCTCCGTTTCTTACATAATTAGTTCCCGGCTAACATGGTTTAGAAAGAAAAGAAAGAAAACAAGATCAACTCGTACAACAATAAAACTTGCCAAACTAAAATTATGAACCGCCAACAAACCAATACTGATGGATCGTGCCTCCTCCACCCAAACAAGGCAACCATGTCGTCCAAGGAGGTGTTCCCCTTCGGACTGTGGGCACCCTGCTCCCTCCCACATACGGCGGTGCCTGAGAAGGCACCGGCTTGGATTCGACGGCCTCTGCCTAGGGCTCGAGGAAAGTCAAGGCTCCGACAACACCTACCAAGGTCCAGAAGAAGGCCAAGGCTCCGACATCTCAACGACAGGCGCCTCCTCCACCCAATCCCGGGGCCCATGTACCCCGTGCAACTGTCAACTCCACCGGCGTCGACAACATGTTCGAGGAAACGTCGGAGAGGTAAAATTTCTTCCTTTTCACCGGTGTGCGCCAAATTGGGTTCATTTGATTAGTGCATCGCCCTTTGGATTGTGTAGCTACGACTTGCATACCATTCATACATCATATGTGGATTTGTTGGAGGAGAACGAGGTGAACATCATGAGTGCTCCTTCATCGAGGACAAGTACCATAAGCTCATGCCGACCCCATCCGTCCATTCATTGAATTCATTCCAAGGCCGGTGGGATGTGATCAAAACACATTGTCGCTGTTGGAGTGGTTTCTTGGAGAAAGTTAGGAATGCACCTCCCAAGTGATTGGACAATTGTCGACTATGTGAGTTTGTTGTCATTTTGTTGTACACATTTGTGATGTTGTTTGCTTTGATGACAATTTGAGTTCACACTTGCCTGTTTTCCAAATGTAGGATTGCATTGCCCGTGAAAGATTCAAGCAAATTGCGGCTTCCAAGCGCAAACCATTTGTGCTCCAACATTGTTGGAGCTTGCTTCCAGAAAATGAGAAATGGAGGTTGAGGGATCAATAAGCTCTACCAAAGAAAGGTGCACCCGTTAACTTGGAAGAAGATGATGTAGGAAAGGGAGGAAGAAACAAGGGAAAGCCCGATGGAAGAAAGTTGGAGAAAGATAGTGTGAAGAGGTCGTCTCTAGCTTGAGGGAGCAAATTAGTACAATGGTGAAGTAAGGGAACTATGATGGAGAAGCATTTGGCAACTAAGTTGGCGTTGGCCGAGAAGAACCAACAAAAGGAGGCAAAGTGGGAGAGAAGATGTGCCTCCGAGGAGCGCAATATCGCTCTTGAGGAGCAAAAGAGGAAGGACAACAAGATCGACGAGGAGGACCAATTCTTGATGATGGATCCGAGTGGCATGGAACATATGGCAATGGAGTTTTAAGAGTTGAAAAGAATGGAGATCATGGTTCAGAGTAGGCAAGAGATTCATGATCTTATGGCCAGTGGTGGTGGTGCTTCGGCCAATGTGGTGCTTCCGGCAATGGTGATGATGGCGGTGCCATAGCCAGTGGTGGTAACGATGATCTTGTCAACAATGGTGTTGCTTGATTTCGTCAAGTCTAATTGTTTTTGATTGCACATTCTTTTGGACAATCTTAATTGCTACCTCTTATATTGCCGTACTAGTATTGTACGATATTTGCATATTTATTTGGTGTATTGCATCTACTATAAGGTTTGTAGTTCATATCAATGTGAAGCTTCTGGCTATGTGGAGGCTATTTCTCTCCTAACTTCTCGCAACAGTTTTCCATCATTTTCCTTTGTGAATTACTATGATTTGAGGTACCGTGCGGGCTCGGGCGGAACAGATGATGTAAACTCATACCGCAAAGCCGTTTACGACATCTGTTCCGCCCAAGCCCGCTAGGTACCACAAACCAGTTTTCGGGGCACCCCAAACTGGTTTTGCATGGCGTGTTTTTGCGGGATCTGCTAGAGATGCACTCAGCCAAAATAGCCACGTCCGGAAAGACGATAAACATATGTCTCATGATTGAGCAGCTTAAAACTTTAAAAAATTACTAGACAAGTTCTTTTTGGAGCTTCTGGGTATGTGGAGGCTATTTCTCTCCTAACTTCTCCCATCAGTTTTCTATCAATTCCCTTTGTGAATTACTGCGATTGTACTCATTACACAATCACATGAATGGCTATGGTCGTGTCTCGTACCAAAATCATATCAGTTCAATCGTACATGTAAGCGTGCCTGTTTGCTTGACAGTTTACCATGAAACTGCCATCATGCCCCATGGCCCGAGCTGTTCGCACATGCACATTACTTCTCTAAACTGAAGAAGCACACCTCCTAGCAACCGCACCTTCAAGTTTAGTTACTCAAAGGTTCAGATCATGCGAAGGCAGTCCACGGCTTGGATGGACCCATGCAACCACTCGAATTATCCATGTGTAACAACGAATCATCTTCATTGATATTACAATGTTTACCTTTTCACTTCTATTGAACTATGTAAGTTGATACTTGAAATGAGAGCAGCAAGATTCGAGATGCTATCTTAGAGTACTGTAGATGTAGCGTATCTCCTCTCTTCACCTGCCGTGATCCCCAAAATTCCCCCAAACCTCAGGAACCATAGCCCGAGAACCACACAAATCCGATGTCCGCAACCTCAAGGCATCACAAGGGTGTCAAAGCGCCAGTCCATGCTTGGCTCTGACCGTCAATGAGGCGAATTTAGGAGGGCCAAAGGTCAGGATGACCTGGTAAAATCCCTCCCTCCAGGATTCAAGGCGGCGATGTGCGGCGACTTCGCAATTTCTGCTCTCACCTGGATGCATTTGCGGCGTAGAGCAAGCAACTAACGCATGTTGCGGACTCGTTCGAGGTAAAAAATCCTTGGCAAACTTGTTCCGTGCGTCTTCTGGTTGCGAGTTTTTGGCGACGGTGAGATCTTTCTGTCAATTTGGATTTCTAGGTAGTGTAAGTTTCCCCATTTGTCTGTTTCCAAAAAATATCTCATTTTGAATATGTTCATTGACTTGTTTAATCTGTTTTTGCTGATTAGACAATGCTTGTGCAAAAACTTGACCAACACATGAGCCCTGCTGTGTTTTTTTTAGGTGAAAAAGGGAGCTTTATACATCAAGTAATAAGGTTACAATCTGTAGCCAGTAGGCTAATGAGAGCATCTGCGGCGACCTGCAACCACAACTCGGTTCGATGCTCCCTCTCGACAGAAAGGCTAGTCGATCTGCAGCCTTATTCTACACACGGTCAATACACATAACAATGTGCTCCCCGTCTCCTAACAACTCCTTAATCTCTTCTGTCATATGGCCCAGGTATGATCTGGTACGTCCCGCTTCATTCAGCACCTTCACAACTGCAGCGCAATTAGTCTGAACAATGAACGACAAAGAGGTACTCCCTCCATCCACGAATAAGTATACATATATAAATTTTAGGGCAGATTATAGAGAGAAGTAAAAATGCATTGGAAAGATGTAAGGCACCATCTCTCCACTTTTTAATTACTCGACCCCCAGTGATATAAGTGCATGTAGAAAGTTAGGAAATGTTGAATGTTATTGGTCTCGGTTACCGTGTGAGGAGAATATTTTTTCTATTTTAAATGCATTAAAAAGATAGATGTACACTCTTTTGTGGATAAATTTTAGAACCAAATGTACACTTATCCATGGACGGAGGGAGTATGAATCAATGCCGCTTTAGCTCCTTCTCCGACCACCCCAAGTCAAGCTCCGTGTTGACTCGAGAGAAAGACCAATTAATAAGATAGTTAAAGGAACTTGCAGGATGTTGGAAGACCAAGATACCTTTTCCTAAACCTATCCTCTCTTTCTTTTCCCGGAAGTTCACTTCTTTCCTTATGATTCCGGCTAATTTGGAGCAAGCGAAGTACTAGTAGTAGCATCTCCTCAATCCATCATTGCCACACAGGTAGTAGAAAATGATGCAAATCTGATAAACCAGGCAATACCTTTCTCCAGCGAATCAACCAAAAGAAAAGAAGGCCCGGCAACATAGAACTACTTGACTTGACTCGGGGTGAAAAGGCCACCGGAAAGGGAGGGAGGGAGGCAACAATAAACTGGAGCGCAAGCCTTTTCTGTTCCTTGCCGCAGGCAAAGGAAAGGAAACTTTCCACAGAAGCTTCCATCGCAATACAGCGCACGCACACGCACACACACTGCTTCTTCTTCTCTCCTTATAAAAACCGCCGTCCCTCCCATTCGTTCTTGCCATCCATCCCCATCCTTCCTTCCCTCCCTCCCCTGAGCCGAGCCGTGCTGTGAGGGTGGGGGGCAAGGCAAACCATTCAATCCGTTCCAGTCTTCCCATCCTCTGCTCAGGCCGAGGCCTCCGTCTCCCCTGCCTCGCTTCCTACCATGGCTGCCAGGTGGGCCCCGCCGGCCGGCCTCCTCCTGCTCCTGCTGCTGGCGGTCCTGCTGCCGGCGCGCGCGGACAGGCCGGCGAGGACCGCCCACGCGGACGACGACCCGGAGGCCTCCTCCGCCGTCTTCCAGCTCTACGGCAACGTCTACCCCCACGGGTATGCCTCCTCCCTCCCTCACTCCCGGTCCCGGACCAACCCAACCCAACCCATCAATCAACTGATTGCGGATTTTGGCCCTACTCGCCAGTGCCGTCCATACATCACTGTGCCCATTTTTGTATGCCGATTCCAGCATTTTTAGCCTTTTTTTGTTTTATTTTGTTTTGTTTTGCGGGGGAGCATTTTTAGCCTTGTTGGTGAATTGAGTTACTAGCATTATCGATTGGCCTTGTTTTCTGTTTTGTTTTGGAGAAACATCCATTGACCTTGACGAGTCGACACAAGTTGCTGTGGTGACATTCTGATCCTGATTTTCCTGGATGCCGCTTCCTTGTGCAGGTTGTACTACGTGGCCATGAGCATTGGCAACCCGGCGAAACCATACTTCCTTGACGTCGACACCGGCAGCGACCTCACCTGGCTGCAGTGCGACGCCCCCTGCGTCAGCTGCTCCAAGGTAGGGGTACCATTCCCTTTCCTTCCTTATTTATCCAATCCTGTTTGCTGCCATTGGACCCCTGACTTGGCGCAAGGCACTGAGACCTTGTCATTGTTGGTTGTTCCTGGTCCAAGGGTTGCTGTTCAAGGCATCAGGGGCCCATCATATTATTTTGGTACAGAAAGTTGGAGCTTGATTCACTCTTTACACACACATATCCATGGATATAATGAATTCAGTGGAAATATGACCTATGAATTTCATGCATATGGGTAATTGCCCCATTTACCCTGCTGGCCCAACACTAGTACTCCCTCTGTTTCAAAATGTAAGACGTTTCGTATTACATTTTGAGACAGAGGGAGTACTATTTTAGTTTGCGGTGGACAAGTCTATTATTGGCATGAGTTCAGAGCTTTGCATTTGCCCAATTTTACCGATTCCTTCATTGTTGGAGATTTCATATGTGAAAGCCAAATTCGGTATCGCCTTTCTCATCAAGGATTCTTATGATGTTCTGCATGTTAATTGTGGGTGTAGGTGCCACACCCGCTCTACAGACCAACAAAGAACAAGCTGGTACCGTGTGTTGATCAGCTGTGCACCTCTCTGCACGGCGGCCTCAGTAAAAACCACAAGTGCGACTCACCGAAGCAGCAGTGCGACTATGAAGTTAAGTATGCCGACCAGGGTTCATCCCTTGGCGTGCTCGTCAACGACAGTTTTGCAGTCCGCCTTGCGAATGCCTCCGTTGTCCGCCCCAGTCTTGCATTCGGGTATGCTTACTTGGAACTTGTAAAGTAAAACTAACATTGCATGGCGAGTCACTTGAACTGCTTATTTTCTTGCCTTCAGGTGTGGGTATGACCAGGAGGTCGGGAGCAGCACTGAGGTTGCGCCCACTGATGGTGTGCTTGGGCTTGGGAGTGGATCGATCAGCCTGCTTTCACAGTTCAAGCAGCATGGGATCACCAAGAACGTGGTTGGCCACTGCCTCAGCATGAGAGGAGGGGGATTCCTCTTCTTTGGGGATAATCTCGTGCCTTATTCACGTGCAACATGGGTACCAATGGCTAGGAGTGCATTCAGGTGAGCCCTATTTTTTTTATGTTTTTTTGTCACACTATATATTGTACTCCCTCCGTAAAGAAATATAAGAGCGTTTAGAACACTACTTAGTATGTATTTCACTTTCTAAACGCTAATGTGTAATTGACTAGTCGCTCACAACTATTGTGGAAAGGATCTAAATGAATTGCAAAATTTGTAGACTAACGACATTAACATGCTATATTTTTCTTGGAAATCACTACCAATTCTATACTTCACTGTTGGGACTAAAAGTGATCAATGTGAGTAGAGAAAAGAACCCCCATGCACTTCCATATTGGTTTTTTTTTGGTCGGCTGAAAACATCAAGACAGTCTAGAATTTTCTGTTATAACTATCTTCATGCCTTCTGTGCAAATCCTCTACGATAGCCGTGCCATTTTCGTATGTTCGAATCAAGTAAAATTACTAGGGCAGGAATACGAAAACAGCCTACTAAATCAACATTTCTTTCCCTGCAATTGTTAAACATAAACAGTCTGGAACCAATCATATGACACGATAAATAATACAAACAGAGTACAGGGAGAACTGCCACTAGCATAGATAGTTAAGCTATCTGCAAGAACCCCACACAAATTAATCCCCGAAACCGAATTAACCAAAGAATCGTCTCTAGCAGATCAATCGACCTCTCAGTCTAACCATCCTTGTTGATGTTCACGAACTCATCATGATCAACTATATCCTCCAAAGAGCGCCACTCCGGTTCCCCCTTGACCGTCTCCGCAGGCTTGTCAAATATTCTCATGAATTGGTCCATTGGCATGCTGAGATTATCCGACGGCGCGTCCTCATCATGGAGGCCCGGCGGTGCAGGTGGAGCGACCTCCCTGGAATAGTGCCTATGCTGCTGCTGGTACTGACCAACAACGTTCGCTGGCATTGCTGCCCCCATGAAGTTCTGCCCCTTCTGGCTGTCGTAGTGAAGAAGACCCACCGGCATTATGTCCCCCATGAAGTTTTGGCCGCCGTAATGAAGAAGACCCACAGGCGGGGGTGGCTGTGACGCCTGTGACAGCCCAACGTGCTCTTGACCGAGACCACGGGCACTCCCCGGCGACAGTAGCGCGGCGGCAGCGTGAAAATAGTCAGCCGGAACAGGCTTCTTGTTCCCCACCGTGACGCCGTTTTCCCCGTAGATTGCCCTCCGGTTGTCGTTGGTGGTGCGCGGTGTGACATAGAGCTTGTGGAGCGCGGGCACGCCCTTCTTGCCGGCGCCGTTGTCCTTGTTGCTGGTGAATTCTTGCATGAGCCACGGCGTCTTGTACTTCTTGGACGGGCCGAAGTAGAACCCGAAGCTGTTCTTGAGCCGCCCTGCTCCAGCTCCTCCTTGCCCTGCTCCAGCCGCCAGCATCCGCCGGTCTGGACGCTGCGGTCGGCGCGCTTGGTGGCCGCGGACGGGCTCTGGAACTTGTTCTCGCTGAGGAACCACCATGTGTGTTGGCCCGCGCGGCTGCTGGCCGGCGAGTGCAGCTGCCGCAGCGCGTACGGGTTGTTGGCGTACATGTCGGCGTGGAAGATGAACCCCCGCGCGTCAGGCGTATTCTTGTCGCCGGCGATCCATTGGTTGAGGAACGCCAGGCTTTCCTTATGCGTCGGGCTGAAGTAGACGCCGGGGGGCAGCGGCAGCGGCTTGAGTTTGCTCGCGCAACCGGGCCCAGGAGGAGGCGGAGGGGGCATGGAACTGCTGGCTCCGGCGTCGTCGTCGGAAGTTGGTTTCTTGGCTACTTTTCTCGCTTTCTTGAGGGCCATGGTTTTCCTAGTTGTGTTTGAGGAGGGATCGATCGGTGGGGCGGCCTGGGCTTATATGTTGGCGACATGCTTCCGTCTGAAATCGGATTTCCATGTTTTGTTTTACCTCGACCTGGGATGGAACCTGGTCTCAGATCTGATTTTGGCACCCTCTTCCCGCGATTCCTGTTTGCCGCCTTTTAAAGGCGGGAGCTCGCGTAACCCCCCCCCCCCCCCCCCCCCCCTTCACTGGGAACAACAACCATCGCTTACCAAGTGTGGGGTCCCTAAAATAAATAAATCGAGCTACTATTATTTTTATTTGACTTACCTTCTTCATTTCCCATTTTAATTTGATTTGTTCTCATAGTTGTGAGCTGACTCTCCCGTTTATAATTCTGAATCTCATTTCCAGGAATTATTACTCACCTGGCTCAGCAAGCCTGTATTTTGGTGGCCGGTCACTTGGCGTGAGACCTATGGAAGTAGTATTGGACAGCGGAAGCTCATTCACCTACTTCTCTGCACAACCATATCAAGCGCTTGTCACTGCAGTAAGTTTCACAACTTCTTTCCTATTCTAGTGTGGAATTAGGATTATGGCACAGATATATCAAGCTCATGAGGTTTTGTCTCTTGCAGCTTAAGGGTGATCTAAGCAAGACGCTGAAAGAGGTGTCTGACCCCTCTCTGCCTCTATGCTGGAAAGGAAAGAAACCATTCAAATCCGTGCTTGATGTCAAGAAGGAGTTCAAATCATTGGTTCTGAACTTTGCCAATGGCAAGAAGGCGCTCATGGAGATCCCTCCTGAGAACTACCTCATCGTCACTGTAAGCATTCCACAACCCGATAGATTATTCTGTAAATAACTCCCAACTTCTTGGTTACTAAATATTTGTTGCTATGTTGGTGCCAGAAATACGGGAATGCATGTTTGGGCATCCTTAACGGATCAGAGATTGGACTCAAGGATCTGAACATTGTTGGAGGTAGGAAGTTCAGGCATAACAACCAAGCAACATAGCTTCAAAATCCATGATGTCTTCTCAAATCATGTACAGAAAAATGACGTCACTTGTCTCTTGTTGCAGATATTACAATGCAGGACCAGATGGTGATATATGACAATGAGAGAGGGCAGATTGGATGGATCCGAGCACCCTGTGATAGAATCCCCAAGTTCGGATCTTCCCTTCTGTGATCATTTCACACACCTGAACATATATACCCTTAATTCTCTTCTGTTTATTCAAACAGTGAAAATACCATTCATGGATTTGAGGAAGGTTATTGTTGGCCCCAGTTCCCCAGCAGCATCTTTGGTATTCAGAACGAAGAGTGTGCAGTTAACTACCGTTCGAACAAAGAGTGAATAACAAGGGGAGGCCATTGGACAAAAATAATCATCCCAGGGAGGCTCTATATACGAAGTTAGGAACGTGTATTCTTTAGAAAGGAGAAAAATCTGGTAGCCTGTAATCATCGCCATGTGCATATGAAATATAATCATTCCGTTCTTATGAATCAAGGGTGTTAATGACTTACTATGTTTACTTGAGATGTTTTATGGAGCATATGGCAGATGATGAATGACTCTTGCAAATTAACCTGCACTGCATTGCAGGTATTTCTGAATTGGCTTTCGGAACTTGAAGAACTGAAACTTGAGCAACCAACTGAACCTACCCTTGTGCCCAAATGTGAAACTTCAGCGTAACCAACTGAAGAACTGTGTTGCTGCCATGACTTATCACCTGATGTTGGGTGGAGCCAAGGGAAGATTGATATCATGGTTTAGATCTTGTAGTAGTCATTCTTTAGTTGTAAGGATGTCTGTAAGGTGATGTTGTTAGTCCCAGGTATGTAGGAATGCCTGTCAGTTTATTTCGGTATAATATGTACAGTAGAATTGTTCTTTGTGCGGTAGTCTTTTTTTTAAACAAGGCAAAAGATTTGTTATTTTCATTAATGAAGAAGAGGCTTTGTTACAAGCAGACCGTCAGGCGGTGCCAGGCGGTCAAAAGGCAGAACAATTACTCTCACGACATTACATTACACAAATATTTGGCGCCCGCAATGGCCCAAATGGACACTTCTTCTTTGATGCATCACGTGATGATCGCCACCGGCGCCGTCTTGTTCTTGAAGACGCGTGCATTCCTTTCCTTCAAAAGTTCCCATCCCACAAGGAGAAGGGAAGATAGAGCTTTCGCAGGTTGAACATTGTTAGTGAGTAGCGCATCCCATCAAGATTTGACCGTGTTAAACTGAGGCCAAGGAGCCGTGGGGATATTTAGACCAAGCCAGGCAAACACCTCATTCCAAACACGAGTAGAGAATCTACACTTGAAGAGGAGGTGAGCCGCAGATTCTTGCACCTGATTACAAAGTGGACATCCTCTCCGTTGTAGCCTATCGACAGTCCAGATTCTATTTTGAGTGACCAGCCAGGCAAAAAATTTACACTTGGAGGGGGCCCAAGCCTTCCAGACCGTGACATGCAAGCTTGAGCGAGTAAGGCCAGCAAACTGCGCCATATAAGCAGGCCTAGCTGAGTATTGGCCACCGTTGGTTAGCTTCCATAGGATCGTATCCTTGACACCCGTTCAGGTGATGACACTCAGAAGCTTCTCCCACAACGCCAAGAATTGTTGGAGGTGCTCAAACGTGAGGCCATTATGGTAATCAATTTGGTTTATTCAGTGCCCATCCCTCAAGGCCGTGGCAACAGATACCCCCCTTCTTGCGTGAAATCTCAAATATCTTTGAAGCCATGTCTTTTGGCCTAATACCCTCCAGCCAAGGTGACTCCCAGAAGGAAGCCTTCTCTCCATCACCAATCGTGACCTTAGTCGCAGCCGCAAACAGGTTATGGTCATCGGACATGCAAGGTGTCCCCATACCGCACCATGCACGTGGTGGGTCATCCCAGTCAAGCCAAAGCCATGCAACCGGAGGGCGGCGACAAACTTGCCAAGGTGCAAAATGCCAAGGCCTCCAAATTCTTTTGGCATGCAGACCAGCTCCCAGCTTACTTTCCACTTTCCACCAGTTACTTTGTCAGTTCCAGCCCAAAGGTAGGCCAACCGTAACCTATCGATCGCCTTGAGAACCTCCACCGGAAGGTCAAGCGGTGTAATGTGGTAAATGGCCACCGCCGTAAGGACCGCCTTGACCAAGGTCATGCGACCCGAGATAGCAACATGTTTGTCTTTCCAAGGGACCAATTTGCCTGCAGCCTTGTCTTCCAGCATTTGGAGATGAATCCTCCTTAATCTTTTGATTGCGAGTGGGAGGCCAAGGTAGCGTATAGGGAAGGAGGAGGGGTATGCCGGGAAGGACTGGAGAACATCATCAAGGTCCACGTTGGCACATCTGATAGGGGCTACAACACTCTTTGTGCAGTTTGTGGAGAGGCCGGTGGAATCACCGAAGGAAGCAAGCATGGACGCAAGGAATTGAACGTCCTCCTTGATGGGGGCGCAGAAGACCGCGGCATCGTCGGCATAAAGAGAGGCACGAATCCCCGTGTGCCTCCCAGGGAGGGGAAGAAGCTTGCCTTGGGCGGTGGCTTTGTTGAGGATATGGCGCGGTGGGTCGATGGCAAGCACAAATAGCAACGGTGATAGAGGGCCCCCTGTAACATCCCAAATTTTCAATTTGGAATGTTATACATAGATCATACAATGCATAGCATATTTTTCTTGCATTTTGACAAATCCTCGATAAATCCTAAGCAACTCAAGGACCCTCGGAGAGAGTTGGGGATTTTCTCGATTTTTCATATTTGATTTTTATCAAATAATAAAACGAGGATTTTGGTTTTAATTATTTTCTCTCCGGAAAAATATTTCAGTTAAAAATAAATGAGAGGAGAAAATATGACTTCTCCAAAACAATTGAAATATTGGAGGAAAAATATTAAAATCATATATTGGATTTTATCCGGATTTTATTTGCAATTTTAATTGCATTAAAAAATTGCATGTTTTCAAAACTGCATTTTTGTGTCAAAAAAAGTTCACCCTGTTCTAATTATTTTAACTAGACGGGGAAATTTTGTTTTATATTTTTTGATTTTTATTTATTTTTCTATGAATTCTTTTCGGCGGAATGTTTTTAAAAAAAAGCGCGCCGCGCCCGACCGGGCCGAGGCCCAGCCGAGCGGCCAGCCCAGCCGCGCGTCTCCTCCGCGAGCACGCCAGCGCCGCCGCGCCCGTATCCGGCTCGGACTCCGCCGGAGCCCCGCCGCCTTGCCCCCTCCTCCAAGCAGGCCGCCCCCCTCCTTATATACCCCGCCGCCGCCCCCTCCCTCGCCACCCCGAGCCCCGCCCAAGCCGCCGCCGCCTGGAGCCCGCAGCCCCGCCGCCCGTCGCCTTCGCCGCCGCCGGAGCCGCCCTTCGCCGCCCCAAGCCCGCCCGAGCCCCGCCGCCCCTCGCCGAGCCCCCGCCGGAGCTCCGTTTCCGACGAGGTACCGACTCGCCGTCGTTTGCCGGTTTTCTAAAAAAAAACCGTTCGCTTTTTTTTCTAAAAAAAAACCCTAGATCGGTTTATTTCTTCGGTTTTATTATTTAGTGAACGTTCACCGACCCGTTTGTTTTAACGAACGCGTTCGTTGGATTTTCTCTGTTAACGAACGTCCGTTCTTTAACCGTTCGTCAGTTTTTCTTTTTCGTCAGATTTTCCGCGATTTCTCAGATCTCGATTTCTGATCGGATCTTCGTTTCTGTTTAACTTTTCGCTCGTTTATCGGAATCAGGCGATTCAAGCGCCTAGAGTTTCGTCTCGAAATTCTCTTTCCGTTTAACCTACTCAAACAAGTTTTTGCTACTGTAAAATTTGACCTAGATCCAGATTAGTAAACGAAGCTTGTTTCTTTCGCCGTTTGACTTTCGTTGCTTCGTTCGAGTTGATTCTTTTTGCAAACCGGAGTTCTTAAGTTGAACTTTCTGGTTGGATCTTTCATTCGAGTTTGACCTGTGCATTAGATGAGTACTTATTGTTTGCTTGTTTGTTTGCGATAGAGTACCCGGAGTGCGCCGCTTGTTACTTCGAATCGCTAGGTTTCGCGGATCATCAGCAAGGCAAGTAACACTTTGATCATACCTTTCCATACCCAGTTTTATTGCATTAGATCACTCCTCAAACACTGCATGGTTAGGATATAATTAAATTGTGGGTATTGGGATGTAGTTGAGGTAGTACCTATTACCTGTTTTATTTATCAAACCCTTGGGAGTTACTTCTACGTTGCTATTATATTGCCATGCTATGCTCGTAGACGTGGATTGGGTTTGAGAGATTTCCATGACAGATGTGAGATTGTTAATTAATGGTTTACTTAAGGTGGCAACTAAAAATCACATCTGGGTGGATTGAGGTACCTGGGTATTCCAGGATTGCCTGTTTTTCTTTTGGACCGCCACCCAGGCTCAAAGGGATCATGAGATTATTCATGCTAGAAACTTCCGTGTGCAGCCACAAGCTATTATGGGCTCTAGCATAGTTGACTAAGTTGTGTGAACTCTTACAGTGGTAGACTAGCAGATGTAGGGGAAAGTAGGTGTAACTGTCTACCCATACGTAAGGTGCAAACACTTCTGAAAGACTGTGTCTCGGTCATCCGTTACTCAAACACCATGTAGTGCGAGTAATCCAACGGAGGAGATCGAGTCTTGTGGGGAAAAGTGCGCAAACCTCTGCAGAGTGTACAAACTAATCATGGTTAGCCGTGTCCCCGGTTATGGACAACTTGAGTATCTAGTACTTGGATTATCATGTGAATCTCATCACCATGTTACTTTAATTAATTTTGTTGGGTTAATGATGATACTTAATTGGGATTGAGATGCTGTCAACCATCTCAATGTTTCAACAACCACCATGATAGTTAAATAAAATTTATTCCTTTGCAGTAGGGAAAAATTGGCTTTTCGCAAAAACTTTAACCATAGAGCTTTCCACCAGCCATATATGCATGTAGTATAGCATTATCATGTTCATTATTCTCTATGTGTTATTTTGCCAGCATATTCCATGTGCTGACCCGTTTTCGGGCTGCAACGTTTCATGTTGCAGACTTTTCAGACGACGAGTAAGGTGCTTAGGTCGTGGTCTTATACCCAGTGATGTCGTTGGAGTTGATGGACTCACTTATCTTCCAAGTCTTCCGCTGTTATCGTTTTTAGATGGCCTTAAGCCATATTTATCATACTTTCTCTTTGGAGATATTCGATGTAATAAGTGTGTGATTGCTACTCTGTTATAAATCCTCCATTTGTATTGTGCGTGTCAGCATTACTGATCCAGGGATGACACTGGTGCACAGCAGCACAGACTATTTGAGGTCTGGTCGCTACAAAGGTGGTATCAGAGCACACGCTGACTGTAGGACACGACCACTAAGCTTAAGCCCTAGAAAGCTTCTCTCTTCTCATTTCTGACCCCTCTCCACTTTCTACTCTTTTAGGAATGGCGGATACAAGGAGCAAGTTCATGCAACCTGATGAAGACACGCCCTTTGGACGACACTTGAAGGAAGTCACTAAGTACTTGAACATAGGAATACCAAGCATCACCGGAACCTACAATGCCACATTACCCGAAGAGGAGAGCTGGAAGATTCAAGTTCACATTCCAGGAAGGATGTTTGTGCCAGTTACCGAACCCATAAGAATGGTTTTCGAAGCACCAACCTGGAGTTTAGGGAAGAGCATGGCAGCCCACATTGCTATGGGACGCATTGGAGAAGTCTACCACAGGGAGCTTAAGGATACTATTTATCAGATTTGTGGACGCCGAGACGAGCAATGGGAGATGATCAGAACCAAGAAGGATGGATCAATTGCAGCTTTCATCCAGGAGCAAAACCAACACATTCGTCGCCAGGAGAACCAGATGTGCTCAGACAAGGAAGAACTGAAGAAGGCATTGACGAAGATCAAGGACCTGGAGGAAGAACTCAAGGCTACACACGAGGATTATATGGAGGAAATCGTCGCACTAGTAGGGAAGAATGACGACCTGGAGAAGAAGATTGGAGTATTCATGGGAAATCCAGTGCCAAAAGCAAAAGACGACGAATGCACTTGCCCGGATAACTGCATCATCATCGACGACACCGACTCGGAACCAAGTGAAGATGACTTTGTTGATGAAGCTGGAGCAGACATCATGGAGTCTTCAACTGATTAGAATTTCTAGTAGACCACCATATCAGTAGTAGTTTTCCCCCATTTAATAGTATAGTTCGAGCACTTTGTAACGCTAGTTAGATCGATTGTATGCCTTGTTTGAATTGATTGAGTGATATTGATTGTATTTGTCTCATGAGCATATGGGTAGTGTTTTCTCTCTAGACCCCATTCTATTCTTAACTCTCATCTTTTCTAACCCATCAGATGCCTCCGAGACGCGACACCGGATTTGTTTTCCCACGGAGATCACCCAGTTGATTCAGCAACAGAATGCCCTGATGCAAGTGTTAGTGCAGAACCAAGGCAACAACAACAACAACAACCCACCGCCACCACCACCTGTTGATCACTTAGCCCGTTTCTTGAGGCTAAACCCGCCGGTGTTTTCCAGTAGCACCGAGCCGATTGTTGCAGATGATTGGCTCCGCAAAGTTGGAAGGGAGTTGACCACTGCAGGATGCACAGATGCGGAAAGAGTGCGTTTTGCCGCACATCAGCTTGATGGACCCGCAGCATCATGGTGGGAGAATTACACCGCCACACACCCTATCGACACTGTCACATGGGACCAGTTTCAGCAAGCTTTCCGTACAGCTCATGTTTCAGCAGGAGCTATGGCCATGAAGAAGTGTGAGTTTCGCAACCTACGCCAAGGAGGACGCACCGTAGGCCAGTATGTGGAGGATTTCAGTAAGTTAGCACGTTATGCACCAGATGACGTTGCTACAGATGCAGCCAAGCAGGAGAAGTTTTTGGAAGGACTGAATGATGAACTGAGTATGCAGTTGATGGTAGCAACCTTCAACAACTACCAGGAGTTGGTAGATAGAGCTCTCATGATTGAAGGGAAGCAGCAGCAGATTGAAAACCGTAAGAGGAAGTATGGACAAGGGAAGTATAATTCTGGAGCTCAGCAGAAGCCACGATTTGCCCCGAAACCGGGAGGACAGTTTCAGCATACCCATGGAGGAGGTAGTTCGCACAACCATAATGGCTCTAAAAATGGTAATGGGAATGGAGGAAGCAACGGACAGAACCGCACCAACCCATCTACCCCAGCCAAGAGGGACCTGAGCCAAGTCACTTGTTTTAAGTGCCAGAAGACTGGACATTATGCCAATGAATGTCCTGAAGCCCAGAATGGAAATGGCAATGGAAGCTCTGGGAAGAAGCCGAACCCGTTCAACAAAGGACATGTGAACCACGTGAGCGTGGAGGAGGTTGAAGCACAGCCTGATGCAGTAATAGGTAAGTTTTTGGTTAAGTCATTTACTGCAATCGTTCTTTTCGATACTGGTGCATCGCATTCATACATATCAAGGGGATTTGTGGATAAGTTTAAGTTGCCCACCAAAGTTCTCAGAACACCTATGTTAGTAACCTCGCCAGGAGCAGAGTATATGGCAAGCCAAGGATGTTTTCAGATGCCATTGGCCATTGGTAGGCATGTTTTCCCCTCAGACCTAATAATTTTGGAGTCGCAAGGTTTGGATGTGATTTTGGGAATGGATTGGCTATCGATGTATGGAGGAAACATCGATTGCGCCAGTAAGTCGATTTTGCTTACCACCCCAGAAGGAAAAGGATCAAGTATGTATCCCGGCATATGCCGAAGAGGACTCAAGTGAATTCCTTAACAGGAGTTGTACAGGAGGAAGTACCAGTGGTGAAGGATTACCCGGATGTATTTCCAGAAGAGTTGCCAGGCATGCCACCAGATAGAGACATTGAGTTTTTGATTGAGCTTTTGCCAGGCACAGGGCCAATATCTAAGAGACCGTACAGGATGCCCGCAAAGGATTTGGAGGAAATTAAGAAGCAGATCAAGGAGTTACTGGATAAAGGCTATATTCGCCCAAGTTCGTCACCTTGGGGGTCTCCAGTACTTCTAGTGGAGAAGAAAGATGGATCATTGAGGATGGTTGTTGATTATCATGGATTGAATGAAGTGACCATCAAAAACAAGTACCCACTGCCGATGATCAATGATTTGTTTGACCGCCTACAAGGAGCTAAAGTATTTTCCAAGATCGATCTACGATCAGGATACCACCAGTTAAAGATTCGAGAGCAGGATATACCTAAGACGGCTTTTACCACCAGGTATGGACTGTATGAGTATACCGTTATGTCATTCGGACTGACTAACGCACCTGCCTATTTCATGAACCTGATGAACAAAGTGTTTATGGAGTTTTTGGATAAGTTCGTCGTGGTGTTCATTGACGACATTTTAGTCTTTTCCAAGAATGAGGAAGAGCATGAGGAGCATTTGCGATTGGTACTTGAGAAGCTCAGTGAACATCAATTATATGCCAAGTTCAGCAAATGTGAATTTTGGCTGAAGGAAGTTGGATTCCTCGGACATGTTATTTCTGGAGAAGGAGTAGCAGTAGACCCTATCAAAGTTGACACAGTGACAAGTTGGGAATCACCCACGTCAGTTGGAGAGATCCGGAGTTTTCTTGGACTTGCAGGATACTACCGGAGGTTCATCGAGAATTTCTCGAAGATTGCTAAGCCCATGACTGAGCTATTGAAGAAGGACACCAAATTCAATTGGACTGAGGAATGTGAAGCTAGTTTCCAAGAGTTGAAGAAATGATTGGTTACATCACCAGTGTTGATTCTGCCAGATCAACGCAAGGACTATGAAGTTTATTGCGACGCTTCTCGTCGAGGACTTGGAGCAGTGCTTATGCAGGAAGGAAGAGTTGTGTCATATGCTTCACGACAACTTAAACCCCATGAGAAGAATTATGCTACGCATGATTTGGAGTTAGCAGCCGTGGTGCATGCGTTGAAGACATGGAGACATTTTCTCATCGGAAACCATTGTGAGGTGTACACGGATCACAAGAGTTTGAAGTATATTTTCACGCAGAAGGAGTTAAATCTCAGACAGAGGAGATGGTTGGAGCTTATTAAGGACTACGATATGAGATTGCATTATCACCCAGGAAAGGCTAACGTAGTAGCAGACGCGTTGAGCCGCAAGAGTCATGTCAACACCCTCATGACAGGAGAGTTACCTCAGGAGTTAGCAGAGGACCTTCGCGAGCTATGTTTGGAGATAGTCCCAAGAGGCTATCTAGCGACACTGGAGATTCAGTCTACCTTGATGGAAAGGATCAGAGAAGCCCAGAAGACAGACAAGGAGATTGACGAGATAAAGGAGAAGATGAGCAAAGGAAAAGCCAAGGGATTTCGTGAGGATGAGCACGATACCTTATGGTTTGAGGAACGCGTTTATGTGCCAAATGATCCGGAGATCAGGAAGTTGATTTTGCAAGAGGCCCATGATTCACCGTATTCGATTCACCCAGGGAATACCAAGATGTATTTGGATCTGAAAAATACTTTCTGGTGGACCGGAATGAAGAAGGATATTGCAGAATATGTAGCAGTTTGTGATGTATGTCAGCGAGTGAAGGCAGAGCATCAGAAGCCAGCAGGATTGCTACAACCATTGCCGATACCCGAATGGAAGTGGGCTAAAATAGGCATGGACTTTATCACGGGATTGCCCAGGACTCGTTCAGGCTATGACTCAATATGGGTTGTAGTCGACCGTTTGACGAAAGTAGCTCATTTCATCCCAGTGAAGACCACTTACACCAGTGCTAAGTTGGCAAAGATATACATGACCAGGATCGTATGTTTGCATGGAGTTCCGAGAACCATTGTATCAGACAGAGGAACCCAGTTTACCTCGAAGTTTTGGAAGCAGTTACATGAAACATTGGGAACCAGGCTAGAATTTAGTACAGCCTTTCACCCACAGACAGATGGACAGACCGAGAGAGTCAATCAGATTTTGGAGGACATGTTGAGAGCTTGTGCACTAGATTATGGATCCAGTTGGTACGACAATTTACCATATGCAGAGTTTTCTTACAACAACAGTTATCAAACCAGTTTGAAGATGGCCCCTTTCGAAGCTTTGTACGGAAGAAGGTGTAGAACACCGTTGTTATGGGACGAAGTTGGAGACCGTTAGTTGTTTGGACCAGATTTGATTAAGGAGTCTGAACAGAAAGTGAGGTTGATTCGCGACAGGCTCAAGGTAGCCCAGTCCAGACAGAAGAGTTATGCGGATTCTAAACGAAAGGAGACAGTCCACGAAGTCGGAGACAGAGTGTATCTTCGAGTATCACCACTTCGAGGAGTGAAGCGCTTTGGAGTTAAGGGAAAGTTAGCGCCCCGTTTTATTGGACCATACAGAGTTTTGGAGCGTATGGGAGAAGTTGCCTACAAGCTGGAATTGCCTGAAGGATTGTCTGGAGTTCATGATGTATTCCACGTTTCACAGTTGAAGAAGTGCCATGTAGAGATGGCTGAGATACCACTAAGGGATACTGTGCCGCTGGAAGCGATTCAGCTGGAAAGTGATTTGACCTATGAGGAGAAACCAGTTAAGATTCTCGAGTATGCCAGCCGAGTTACCCGCAGTAAGGTTATCAAGTTTTGCAAAGTCCAGTGGAGTCACCACACGGAGGATGAAGCCACCTGGGAGCGAGAGGAAGATCTACGGAAGGACCACTCTCACCTGTTTTCTAGCCAACCCGAATCTCGAGGGCGAGATTCATCTTAAGGGGGGTAGGTTTGTAACATCCCAAAATTTCAATTTGGAATGTTATACATAGATCATACAATGCATAGCATATTTTTCTTGCATTTTGACAAATCCTCGATAAATCCTAAGCAACTCAAGGACCCTCGGAGAGAGTTGGGGATTTTCTCGATTTTTCATATTTGATTTTTATCAAATAATAAAACGAGGATTTTGGTTTTAATTATTTTCTCTCCGGAAAAATATTTCAGTTAAAAATAAATGAGAGGAGAAAATATGACTTCTCCAAAACAATTGAAATATTGGAGGAAAAATATTAAAATCATATATTGGATTTTATCCGGATTTTATTTGCAATAAAAAAAATTCATGTTTTCAAAACTGCATTTTTGTGTCAAAAAAATGTTCACCCTATTCTAATTATTTTAACTAGACGGGGAAAATTTGTTTTATATTTTTTTTGATTTTTATTTCTTTTTCTATGAATTCTTTTCAGCGGAATGTTTTAAAAAAAACACGCCGCGCCCGACCGGGCCGAGGCCCAGCCGAGCGGCTGGCCCAGCCGCGCGTCTCCTCCGCGAGCACGCCAGCGCCGCCGCGCCCGTGTCCGGCTCGGACTCCGCCGGAGCCCCGCCGCCTTGCCTCCTCCTCCAAGCAGGCCGCCCCCTCCTTATATACCCCGCCGCCGCCCCTCCCTCGCCACCCCGAGCCCCGCCCAAGCCGCCGCCGCCGGGAGCCCACAGCCCCGCCGCCCGTCGCCTTCGCCGCCGCCGGAGCCGCCCCTCGCCGCCCCAAGCCCGCCCGAGCCCCGCCGCCCTCGCCGCCCCTCGCCGAGCCCCCGCCGGAGCTCCGTTTCCGACGAGGTACCGACTCGCCGTCGTTTGCCGGTTTTCTAAAAAAAAACCGTTCGTTTTTTTCTAAAAAAACCCTAGATCGGTTTATTTCTTCGATTTTATTATTTAGTGAACGTTCACCGACCCGTTCATTTTAACGAAAGCGTTCGTCGGATTTTCTCTGTTAACGAACGCCCGTTCTTTAACCGTTCGTCAGTTTTTCTTTTTCGTCAGATTTTCCGCGATTTCTCAAATCTCGATTTCTGATCGGATCTTTGTTTCTGTTTAACTTTTAGCTCGTTTATCGGAATCAGGCGATTCAAGCGCCTAGAGTTTCGTCTCGAAATTCTCTTTCCGTTTAACCTACTCAAACAAGTTTTTGCTACTGTAAAATTTGACCTAGATCCGGATTAGTAAACGAAGCTTGTTTCTTTCGCCGTTTGACTTTCGTTGCTTCGTTCGAGTTGATTCTTTTTGCAAACCGGAGTTCTTAAGTTGAACTTTCTGGTTGGATCTTTCATTCGAGTTTTACCTGTGCATTAGATGAGTACTTATTATTTGCTTGTTTGTTTGCGATAGAGTACCCGGAGTGCGCCGCTTGTTACTTCGAATCGCTAGGTTTCGCGGATCATCAGCAAGGCAAGTAACACTTTGATCATACCTTTCCATACCCAGTTTTATTGCATTAGATCATTCCTCAAACACTGCATGTTTAGGATCTAATTAAATTGTGGGTATTGGGATGTAGTTGAGGTAGTACCTATTACCTGTTTTATTTATCAAACCCTTGGGAGTTACTTCTACGTTGCTATTATATTGCCATGCTATGCTCGTAGACGTGGATTGGGTTTGAGAGATTTCCATGACAGATGTGAGATTGTTAATTAATGGTTTACTTAAGGTGGCAACTAAAACTCACATCTGGGTGGATTGAGGTACCTGGGTATTCCAGGATTGCCTGTTTTTCTTTTGGACCGCCACCCAGGCTCAAAGGGATCATGAGATTATTCATGCTAGAAACTTCCGTGTGCAGCCACAAGCTATTATGGGCTCTAGCATAGTTGATTAAGTTGTGTGAACTCTTACAGTGGTAGACTAGCAGATGTAGGGGAAAGTAGGTGTAACTGTCTACCCATACGTAAGGTGCAAACACTTCTGAAAGACCGTGTCTCGATCATCCGTTTCTCAAACACCATGTAGTGCGAGAAATCCAACGGAGGAGATCGAGTCTTGTGGGGAAAAGTGCGCAAACCTCTGCAGAGTGTACAAACTAATCATGGTTAGCCGTGTCCCCGGTTATGGACAACTTGAGTATCTAGTACTTGGATTATCATGTGAATCTCATCACCATGTTACCTCTAATTAATTTTGTTGGGTTAATGATGATACTTAATTGGGATTGAGATGCTGTGAACCATCTCAATGTTTCACAACCACCATGATAGTTAAATAAAATTTATTCCTTTGCAGTAGGGAAAAATTGGCTTTTCGCAAAAACTTTAACCATAGAGCCTTCCACCAGCCATATATGCATGTAGTATAGCATTATCATGTTCATTATTCTCTATGTGTTATTTTGCCAGCATATTCCATGTGCTGACCCGTTTTCGGGCTGCAACGTTTCATGTTGCAGACTTTTCAGACGACGAGTAAGGTGCTTAGGTCGTGGTCTTATACCCAGTGATGCCGTTGGAGTTGATGGACTCACTTATCTTCCAAGTCTTCCGCTGTTATCTTTTTTAGATGGCCTTAAGCCATATTTATCATACTTTCTCTTTGGAGATATTCGATGTAATAAGTGTGTGATTGCTACTCTGTTATAAATCCTCCATTTGTACTGTGCGTGTCAGCATTACTGATCCAGGGATGACACTGGTGCACAGCAGCACAGACTATTTGAGGTCTGGTCGCTACACCCCCCTACCTGAGTCCCTGTCCATGCTTTATTGGGTCGCCGGCAATACCGTTGATCAAAACTCTCGAGGATGAAGAGGATAGGAGTGCCGAGATCTAGCCCCGAAAGCGGACAGGAAAGCCATGGTGATTCAACGTGTCCAACAGGTAATCCCATCTCACAAAGTCAAATGCCTTCTTGATGTCAAGCTTGAAGAGGAGCATATGCTTTTTTATGCAGTGAAATCTTTTGGCTAGATTCCGCACATATATGAAGTTGTCGTGGATGCTCCTCTTTTTGATGAAAGCACTTTGTGCGATTGTAACAATATCATTCATGTGGGGAGCCAATCTAGTGGCAAGAATCTTGGCAATGAGCTTAGCCACAACATGGATTAGGCTAATGGGCCTAAAGTCAGAGATCTCCTCCGCGCCGTCCTTCTTGCGAATGAGAGCAATATTCGCCGAGTTGAGCCAGTGCAAATTTCCGGTCTGGAGGTTGGAAAAATTATTAACCACTAGCGTGATGTAATCTTTAATGGTATCCCAACAGCTTTTGAAGAATTTTCTAGGTCGCTAGGCATGGAAAATATGGCAGCCTTAACCTCCTCCTCCGTAATGGCATCGCCAAGCGCTGAGAGATCGTGGCCAATAGCAGGAATGGTTGCCCAATTGATGGTCTTAGAACATGGGGCACCCTTTTACATAATCCCCGAGAAGTGGGAATGAACAATATTCTTTTTGTGGTCATGATCCATCACCCAGCACTTCTTGAGGCGGTGGATACGATTTTTCCTTCTTTGGCCATTAACTCTTAGGTGGAAATATCGGGTATTCGCATCTCCCTCTTTGATGTTGGTTATCCTCGAGCTTTGCCTCTTCCTAGCTCTCTCCATAACTGCAAGGGCCACCAATTTTTTCTTGAGTCTTTTCCAAAGATCCATCTCCTCCAAGCTCAGAGGCCGCATCTCCTGAGCTTTCATCAAGCCTAAGAATTATCTCCAAGCCCATATGCAATTGAACCTTGGCATTAGAGAAGAGGCTCTTGCTCCAAGAGCAGAGTTTCTGACTAGTATTTTTCAACTTGTGGAACAACCTTTGTTAGGGTTTAGTGTGTGTGGAGGCCTCATTCCAAGCATCTTGGACAACTTGTTGGAAGCCTGTCATGTTGGTCCAAAAGTATTCAAATCGGAAGGTGTGCGGCCGCCTTGGCCCGTCGTCATTGGCAAGAAGGAGAGGACAATGGCCAGAGAGCGAAGATGATAAGGTGTGCATGATGTGCTCGTCGAAGGTTATGTCCCAGTCTTCATTGCAAAAGAACCCGTTGAACTATGGTAGTTTTCGGTGATGGCAGCCGTTAAACCGTGGTTTCCCCCCAAAACGCTTGTAGAGTAGTTTTCTTTATGTTTCGGAACTGATATTATTTCACTTCTAAGTTGTTCGTTGATAACATTTGTATAACGGCCCATCTTCTGATGTTTCTCTTCAAAATTCATGTGATTAATTTCCATGATCAAAGAATGAAACCACCAGACTTTTCGTCCCCAGTACAATTACAAACACGCCATGACAAGTTAGAAGCGTCAACGCATTAGTTCTCTACCATCAATGCACTAGTGCAGTACCAACTATATGGGCGTGTTTGGTTGCCTACATAGGCCTCGACCAGGCCCGCGCGGGAAGTATCCAGCCTGTTTGGTAGCCCGCATACACTATTGGGCCTGCATCGCACGCTTCTTAAAGCACCTCTGGGCCTGGCTCACTGGGAACACACGAATCGGCAGTTTCTCCAGGGCCAGGCCCGAGCGGTGCACGTGGGCGGCGACGGCTGCACGCGCGCGGCCACGCTCGAGAAGCCGCGTTGCTTCCCGAAGCGCTGGCAGTTATTAGCCTCACCGCCCCTCACCGCTCCCTCTCCCCACTCTTCCCCACTCTCCCAACTCTCACCGGCGGCGGCGGATCGGAGCAGAGGAAGAAGACCACCGGACTCCATCACCGGCGGCGGCGGATCGGAGCAGAGGAAGAAGACCACCGGACTCCATCAATGACGGTAAGCACTTCTCTCTCTTTGACATGCACGCTAGATTTGATCCATGGCGATAGATTCGATCCACGGCGGAGGGGAATGGGGAATAGAGGTAGATAAGCATAGGGGTACTGTCGTGGATATGTCACGGCAGATGTCCTAGGGTGAGGACTTAGTCGTGAGGCCAGCACATCTTTGTGGTAGCTTGAAAGGGGTTGATCGGGATGACAGATGCAGGGCGGATCAACGCACAAGACAAGGGTTTAGACAGCTTCGGGCCCCAGGAAACATCATCCGGTAACAACCCTACATGTTGATTGTGGCTAGGTCTCATTATCATCATGAGGGAGTCGCCGGTAAACCGGCTCTTTGTGTCTAGCCCTAGAGATTGTTTCTTCTTGCCTGTCGCTTGTCCCTCTTTGGGGAGCCCTGCCCCTCCTTATATATGTTGAAGGGGCGGTTTACATGACTAGTCCTAGTTGGATTAGGATTACTCTATTACAAGTGGAGTCCTAGTCTTGCTTCCTTTGTAGGAGAATATTCCTTGTGCTTTCCTCATAAACCGGTCCACCATAACGTGAACCGGCCTTCCATAAACCGCCTTCTGGGCCACCGGGTCTTGTCGTTCCTCTAACCCGCTCGCCGGGTAACCCATGAGTCGCCAGTCCTCTGGCGGGTTATGATGAAGCGCCAAGTCCGGCCGGGTTACGCCGCGGGATATATCCCTGACATTAGCCCCCAGTTTAATTTGGATTTATCCATGTTAAACTGATCCTGGAACATAAACACAAGAACGAAATTGACAGGTTGCACTCCGGGTTAAATATTCTTGTAAGCTGGCATCTGATCATCCTTAAGTCCTTGTTATTTCCTTCTTCTAGAAAATCCGGGTCAGTAGACCAGCTTCATAATCAATTTGCTTGTAGAAAAAATATTGTAAATAAAGAATCCATTTGACTCGGCCTTCAATGCTCTGACTTGACAAAAATATTGGTCTTCAAATATTCAACTGATATTCAGTCGGCTTGAAAATATAGAACTTGCCGATCTATGATTTCCAAAATCGTCGGGTTATAAAAACTGATAATTCTGGGTCATGATTGTTGCCAATGCCGGTTCATGATTGTTGCCAACGCCGGTGCATGATTGTTGCCAACGCCGATTCATGATTGTTGCCAACGCCGGTTCATGATTATTGATGACGCCGGGTTATGATTGTTGCAGACACCGGGTCATAATGATTGGTGATGCCGGGTCAATAATTGTTGGTGACGCCGAGTCATAATTGTTGCAGACACCGGGTCAATCTGGTTAACTCAAAACTGAAAATGGGAAGATATTTCTCCCTTATATCCATATTACCTGTAACCCCCAAGTCTTGAACAGAACAAAGTGATGATTTGAGACTTGTTTCCATATAATTACTGCCATTTTGAAGAAATCCATGTTGTTCATCTCAGTCACTAGTAAAAACTGAATACTCCATATATGTAGCCCCCAAGTGCCGGGTTGTCATGCTTGCAGCAACCTGGGACTTGTAATTGCCTTATACTCATAAAAACTTCAACCAGTGTAGCCCCCAAGGGCCGGGTCATTATGCAATAATGAGCAGGGACTTTATAAATATGATCATGTAGACTTGAACAATAACGTGTAGCCCCCAAGGGCCGGCTCAGTAAGATAATACTAGCTGGTACTTTGTATATAATTCATTGATAATAACATCATATGATGTAATCTCCACCATGGGGCTTGAACTCACGTCCATAAGGTTAAGAGCTTTGTGCTTTACCAACTGAGCAGTGGATCCTTTCAACAAATGGATTAAGGCTTGTGTACCTTGAATTTTTGACAGGAGCAATTGGTGCCCCCAAGGGCCGGCTCATTATGATGTGATGAGTCAGGTCTTCAATAAGGCCAATAGAAATGACTTTGCATTAGCCCCCAAGTGTCATGGTGCATGCTTGCAGCGACATGAGACTTGCATATTTGATATAATCTCAATTTGAATAATGTAGCCCCCAAGTGCCGGGTCGTAAGCCTGCAACGACTCGGGACTATTCCTTCCATTGTAGAATAAATTAAATCCATTGATAAAATAATAGCCATTGCGCTAAAGCGACTTTGAAAACCTCAATCATAATACTGGTTACTGATAACCATAATAAAAATCCAGCCATGTTGGCTATTTAAGATTTGAATAATATAATCCGGTTTGAAAAACCGGTTCCTGCAATATAAACAAGTATATCCATGCAGATATGATATATGCTATGATGATATAATGATGATGCAATGTATGATGCAATATATGATGATGTATGTGTATGATAACAAAATACTTCAATGAAACTAGCATGATAGCCACTGGAGTATCCTTGCTCTCTGTAAGCCGACTCTCACATGACCCAATCGATGTTTTAACCTGGATAAGTTCAGGGTCTTGTTTAAAGATTGACTTATCGAGAGTACACGAGGTCGGAGTAGCATCATGCAAACAGGCAGGTTTAACCAAGTTTCAATGAAGGCGGCTTAGTAGCCTGGGTTCATCCTCGCTATCTGTAAGCCGTGCCCTCACATGACAAACCGGTGTTTTAACCTTAACAAGTTCAGGGTCTTGTTTTAAAGATTGACTATTAAGAGTTCGCTGGGCCAATCAGGATTACCTGATGAAGAAGCAGCTGGCATACAGGCAGGATGACCCGGAAGGTTTATGTCCTCTTTGGTGAATGCACCTATGTTTGAACAAGATAACCCAGTCAAAAGGGTAGTAATGCTATGTTCTCTTTGGTGAATACACCTATGTTTGAACAGGAAGCCCCCAAGTGACATATTCGGTCAAGAGGGTAGTAATGCTATGTTCTTTTTGGCAACCTTAACTCGAACTTGCGAGAGATGAATTCTTTTTGAACCGGATGTTAAACCGGATATTGAGATCTTCAAAGCTTTATAGGAGAGAGATGTCTCTTGAGCCGGATTTTAAACCGGAATCTTCATTTTGAGCCGGAAATTTTCTGACGGCCTTTAAACTCGAACTTGCGAGAAGTTAATTCCTTTTTGAACCGGACATTCTTAAACCGGATTTGAGAGCTTCAGAGCTTTGTGGGAGACAGATTTTCCTTGAACCAGATTGTAAACCGGATATTTGAGAGCTTCAGTGAGATGACTTCCCTTGAGCCGGATTTTAAACCGGAATCCTTTCTGATGACCCAGAACTTCATTGATCCGGATTTTGTAACTGTCATATACTTTCTAAGCCGGAAATTTTTCTGCTGGCCTTCAAATTTGAACAATAGGACAGTAGCCTCTGGGACCGGGTTATCTTTCCCTCCAACGTCATGGGGTTCTTGACTTCACTGAAAACCGGCAACATTTGCTGAGTCATATCATTGTAGCCCCCGAGTCTCAAGGTGACTCAAGGAGTTGGCTTGAGATTCTCCATATTTGACCGTGATATAAACCGGCATAAGTTGTATATCATTGGTGTTGATAGCAGGATGTGAATCCACAGAAGATTGAGGTGACTGCGGCGGGTTATAAATGATCCCGTATGAGTTGTGTCAGCGTGAATCCACAGAAGATTGAGGTGACTGTGGCGGGTTATAAATGATCCCGTATGAGCTGTGTCAGCAACTCGGCCAATGGTTCCTTCCAACTGGCGATTTGAAGTTAACCAAACTGTAGTGGCGGCGACTTGTGCGCCTGCCCATTGAACCATCCAGTGCAGACGGCGGTTGATAGTATATGAAACTTTGCCTCCATTTTGTTGAAAGAAAACCGGGCTACCCAAGCTGTGACTTGCTCATGCTCAATAAACAGCTCATGCAGACAGGTGCGGCCCGGTATGTTGATGTAGACCAGGCCGCGAGAGATGGACGACAAAGACGACCGCAGCATCAGAGGCGGCTCAGACAGATAAGTCGGCCGTGACATTGTACGCTGGTGCGGACGGGAGAGTCGGCCGCAGCGTTGTAAACCGGCACGGACAGGCGAGTCAGCCACAAGGATGGTCCCGGTAAGTTGAAGTAGTCCGGGCCGCAAGGGTGGCGTCTTGCGCACATATTCTTTGATCATTATGGCACGGTCATATGCTAGCGCATGACAATAATTGTGCGATTTATATATCTATGATCCGGCCATCGTCTTTGCAGTGACCAATTGTCCTGCATATGAAAATATAAAAAATCAAAGTAATTGTTCATTGATAAAAAACAATATGTGCTAAATAAAATAGACTTTAGATGGATAGCACCTGATTCGTTTAGGCCGGAAATAACCCGCCATGAAGTTGATGATCACTAGGTGAAACTGAAATCACTCACGGGTGAGTCGGCCACGGGAGGAGACAGATGAGTCGGCCCGGTGTTGTAAGCCGGTGCGGACGAGCAAGTTGTCCTCCGCGTTGCAAGCCGGCGCGTACGCGTGAACCGACCGCGAGGGCGGACGGGCGAGTCGTCCGTGGCGTTGTAAGGCGGTGCGGACGAGTGAGTCGGCCGGCGCGTTGATGTAAACCGGACCGCGATACGCGTGTCCGTGAAGCTGCGCGGCACAGCCGAACGTGCCTCCGCGGTATAATACCACCCCTTTTTCTTTTAATAGCCATCCTGCATAAAAAATATTACAGGCCAGAGTAACTGTTGTCAGATGAATTACATGTACTGATAAAATATACCTGGTATTTTTCGGACGTTGATAGCGAGGCCAGCGAGGTGACACGGCGACCCTCTCTAGGCGGGTCAAACCCCGTGTTGCATGGAGAGTTTGAGCTACTAGGCTCCTGTGGGTACGTATATATTTTTTTCTTCTTTTGATCCCACTGGAGTACTTATTTGGTGTCTGAGTGCCGCTGGAGCTTGGAGTGGACACGTCACACGTCCACGCCGTGGGCTTGTAGTCCCCGGAATTTGTGTTTACCTCATATAAGCACCACCAGATGCATGCACTCTAGCCCTCATCCTGGAGCGAGGCCTCTCCAATGGGTCAACGAGGTGCAGCCGGCGCGAGGCTCGCTGCGGTGGCAGAAACGGCGCAGAAGTAGACCGCAATGGTGGAACAGCGCGCGTCAAGGCGGGACAGTAGCTCGACCACGGTCAAAACCAGGCGGCGACTCACAGACGGCCTTGGAAGCAGCCTGGCAGCAGAAGGCGATGCGGCGACGGCGTCTTGAGACCGCACCCGCGGAGGTGAGCAGCGGCTGCAAGGCCGTACGTCGGAGGCGGACAGCCGGTGAGGCGCGGTTACAACCGCGGAGGGCGGTATCTCGGCGACGGCGGAGACGGCTCCAGACGCGGACGACGGAGGCGGGTCAGGCGGCCGGCTGAGGCTCGAAGATGGAGACGGTTCGGGGCCGCAAGCCCGGGCGGCTCGGAAGCGGCGCGGCGGCAAGGCGGAGCAGTGGCCTGGAGGACGCCGGCAGGATGGGCGAAGGTAAAACGGAGCAGTACGAGCAGTTCCGTAGCGGCGGCGACCGCTGCCACTTCCGAGTCGTCGTCGGTTGGAAGAGCCCACGTCCACTTTTTCCTCTAGGTCGTATGTCAGTTGTTCTATTTTTTTACTGGATCCGCATCCACCAAGGCCTGCAGGATTGCGCGCTGATAGCTTGCCTCTGATCACGTGTAAACCCACATAGTAGCTTTTCCTTTTTTAATTCTTGAATTAACTTCCTGGCAGATTCCTTGCATGCATGTAGCAATCATAGTTTGACCAAAGAAAGAACCGATTTTGCTTCAGGTGATGTACTAGTCAAACGTACACCAGTATTGAAACCATGAGTTTTGATGCTTGATGTGATGGAATAGCCTCCGCCGTTGTCGCTTTTGGTTTCTGCGCTGGGGAGTAGTAATAACCGTACCAGTTGATGCCTTCAGGAATTTAAATTATGTCTTAATCAGCAAAAAAGGTTTCGGACCACTTGATGGTCTCGGCGACTATGTACGCGGCGGCATCAACTCGCCGAATCAGACAAAAAAACGTCAAGTTGACGGTCTCGGCGACTTTGTACATACCGACAGAACTCCTTTTTCAGTTGGCTTCTAGCGGCGGTGCAACCGAAAGTGATCCGGCCACGATGAATCGCCTGGTCGCGTGTGACGCAGAGGCAATCCAAATTTCACTTGAATCTCACAGATCGTAAAATCAGAACTGATGAAAGTTGATGCAGATCTTTCCAAGCTGAGTCTTTCTTATCTGAAAAATTGCAAATTTCTCGATCCCTGAAAGAGATCCCTTCAAGAACTCAACATCACCGTGCGCAGGCCCCACGGTGGGCGCCAACTGTCGTGGATATGCCACGGCAGATGTCCTAGGGTGAGGACTTAGTCATGAGGCCAACGCATCTTTGTGGTAGCTTGAAAGGGGTTGATTGGGATGACAGATGCAGGGCGGATCAACGCACAAGACAAGGATTTAGACAGCTTCGGGCCCCAGGAAACATCATCCGGTAACAACCCTACATGCTGTTTGTGGCTAGGTCTCATTATCATCATGAGAGAGTCGCCGGTAAACCGGCTCTTTGTGTCTAGCCCTAGAGATTGTTTCTTCTTGCCTGTCGCTTGTCCCTCTTTGGGGAGCCCTGCCCCTCCTTATATATGTTGAAGGGGCGGTTTACATGACTAGTCCTAGTTGGATTAGGATTACTCTATTACAAGTGGAGTTCTAGTCTTGCTTCCTTTGTAGGAGAATATTCCTTGTGCTTTCCTCATAAACCGGCCCACCATAACGTGAACCGGCCTTCCATAAACTGCCTTCTGGGCCACTGGGTCTTGTCGTTCCTCTAACCCGCTCGTCGGGTCACCCATGAGTCGCCAGTCCTCTGGCGGGTTATGATGAAGCGCCAAGTCCGGCCTGGTTATACTTCTGGCCGGGTTACGCCGCGGGATATATCCCCGACAGGTAGTTCATACTAGTTCATAGCAGTTCATATGAGTTCATACATGCAAGATCGGAATGCAGAAGGGGGATTGGGGGATTGGGGGATAGGGGGTACACAACGGAAACCGGCTGACCGCGGCGGCCGTCACCGGCGTGCGGAGCGGCTGGTCGAGCCGCTGGCCTTCATCTTCTTCTTCATCGCCGTGCGGGCCGGCGGGTCGTCGTCGTCGTCCTCGGCGGAGTCGAGGTCGATCTGCCAGGTACGACGGCCTGGCTCCGTCGTCCTCGCTGGCATGTCCACCGCTTCTTCTTCCTCCTCCTTAGGCTCCCCAGCGATGACCGCCGGCGGCGCGATAGCCGTCTCTCAGTACACTACGGCACGACAGTCATTAGGAGCCCAGTAGGTCTTGTACTTGCACCACTTCTTCCTCTGTTTAGCGTCGTCAGAGACGGCCTGATTCATGGCCCAGCGAATGATGTCAACTGCCATCGCGCCCTTCGCTGGTTCAGGAATCAGCGTCTTCAGCTCTTCTTTAGTGGCCTTCATGAGCACTGCATTAGATTCGTTCTGCATGTCCGGCATGGAGCCGAAGTTCGAGCACACCTCCATGGTGCTCTCGAACTTGGTGCGGTCACCAGCCAACCACCTGAGGAAGAAGGCCCTCCAGCCAATACCACAAGGGAAGGGGGTTGGCGTTGGAGCTGGAGCTAGAGCTCATGGCAATGGGGAGAGGAAGGTTGACAGTGAGAGAAGAGAGGGGGTGGGCAAGTAGTGGTGGGCAGGGTGAGTAAATATAGGGGGATGGAGAGGAGGAGAAGAGTGACAGTCATGCTGTTTTAACTACATGCTCTTTAATTAGCCATGAACTCTGTGTTGTGCTTGACTCCATGAATTGTGTGCAGATCGAGGAGAGTAATGAGATGGGCACGGAGGTGCTCCCGGCCCTTGACAACAAGGGCAAGCAGCCCCTTCATCCAATGCCCGACGAGGTTGTGCTGCCGCCTGTTGGAAATATGCCCTAGAGGCAATAATAAAATGGTTATTATTATATTTCCTTGTTCATGATAATTGTCTATTGTTCATGCTTTAATTGTGTTATCCGGAAATCGTAATACATATGTGAATACATAGACCATAACATGTCCCTAGTGAGCCTCTAGTTGACTAGCTCGTTGATCAATAGATGGTTACGGTTTCCTGACCATGGACATTGGATGTCATTGTAACGGGATCACATCATTAGTAGAATGATGTGATGGACAAGACCTAATCCTAAGCATAGCACCAGATCGTGTAGTTCGTTTGCTAAAGCTTTTCTAATGTCAAGTATCATTTCCTTAGACCATGAGATCGTGCAACTCCCGGATATCGTAGGAATGCTTTGGGTGTACCAAACGTCACAACGTAACTGGGTGGCTATAAAGGTGCACTACAGGTATCTCCGAAAGTGTCTGTTGGGTTGGCTCGGATCGAGATTGGGATTTGTCACTCCGTGTGATGGAGAGGTATCTCTGGGCCCACTCGGTATGCATCATCATAATGATCTCAATGTGACTAAGTAGTTAGTCACGGGATCATGCATTACGGAACGAGTAAAGTGACTTGCCGGTAACGAGATTGAACGAGGTATTGGGATACCGACGATCGAATCTCGGGCAAGTAACGTACCGATTGACAAAGGGAATTGTATACGGGATTGCTTGAATCCTCGACATCGTGGTTCATCCGATGAGATCATCGTGGAACATGTGGGAGACAACATGGGTATCCAGATCCCGCTGTTGGTTATTGGCTAGAGAGGTGTCTCGGTCATGTCTGCATGATTCCCGAACCCGTAGGGTCTACACACTTAAGGTTCGATGACGCTAGGGTTATAAGGAAGGTTTGTATGTGATTACCGAATGTTGTTCGGAGTCCCGGATGAGACCCCGGATGTCACGAGGAGTTCCGGAATGGTACGGAGGTAAAGATTTATATATGGGAAGTCACCATACGGTCACCGGAAATATTCGGGGGTATACCGGTATTGTACCGGGACCACCGGAGGGGTTCCGGGGGTCCACCGGGAGGGTCCACCTGCCCCGGAGGGCCTTATGGGCTGTAGGTGGAAGGGAACCAGCCCTTAGTGGGCTGGGCGCCAACCCCCCTAGGGCCCATGCGCCTAGGGTTTGGGGGAAACTCTAAAGGGGGGCGCCCCCCCTTGCTTGGGGGGCACGCCATCTCCCCCTGGCCGCCACCCCTCTCCCTTGCCCCTATATATAGTGGAGGGGTGGGAGGGCAGCCATACCTTTCCCAAGGCGCAGCCCCTCCCCTCCCCAACACCTCTCCTCCTCCGCGTGTGCTTGGCGAAGCCCTGCCGGAGAACTGTCACTCCACCATCACCACGCCGTCGTGCTGCTGTTGGAGCCTTCTTCCTCAACCTCTCCTTCCTCCTTGTTGGATCAAGGCGTGGGAGACGTCACCGCTCCGTACGTGTGTTGAACGCGGAGGTGCCGTCCGTTCGGCGCTTGGATCATCGGTGATTTGGATCACGATGAGTACGACTCCACCAACCCCGTTCTCTTGAACGCTTCCGCTCGTGATCTACAAGGGTATGTAGATGCACTCCTCCCCTCTCGTTGCTAGTAAACTCCATAGATTGATCTTGGTGATGCGTAGAAAATTTTAATTTCTGCTACGATCCCCAACAGTGACATCATGAGCCAGGTTTATGCGTAGTTTCTATGCACGAGTAGAACACAAGTTGTTGTGGGCGTCGATTTTGTCAATTTACTTGCCGTTACTAGTCTTATCTTGATTCGGCGGCATCGTGGGATGAAGCGGCCCGGACCGACCTTACACGTACGCTTACGTGAGACAGGTTCCACCGACTGACATGCACTAGTTGCATAAGGTGGCTAGCGGGTGTCTGTCTCTCCCACTTTAGTCGGATCGGATTCGATGAAAAGGGTCCTTATGAAGGGTAAATAGAAATTGACATATCACGTTGTGGTTTTGGCGTAGGTAAGAATCGTTGTTGCTAGAAACCTATAGCAGCCACGTAAAAGTTTGCAACAACAATTAGAGGACGTCTAACTTGTTTTTGCCGCAAGTGTCATGTGATGTGATATGGCCAGAAGGATGTGATGAATGATATATGTGATGTATGAGATTGATCATGTTCTTGTCATAGGAATCACGACTTGCATGTCGATGAGTATGACAACCGGCAGGAGCCATAGGAGTTGTCTTAATTTATTTATGAGCTGCGTTTCAACTAGAACGTCATGTAATTACTTTACTTTATTGCTAACCGTTAGCCATAGCAGTAGAAGTAATAGTTGGCGAGACAACTTCATGAAGACACGATGATGGAGATCATGGTGTCATGCCGGTGACGATGATGAACATGGCGCCCCGAAGATGGAGATCAAAAGGAGCAAAATGATATTGGCCATATCATGTCACTATTTGATTGGATGTGATGTTTATCATGTTTTACGTCTTATTTGCTTAGAACGACGGTAGCATAAATAAGATGATCCCTCGCTAAAATTTCAAGAAAGTGTTCCCCCTAACTGTGCACCGTTGCGAAGGTTCATTGTTCCGAAGCACCACGTGATGATCGGGTGTGATAGGTTCTAACGTTCGCATACAACGGGTGTAAGCCAGATTTACACACGCAATACACTTAGGTTGACTTGACGAGCCTAGCATGTACAGACATGGCCTCGGAACACAAGAGACCGAAAGGTCGAACATGAGTCGTATAGCAGATACGATCAACATGAAGATGTTCACCAATGATGACTAGTCCGTCTCACGTGATGATCGGACACGGCCTAGTTGCCTCGGATCATGTATCACTTAGATGACTAGAGGGATGTCTGTCTGAGTGGGAGTTCGTTGATAATTTGATTAGATGAACTTCATTATCAGGAACTTAGTTTAAAAACCTTTACAATATGTCTTGTAGATCAAATGGCCCACGCTAATGTTGCCCTCAACTTCAACGCGTTTCTAGAGAAAACCAAGCTGAAACACGATGGTAGCTACACGGACTAGGTCCGTAACCTGAGGATTATCCTCATAGTTGCCAAGAAAGCATATGTCCTTGAAGCACCGCTAGGTGATGCACCTGTTTTCCCAGCAACTCAAGACGTTCTGAACACCTGGCAGTCACGTAGTGATGATTACTCCCTGGTTCAGTGCGGCATGCTTTACAGCTTAGAACCGGGGCTCCAAAAGCGTTTTGAGCAGCACAGAGCATATGAGATGTTCCAAGAGATGAAAATGGTTTTCCAAGCTCATGCCCGGGTCGAGAGATATGAAGTCTCCGACAAGTTCTACAGTTGTAAGATGGAGGAGAATAGTTCTGTCAGCGAACACATACTCAAAATGTCTGGGTTGCACAACCGCTTGTCTCAGCTGGGAGTTAATCTTTCGGATGACGCAGTCATTGACAGAATCCTTCAGTCGCTCCCACCTAGCTACAAGAGCTTTGTGATGAACTTCAATATGCAGGGGATGGAAAAGACCATACCTGAGGTATATTCAATGCTGAAATCAGCGGAGGTGGAGATCAAAAAGGAACATCAAGTGTTGATGGTGAATAAAACCACTAAGTTCAAGAAAGGCAAGGGTAAGAAGAACTTCAAGAAAGACGGCAAGGGAGTTGCCGCGCCCGGTAAGCAAGCTGCCGGGAAGAAGACAAAGAATGGACCCAAGCCTGAGACTGAGTGCTTTTATTGCAAGGGAAACGATCACTGGAAGCGGAACTGCCCCAAGTACTTAGCGGATAAGAAGGCCGGCAATACCAAAGGTATATGTGATATACATGTTATAGATGTGTACCTAACCAGCGCTCGTAGTAGCTCCTGGGTATTTGATACCGGTGCGGTTGCTCATATTTGTAACTCAAAGCGGGAGCTGCGGAATAAGCGGGGACTGGCGAAGGACGAGGTGACGATGCGCGTCGGGAATGGTTCCAAGGTCGATGTGATCGCCGTCGGCACGCTACCTCTACATTTACCTACGGGACTAGTTTTAAACCTCAATAATTGTTATTTAGTGCCAGCTTTGAGCATGAACATTGTATCTGGATCTCGTTTAATGCGAGATGGCTACTCATTTAAATCCGAGAATAATGGTTGTTCTATTTATATGAGAGATATGTTTTATGGTCATGCCCCGCTGGTCAATGGTTTATTCTTAATGAATCTCGAACGTGATGTTACACATATTCATAGTGTGAATGCCAAGAAATGTAAGGTTGATAATGATAGTCCCACATACTTGTGGCACTGCCGCCTTGGTCACATTGGTGTCAAACGCATGAAGAAACTCCATGCAGATGGACTTTTGGAGTCTCTTGATTATGAATCATTTGACACGTGCGAACCATGCCTCATGGGCAAAATGACCAAGACTCCGTTCTCCGGAACAGTGGAGCGAGCAACCAACTTATTGGAAATCATACATACTGATGTGTGTGGTCCAATGAGCGTTGAGGCTCGCGGTGGCTATCGTTATGTTCTCACCCTCACTGATGACTTGAGTAGATATGGGTATGTCTACTTAATGAAACACAAGTCTGAGACCTTTGAAAAGTTCAAGGAATTTTGGAGTGAGGTTGAGAATCAACGTGACAGGAAAATAAAGTTCTTACGATCAGATCGTGGAGGGGAATATTTGAGTCACGAATTTGGCACACACTTAAGGAAATGTGGAATTGTTTCACAACTCACGCCGCCTGGAACACCTTAGCGTAATGGTGTGTCCGAACGTCGTAATCGCACTCTATTGGATATGGTGCGATCTATGATGTCTCTTACCGATCTACCGCTATCATTCTGGGGTTATGCTTTAGAGACTGCCGCATTCACTTTAAATAGGGCTCCGTCGAAATCCGTTGAGACGACACCGTATGAATTATGGTTTGGAAAGAAACCTAAGCTGTCGTTTCTTAAATTTGGGGATGCGATGCTTATGTCAAGAAACTTCAACCTGAAAAGCTTGAACCCAAGTCGGAAAAATGCGTCTTCATAGGATACCCTAAGGAAACCATTGGGTATACCTTCTACCTCAGATCCGAAGGCAAGATCTTCGTTGCCAAGAACGGGTCCTTTCTGGAGAAAGAGTTTCTCTCGAAAGAAGTAAGTGGGAGGAAAGTGGAACTTGATGAGATGACCCCTCTCGAACCAGAAAGTAGCGCAGCACAAGAAAATGTTTCTGTGGTGCCTGCACCGACTAGAGAGGAAGTTAATGATGACGATCATGATCAAGTTACCACTGAACTTCGTAGGTCCACAAGGACACGTTCCGCACCAGAGTGGTACGGCAACCCTGTCCTGGAAATCATGTTGTTGGACAACGGTGATCCTTCGAACTATGAAGAAGCAATGGCGGGTCCAGATTCCAACAAATGGCTTGAAGCCATGCAATCCGAGATAGGATCCATGTGTGAAAACAAAGTATGGACTTTGACAGACTTGCCCGATGATCGGCAAGCAATAGAAAATAAATGGATCTTTAAGAAGAAGATGGACGCGGATGGAAATGTTACCATCTATAAAGCTCGACTTGTCGCTAAGGGTTATCGACAAGTTCAAGGAGTTGACTACGATGAGACCTTCTCACCCGTAGCGAAGCTGAAGTCCGTCCGAATCATGTTAGCAATTTCCGCATTCTACGATTATGAAATATGGCAAATGGACGTCAAAACGGCATTCCTTAACGGCTTCCTTAAGGAAGAATTGTATATGATGCAGCCGGAAGGTTTTGTCGATCCTAAGAATGCTGACAAAGTATGCAAGCTCCAGCGCTCAATCTATGGGCTGGTGCAGACATCTCGGAGTTGGAACATTCGCTTTGATGAGATGATCAAAGCGTTTGGGTTTATGCAGACTTATGGAGAAGCCTGTGTTTACAAGAAAGTGAGTGGGAGCTCTGTAGCATTTCTCTTATTATATGTGGATGACATACTATTGATGGGAAATGATATAGAATTCTTGGAAAGTATAAAGGCCTACTTGAATAAGTGTTTTTCAATGAAGGACCTTGGAGAAGCTGCTTACATATTAGGCATCAAGATCTATAGAGATAGATCGAGACGCCTCATAAGTCTTTCACGAAGCACATACCTTGACAAGATATTGAAGAAGTTCAATATGGATCAGTCCAAGAAGGGGTTCTTGCCTGTATTGCAAGGTGTGAGATTGAGCACGGCTCAATGCCTGACCACGGCAGAAGATAGAGAAAAGATGAGTGTCGTCCCCCATGCCTCGGCCATAGGGTCTATTATGTATGCCATGCTGTGCACTAGACCTGATGTAAACCTTGCCGTAAGTTTGGTAGGAACGTACCAAAGTAATCCCGGCATGGAACACTGGACAGCAGTCAAGAACATCCTGAAGTACCTGAAAAGGACTAAGGATATGTTTCTCGTTTATGGAGGTGACGAAGAGCTCGTCGTAAAGGGTTACGTCGATGCTAGCTTCGCCACAGATCTGGATGACTCTAAGTCACAAACCGGATACGTGTATATTTTGAATGGTGGGGCAGTCAGCTGGTGCAGTTGCAAGCAAAGCATCGTGGCGGGATCTACATGTGAAGCGGAGTACATGGCAGCCTCGGAGGCAGCACATGAAGCAATCTGGATGAAGGAGTTCATTGCCGACCTAGGAGTTATTCCCAATGCATCGGGGCCGATGACTCTGTTCTGTGACAACACTGGAGCTATTGCCCTTGCCAAGGAGCCCAGGTTTCACAAGAAGACCAGGCACATCAAGCGTCGCTTCAACTCCATTCGTGAAAATGTTCAAAATGGAGACATAGATATTTGTAAAGTGCATACGGATTTGAATGTCGCAGATCCGTTGACTAAACCTCTTCCACGAGCGAAACATGATCAACACCAGAACTCTATGGGTGTACGATTCATCACAATGTAACTAGATTATTGACTCTGGTGCAAGTGGGAGACTTTGGAAATATGCCCTAGAGGCAATAATAAAATGGTTATTATTATATTTCCTTGTTCATGATAATTGTCTATTGTTCATGCTTTAATTGTGTTATCCGGAAATCATAATATATATGTGAATACATAGACCATAACATGTCCCTAGTGAGCCTCTAGTTGACTAGCTCGTTGATCAATAGATGGTTACGGTTTCCTGACCATGGACATTGGATGTCATTGATAACGGGATCACATCATTAGGAGAATGATGTGATGGACAAGACCTAATCCTAAGCATAGCACTAGATCATGTAGTTCGTTTGCTAAAGCTTTTCTAATGTCAAGTATCATTTCCTTAGACCATAAGATCGTGCAACTCCCGGATACCGTAGGAATGCTTTGGGTGTACCAAACGTCACAACGTAACTGGGTGGCTATAAAGGTGCACTACAGGTATCTCCGAAAGTGTCTGTTGGGTTGGCTCGGATCGAGACTGGGATTTGTCACTCCGTATGACGGAGAGGTATCTCTGGGCCCACTCGGTGTTGCATCATCATAATGAGCTCAATGTGACTAAGTAGTTAGTCGCGGGATCATGCATTACGGAACGAGTAAAGTGACTTGCCGGTAACGAGATTGAACGAGGTATTGGGATACCGACGATCGAATCTCGGGCAAGTAACGTACCGATTGACAAAGGGAATTGTATACGGGATTGCTTGAATCCTCGACATCGTGGTTCATCCGATGAGATCATCGTGGAACATGTGGGAGACAACATGGGTATCCAGATCCCGCTGTTGGTTATTGGCTAGAGAGGTGTCTCGGTGATGTCTGCATGATTCCCGAACCCGTAGGGTCTACACACTTAAGGTTCGATGACGCTAGGGTTATAAGGAAGGTTTGTATGTGATTACCGAATGTTGTTCGGAGTCCCGGATGAGATCCCGGACGTCATGAGGAGTTCTGGAATGGTCCGGAGGTAAAGATTTATATATGGGAAGTCACCATACGGTCACCGGAAATATTCGGGGGTATACCGGTATTGTACCGGGACCACTGGAGGGGTTCCGGGGGTCCACCGGGAGGGTCCACCTGCCCTGGAGGGCCTTAGGGCTGTAGGTGGAAGGGAACCAGCCCTTAGTGGGCTGGGCGCCAACCCCCCTAGGGCCCATGCGCCTAGGGTTTGGGGGAAACCCTAAAGGGGGGCGCCCCCCTTGATTGGGGGGCAAGCCACCTCCCCCTGGCCGCCGCCCCTCCCACCAGATGGGATCTGAGGGGGCCGGCCCCCTCTCCCTTGCCCCTATATATAGTGGAGGGGTTGGAGGGCAGCCATACCTTTCCCAAGGCGCAGCCCCTCCCCTCCCCAACACCTCTCCTCCTCCGCGTGTGCTTGGCGAAGCCCTGCCGGAGAACTGTCACTCCACCACCACCACGCTGTCGTGCTGCTGTTGGAGCCTTCTTCCTCAACCTCTCCCTCCTCCTTGCTGGATCAAGGCGTGGGAAACGTCACCGCTCCGTACGTGTGTTGAACGTGGAGGTGCCGTCCGTTCGGCGCTTGGATCATTGGTGATTTGGATCACGACGAGTACGACTCCATCAACCCCGTTCTCTTGAACGCTTCCGCTCGCGATCTACAAGGGTATGTAGATGCACTCTTGCCCTCTCGTTGCTCGTAAACTCCATAGATTGATCTTGGTGATGCGTAGAAAATTTTAATTTCTTCTACGATCCCCAACACCGCCCACCGCCGAGGAAGACCCTAAGATGCCTGTGGGTGGCGACGACGAGGGCATGGAGGAGCCCCCCAGCAACAAGCGCCGCAACTATGTCCACCATCATCAGGAGGATGGCCCAATTCACTTCTGCAAGGACATCCTTGCACCGAAGCTTGATTGCATCCCCATGCCCCTGGACTTCACCAAGCACTTGGTCGCGGTGCCGACAGAGTTCAAGCTCAGGAACAACACCGGCTGCTCCTGGAAGGTGATGGTCAAGCTGATGAACGGCAGGGTGACCCTGGATCAGGGTTGGGCCACCTACGCAGCCGTTCATCAGATCAAGATCGGCTACATGGTGACGTTCAAGCTCCTCACTCCCGACACCCTCAAGGTCATCATCTTCGACGATGATGGCATTGAGGTCGTCAACAAGAGCGGGAAGCACGACGAAGCCTTCGCCGCCAAGGAGTAGGGCCGGGCCACCTCTTTCCAGCATACTATCGAGTCTGCTTTAAACATGTTTATGGTTTATGCGTTGAACTGTTATGAAGTGTGGTACTGCTTATATCTGAATTATGCTAGTTGATGCTTTGTTTATACTCTGTTGTGCTTATGATGTGTGCTGCCGAAGTGTGGTGGTAACCTCACCAACTAGCCAAAGAGGTTACCACACACCAGGCGTTGCATACAACCAAACACCATGCCTTGGGTTTGTCCACTAACATGTAGGCAACCAAACACCAGACAGTGTGGTTCGGACGAAACTTGCCTGCTCTCTTCCCATGTTCTCATCCGTGCTCCCGCATACTGTAGCGACCAGACCTCAAATGGTCTGTGCTGCTGTGCACCAGTGTCATCGCTGGATCAGTAATGCTGACACGCACAGTACAAATGGAGGATTTATAACAGAGTAGCAATGACACACTTATTACATCGAATATCTCCAAAGAGATTAAGTATGATAAATATGGCTTAAGGACATCTAAACGATAACAGCGGAAGACTTGGAAGGTAAGTGAGTCCATCAACTCCAGCGGCATCACTGAGTATAAGACCACGACCTAAGGCACCTTACTCGTCGTCTGAAAAGTCTGCAACATGAAACGTTGCAGCCCGAAAACGGGTCAGCACATGAATATGCTAGCAAAGTAACACATAGAGAATAATGAACAATAATAATTCTATACTACATGCATATATGGCTGGTGGAAAGCTCTATGGTTACAATTTTGCGAAAAGCCAATTTTTCCCTACTGCAAAGGAATAAATTTTATTTAACTATCATGGTGGTTGTTAAACATTGAGATGGTTGACAGCATCTCAATCCCAATTAAGTGTCATCATTAACCCAACAAAATTAATTAAAAGTAACATGGTGATGAGATTCACATGATAATCCAGGTACTAGATACTCAAGTTGTCCATAACCGGGGACACGGCTAACCATGATTAGTTTGTACACTCTGCAGAGGTTTGTGCACTTTTCCCCACAAGACTCGATCTCCTCCGTTGGATTACTCGCACTACATGGTGTTTGAGTAACGGATGACCGAGACACAGTCTTTCAGAAGTGTTTGCACCTTACGTATGGGTAGACAGTTACACCTACTTTCCCCTACATCTGCTAGTCTACCACTGTAAGAGTTCACACAACTTAGTCAACTATGCTAGAGCCCATAATAGCTTGCGGCTGCACACGGAAGTTTCTAGCATGAATAATCTTATGATCCCTTTGAACCTGGGTGGCGGTCCAAAAGAAAAACAGGCAATCCTGGAATACCCAGGTACCTCAATCCACCCAGATGTGAGTTTTAGTTGCCACCTTAAGTAAACCATTAATTAACAATCTCACATCTGTCATGGAAATCTCTCAAACCCCAATCCACGTCTACGAGCATAGCATGGCAATATAATAGCAACGTAGAAGTAACTCCCAAGGGTTTGATAAAATAATAGGTAATAGGTACTACCTCAACTACTTCCAGTACCCACAATTTAATTAGATCCTAATCATGCAATGTTTGAGGAATAGATCTAATGCAATAAAAACTGGGTATGGAAGGTATGATCAAAGTGTTACTTGCCTTGCTGATGATCCGCGAAACCTAGCGATTCGAAGTAACAAGCGGCACACTCCGGGTACTCTATCGCAAACAAACAAGCAGACAATCAGTACTCATCTAATGCACAGGTAAAACTCGAATGAAAGATCCAACCAGAAAGTTCAACTTAAGAACTCCGGTTTGCAAAAAGAATCAACTAGAACGAAGCAACGAAAGTCAAACGGCGAAAGAAACAAGCTTCGTTTACTAATATGGATCTAGGTCAAATTTTACAGTAGCAAAAACTTGTTTGAGTAGGTTAAACGGAAAGAGAATTTCGAGATGAAACTCTAGGCACTTGAATCGCCTGATTCCGATGAACGAGCGAAAAGTTAAACAGAAACGAAGATTCGATCAGAAATCGAATCTGAGAAAATCGCGGAAAAATCCGACGAAAAAGAAAAACGGACGAACGGTTATAGAACGGACGTTCGTTAACAGAGAAAAACCGACGAACGCGTTCGTTAAAACGAATGGTTCGGTGAACGCTCACAAAATAACAAAACCGAAAAAAAACCGATCTAGGGTTTTTTTTAAAACGAACGGTTTTTTTTAAATACATTCCGCGGAAAATAATTCATAGAAAAATAAATAAAAGTCCAAAAAAGATAAAATAAATTTTCCCCATCTAGTTAGAAAATCTAGAATAGGGTGAACATTTTTTTAACACAAAATAATGTTTTAAAAACATGCAATATTTTTAATGCAATTAAAATTGCAAATAAAATCCAATAAATGATTTTAACACTTTTTCTCCAGTATTTCAATTGTTTTGGAAAAGTCATATTTTCTCCTCTCATTTATTTAAAATGAAATATTTTTCCGGAGAGAAAATAATTAAAACCAAAATCCTCGTTTTATAATTTGATGAAAAATCAAATATGAAAATTCGAGAAAATCCCCAACTCTCTCCAAGGATCCTTGAGTTGCTTAGGATTTATCGATGATTTGTCAAAATGCAATAAAATATGATATGCAATGATGATCTATGTATAACATACCAAATGGAAAATTTGGGATGTTACAAACCTACCCCCCTTAAGATGAATCTCGCCCTCGAGATTCTGGTTGGCTAGAAAACAGGTGGGAGTGGTCCTTCCGTAGATCTTCCTCTCGCTCCCAGGTGGCTTCATCTTCCGTGTGGTGACTCCACTGGACTTTGCAAAACTTGACAACCTTACTGCGGGTAACACGGCTGGCATACTCAAGAATCTTAACTGGTTTCTCCTCATAGGTCAAATCACTTTCCAGCTGAATCGCTTCCAGTGGCACAGTATCTCTCAGTGGTATCTCAGCCATCTCTGCGTGGCACTTCTTCAACTGGGAGACGTGAAATACATCATGAACTCCAGACAATCCTTCGGGCAATTCCAGCTTGTAGGCAACCTCTCCCATACGTTCCACAACTCTGTATGGTCCGATAAAACGGGGCGCTAACTTTCCCTTAACTCCAAAGCGCTTCACTCCTCGAAGTGGTGATACTCGAAGATAAACTCGGTCTCCGACTTCGTGAACTGTCTCTTTCGTTTAGAATCAGCATAACTCTTCTGCCTGGACTGGGCTACCTTGAGCCTATCGCGAATCAACCTCACTTTCTGTTCAGACTCCTTAATCAAATCTGGTCCAAACAACTGACGGTCTCCAACTTCGTCCCATAACAACGGTGTTCTACACCTCCTTCCGTACAAAGCTTCGAAAGGGGCCATCTTCAAACTGGTTTGATAACTGTTGTTATACGAAAACTCCGCATATGGCAAATTGTCGTCCCAACTAGATCCATAGTCTAGTGCACAAGCTCTCAACATGTCCTCCAAAATCTGGTTGACTCTCTCGGTCTGTCCATCTGTCTGCGGGTGAAAAGCTGTACTAAATTCCAGCCTGGTTCCCAATGTTTCATGTAACTGCTTCCAAAACTTTGAGGTAAATTGGGTTCCTCTGTCTGATACAATGGTCCTCGGAACTCCATGCAAACATACGATCCTGGTCATGTATATCTTTGCCAACTTAGCACTGGTGTAAGTGGTCTTCACTGGAATGAAATGAGCCACTTTCGTCAAACGGTCGACTACAACCCATATTGAGTCATAGCCTGAACGAGTCCTGGGTAATCCTGTGATAAAATCCATGCCTATTTTATCCCACTTCCATTCGGGTATCGGCAATGGTTGTAGCAATCCTGCTGGCTTCTGATGCTCTGCCTTCACTCTCTGACATACATCACAAACTGCTACATACTCAGCAATATCCTTCTTCATTCCGGTCCACCAGAAAGTATTCTTCAGATCCAAATACATCTTGGTATTTCCTGGGTGAATCGAGTACGGTGAATCATGGGCTTCTTGCAAAATCAACTTCCTGATCTCCGGATCATTTGGCACATATACGCGGTCCTCAAACCATAAGGTATCGTGCTCATCCTCACGAAATCCCTTGGCTTTTCCTTTGCTCATCTTCTCCTTTATCTCTTCAATCTCCTTGTCTGTCTTCTGAGCTTCTCTGATCCTTTCCATCAAGGTAGACTGAATCTCCAATGTCGCTAAATAGCCTCTTGGGACTATCTCCAAACATAGCTCGCGAAGGTCCTCGGCTAACTCCTGAGGTAACTCTCCTGTCATGAGGGTGTTGACATGACTCTTGCGGCTCAACGCGTCTGCTACTACGTTAGCCTTTCCTGGGTGATAATGCAATCTCATATCATAATCCTTAATGAGCTCCAACCATCTCCTCTGTCTGAGATTTAACTCCTTCTGCGTGAAAATATACTTCAAACTCTTGTGATCTGTATACACCTCACAATGGTTTCCGATGAGAAAATGTCTCCATGTCTTCAATGCATGCACCACGGCTGCTAACTCCAAATCATGCGTAGCATAATTCTTCTCATGGGGTTTAAGTTGTCGTGAAGCATATGACACAACTCTTCCTTCCTGCATAAGCACTGCTCCAAGTCCTCGACGAGAAGCGTCGCAATAAACTTCATAATCCTTGCGTTGATCTGGCAGAATCAACACTGGTGATGTAACCAATCGTTTCTTCAACTCTTGGAAACTAGCTTCACATTCCTCAGTCCAATTGAATTTGGTGTCCTTCTTCAATAGCTCAGTCATGGGCTTAGCAATCTTCGAGAAATTCTCGATGAATCTCCGGTAGTATCCTGCAAGTCCAAGAAAACTCCGGATTTCTCCAACTGTCGTGGGTGATTCCCAACTTGTCACTGTATCAACCTTGGCAGGGTCTACTGCTATTCCTTCTCCAGAAATAACATGTCCAAGGAATCCAACTTCCTTCAGCCAAAATTCACACTTGCTGAACTTGGCGTATAACTGATGTTCTCTGAGCTTCTCAAGTACCAATCGCAAATGCTCCTCATGCTCTTCCTCATTCTTGGAAAAGACTAAAATGTCGTCAATGAACACCACGACGAACTTATCCAAAAACTCCATAAATACTTTGTTCATCAGGTTCATAAAATAGGCAGGTGCGTTAGTCAGACCAAATGACATAACGGTATACTCATACAGTCCATATCTGGTGGTAAAAGCCATCTTAGGTATATCCTGCTCTCGAATCTTTAACTGATGGTATCCTGATCGTAGATCGATCTTGGAAAATACTTTAGCTCCTTGTAGGCGGTCAAACAAATCATTGATCATCGGCAGTGGGTACTTGTTTTTGATGGTCACTTCATTCAATCCACGGTAATCAACAACCATCCTCAGCGATCCATCTTTCTTCTCCACTAGAAGTACTGGTGATCCCCAAGGTGACGAACTTGGGCGAATATAGCCTTTATCCAGTAACTCCTTGATCTGCTTCTTAATTTCCTCCAAATCTTTTGCGGGCATCCTGTACGGTCTCTTAGATATTGGCCCTGTGCCTGGCAAAAGTTCAATCAAGAACTCAATGTCTCTATCCGGTGGCATGCCTGGCAACTCTTCTGGAAATACATCCGGATAATCCTTCACCACTGGTACTTCCTCCTGTACAACTCCTGATAAGGAATTTACTTGAGTCCTCTTCGGCATATGCCGGGATACATACTTGATCCTTTTTCCTTCCGGGGTGGTAAGCAAAATCGTCTTGCTGGCGCAATCGATGTTTCCTCCATACAACGATAGCCAATCCATTCCCAAAAATCACATCCAAACCTTGCGACTCCAAAACTATGAGGTCTGAGGGGAAAACATGCCTACCAATGGCCAATGGTATCTGAAAACATCCTTGGCTGGCCATATACTCTGCTCCTGGCGAGGTTACTAACATAGGGGTTCTGAGAACTTTGGTGGACAGCTTAAACTTATTCACAAATCCCCTTGATATGTATGAATGCGATGCACCAGTATCGAAAAGAACGGTTGCAGTAAATGACTTAACCAAAAACTTACCTATTACTGCATCAGGCTGAGCTTCAACCTCCTCCACGCTCACGTGGTTCACATGTCCTTTGTTGAACGGGTTCAGTTTCTTCCCAGAGCTTCCATTGCCATTTCCATTTTGGGCTTCAGGACATTCATTGGCATAATGTCCAGTCTTCTGGCACTTAAAGCAAGTGACTTGGCTCAGGTCCCTCTTGGCTGGGGTAGATGGGTTGGTGCGGTTCTGTCCGTTGCTTCCTCCATTCCCATTACCATTTTTAGAGCCATTATGGTTGTGCGAACTACCTCCTCCATGGGTATGCTGAAACTGTCCTCCCGGCTTCGGGGCAAAACGAGGCTTCTGTTGAGCTCCTGAGTTATACTTCCCTTGTCCATACTTCCTCTTACGGTTTTCAATCTGTTGTTGCTTCCCTTCAATCATGAGAGCTCTATCTACCAGCTCCTGGTAGTTGTTGAAGGTTGCTACCATCAACTGCATACTCAGCTCATCATTCAGTCCTTCCAAAAATTTCTCCTGCTTGGCAGCATCTGTAGCAACGTCATCTGGTGCATAACGTGCTAATTTACTGAAATCCTCCACATACTGGCCTACGGTGCGTCCTCCTTGGCGTAGGTTGCGAAACTCGCGCTTCTTCATAGCCATAGCTCCTGCTGAAACATGAGCTGTACGGAAAGCTTGCTGAAACTGGTCCCATGTGACAGTGTCAATAGGGTGCGTGGCTGTATAATTCTCCCACCATGATGCCGCGGGTCCATCAAGCTGATGTGCGGCAAAACGCACTCTTTCCGCATCTATGCATCCTGCAGTGGTCAACTCCCTTCCAACTTTGCGGAGCCAATCATCTGCAACAATCGGCTCGGTGCTACTGGAAAACACCGGCGGGTTTAGCCTCAAGAAACGGGCTAAGTGATCAACAGGTGGTGGCGGCGGTGGGTTGTTGTTGTTGTTGTTGCCTTGGTTCTGCACTAACACTTGCATCAGGGCATTCTGTTGCTGAATCAACTAGGTGATCTCTGGCGGGAAAACAAATCCGGGGTCGCGTCTCGGAGGCATCTGATAGGTTAGAAAAGATGAGAGTTAAGAATAGAATGAGGTATAGAGGGAAAACACTACCCATATGCTCATGAGACAAATACAATCAATATCACTCAATCAATCCAAACAAGGCATAACAATCGATCTAACTAGCGTTACAAAGTGCTTGAACTATACTATTAAATGGGGGAAAACTACTACTGATATGGTGGTCTAATAAAATTCTAATCCGTTGAAGACTCCATGATGTCTGCTCCAGCTTCGTCAACCAAGTCATCTTCACTTGGTTCCGAGTCGGTGTCGTCGATGCTGATGTAGTTATCCGGACAAGTGCATTCGTCATCCTTTGCTTTTGGCACTGGATTTCCCATGAATACTCCAATCTTCTTCTCCGGGTCGTCATTCTTCCCTACTAGTGCGATGATTTCCTCCATATAATCCTCGCGTGTAGCCTTGAGTTCTTCTTGGAGCTCCTTGATCTTGGTTAATGCCTTCTTCAGTTCTTCATTGTCCGTGCACATCTGGTTCTCCTGGCGACGAATATGTTGGTTTTGCTCCTGGATGAAAGCTGCAATTGATCCATCCTTCTTGGTTCTGATCATCTCCCATTGCGCGTCTCGGCGTCCACAAATCTGATAAATTGTATCCTTAAGCTCCTGGTGGTAGACTTCTCCAATGCGTCCCATGGCGATGTGAGCGGCCATGCTCTTCCCTAAACTCCAGGTTGGTGCTTCGAAAACCTATCTTATGGGTTCAGTAACTGGCACAAACGTCCTTCCTGGAATGTGAACTTGAATCTTCTAGCTCTCCTCTTCGGGTAATGTGGCGTTGTAGGTTCCGGTGATGCTTGGTATTCCTATGTTCAGATACTTGGTGACTTCCTTCAAGTGTCGACCAAACGGCGTGTCTTCATCTGGTTGCATGAACTTGCTCCTTGCATCCGCCATTCCTAAAAGAGTAGAAAGTGGAGAGGGGTCAGAAATGAAAAGAGAGAAGCTTTCTAGGGCTTAAGCTTAGTGGTCGTGTCCTACAGTCAGCGTGTGCTCTGATACCAACATTGTAGCGACCAGACTTCAAATGGTCTGTGCTGCTGTGCACCAGTGTTTTCCCTGGATCAGTAATGCTGACACGCACAGTACAAATGGAGGATTTATAACAGAGTAGCAATGACACACTTATTACATCGAATATCTCCAAAGAGATTAAGTATGATAAATATGGCTTAAGGCCATCTAAACGATAACAGCGGAAGACTTGGAAGGTAAGTGAGTCCATCAACTCCAGCGGTATCACTGAGTATAAGACCACGACCTAAGGCACCTTACTCGTCGTCTGAAAAGTCTGCAACATGAAACGTTGCAGCCCGAAAACGGGTCAGCACATGAATATGCTGGCAAAGTAACACATAGAGAATAATGAACAATAATAATTCTATACTACATGCATATATGGCTGGTGGAAAGCTCTATGGTTACAATTTTGCGAAAAGCCAATTTTTCCCTACTGCAAAGGAATAAATTTTATTTAACTATCATGGTGGTTGTTAAACATTGAGATGGTTGACAGCATCTCAATCCCAATTAAGTGTCATCATTAACCCAACAAAGTTAATTAAAAGTAACATGGTGATGAGATTCAAATGATAATCCAGGTACTAGATACTCAAGTTGTCCATAACCGGGGACACGGCTAACCATGATTAGTTTGTACACTCTGCAGAGGTTTGTGCACTTTTCCCCACAAGACTCGATCTCCTCCGTTGGATTACTCGCACTACATGGTGTTTGAGTAACGGATGACCGAGACACAGTCTTTCAGAAGTGTTTGCACCTTACGTATGGGTAGACAGTTACACCTACTTTCCCCTACATCTGCTAGTCTACCACTGTAAGATTTCACACAACTTAGTCAACTATGCTAGAGCCCATAATAGCATGCGGCTGCACATGGAAGTTTCTAGCATGAATAATCTTATGATCCATTTGAACCTGGGTGGCGGTCCAAAAAGAAAAACAGGCAATCCTGGAATACCCAGGTACCTCAATCCACCCAGATGTGAGTTTTAGTTACCACCTTAAGTAAACCATTAATTAACAATCTCACATCTGTCATGGAAATCTCTCAAACCCCAATCCACGTCTACAAGCATAGCATGGCAATATAATAGCAACGTAGAAGTAACTCCCAAGGGTTTGATAAAATAATAGGTAATAGGTACTACCTCAACTACTTCCCAGTACCCACAATTTAATTAGATCCTAATCATGCAATGTTTGAGGAATAGATCTAATGCAATAAAAACTGGGTATGGAAGGTATGATCAAAGTGTTACTTGCCTTGCTGATGATCCGCGAAACCTAGCGATTTGAAGTAACAAGCGGCACACTCCGGGTACTCTATCGCAAACAAACAAGCAGACAATCAGTACTCATCTAATGCACAGGTAAAACTCGAATGAAAGATCCAACCAGAAAGTTCAACTTAAGAACTCCGGTTTGCAAAAAGAATCAACTCGAACGAAGCAACGAAAGTCAAACGGCGAAAGAAACAAGCTTCGTTTACTAATCTGGATCTAGGTCAAATTTTACAGTAGCAAAAACTTGTTTGAGTAGGTTAAACGGAAAGAGAAATTCGAGACGAAACTCTAGGCGCTTGAGTCGCCTGATTCTGATAAACGAGCGAAAAGTTAAACAGAAACGAAGATTCGATCAGAAATCGAATCTGAGAAAATCGCGGAAAAATCCGACGAAAAAGAAAAACGGACGAACGGTTAAAGAACGGACGTTCGTTAACAGAGAAAAACTGACGAACGCGTTCGTTAAAACGAACGGTTCGGTGAACGCTCACAAAATAACAAAACCAAAAAAAAACCGATCTAGGGTTTTTTTAAAACGAACGGTTTTTTTTTAAAACAAAACCGGCAATGAACGGCGGCGAGGTACCTCGTCGGGGGCGGGGCTCCTGCTGCTCCGGTGAGGGGCGGCGAGGGCGCGGGGGTGCGGGGTGCTCGGGGGGTGCGAGGGGGCGGCGAGGGGGCGGCAAACGGCGGCGGCGGCTGCTCCCGTGCTCGGCTCCGGCGGCGGCGGGTGCGGGGCAAGGCGGGCGGCGGCGGGATGAGAGAAGGGGGGGGGCGGCGGTATATATAGGAGGGGGAGGGGGTGCGGTGGCTTGGAGGAGGGGGCGGCCGGGGAGGCGTGCGGGTGCTGGACTCGGCGAGCGGCGGCGGCGTCGTGCTGGGGAAGGAGAGGGGCGCGGGGTGGGCCGGCGCTCGGCTGGGCTTCGGCCCGGTCGGGCGTCGCGCAGTTTTTTTTAAATACGTTCCGCGGAAAATAATTCATAGAAAATAAATAAAAGTCCAAAAAAGATAAAATAAATTTTCCCCGTCTAGTTAGAAAATCTAGAATAGGGTGAACATTTTTTTAACACAAAATAAATTTTTGAAAACATGCAATATTTTTAATGCAATTAAAATTGCAAATAAAATCCGAATAAAATCCAATAAATGATGTTAACACTTTTTCTCCAGTATTTCAATTGTTTTGGAGAAGTCATATTTTCTCCTCTCGTTTATTTAAAATGAAATATTTTTCCGGAGAGAAAATAATTAAAACCAAAATCCTCGTTTTATAATTTGATGAAAAATCAAATATGAAAATTCGAGAAAATCGCCAACTCTCTCCGAGGGTCCTTGAGTTGCTTAGGATTTATCGAGGATTTGTCAAAATGCAATAAAATATGATATGCAATGATGATCTATGTATGACATACCAAATGGAAAATTTGGGATGTTACACATACGTGGCTTGATTTGATTGGAAGAAAATAAGGCCCATCCCCTGAAAATCAGGGGGGGGGGGCAGATGATTAGATTAGAAAAAAGGAAAAGAACAGCCGTAGGATGAAGTGGGAGCACGGATGGGAGCATGGAGAGGGAGCAGGCAAGTCGGATCCGTGTGGTTCTGCCCATGCAGGCAAGAGGGCATGCACGCAACCAAACAACATGCAGATGATGCATCTGAGGCTGCATTTGCATAGCCAGATTGGGTGGATAAGTGTATGCAATGCGGGTACTGTAGCGCACGACAACCAAACAGGCCATATATATCTATACTCGAGTATACGTATTTGATGACACCAAGCTGTTTTGGTATGGAGGGCGACTAGCCACCGAAAGGGCGGAACACCTTGAATGCGCCGACCATGCCGGCGATTGATCCCACGGTGGCGGCCACCGACACGACGAGGCAGGTGCCGGTGAGCGCCTTGAGGCAGAGCCACCTCGCGCCCCCGCGCGCCACGGCGCGCTGCTTCATGTACATCTCCACGGGGAAGTAGACGGTGAGCGGCCAGAACGAGAGCGCGCCCATGAGCCCCACGATGGCGCCGAAGGATGGCATTGCCATGGCGACCAAGGTGGTCAGGCACACGAACCCCGAGCGCCAGACAAGCCGGAGCGCGCTCAGCGCGAACGGCCCGACCCCAAGTTCCCGCGTGACGAAACCGCTCTCCGGCCATCTGGCGGCGGCCCAGCGCTCGACGAAGGCGAAGATGGGCTGGCAGAAGACCTGGTAGGCGCCGACGAGGTGCACGACGATGGCGCCGTTGGCGACGTCCACCAGCCAGAAGGGCTCGTAGAAGCCAAATCCGGTGAGGAGGTTGTCCGGCGCGTCGTTGCCGAAGGCCGCGTAGCCCATGCACCCGCACATGACGTAGAACGCTGTGGTGGTGGCCACGCTCAGCGCCGTGGCCTTCTTCATCACGGCCGCCTCCGACGGCGGTGGCGACTTGATGGTGTAGGCGAAGGTGATGTTGCCCAGCGCCTGCAGGATGCGCCACAGCTTCTGCATCACGGTGACGCCCGCGATGGCGATGCCAGTGAGGGTGCCTCGGAAGCCGCCGTTGTCATCGGTCTGGGCGATTCCGAGCCCGAGCCCGATGCCGGAGTAGGTGAAGGACATGACGGAGGCGACGACGGAGAGCCACCGTATCTGATCGAAGTTGGGTATCTGAGAGAAGACCATCCGCGCGGCGCCGAAGCCGATCATGTAGGGCGTGCTGGAGCTATGGCACGCGTCGTGGTGCCCCTTGTTGTGGAAGCAGTTGGCCCTCGTGATGGCATGAAAGCTGATGGAGGCGGCGATGGTGTAGCCAATGGTGATGCCGACGAGGTTGGCGTACTGTATGACGCCGCAGAACTTCACCTTGGCGCCGCCGAGGATGGTTCGGACAGCCTCCACGTAGGAGTGGTTCCGGCTGCCGGCGGCAGGGTCGCCGGTGCGGTAGCAGTCGGCGAGAATCGTGGAGCTGTAGTAGATGACGCCGCCGAAGAGCGCCATGGTGGTGGGACCCGCGACCCAGCCGAGCTGCGCGGTGGCCCAGGCGAGCGAGAGAACGCCGGAGCCGACGACGCCGGTGACGATGTGCGCGCTTGCGGTGAGGACGGTTCCGGTGCGGCGCGGGCGGCCGTCGTCATCGAGCGCGGCCGCGGCGGGGTCGGCGAGGTTGCCGGCCTCGAGAGACACCTCGAGCGGCTGGATGTGCACCATTGCGAGGCTCGTGTTTGGTGGGACGTGGATTTTTAGAACAGCTGCACCCCGGCCCTGGTATCCTGGCTGTCCAATATTGCTTTAAGATCTGCGCAACACAACTAACTTTCCATATGAAAATTTCTCTTTTTTGTTTCTCTCACATAAAAGATGTCTTGAAGTTCAAACCTTTGCAGCGTGGCAAAGCTTTCCATCTAGAATCTAGGATAAATCTTTCAGAATTTTTTGTCAAACATAAATATACAAAAAATGATTTTTTAGATTAAAAAATCATTTTTTGTATATTTATATTTGTCAAAAAAATCTGAAAAGATTTATCCTAGATTCTAGATAGAAAACTTTGCTACGCTGCAAAGGTTTGAACTTCAAAATATGTTTTATGTGAGAGAAACAAAAAAGAGAAATGTGTTTGCACGAATCGCGATGCGCAGAATGGATGGCTAGATAGAGAGGGCCGGGGTGCAGCTGTTCTATTTTATATTTTCGGTGTTTGGTGGCTTGGATTCACGAGTCACACGAAGTGTACATGCTTTACCGAATCGCAGTGGCACTCGGTTCTGTTCAGTGCCTCCGGCAGGAAGGAAGGACGCGAGTTCGAGAAATTGAAGAGGAAGACGAGGGGATGTGAGGCCCCAGTGGTGGACCTCACAGGAATTCGAGAGAGAGGAGGGACGAACAGAGAGGATTGCAGAGAATGAGGAGAGAAACGGAGCAACAGGGAGAGATAGGTTCCGACTTGTCTTTCTTCAGATAACTCGTTCCCTACACAGCAGAGGTATATATACCCACCCACACACGCCATGGCTTACACCTACTACATGCTAGGCCCACTGCCAGTCACACATTGGTGTTGCCCGCCTGCCGAGTGGACCCGGGGTCCATCTGTCGGTTGTCCGGCGACGTTGTAAAGGATGGAGCCGTGACATTCTCCCCTCCTTGAGCTTGAGCCTCCTCCCAAATTGCAACGGACGGAAAACGAGTGCGCAACACATAATAATCTTCCCAGGTTGCATGATCTGCAGTGACACCGTGCCATTGAACTTTGATCTGCGGAATGGCATTGTTTCCCTTCTTCACCATGCAATGATCCAGAATAGCCTCTGGTTGGAGAGTGACAGCCGATAAATCAGGTGGGTCTGGAAGCTCCTGAAACACTCGAGAGTAGTTGGCAGCTGCGACACATGAAACACGGGATGGATCAAACTAGTATAAGGGAGATCCAAACGAAAAGCAGCAGCACCCAGCCAAGCAGTAACTCGGAATGGCCCGAAATATTTCAGAGCTAACTTGCGACACAGACGATTGACCAAGGATGATTGTGCATAGGGTTGTAACTTGAGTAAAACTTGCTCATCCACTGCAAACTCCCGATCCTGACGATGTTTATCTGCCCGAGACTTGATTCGTTGTTGAGCACACAGTAAATTGTCACGCAACATAGCCAGAAAATCCTCATGATCGGCTGCCAATTCCACAAGAGATGTAGGCAGATCACAAGCATCAATTGGCATAGAACCGAAATTAGGATCCACACCATACATGGCCTTGAAAGGAGTGCTGGGAGGTGTGATACGAGGAATTGTACCAAAATTCCGCCATTGGCAACCAACGCTTCCATCGAGCTGGCCTGTCATGAAGAGCACACCGCAGATACTGCTCTAAGCATTGGTTTACACGCTCCGATTGGCCATCCACCTGTGGGTGGTAGGCTGTAGAGTAACAGAGTTTAGTGCCAATTTCCGTGAACAATTTCTTCCAGAAACTGCTAGTGAATACTTTATCACGATCAAAGGCAATGGATGCCGGCACGCCATGAAGACGGACAATAGTGTCAATGAACACAGCCGCCACTGACTGTGCTGCATATGGATGCTTCAGAGGAAGGAAATGGGCGTACTTGGTAAAACGATCGACCACCACCAAAATCACCTCAAATCCCTCTGACTTGGGTATCCCATCAATGAAATCCATGGTTATGTCTTTCCATGGGCGGTCATGAACTGGAAGGGGTTGGAGCAGACCACCAGGCACTGTTCTTTCATGTTTTGCCTGCTGACAAACTTGGCATTGTCGAACCAAGTCCGCCACCTGTTTCTTCAAGCCTACCCAATGGAAATGGTTGGACACCCGCCAGTAGGTAGCACTGACCCCAGAATGACCTCCAACTGCGCTGGAATGCAACACACTAATCAATTTGGTTTGTAAGGTAGAGTTGTTGGGTATCCAGAGGCGACTATTGTAGCGAATCAGTCCTTGGTCCAAGGAATGACCATGTTCAACAGGGCTGTGTACAGCGAGCTGTGCAAGTAACTCCATGGCCACAGAATCAGTTTGATAAGCATTGAGCACTTCCTGCATCCAAATGGGTTGACACACGGAAATGGCAGAAATAGTATACACTTGACGGACAAGAGACAGTGCATCAACATCATTATTGTCAGAACCCTTGCGATACCAGAATTGGAACTGGAGACCCACCATTCTGGCCATAGCTTTACGTTGCAGATCTGAGGTCAGTTGCTGATCCCGTAAATGGCACAAATTCTTATGATCAGTGACAATGGTAAAGATACCTCGCTGGAGTTATGGCCGCCACTTGTCAATCGCCATCATGACAACTAAGAATTCCTTCTCATAAACTGACAGTTTCTGATTTTTAACATCCAAGGCTCTACTAAGATAAGCAATGGGATGATTGTCTTGGGAGAGAATAGCACCAATGCCTGTGGCTGAAGCATCTGTTTCCACTGCAAAAGGTTTACTAAAATCTGGCAAGGCTAACACTGGAGAACTGGTTAGCTGTTTTCAGGGTTTGAAAAGCTACAGTAGCTTGTTCAGTCCACAGAAAGCCCTTCTTTGTCAGCAACCGAGTCAAGGGTTTGGCCATGGTTCCATAATTCCGGACAAACTTTCGATAGTAACATGTCAGCCCAAGGAATCCCCGTAGTTCAGTAGCATTGGTAGGTTGAGGTCATTGTTCCATAGCCAGAGTCTTTTCTGGATCTATAGCCACACCTTCTGAGGAAATCACATGGCCCAAGTAATGAATTTCAGTCTGACTAAAAGAGCATTTGGAAAGCTTCACAAACAACTGATGCTCACGCAAGGTCTGTAGTACCGAGCGAAGATGCTCCAAATGTTCCTCCCAAGTGATACTGAAAACTAGAATGTCGTCCAGAAACATGATGACATACTTGCGATTACCTGGAGCTAAAATGTTGTTCATTAAGCACTGAAATGCTGGTGGTCCATTGGTCACCCCAAATGGCATAACACGAAATTAGAAGTGTCCTGAATGTGTCTTGAATGCAGTCTTCTCCTCATCCGGTTCATGCATACGAATTTGGTGGTAACCTGCCCTAAGGTCCAGCTTGGAGAATTTTTTGATCCCGCCAGTTCATCAAGTAATTCGTCGACAATAGCAAGAGGGAATTTGTTCTTCACAGTGATGGCGTTGAGTTTGCGGTAATCCACGCAGAAACGCCAGCTACCATTTTTTTTCTTAACTAGAAGTACTGGAGAGGCGTATGTGCTCATGCTAGGTTTCACAATCCCTGCTTTGAGTATATCTGCCACTTGTCGTTCAATCTCATCTTTCTGTTGTGGCGATTATTGATAAGGTCGAGAGTTAGGAGGATTATGTCCCACGTCCAAGTTAATTGCATGATCATACACTCTGCGTGGAGGCAGGCCAGTTGGAGTTTCGAACACATCTTGAATTCTGTCAAAACTACAACTAGATGTAACACCCACGATGCGGCTATATCTCCCACGTGTCGATGCACGACTTAGAGGCATAACCGCATTGTGGTTTTGTCGCAAGAAGGGTCATCTTCACACAATCCCATGTAATGAACAAGAATGGGATAAAGAGTTGGCTTACAATCGCCACTTCACACAATCCATAAATAAATCATACATCAAACAAAGTACACACATAGGTCCGACTAAGGAACCAAAATAAAAGAAGACAACCCCAAATGCTAGATCCCCGATCGTCCCAACTGGGCTCCACTACTGATCATCAGGAAACGAAACATAGTAACGACCAAGGTCCTCGTCGAACTCCCACTTGAGCTCGGTTGCATCACCTGCACTGGTATCGTCGACACCTGCAACTGTTTTGGTAGAATCTGTGAGTCATGAGGACTCAGCAATCTCACACCCACGAGATCAAGACTATTTAAGCTTATAGGAAGGATGTGGTAATGAGGTGGAGCTGCAGCAAGCACTAAGCATATATGGTGGCTAACATACGCAAATAAGAGCGAGAAGAGGAGCAACGCAATGGTCGCGAAGCTAGAAATGATCAAGAAGTGATCCTGAAACTACTTACGTTCAAACATAACCCAAAAGCCGTGTTCTCTTCCCAGACTCCGCCGAAAAGAGACCATCACGGCTACACACGCGGTTGATGCATTTTAATTAAGTCGAGTGTCAAGTTCTCTACAACTGGATATTAACAAATTCCCATGTGCCACATAACCGCGGGCACGGCTCTCGAAAGTTTATACCCTGCAGGGGTGTCCCAACTTAGCCCATTATAAGCTCTCACGGTCAACGAATGATATTCCTTCTCCCGGGAAGACCCGATCAGTCTCGGAATCCCGGTTTACAAGACATTTCGACAATGGTAAAACAAGACCAGCAAAGCCACCCGATGTGCCGACAAATCCCGATAGGAGCTGCACATATCTCATTCTCGGGGCACACCGGATGAGCAAGACGTCGGGTTGGCATAGACCCTGGTTGCCCAGGGGGCGCCGGACATCGCTCGGTTTGGACCAGCACTCGAAGGAGCACTGGCCCGGGGGGGGGGGTAAATAAAGATGACCCTTGAGTCTGCAGAACCCAAGGGAAAAAGGCTTAGGTAGGCAAATGGTAAAACCAAGGTTGGGCCTTGCTGGAGGAGTTTTATTCAAAGCGAACTGTCAAGGGGGTCCCATAAATCACCCAACCGCGTAAGGAACGCAAAATCAAGGAACATAACACCGGTATGATGGAAACTAGGGCGGCAAGAGTGGAACAAAACACCAGGCATAAGGCCGAGCCTTCCACCCTTTACCAAGTATATAGATGCATTAATTAAAATAAGATATATTGTGATATCCCAACAATATCCATGTCCCAACATGGAACAAACTTCATCTTCACCTGCAACTAGCAACGCTATAAGAGGGGCTGAGCAAAAGCGGTAACATAGCCAAACAACGGTTTGCTGGGAAAGGTGGGTTAGAGGCTTGACATGGCAATATGGGAGGCATGATATAGCAAGTGGTAGGTAGCGCGGCATAGCAATAGAGCGAATAACTAGGAAGCAAAGATAGAAGTGATTTCGAGGGTATGGTCATCTTGCCTGAAATCCCACAAGGAAGAAGAACGAGTCCATGAAGAAGATAAACGGACGTAGTCGAACGAATCCTCACAACTCCGGAACGAAACCGAAGATAACGAGAGACGCAAACCGGAAAGAAGCAAGCAACATGGTAAACCAACAAGCATAAACATGGCATGATGCACAATCAAGTATGATGTATGTCCATTTAAATAAGGCATGGCATGGCAAAGTGCAACAAACAACACTACAAATTAAGTGGAGCTCAATATGCAACGAGTTGCATATTGACGAAACACCACATGACTTATTTAGTTCTCTTTTGTTTATGCTACTCATCAATATTAAATGTTGGTTAACATGGCAAGAGGTGAAACATAAATAAACTAACTATTTAGGCAAGTTTAAATGAGGCTGGAAACAACAAACAACAATTCCGGAAAATCCTCATGTGCATATTTTAGATTTGGTACTGTTCTGCCTAAAACCATATTTTATTGTATTTAAACAGGGAAATAAAGTGCAACATTTTAAACTATGCATTTTCCTACCCCATTTACATATAAAGTTTATAAAATTTGGAGCTACGGTTATTTAGTTATGAAATAAATCATTTTAACATGGCATTTAAGCAAATTAATGCAAACAACAATTTAAACATTTTAAACATGGATGAAACTTGCATATTATGAGACTAGACAGAAATCTAAGCATTTTTCATATATGAAGTTTTTACATATGATGCATTGTTAAAGTGTTATTATATGCATGATGTTTGAGGGTTTTTCCGTAAAACTGCAGTTCTCTGGATAATGCTAAAATCGCAGGCAGGAAAAAAACACTATACGGGCTGAAACTGAGATCTGGCCCAGGGCGTGGGGAAGCTGCTCACATCGGGGCCTTGAGGCCTTTGGCCCGGGTTGTGGAAGAGGCAGGCTGGAAGGGGGGCACTGGGCCTGGAGGCTGCTGGGCTGATGCGGGTGAAGAAGGGCGACGCGGTGGCCCAGGCACGCTGGCGGCACGGTCAACGCGAGCGGGCGGGGTGTCAAGGCAGAGGCGCCATCCTTTGCTCGACAAGAAGCAGAGCAGCGGCGCCCTGGAACTTGCGGGAGACGGCGAAGGCAAGGGGAATCCAGCCGGATCCAAGGCGGAGCGACCGGATCAAGGCAGCGGTGGTGGAGATCGTCGGAGATGAGCTTGAGGCGTCGGCCATGGGACTTGGCGCGCGGGGGAGGAAAACGGGCGGAGGAGCATGCTCCCGTCCAGATCCAGCCGGATCGACGGCGAGGCGGGACGCAACAACGGCGGCCATGGCGCCGTGGAGAAGTTCCTGGAGAGGGAGAGAGAGGTGACGGTGAGGAGAGAACAGAGCAGAAGGGAGAGGTGAAGGGCATGGCGTCGTGACCTGGTCCTGCTGCAGGGGTCGACGGGGTACGGTCCAGGTGGCTGGGCTCGCCGGAGCTCGGACGGGTGACACGGCGGTGAGATCCGGGCGCGGGGATTCCATTCCCGGCGCCGGAATGGAGGCGGGGTGCACCGACGAGGTGAGGAGCGCTCGGGCGCTGCTGCAGGCACTGGGGTTCCGGTTGGAGGAGCGGTCCTCCGATCGCTGGTGGTTGGGGGCTCGAGCAGAGAGGTTGTTGGCCGGATTGGAAGGAGGCTGCGGGATTGGCCAGCGCAGAAGGAGAGTAGCAGGTGCGTGGATCGGGAGTGGAGGCGATGGGTTGGTCTGGTGTTGAAAACGAGGCGGATTTTTGATCGGGGAGATGAGTGCAGCGGCGGCGGCAGGGACAAACTTCCTAAATTTTAGGGTTATGCTAGAGTTTGGTCCGGTGTATATATAGCAGGTAGATTAGTTTAGGGGCTATTCGGGCCCTCCGATTATAATCGGATGGTCCGAGATAAATAGGTTAGGAGAGTCAAAGAAGAAACCGAAGATGTTTTATAGATGTTAGGGGATGATCTGAATGCAACGGTCACGACCGAGCGGTTCGGGGAAGTTTTGGACACGGGCGAGGGGTCTATGCACTGCGCAAGGAGGGGTTAGGCGGTCACGGTCAAGAGGGAAGCGAAAATTTGATAGATCTGAAATGGTCAACGAAGGCAAGGGGGGAACGCGGCAACTACGAACGGACCATGAGTTTAAGAAAACATGCGGATGCAATGCGGATGATGCAATGATGAATGCAACAAATAAATAAATCACACGACGACAACGAAATACATGGAAGTCTTCTGGAGCGTCGGTCTCGGGGCGTTACACTAGATCTTCTGGATGCGAACCCGACTTAGAAACTGCATTACCGGAAGAAGGATCAACCACTGCCATAGCCCAAATATCATTGCCATGTAGAGCTTTTTCCAATTGCTCTATCGACATCGGTTGCAATTTCATAGGGGAAACAGGTTGAACACCTTGAAGGGAAATCATAGCACCACCATGTACAATCTGTAACGATTTTCCCTCCCAATCACAAGTCATTGGACTATGACATTTCAACCAATCCATCCCCAAGACAACATCATATGCTCCCTGCTGGAGCACTCGCATTGGTGTTTCAAAAGTGTGACCCTGTGCCCACCAAGTCAAATTCGGGGCCTAAAACTTGGATTCCATAGCTTGACCATTTGCAACGGTAACTTTCACTGATGGAACAGTGACCAAGTCCAACGAAGCGCGCTTGGCAAAGTTTTCATCCACAAAGCTGTGACTACTGCTTGAGTCCACGAGTGCTAACATGACTTGGTTGCCTACCAGAGCTCGGATGCGAATTGTTTCAACATTATCAGCCCCAGAAACAGCATGAGTCGAGATCTAATAGCATTCCAAATTTCGAGGTTCACTCAATAGCTCCAATGCTTGGACAACATCTTCAGTCAAAATTTCACCGTGCTCTCCGAATTGGATTGTAAGGAGTTGCATAGGCTTTTTACACTGATGTTCCTTACTACATTTCTCTCCACAACAAAAGCATAAACCATTGGCATGTTGGAAATCGTGAAACCGATGCTCTCTACAAAAATCATCTGATGACTTTTCAGACCTGGTTGCACAGATGGAATTGTGGACTGAACTAACTGATGTTACATCTGCCTCTGAAACCTTGGTTTATGTCTTTGTAACTGTAATTCTTCTTCCTGGATCTTCGCGAGACACACTGCTCGTGTTACGCTAGCGGGTGTGATGCGGAGCATCCCTCGACTACCCGCACCGACACTCCATCGCCACCGCAAGCACCAAGAGGGCCAATGACAAGAGCACGTGCACGCAACATCGAGAACGAGGTCACTTCTTTCCTCTCCAAGTTTCGTCCGGTTTCACATGAGAATGGGATTCTACTGTCGGTGTCAAAACCGGCGGATCTCGGGTAGGGGGTCCCGAACTGTGCGTCTAGGATCGATGGTAACAGGACACGGGGGACACAATGTTTACCCAGGTTCGGGCCCTCTCTACCCCAGATCCGCCGGTTTTGACACCAACATTGGTGCTTTCATTGAGAGTTCCACTGTGCCGTCGGCAAAGGATTCGATGGCCCCTTCGATCGTCAGTAATGGCGTCGTTCAGGGAGAAACTTTTCTCCCCGGACAAATCTTTGTGTTCGGCGGCTTCGTACTGCGGGCCAACTCCCTTGGCCGTCCGGAGCAGGTCGATAGCTACGCCCCTGGCCATCAAGTCAGATTTGGAAGCTTGAACTACGTCACGGATATCCGTGGAGACTTGATCTTCGATGGATTTGGGACCGCGGCGATCGCTCCCCTTCTCTCCGATGAACATGACTTAAATCTGTCATCGGATCACACCCAGGGGATGGATCCTGTTGCTGCAACGGCCTCAGTTCTGAAGTAGATCATCCCCTCCAAGGCCATAAAGTCCGCGGCGTTGGAGCCGCACACGGACTCGACATCCGGCAATGCTCGCGTCGACGGAACTCCGGACTCGTCTCCGGCCACACATTCCGGATTAAGTGCGCCTACAGACACCGAGCTGGATCGGTTATCGATTTTTGAATTTAGCGCCGCAGACATCTTCCAGCATTCGCCTTTGGGTGACGTACTAAATTCTTTGAAGAACTTGTCCTTGGAGGAAGATTCACAGCCGAACTATGTTCGGTTCGAGCTAGAGGCGGACGATGAGGAATTTCGCTTCCCACCCGCCACCCACTTCATAGCCATCGTCGATGACTTAACCGGCGTGCTTGACTATGGCTCCGAAGACATCGATGGTATGGACGACGATGCCAACAGGGAGCAAGGCCAAGACCCACCATTCACTGAACGTTGGACGGCCACCTCTTTGTACGATGTGTACATGGTTGATACACCTAAAGGATCTGGCGACGATAAAGAAGAGACAGATAAGAACAAACCCTCTGAGACGAAGTCCAAGCGCCGGTGCCCCAAACGCCGTTCTAAGCCTCGTCGCTCAAAGGATGGCAACACTGGCACCGGAGAAAATAGTACTCCGGGCGACGCCGAAAACAATGAAGACCCTGTCGGCGCTGCATCCGAACAGGAGGAACATGACAACACGCAAGACAACCCTGATGAACAGGCCATAGAAGATAACTCGGAGGACGGTAGTTACCACCCACCCTCCGAAGAAGAGACAAGCCTCAGCAATGAAGACTTCATCGTGCCGGAGGACCCTCTGGAGTAGGAGCGTTTTAAACTCCAGCTCATAGCCACCGCAAGGAGCCTGAAAAAGAAACAACATCAGCTTCAAGCCGAACAAGATCTACTTGTCGACAGATGGACCGACGTCCTGACAGCCGAAGAATATGGCCTCAAGCGCCCGGCAAAGAGCTACCCGAAACGCAGACTGCTACCTCAATTTGATGAGGAGGCACCGGAGCACACATCTCCCTCGCGTAATGCGGAACGACCACCGCGTGGTCAAGACAGGGCGTCCGACTGGCCACCTCGTGGCCGGGACAAAGTGGCAACTCAGGCCGAACAACAGCCTGCCCCACCGCCTCACAAAAATAGAGACGGAAGAGTTCGGGGTCACACATACGACCTCCGGCAAATCCTGGACGATAGAACAGGACACACAAGATCGACCTACGGATTGCGAGGGCGTGCCTCGAGGCATGAGGAAGGCTACCTATTCAGACGTGATAAACCTAACCACACCCGGTCCGAATGCCGCAAACGGAATCCATTAGAGCTACGCTGCAATACGGCACAGTACAGAGGTGCCGCACACCCTCTCTGCTTCACAGACGAGGTACTGGATCACGAATTCCCTGAGGGGTTCAAGCCCGTCAATATGGAATCATATGATGGCACAACCAATCCCGCAGTATGGATCGAGGACTTTATCCTCCACATCCACATGGCTCGAGGAGATGATCTCCACGCCATTAAATACCTCCCACTAAAGCTCAAAGGGCCAGCTCGGCATTGGCTAACAGCCTGCCTGAAAATTCTATCGGCAGCTGGGAGGACTTGGAAGAAGCTTTCCTAGACAACTTCCAAGGAACCTATGTCCGGCCACCACACACCGAGGACCTAAGCCACATAGTTCAACAACCTAGAGAATCAGCCAGAAAATTCTGGACTAGGTTCCTAACCAAAAAGAACCAGATCGTTGACTGTCCGCATGCCGAGGCCTTAGCAGCCTTCAAACACAGCATCCGTGATGAATGGCTAGCACGCCATCTCGGCCAAGAAAAGCCGAAGTCCATGGCAGCCCTCACGACACTCATGACCCGCTTTTGCGCAGGAGAGGACAGTTGGCTGGCCCGTAGTAACAATACGGCCAACAAAACAAGCCCCTCCGAGGCCAATAACAGCACCGGCAAGCTCCGGCGCAATAAAAACAAACGCCGAAGCAACGGCGATAACACCGATGACACAACAGTTCATGCAAGGTTCAGTGGCTCCAAGTCCGGCCAGCGAAAGAAGCCCTATAAAACGAGCAACGGAAAACAATCCAGCTTGGACCGCATACTTGATCGTCCTTGCCAAATTCATGGCACCCCAGACAAACCGTCCAACCATATCAATAGAGATTGCCGGGTCTTCAAACAAGCCAGCAAAGCAAATAGCAGAGGCAAAGAAGGGGAATCGTAGAGCGAGAACGACGACGAAGAGCCCCGGCAACAAAACACCAGGGGGCAAAAGAAATTTCCCCCTCAAGTCAAAACGGTGAACATGATATACATTACACATATCCCCAAAAGGGAGCGCAAGCGCGCACTCAGGGACGCCTACGCGGTAGAGCCAGTCGCCCAAAAATTCAATCCGTGGTCATCATTCCCGGTCACCTTCAATCGACGAGACCACCCCACTAGTATCCGCCACGGCGGCTCAGCCGCACTAGTTCTTGACCCAATTATTGACAGGTTCCACCTAACTCGAGTCCTGATGGACGGTGGTAGCAGCCTCAACCTGCTCTATCAAGACACAGTGCAGAAGATGGGAATTGACCCCTCACGAATCAAACCAACAAAGACCACCTTTAAAGGAGTCATTCCAGGCGTAGAGGCCCGTTGTACGGGCTCAATAACGCTGAAAGTAGTATTCGGTTCTCCGGATAACTTCCGAAGCGAAGAACTAATCTTCAATATTGTTGTCACGACCAGTTTTTCAATAAAATAATTATTGAGAGACCAATCCCTTTTACGGACCAGCGAGGAAGAATTCCTTCTCACTGGTAGACAATATCTTGGTCACAGAAGAAAAATACCAGGAGTACTAAATATAATACAAGGTTGAGCAGAGACTGCCCAACAATTTATTACATGCACGCCGCTAAAACAAGACGGCGGATAGGGTGGCAAACTACTAACTCACGATAATAACGGTGGTGGAAATATCATCGCGAAGCGAGTGATATGATTCCAGAAGACTACAACTCTTCGAGCGTCGGAGTGAGGCTCGAGAAGACTTATTGCGGGTGGCGGAAGCGTATACAATACAAGTGACCAATATCCGGGATCGCGCAGGACTGACTGGGACTCCTCTAGGCATCGGACGCGCTATCAAACTCTTCATCCAAGAGATCGCCTTCGTCAACATCTGGCCAAATCAACAAGCCAGGTGAGTACTATGAAAGTACTCGCAAGACAGTTCGGACATAAGGTATAACAAATGTAAACATGAAGCACATGAACAAGTTAACCAGTGCGATCAGACATAGAGATAATAAATACTGGGTGCCAAGCGAGGGTCTGAATGACGCCTCGAGCGGAAACTGCAGAATAGTAATACTGGTGCCAAACGAGTGTCTGAAAGACTCCTCGAGCGGAAAATGCGGAATAATAATACTGGTGCCAAACGAGTGTCTGAAAGACTCCTCGAGCGGAAAATGCGGAATAATAATACTGGTGCCAAACGAGTGTCTGAAAGACTCCTCGAGCGGAAAATGCGGAATAATAATGCTGGTGCCAAACGAGTGTCTGAAAGACCCCTCGAGCGGAAAAATGCGGAATAATAATGCCACAGTCGGGCGTCGAGGCGACACCACATAAAGGGCTTATAACAGAAAATAAAGACAGTGCATGCCACAGTCGGACGTCTGAGCGACATCACATAAAGGGCTTATATTTAAAGTGAGAAACGAGTACACGCCACAGTCGGACGTCTGCGCGACGTCACATAAAGGGCTTATATCACAGCTCAATAATACAATCGTTCGGGAACATAAATTATCACAAGCATGCGACAAATATAAAGTTAGTCCATCCACAGGAATAACAATAAAACTGGATTTACCACTTGAGCTTGTTCACCGGGGACAAGATTTTCACACGGATAGATATGGATATAATGTTTACACTACTTGATCGTGGATACGATGATTTGGAAAGAATTGACTCTGCAGAGTTTGTACTTAACCACAGCCAACGGATTTCAGTAGTCACGGGGACTAGTTCCGTCTACGGTGTTTTGGAAGAAACACGTCTAACCAGTACACACCCAATTCAACCATCCGAAGCCAGGGATCACCCTCGGCAACATTCAAGAAAAACCTTGAGACGGGGAGGCTACAACCTCGCGTAGCATGGGATCAAATTTCTATACGCGCGCTCTAAGGGGGTGCCCCCCTCTCGGTCCCAACCGGAAACACCCATGCCCCCTGACCGGATGACTGGCTTTAATCCTGGGCCAAGGTACCATCATCCCGGCCTCTCTGTTTGGTGTGTACACGGAAAGAGGTTACCAACTTACTAAACCGCATCCTGGCAATGAGACATGTGGTAGCACGGAAAGGGGAAAGAACGGTAACGTGGCTCCAACCATGTTAACGTCGGAGAAAGTCGGATGACGCAAGGCTGGTATGCTACAACAGTACCACCTTGCTGCCCTTCATGTCACCACATGATTAGGCCATCTCTCATCAGAGATCATCGCAACTTTGGAACATGCGGGAAAGGAACGATAACGTGGCTCCAACCACGTTAACGTCGGAGAAAGTCGGATGACGCAAGGCTGGTATGCTACAACAGTACCACCTTGCTGCCCTTCATGTCACCACATGATTAGGCCATCTCTCATCAGAGATCATCGCGACTTTGGAACAACCGGGTCGTTGCCTTACAAGCAACGAGGTATTTACCGACACTCATATGCCACGCACAAACTCTCACGTGAACATGTAAAACACCTGTCATATCAAATGTTCAAAACATGCTTGCCTGGTTCGGAGAAGTCGGAGTCTAGCTCGGCGAAGTTCGCGGCTCCTTCACCTCTTCCGGAACCTACGGCAATCACGAAACGGGTACTAACGTGAAAACCAACACTTGCACAGAAACTTTTCCAAATATTTTTCAAATAAATCCCATAAAAAACTAGACAAAATTTGAAGATTGTCAGAAAAAGAATCACTCAAAAATTCCTTTTTATTAAAAAGTTATAAAGGTTTCTGTCCAGGGACTTATCTGTAATGAAACAGAAAAGTTCCAGGGTTTTAACTGAGAAAACAGAAAACGCTTCGGTTGGGAATGCGCAAGCGCAAAGGAGAAAACGTATTTGCCCGAAGGCGCCAACAGAAAACGGTTCGAAGGAGAATAGAATAGAGGCTGACAGGCGGGGTCCACCTGTCAGGTTTAAAAAGCTCGCCGGCGCCCGAAGACTGCGGTGGACGCCGGCGTCGAACCACGGCGAGTTAGGAGAAACGGAGGGTACCAAGAGCTTCAGCGTCTTCTTCCGCGTCGGTGGGTGGTGGACTCGTCCAACGGGGAGCACCACGTCGACGGCGACACTATCTCCGGCGGACGGCGGCTCGGGTGAGGATGGGGAACTCCGGTGGAGGGCTGCAAACTACGAATTGAGGCGCGGGTCAGAACGAGGGATGCAAGGTGAAGCTACTGGCAAGAGAATGGGGGCGGGGAAGCACACACGGGGGCGAATCGGGCTGGATCCCGTGGCGGGTCGCGGCGGCCGGAGTCGAGGAAGGAGACCTCCTCGGGGCTCTACCAGTGGCTAGGCTTGCTCTAGGGGGAGTGCAGGGATGGTGGGTGCTCGAGTTGAAGCTCGGGGCCTCTATTTATAGGCAGATCGACGGGGTGGCCGTGAACGGAGAATCTCCGGCGAGCGATTACGGCGGAGCAGTGGATTGGCAGGAGGTTTGAGTGGCCAGGTAGCATCAGTGGGGGTTACTGGAGTCGTTTCACAGCTAAACGGGGTCGGCCTTGGCGTAATGGCGTCGGTCCACGGTGAGGTGACCGCACGGGCTCAACGGCGGCAGAGAGCGCGCTCCGCGCCCTGCGGTTCACGACGAGAGCGGCAGCGCGTTCGGGGGAGTGGAAGGCCACGCGGCGAGCTCCCGTGATTTGGGCGGCGCTGGGTGGCGTCGTCGGCGCCGTGTCTCCCGCTGGCGTCCGCAAAGCCGCCGCCGGCGTCGGTCACGGGGCGGCGCACCTTCTGCTGCTCGTCGCCGACGCCCGCAAGGCGCCAGGCGTTCGTGCGGTGCAGGAACAAGAGGGCGGGGACGAGGAGCAAGGCGACGCGGTGGTACTGGCGAGATCGATGTCCTTCTCTGAAGAAAACGACAGCAAGCCACTGACTGAATCTCTGAATTTTCTGAACTTGACATAGACAGTGCACTGCAGGTGTTCGACAGAAGGATTTTGCAATGAGATAAATTTTTCTGGAGCTGTAACTTGGTGAGGTGACCACTCAATGCACCCAGAGGCTGCCTGATTTTACTTGGAATTTTTGGAGAAGGTTTTGAATGAATTTCACCAAATTTGACAAATCTGGTCCAAACTTGCAGCAGGTGTAGTTTGAAAATTTGAACTGAAGACCAGTGGATCTTCATGGTTCTTGGTTGAGGGTTCAAAGGACTAGGAGGGGAAAAAGGTTTGGGGGCAAAAATCAAGACAGAAAGTGGAGTTCCTTTGCAAATCTCCAAGTGCTAGGAAAGAAGGCAGAAATTTATTTGAATAGAATATAAATGGAAATAATCACATGGGGAGGTTCAACTTGCTGGATTTGATGCAAATCATGATCCAAAGGTGAGGAAAGGGTTAGGAGAGGGGATTTGCACTAAGGCCATGGCAAGAAGGAATTGTTGAAAGTGGCAAAGGATTTTCCAAAAGCCATAGTGCAAATTTCAAGGAGATTTTCAAAAGTCATTTCCCAAGTGAAAATATTTTGTCTTGAGTCCAAGTGAAAAGCAAGAACCTCCAAGACCAAAGACAGATCTTGGTTGAATCCAAATAAAACTTTTGCCATAAAGAAAAATATTTGAGAGTGAGAGTTCTCTTGAAGAAAAATTTTAAATCACTCCCCTCAAGTCAAATAAAATCTTTTGAAAAATCCAAATAAAAACTTGGGTGTCACAACACCTACCCCCTTAGGAAAAATCTCGTCCTCGAGATTTCTGCTGATCCTCAAATAGATATGGATGTTCTGCCCGAAGGAAATCTTCCCTTTCCCATGTAGCTTCATCCTCAGTGTGGTTGCTCCACTGAACCCTGAAAAACTTTGTCGTTTTCTGACGGGTCCTCCGTTCAGACTCTTCTAAAATCTTTACTGGCCTTTCTCTGTAGGTGAGATCTGGTTGCATATCAATGTCCTCATGAGGTACATGCTTTTCTGGGTTGCTCACACATTTTCTTAACTGTGAGACGTGGAACACGTCATGGACGTCTGACAGCTCCTTGGGTAGGTCTAGTTGGTAGGCTACCGTGCCTCTTCGTGCCTTTACACAAAATGGTCCAATAAATCTTGGGGCTAGCTTCCCCTTAATTTTGAACCGTTGTAGACCCCTCATAGGAGATACTCGGAGGTATACGGAATCACCGGGTTCAAAGCTGACCTCACGGTGCTTCTGATCATAGTAGCTCTTTTGGCGGCTCTGTGCTGTCTTGAGTCTGTCCCGGATTTGTTTAACTTTCTCCTCGGCCTCTTTAAGCATGTCTGGGCCGAAGATACGGCTGTCACCTGTTTCTGACCAATTCAGTGGGGTACGACACCTCCGTCCGTACAATGCTTCAAAGGGTGCCATTTGCAAGCTGGCTTGGTAACTGTTGTTGTAAGCAAATTCGGCATACGGCAAACTCTCTTCCCAACTGGATCCATAGGTGAGCACACAGGCTCTTAGCATATCCTCTAGGATTTGGTTCACACGTTCTGTCTGTCCATCAGTCTGAGGGTGGTATGCTGTACTGAAGGCTAGTTGCGTGCCCAGAGCTTGTTGTAGGTGATCCCAAAATTTGGAGACAAATTGGGTGCCTCGGTCTGATATTATAGTCTTTGGGACTCCGTGCAAGCAAACTATACGAGAGAGATAAAGCTTTGCCAGTCTTTGTGTGGAGTAGGTAGTCTTCACGGGAATGAAATGAGCAACCTTGGTTAGTCGGTCTGTGATAACCCATATGGCGTCATTCCCACGTTGTGATCGGGGTAATCCGACGATGAAATCCATTCCTATTTCATCCCACTTCCACTCCGGTATCCTGTTTGGCTGGAGTAGCCCTGCTGGCTTTTGATGCTCGGCCTTGATGCGCTGACACGAATCGCAACAAGCAATGAATGTGGCTATATCTCTTTTCATACCGTGCCACCAAAACCCTTCCTGAATGTCCTTGTACATTTTGGTTCCTCCAGGATGGATTGAGTATGGAGCGGTGTGGCTCTCCGTCAAGATCTGTTGCTTGAGTTCCTCAATGTTAGGCACGCAAAGTCTGTCTCGGTACCATAATGTTCCTTCACTGTCGGTGACGAACTCGGAAGTCTTACGAAGATTCATTTTCTTCTTTATGCCTTCGATGCTGGGATGTCCCTGTTGAGCCTTCTTGATTTGTTCCACCAGGGTGGGTTGTATCTCCAGGTTCGATACGGTGCCCTCGGAGACTAACATCATGTTGAGCCTAGCGAACTCTCGCTGAAACTCAGGCCTCAAATTTTGCTGACCGTCACTGTCCGGGCTGGGGTTTCGACTAAGGGCATCGGCCACTACATTTGCTTTCCCTGGGTGGTAGTGAATGCCGACGTCATAGTCTTTGACCAGTTCCAACCAGCGTCGTTGGCGTAAATTCAGCTCTGGCTGTGTGAAAATATATTTGAGGCTCTTATGGTCTGTATATATTTCACAGCGATTTCCCAACAGAAAGTGCCTCCACTCCTTGAGTGCATGTATGACTGCTGCTAGCTCCAAGTCATGTGTTGGGTAATTTTCCTCATGTTTTCGCAGCTGCCTGGAGGCATATGCGACAACCTTGCCATCCTGCATTAGTACGCATCCGAGTCCTTTCCGGGATGCGTCACAATACACCTCAAAGCTCTTGTGTATGTCTGGCACAGTTAAGACCGGTGCGGTTGTCTGCTTCTTCTTGAGTTCTTGGAACCTCTGCTCGCATGCTTCCGTCCATACAAATTTCTTGTCCTTCTTGAGTAACTGTGTTATAGGTTTCGCCACAGTGGAGAAACCTTCAATAAATCTTCTGTAATATCGGCCATTCCAGGAAACTCCACACATCAGTAACATTGGCGGGTGGCTTCCAGTCCAGTATGGCCTTGACTTTTTCTGGGTCTACGGCCACGCCTTCTTGGTTCAGTATATGGCCCAAGAAGCCAACTTGTCTTAGCCAAAATTTGCACTTGCTAAATTTGGCGTACAACTGATGCTTCCTCAATTCTCCCAAAACAATTCTGAGGTGCTCAGCATGCTCTTCGGGTGTCCTCGAGTAAACCAGAATGTCGTCAATGAATACCACCACAAATTTGTCCATGAATTTCATGAACACTTTGTTCATGAGGTGGACGAAATATGCAGGGGCGTTCGTTAGTCCAAAAGGCATCACTGTGAACTCGTATAACCCATATCTGGAAGTGAATGCTGTCTTGGGGATATCTTCCGGACTACGGCGCTCATTCTCCAAGGTGATGGCCTTGTCCACCAGCGTCTTAAAATCCGGAAAGGTGTGCACAATCAGTTGGCATCTCAGTGCTGGTGCCAGGCCGTCTAGGAATTTTTCCATCTTCTTGCTTTCTGTCATGTGCTCGTCGTTGGCATAACGAGACATCTGGGTGAACTGACCATTGTACTCTGTCACTGACATGCCTCTTTGCTTCAGGTCATCAAACTCTCTCTTCTTGATCTTTAGGATGCTTCTGGGGATGTGTGCCCCACGGAAGCCTTCCTTGATCTCTTCCCAGGTGATGTTGTGTTCCCTGGGATGCATGTGTAGGAAGTTTTCCCACCATGCTGCGGCTGCTCCAGTAAGATAGTGTGGTGCATAAAGCACCTTCTCATGATCTGAGCACTGAGCAATAATCAGTTTCCTTTCAATCTCACGAAGCCAATCATCGGCTTCCAGCGGCCTATCGGTGTGAGCAAAAGTTGAGGGGCGAGTCTTCTGTAACTCGGATAACTTGGAATGTGGTTGATAGGGTTCACGGTGGTTTCCCATATTGATGACATGGTTCATCATCTCTTGGTGCTGTTGCTGGCTTTGCTCGAAGAGACGGCATACTTGAGACAGTGCTGCTTCGCTGTCCTGTTGGCTGGACTGACCCTGAGTGAAATTGTTGCTGGTCTGTGTCCCGTAAACCTCTTCTGGCTGATTGGGCATGGAGCGAGTCCACGGGCGAGACATTTTTCCAGTCTGGGGTATTATTTGCAAAACCCATGAGAAAAACTGTGTAGCACAAGAAAAATCTCGCAAAGGCAATAATCAAAAGGCTTCAAGGTTTTCAAAGAAACACAAATGATTTTTCATGGAGAAGAAGTGCTTAACATAAAACTTACATGCGAAAAGCAAACACATGATACAGCACTCAGGATGCGCGTACACATCCTGACATGTTATTAAAACTAGCGTACTACTCCGGAAGGCAGCAAACACACCAATACAAACTAGCGTACAGATAAAACAGCACATCATACAGGCAGACATAACACGCGGCTACTCGGTGCTCTCAGTCGGAGATGGTGAAGATCTCCTTCCCCTTGCCGATGGCAAGGCTCAGCGGTCCAGGAGAGTCAACCTCCACCTCCTCTCTAGCTGGCTCCTAGCGCGTGACGCTGCGCTGCGGTGATGGTGCGGGGGCGACTGGTGGTAGAGCATGTGCGGCAGGCGGTGCGGCTCTGACTGGAGTAGGAGCGATGACTCGGTCGAACTCCTCAGTGGTAGGCAGACGGCGAGCAGTGGCCAAAATAGCCGGTGCATAAGAGGCTGAAGACGAGACGAATGTCAGGGGCGGCGCCGTGTGGAGAAGCTCCTTCCTGCTGGCAGGACCGCCCCGGACTAAGTCCATGCGGGCAGCCACAAGATCATCTACGAGGTTGTCGAAAGACTCCTCCAGAGCCTTGAGATACTCCACAACCATCTCGATGGCTTCATCTCGTTCTCCCCGATGGCAGGCAAACGCATAGTGGCTGGTGTAAGGCACATGGCATGGGAGGTAGCGGTAGCGACGAGTCTTCATCGTAGGAAGGATGTCCCGAAGGCGAGCTATCGCCTCACGGGCAGCCATCTGCATGGCATGCCTCTCCGTAGGCATGGCCCTTCCCACAAAACGGAAGTGGCGAGCAGCAGAACGTCCTCCCTTGAATTGCACCACAGCCTGGTGCATAGACACGTCGTCACTGAGCTTGTGCTGGTAGAGTGTGAACTCCGGGCGAGCTGCTGGCCCGATCGCGAGCTTGGTGATGGAGACGAGGAGCTTGACAAACCCCTCGGGCACGTTGGTGAACACTCGATTCTCACAGCTGCTGCCAGCCATCTACAAAAGTAGGCAAAAATTCTGAGTAGTCATGTCATAAATTTATGATGACCAACAGAAAATAGCTACAATTGCAAAATGCTGAAAAAGCACAAAAGACGCTAATAACCGATTAGCGATCGCACCTAGTGGCTTCCTACAGTCAGCCTGGCTCTGATACCAAGCTTGTCACGACCGGTTTTTCAATAAAATAATTATTGAGAGACCAATCCCTTTTACGGACCAGCGAGGAAGAATTCCTTCTCACTGGTAGACAATATCTTGGTCACAGAAGAAAAATACCAGGAGTACTAAATATAATACAAGGTTGAGCAGAGACTGCCCAACAATTTATTACATGCACGCCGCTAAAACAAGACGGCGGATAGGGTGGCAAACTACTAACTCACGATAATAACGGTGGTGGAAATATCATCGCGAAGCGAGTGATATGATTCCAGAAGACTACAACTCTTCGAGCGTCGGAGTGAGGCTCGAGAAGACTTATTGCGGGTGGCGGAAGCGTATACAATACAAGTGACCAATATCCGGGATCGCGCAGGACTGACTGGGACTCCTCTAGGCATCGGACGCGCTATCAAACTCTTCATCCAAGAGATCGCCTTCGTCAACATCTGGCCAAATCAACAAGCCAGGTGAGTACTATGAAAGTACTCGCAAGACAGTTCGGACATAAGGTATAACAAATGTAAACATGAAGCACATGAACAAGTTAACCAGTGCGATCAGACATAGAGATAATAAATACTGGGTGCCAAGCGAGGGTCTGAATGACGCCTCGAGCGGAAACTGCAGAATAGTAATACTGGTGCCAAACGAGTGTCTGAAAGACTCCTCGAGCGGAAAATGCGGAATAATAATACAGGTGCCAAACGAGTGTCTGAAAGACTCCTCGAGCGGAAAATGCGGAATAATAATACGGGTGCCAAACGAGTGTCTGAAAGACTCCTCGAGCGGAAAATGCGGAATAATAATGCGGGTGCCAAACGAGTGTCTGAAAGACTCCTCGAGAGGAAAATGCAGAATAATAATGCCACAGTCGGGCGTCGAGGCGACACCACATAAAGGGCTTGCAACAGAAAATAAAGACAGTGCATGCCACAGTCGGACGTCTGTGCGACATCACATAAAGGGCTTATATTTAAAGTAAGAAACAAGTACACGCCACAGTCGGACGTCTGCGCGACGTCACATAAAGGGCTTATATCACAGCTCAATAATACAATCGTTCGGGAACATAAATTATCACAAGCATGCGACAAATATAAAGTTAGTCCATCCACAGGAATAACAATAAAACTGGATTTACCACTTGAGCTTGTTCACCGGGGACAAGTTTTTCACACGGATAGATATGGATATAATGTTTACACTACTTGATCATGGATACGATGATTTGGAAAGAATTGACTCTGCAGAGTTTGTACTTAACCACAGCCAACGGATTTCAGTAGTCACGGGGACTAGTTCCGTCTACGGTGTTTTGGAAGAAACACGTCTAACCAGTACACACCCAATTCAACCATCCGAAGCCAGGGATCACCCTCGGCAACATTCAAGAAAAACCTTGAGACGGGGAGGCTACAACCTCGCGTAGCATGGGATCAAATTTCTATACGCGCGCTCTAAGGGGGTGCCCCCCCTCTCGGTCCCAACCGGAAACACCCATGCCCCCTGACCGGATGACTGGCTTTAATCCTGGGCCAAGGTACCATCATCCCGGCCTCTCTGTTTGGTGTGTACACGGAAAGAGGTTACCAACTTACTAAACCGCATCCTGGCAATGAGACATGTGGTAGCACGGAAAGGGGAAAGAACGGTAACGTGGCTCCAACCACGTTAACGTCGGAGGAAAGTCGGATGACGCAAGGCTGGTATGCTACAACAGTACCACCTTGCTGCCCTTCATGTCACCACATGATTAGGCCATCTCTCATCAGAGATCATCGCAACTTTGGAACATGCGGGAAAAGAACGATAACGTGGCTCCAACCACGTTAACGTCGGAGAAAGTCGGATGACGCAAGGCTGGTATGCTACAACAGTACCACCTTGCTGCCCTTCATGTCACCACATGATTAGGCCATCTCTCATCAGAGATCATCGCGACTTTGGAACAACCGGGTCGTTGCCTTACAAGCAACGAGGTATTTACCGACACTCATATGCCACGCACAAACTCTCACGTGAACATGTAAAACACCTGTCATATCAAATGTTCAAAACATGCTTGCCTGGTTCGGAGAAGTCGGAGTCTAGCTCGGCGAAGTTCGCGGCTCCTTCACCTCTTCCGGAACCTACGGCAATCACGAAACGGGTACTAACGTGAAAACCAACACTTGCACAGAAACTTTTCCAAATAATTTTCAAATAAATCCCATAAAAAACTAGACAAAATTTGAAGATTGTCAGAAAAAGAATCACTCAAAAATTCCTTTTTATTAAAAAGTTATAAAGGTTTCTGTCCAGGGACTTATCTGTAATGAAACAGAAAAGTTCCAGGGTTTTAACTGAGAAAACAGAAAACGCTTCGGTTGGGAATGCGCAAGCGCAAAGGAGAAAACGTATTTGCCCGAAGGCGCCAACAGAAAACGGTTCGGAAGGAGAATAGAATAGAGGCTGACAGGCGGGGTCCACCTGTCAGGTTTAAAAAGCTCGCCGGCGCCCGAAGACTGCGGTGGACGCCGGCGTCGAACCACGGCGAGTTAGGAGAAACGGAGGGTACCAAGAGCTTCAGCGTCTTCTTCCGCGTCGGTGGGTGGTGGACTCGTCCAACGGGGAGCACCACGTCGACGGCGACACTATCTCCGGCGGACGGCGGCTCGGGTGAGGATGGGGAACTCCGGTGGAGGGCTGCAAACTACGAATTGAGGCGCGGGTCAGAACGAGGGATGCAAGGTGAAGCTACTGGCAAGAGAATGGAGGCGGAGGAGCGCACACGGGGGCGAATCGGGCTGGATCCCGTGGCGGGTCGCGGCGGCCGGAGTCGAGGAAGGAGACCTCCTCGGGGCTCTACCAGTGGCTAGGCTTGCTCTAGGGGGAGTGCAGGGATGGTGGGTGCTCGAGTTGAAGCTCGGGGCCTCTATTTATAGGCAGATCGACGGGGTGGCCGTGAACGGAGAATCTCCGGCGAGCGATTACGGCGGAGCAGTGGATTGGCAGGTGGTTTGAGCGGCCAGGCAGCATCAGTGGAGGTTACTGGAGTCGTTTCACAGCTAAACGGGGTCGGTCTTGGCGTAATGGCGTCGGTCCACGGTGAGGTGACCGCACGGGCTCAACGGCGGCAGAGAGCGCGCTCCGCGCCCTGCGGTTCACGACGAGAGCGGCAGCGCGTTCGGGGGAGTGGAAGGCCACGCGGCGAGCTCCGGTGGTTTGGGCGGCGCTGGGTGGCGTCGTCGGCGCCGTGTCTCCCGCTGGCGTCCGCAAAGCCGCCGCCGGCGTCGGTCACGGGGCGGCGCACCTTCTGCTGCTCGTCGCCGACGCCCGCAAGGCGCCAGGCGTTCGTGCGGTGCAGGAACAAGAGGGCGGGGACGAGGAGCAAGGCGACGCGGTGGTACTGGCGAGATCGATGTCCTTCTCTGAAGAAAACGACAGCAAGCCACTGACTGAATCTCTGAATTTTCTGAACTTGACATAGACAGTGCACTGCAGGTGTTCGACAGAAGGATTTTGCAATGAGATAAATTTTTCTGGAGCTGTAACTTGGTGAGGTGACCACTCAATGCACCCAGAGGCTGCCTGATTTTACTTGGAATTTTTGGAGAAGGTTTTGAATGAATTTCACCAAATTTGACAAATCTGGTCCAAACTTGCAGCAGGTGTAGTTTGAAAATTTTGAACTGAAGACCAGTGGATCTTCATGGATCTTGGTTGAGGGTTCAAAGGACTAGGAGGGGAAAAAGGTTTGGGGGCAAAAATCAAGACAGAAAGTGGAGTTCCTTTGCAAATCTCCAAGTGCTAGGAAAGAAGGCAGAAATTTATTTGAATAGAATATAAATGGAAATAATCACATGGGGAGGTTCAACTTGCTGGATTCGATGCAAATCATGATCCAAAGGTGAGGAAAGGGTTAGGAGAGGGGATTTGCACTAAGGCCATGGCAAGAAGGAATTGTTGAAAGTGGCAAAGGATTTTCCAAAAGCCATAGTGCAAATTTCAAGGAGATTTCCAAAAGTCATTTCCCAAGTGAAAATATTTTGTCTTGAGTCCAAGTGAAAAGCAAGAACCTCCAAGACCAAAGATAGACCTTGGTTGAATCCAAATAAAACTTTTGCCATAAAGAAAAATATTTGAGAGTGAGAGTTCTCTTGAAGAAAAATTTAAATCACTCCCCTCAAGTCAAATAAAAATCATTTGAAAAAATCCAAATAAAAACTTGGGTGTCACAATCGTCCCATTCGGCAGCGGCTATCACGCTCTGCTCGGACGAACCGCATTCGCTAGATTCAACGCGGTGCCGCATTATGCTTATCTTAAGCTGAAGATGCCCGGTCCACGTGGCATCATTACGGTAAACGGAAATACGGAACGCTCCCTCCGAACAGAGGAGCACACCGCCGCCCTAGCAGCAAAAGTACAGAGTGGCCTTCTCAAGAAGCACTATAAACCGGCTGCCGAGCCCCTGGACACCACTAAGAGGGTCCAGACTACACCGCAGCAGGACAGCTCGGCTCATCACAAGCCAAACTAGCAATTTGGCCTCCGTCCCAGCCCTGATGAGGCAATGGTGTTAGTACCACGCGCATTTAAATTACGCACTCGAAACGCCATGAACGGACGGAGGCACAACTCGCTCGCGATCCATAGTACGGCTTGATAGACCCTGGGATTCGCACGCTTCTGCTTTTTCTTTTTATGGGTTTTTCTTTTCTTTTTCAAGGTCTATGTGGACGACCCGTTTGCAGAACACACCAAGGAGGCAACAAGCTCTGGCGTACGAGGGAACCCCTAGGTGGTCTCTAAAGAATGATTAATATACTTGTTTTACATACGTGCATCCAGCTCACCCTTGGTTACGGCATATTAAATAGCCTTACTTGCTTATCGCATTACTGGTACAAAGTACGCCTCGACGTACTGATTACATCACAAAGGTGAATAAATGGTGGCGCCAGCTCATTACTCAATCTTTTCCGTTTCCTCACCTCAGTACCTATCATTCTTTGCACACGTACATCATGGTACGTACTAATACGCCAGGGGCTTCATTATACCCCGCATCACGATAATAAAAGTCCGAACACTTTTTTCAGTATAGTTGGGCACCCCGAACTTATAGCGTTATATGCATCGGCTCTGAATCATGTCTTTGGTCAATAGTTGGGTTGCCCGGCTCCTGTGCTTAGTACCTTACGTTCCGCTATATCGGCTAGGGTAGTAAAGAGAGAACTACTGCGATTGTGTCCCCGTTCTTCCGGGCGAGCTCCTCAGCAGAGAAAGCCGAAAACTAACTGTCATGATGCGGCGAGAGCCGGTCAGCTGTTCGTGAGGTTCCAAATCGTTGGAGATTTTTCCCGCTTCTTGCGAAGAATCAGTTCTTACGATTTGGCGTGTATAGCGCCCCTAATTCGTCCTTCCGAAAACCAGGGGCTTCGCCAACTTTATTAACTGTCAAACTCCTTTGGCTAAGTGAGGGCGGTAAAGGCCGCATAGTCTGATTGCCTTGTTCGTTGCGCTAAACACCTCCTTTAAGGACAAGAATGTGGAGTAAAGAGTATTTAGATTTATCCCGAACACCCCCGTACTATCTACGTGGGGGCTGAAGCCGACGACTGGTCATCCCTCAGATTTAATAAACGGCCGCGCAGGAGGTAAAATTCAAAATCATCAACATTATATTACACAACATCTTTGTTTCATATTACAGGGCAAGAAAATACATATGTTCTCATGGGAATATAATATCCTTCGAACACTGCTCCGCCGCAAGATGGGACCCCTCCAGGACACCATCAAAATAGTGCTCAGGTCGACGATGCTCCTTGCCCTCCGGCGGCCCCTCGGTCATCAGCTTCTTGGCATCTAGCTTCGCCCAATGCGTCTTGACGCGGACAAAAGCTATACGTGCACCTTCAATGCAGACCGACCGCTTCACGGCTTCGAGCCGCGGACAGGCACTCACGAGCCGCCGCACAAGTCCGAAATAGCTGCCAGGTATGGGATCGGCAGGCCACAGCCGGACTATAAAGTCCTTCATGGCTAACTCAGCCAACCGATGCAGCTCGACCAGCTGTTTTAGCTGGTCGCTGAAGGATACCGGATGTTCGGATCCCAGATATTGGGACCAGAACAGCTTCTCCGTGGACATACCTTCCTCGACTCTATAATGCTCGGCCGCATCCGATACACTGTGCGGTAGACCTATAAATGCCCCTGAAAAACCAAAATTCTGGGTAAGTACAAGGGACGTTGATTCTACATACTTGCTTGGCATGGTGAAGGACTTACCCGTCGCAATCTGTTGGGCCACCTGAATCTCCTGGAGGGCGCTCTGAGCTTCGGCTCGCGCATCCTGAGCACTCTGGCGAGCCTTCGCCAATTCGGCCTCTTGCACCTTACAATCGTGCTCCAGGGCCTAGAATTTTTCTATCGCGCCCTGGAGCTGTTGCTGCGCCTCGCCAACCCGGGTCTCGTGCTTCTCGCGCAAGATGCGCTCCTTGGCCGCTTTGTCCTCGGCCTCGGCCAGCGCCTTCTTCAGGGTTGCCACCTCGGTCGCGGCTACTAATAAAGTTTAAGACACTTTCAGTCCGGTCGGACTATTCATTTTTTCAAAATGTACCCACGGGTTACTGCATACCTCGGCTATCCTCCAACTGCTTCTTCACACGGCCGAGCTCCTCCTCGGCCCGCTCCAATTTCTGCTTCAGTCCGGAGACCTCCGCAGCATGAGCAGTGGCAGCCTGCAGCGATACCTGCTTATTCACATAGACAACTCATGTTAGACTCCTGCGATTTTTTGATCCTCTGTTAGGCTTTTCTTACCGAACACCAAACAGAGTATCAGGGGCTACTGTCTATATTGTGATATTTTTCCTATAAATCACATTTCTTACCTCAAAGCCTCCTAGAAGGCTAGCGCATGCTTCAGTCAGTCCACTTTTAGCGAACTGAACCTTCTCTATTACCATGTCCATAAGGACACGATGTTCATCCATGATAGAGGTGCCTCGCGGCGCCTCCAGCAGATTATCCGGTGCCTCTGGTTGGACCGAGGTCACCGGTGGAACAGGCACGCTCCCTCCTTGGGGGGAATGCCGTTCCCTGGACCCCAGAGTCGTACAGATTTCCGAAACGGTATCTGGCTGAGGTCCGAAGGGAACTCGGACCCCTTCACCAGTCTCCATGGGGGCTTTTCCCCCCATGTGTCTGGCGTCCGAGGAGTCATCCTGGGGCGTCACCCCGATGATCTCCGGAAACTCCTCCCGGCCTGGGAAGGCCTTTTTGGACACCACCTCGTCATCACCCCTGGGTGAGACGGAATGAGAAGGTGGCGGAGATATGCTAGCCATCTCCTCTGTGTTCAGCGAATCCTTTGTCGAGGATCGCGGGGAGTCACTGCGCGCCGGACTACAATGACAAAAGTTTACAATATGTTAATATTACAAACCAGGAAGGCCAGACTTTTGCGAATTCTGGTACTTACGAAGCGCCTCGAGGCTTGGTCCAGAGAGGTCGTTCTGGACTGTTGTCGACGTCCCATGCGGAGTTATCCGCGAGGGAGCCTTTAACCCTTTTAGGCGTTTCCGCCTCCGGGCTTGTGGGGGCTGCTCTCTTCTTCCTCCCCGCTTCAGGTGGGGAGTCGTTTTCCTCTTCCTCTTCATCACCGTCGTCAGCGGATGAAGAGGAAGTCTCGCTTTCGGACGTCTCGTCCGGAGTGCTTCTCCGACGAAGGCCCTTCTTGGCCCCTTGGGCCGCCTTTTTAGCCGTCTTCTCCAGCACCTCATAAGGCGTGGGGAACAACATCTTCTCCAATAATGGAAATACTTGGTCTTCAGGTAGCGGAGCCGGACAATTAATCTTCTCGGCCAACTTAATCCAGGCCTGAAAATGGAGGAAGGAAGCTTAAGTTTTCTCTCAAAATATGCTAGTAAGGGGTACTCCTTGAAAACATTAAAGGAACTGACCGGATTGGGCTGGCGCTTTAAGCTAAGCCCGCGGTCTTCGGCTACAGATGGTGGTGTCTCGCCGGCCTTAAAGAGCACCTTCCAGATTTCTTCGTGCGTTGTGCCGAAGAGCTCCAGTAGCGTCTGGTGCTTGGCTGGCTCGAACTCCCACAAACTATAAGTTCGGCGTTGGCACGGAAGGACCCGACGAACAAGCATAACCTGGACCACGGTGACAAGCTTGATCTTGTTCTCTATCATGTTCTGGATGCACGTCTGGAGCCCCGTCAGCTCGGCCAAAGAACCCCAGGTTAGGCCCCGCTCCTGTCAAGAAGTGAGCCGCATCGGGATTCTGGATTGGAATTCGGGGGCCGCCGCCCAGTTGGCATCACGCGGCTCGGTGATATAAAACCACCCCGATTTCCACCCCTTCACCGTCTCCGCGAACGAGCCTTCGGGCCAAGTGATGTTGGGCATCTTGCCTACCATGGCGCCTCCGCACTCCGCTTGTTGACCGCGCACTACCTTCGGCCTCACATTGAAGGTCTTCAGCCACAAGCCGAAGTGAGGCGGGATGCAGAGAAAGGCCTCACAGACGACGATAAACGCCGAAATGTTGAGGATGAAGTTGGGGGCTAGGTCATAAAAATCCAGCCCATAGTAAAACATCAACCCACGAATGAATGGGTGAAGAGGGAACCCAAGCCCGCAGACAAAATGTGTAAGGAACACAACCCTCTCATGGGGCTCGGGAGTGGGGACGATCTGTCCCTTGGCCGGGAGTCAATGAGCGATCTCTTTGGCCAGATATCTGGCCTCCCGGAGCTCCTTGATGTCCTTCTTCTTGACGGAAGAGGCCATCCACTTACCTCCAGCTCCGGATCCAGACATCTTTGAAGTATTTTCTTGAACGAGAGAGAAGCTAAGGCTTGGGTGCTGGAGCTCAAGGATGGAAGGGCTGAGGAACAAAAAGGGCGCGGGTGGAAGAAGGGAATCCTTACCCCCTTATAGAGGCCGCGAATGTCAAACGCCTCTCTACTCGCCTTAAACTCGCCTATTCCCAAGGGCCGTGTAGACGGCATGGTTGGGTTACCCATGCCCGCATTGATGAGGATCCTGCAATAGGGGGACACGATCTCTGCTTTGACAAGACGTGCCAATGGCAACCGCGTCTTGAAACATGGGATGGCAGAAGAACAACGGTTCGAAATTATGACCGGATGGGCGTGATATCGCGTGGCCAGAAGCTGTCAGCGGATAGAACTCATGTAAAATATATATATTCTCTCTTCGGTTATGCATGGTGTGTAACAGGTCCGGATACAATCATCACGTCCGAAGACTATCTTGGAAGTTCGGAAGAAGGGGAACCCGCCTTGCAATGCCGAAGACAATCTACGCGCCGTACTCCTCGTCATTGAAGCCAGGTTCAGGGGCTAGTGAGGGAGTCCTGGACTAAGGGGTCCTCGGGTGTCCGGCCTGTTACTCATTGGGCCGGACTTGATGGGCTATGAAGACACGAAGACCGAAGACTATACCCGTTTCCGGATTGGACTCTACTTGGCGTGGAAGGCAAGCTAGGCGACTGATTATAAAGATTCCCTCTTATGTAACCGACCTCATGTAACCCTAGATCTCTCCGGTGTCTATATAAACCGGAGAGCATAGTCCGGATAGGACAGATTCATTACCATATACTCATAGGCTAGACTTCTAGGGTTTGGCCATTACGATCTCGTGGTAGATCAACTCTTGTAACACTCATATTCATCAAGATCAATCAAGCAGGAAGTAGGGAATTACCTCCATAGAGAGGGCCCGAACCTTGGTAAACATTGTGTCCCCCGTCTCCTGTTACCATCGATCCTAGACGCACAGTTCGGGACCCCCTACCCGAGATCCGCCGGTTTTGACACCGGCATCTACCTCAAAGAGATACACTATGCGTTCTTAGGTACATCGGAGATCATCGTGAGGAAGCAAGGATGAAGACCCAAGCACCTACAGAATAAGAGAAGGAAGAAGAGGTCGAGAAGAACGAAGGAGAGAAGCCCCTGGACACCCCGGGTGCCTGGACGGAAGGGCCCCGGGTGCCCGGCCTCTGCCTGGGCTGCGTCCCAGCCGGCCCCGGGTGCCCTGCCCCAAGGCCCCGAGTGCCCGACCCCCCACTCGGGCCTCGCCCAGACCACCCCGGGTGCCCGGACCCTTCCCCCGTGGCTATGAGTTTTAGGGACATTTTGGTCCTTTGTACCCCTCTTTCCCCAAGTTTCGTCCCTAGCCTTTATATACTCTTTACCTAGCTCATTTGGAGGGTTAGCAAAGTATTTAGAACACAAAAGAGGGCTTTGCTCATCTTCCTCCTCTAGGAGATCTAGACCTCCTCTTGGAGATCAAGCCCTCCTCTTGGAGAAGATCCTCTTGGATGCAAGACCTCACCTAGTGGGAAGAACTTTTACCCTAGTGCTATTTTCCTTGAATTGTTCATGTAATATTGTGGATGTGATATTTGGGTTTGTTTGAGTGATTTGTGCCTTGTGTTCTTGAGTGTTCTTCCTCTTTTCCCCCTCCAAGTGTGAAAAGATCCCCCCTAGGGTTTCACCCTACAACATCTTGGTATCATGAGCAAGGTTGATTCACATCTTGGAGTCCCATCCCCCCATTTGCTAGCTTGATTTTGTTGTTTTTCGTCCAATTTCGAAAAATCCCCACAAAAATAGCCCCAAATTTTTTTCTTGCAATTTGTTGGATCTTGTGAGATTTGGTTGTTTTGGTCCATGGATTTGATGTTTGGCAAGTGGATCTAGCCCCTCCCCAACAATCCCCACCCTTCCCACCATGAAATCCATCGAATTTTGCTTTTCCCCCAAAATTTCCGCCCAAATCGTCAACCACCGGGTGCCCGCACCTCGAACCACCGGGCACCCGCACCCCCGACCATTTCCCCCTGACCACCCCGGGCACCCGCACCTCCCACCCCCGGGTGCCCGCACCCCCCCGAATCAGCCCAACTACAACACCAATTTGACCATAACGTCCACCTCCCAAGTCTGTTTTTTGTGTTCTTTAGCTCGTTTGGAAGCTCTTGACATCCCCCATCCACTCATATCATTACCACCACCATTAGCCTCCATCCAAAAACCATCACAAAAACACCCACCTTCCGCATTTGACCGATTTTGAGTTGCAATTTCCGTTTCCTAAGGTGTTTCAGCTACTTAGGAGCATGTGACATCGACATCACCGCCAATCATCACCACCTCGGAGTCATCTTCACCGCTAACCATAAGAAAGGACGGTAACCTCGACGACACTTACTTCTTACCCTTGCTTTTCCATTGATATCCCGAGCCATTTTGCGTTGCTTACCCATCGAGACTAGCGAGTTGAGAATTGCCGGGCCACGCTATTGTGCACCGTAGTGATCGTGTTATCATCTTAGTGCCATAAGTCTCTCCTGTGCATATCTTACATACTTGTATCATATCATACTTGGCTCGAGCATAAAGCATAGAAAAGAAAGAGAAGCTTTTAAGCAAAAGAGGAGAAACAAAGAGCTTGTAAGTAATAACATTCAGCCATTTTGCATAGTCATATCATCTTGGTCACCGCATAAAGCATAGTTGGGATTGAAGACGACACGTTTCTCTCATAGGTTGGTGCACAAGCGTATCTTGCCTATTTGAGCAATCGAGCTAGCGTCTCTCTAGCATTCGCACAACAAGAGCATTTTCCGTGGTTGCACATTTTGAGCTCACCCTTGGTTGTGCGGATCCCATCTATCTTCCGTGTGTGTGTTCCTAGTGGTATCTTTGGGTTTGATCTATTTGCTTTACTTGCATTTTTGTGAACCTTCTCAACCTTATCGATATCTTGACTAATATTTTTCTTGAAATTTTTGCCACCATCCTAACCGAGCTACTACATAAGCCTTTTACTTGCAGGTGTGAGAAACAAACCCGGTTCCAATTCTACTATTGTGGCATTACATTGAGTGACACTTGTTACATCCTCAATCCTCGGAAAAGGTAACTTTGGTATTGTTCTCTCATTTTCCTACTCACCCCACTTGGTTATGATGGATAGGGCAAGTTCGTCGGCGAACCTGCTTTTCGAGGTACAAGGTGATGATCCCGGCTACATCACCAAGAGCTACTTCTTCATGGCGCAACGAGCTCTCCATCAAGAAAGTGAAGCCTTGGGTGAATGCCTTGACCAACTCGCCGCCGACCTTCGTCAATCGGAAGGAAGGAACCACGACTACATTGACGACAAGTTCACAACACAAATGGAAGAACTCCGCAACATGATCGTGCGGTGCCCGTCTTCCTCATCCTCGTCAACAAGATGGCGCCACTCAAGCCACCGCTCAAGTCAGCCATCTTCGGCCTACTCATATTATGATTCAAGTCCTCCCTGAGATCGGGTCCCTCGACGTGATGCTCCCCAAGATCTCCAAGCTCCAGAAAATCCATTCCATGGCAATGGCTTGCAAGACCGAGTTCGAGCACGTGAAAGGGCGCGACAACAAGCGCCAGAACCAAGGGAGAAAGAGGAAATGCCTCCACAAGCACCACGTCAACAACCTCAAGATGATGAAGCCATCCGTCAAGCACAAGCACTCGAAGCACAACGTGCACTCCGCGAGTCTACTAGAGCCGTGGAAGAGCGCAACCACCAAGTGTGAGAACAAGAGGAAGCTCTTATTCGGGAGATACAAGAAGAAGCCGCGCATCGCGAAGAACAACAAGAAAGGCGCAACCAAGCGCATATTCCTCATCCTCCGCCACGACAAGAACGACATCGAGTGGAACAAGTGCTTCAAGACCCTCCTCCACACCAAGAGCGACATCTCGAGGAACGACCATTTGCGGACCTTCCTCCACGGCAAGAGCGACATCAAGATCGCTACCACGATGAAGAACTCCGCTACGGCAACCTCAAGTTCACCATGCCCAAGTTCTCCGGAAGCAATGATCCCGAAGAGTACCTCTCATGGGCCTTGAAGGTGGACAAGATATTTCGTATTCACAACTACGATGAGGAAAAGAAGATCGCCATGGACTCCCTCGAGTTTCAAGACTACGTCCTCATTTGGTGGGAACAAGTGATCGAGCGACGACGGAAATGAAGGATGTCATGAGAGCTCGCTTTGTGCCTACACACTACACCCGTGATCTCTTCAAGAAGTTGCAGCTCCTCAAGCAAGGCACGAAGACGGTGGAAGAATACTACCAAGAAATGGAGATTGCCATGATACGAGCCAATGTCAAGGAAGACGACGAGCAAACAAAGGCACGCTTCTTGAACGGCCTCAACCACCCAATCAAGCGGATTGCCGACTTCCAACAATACTCAAACCTTCTCGAGCTAGTTCATCAAGCGACCAAGGCCGAGCGACAAGTGCAAGATGACTTCAAATACGCCAAGTACTCGTCCAAGACCTACGGCTCCTACTCTCAAGCTCCCGCGACTTTCGCAACTCCTACCTCAACTAGAGCATCACCAAGTACCGGCGACAAGTCAAGTTCCAAGCAAGCTACGCCTTCCTCGACTTGTTCTCTGGCAAGCACCTACAAATCCCAGACTCCCTCATCGTCGGCGCCACCGAATAACCCCGTCAAGACAAGTTCTTTCAAGTGCTTCACATGTGGTGGCCGAGGTCACAAGTCCTTCGAATGCACCAACAAGCAGACAATGATCTTCAATGATGATGGCACATATGACTCGATGAGTGAAGAAGAAATGGAAGCACTTGAGCACGTGGCCATGCACCGGCGCATGAACGAAGATGAAGATGATCAAGTCTTTTGTGACAACGATTCAAGTCCCTCTCTCGTGGTTGATGTCTACTACACAACCTTCTTCTTGTTGACGTTGTTGGGCCTCCAAGTGCAGAGGTTTGTAGGACAGTAGCAAATTTCCCTCAAGTGGATGAGCTAAGGTTTATCAATCCGTGGGAGGCGTAGGATGAAGATGGTCTCTCTCAAACAACCCTCCAACCAAATAACAAAGAGTCTCTTGTGTCCCCAACACACCCAACACAATGGTAAATTGTATAGGTGCACTAGTTCGGCGAAGAGATGGTGATACAAGTGCAATATGGATGGTAGATATAGGTTTTTGTAATCTGAAAATATAAAAACAGCAAGGTAACTAATGATAAAAGTGAGCACAAACGGTATTGGAATGCTAGGAAACAAGGCCTAGGGTTCATACTTTCACTAGTGCAAGTTCTCTCAACAATAATAACATAATTGGATCATATAACAATCCCTCAACATGCAACAAAGAGTCACTCCAAAGTCACTAATAGCGGAGAACAAACGAAGAGATTATTGTAGGGTACAAAACCACCTCAAAGTTATTCTTTCTGATCGATCTATTCAAGAGTCCGTAGTAAAATAACACGAAGCTATTCTTTCTGTTCGATCTATCCTATAGTTCGTACTAGAATAACACCTTAAGACAAAAATCAACCAAAACCCTAATGTCACCTAGATACTCCAATGTCACCTCAAGTATCCGTGGGTATGATTATACGATATGCATCACACAATCGCAGATTCATCTATTCAAACCAACATAAAGTACTTCAAAGAGTGCCCCAAAGTTTCTACCGGAGAGTCAAGACGAAAACGTGTGCCAACCCCTATGCATAAGTTCACAAGGTCACTGAACCCGCAACTTGATCACCAAAACATACATCAAGTAGATCACGTGAATATCCCATTGTCACCACAGATAAGCACATGCAAGACATACATCAAGTGTTCTCAAATCCTTAAAGACTCAATCCGATAAGATAACTTCGAAGGGAAAACTCAATCCATTACAAGAGAATAGAGGGGGAGAAACATCATAAGATCCAACTATAATAGCAAAGCTCGCGATACATCAGGATCGTGCCGAATCAAGAACACGAGAGAGAGAGAGATCAAACACATAGCTACTGGTACATACCCTCAGCCCTGAGGGTGAAATACTCCCTCCTCGTCATGGAGAGCGCCCGGATGATGAAGATGGCCACCGGTGAGGGATCCCCCCTCCGGCAGGGTGCCGGAACAGGGTCCCAATTGGTTTTGGTGGCTACAGAGGCTTGCCGCGGCGGAACTCCCGATCTAGGTTATTTTCTAGAGGTTTCTGTATTTATAGGAATTTTTGGCATAGGTCTCACGTCAGGGGGGGTCTTCGAGTCGTCCACGAGATAGGGGGCGCGCCCAGGGGGGTAGGGCACACCCCCACCCTCGTGGACGACCCGGGACTATTCTGGCCCAACTCTTTTACTCCCGGGGCTTCTTTTGGTCCATAAAAAATCATCAAAAATTGGCACGTCAATTGGACTCCGTTTGGTATTCCTTTTCTGCGATACTCAAAAACAAGGAAAAAATAGAAACTGGCACTAGGCTCTAGGTTAATAGGTTAGTCCCAAAATTCATATAAAATAGCATATAAATGCATATAAAACATCCTACATGGATAATATAATAGCATGGAACAATAAAAACTTATAGATACGTTGGAGACGTATCAAGCATCCCCAAGCTTAATTCCTGCTCGTCCTCGAGTAGGTAAATGATAAAAATGGAATTTTTGATGTGGAATGCTACCTAACATAATCTTCAATGCAATTTTCCTTATTGTGGCATGAATGTTCAGATCCGAAAGATCCAAGACAAAATTTTAATATTGACATAAAAACAATAATACTTCAAGCATACTAACCAAGCAATTATGTCTTCTCAAAATAACATAGCCAAAGAAAGCTCATCCCTACAAAATCATATAGTTTGGCCATGCTTCATTTTCGTCGCATAAAATGCTCCCATCATGCACAACCCCGACGACAAGCCAAGCAATTGTTTCATACTTTAGTATTCTCAAACTTGTTCAACTTTCACGCAATATATGAGCGCGAGCCATGGACATGGCACTATAGGTGGAACAGAGTATGATGATGGAGGTTGTATGGAGAAGACAAAAAGGGAGAAAGTCTCACATCGACGCGGCTAATCAACGGGCTATGGAAATGCCCATCAATTGATGTCAATGCGAGGAGTAGGGATTGGCATGCAACGGATGCACTAGAGCTATAAATGTATGAAAGCTCAACAAAAGAAACTAAGTGGGTGTGCATCCAACTTGCTTGCTCACGAAGACCTAGGGCATTTTGAGGAAGCCCATCGTTGGAATATACAAGCCAAGTTCTATAATGAAAAATTCCCACTAGTATATGAAAGTGACAAAATAAGAGACTCTCTATCATGAAGATCATGGTGCTACTTTGAAGCACAAGTGTGGAAAAAGGATAGTAACATTGCCCCTTCTCTCTTTTTCTCTCATTTCTTGGGCCTTCTCTTTTTTTATTTGGCCTTTCTCTTTTTTTGGGACTTCTCTTTTTTTATTTGGCCTTTCTCTTTTTTCGGGCCTTCTCTTTTTTTATTTGGCCTTTCTCTTTTTTTTTTAATTTCCTCACACGAGACAATGCTCTAATAATGATGATCATCACACTTCTATTTATTTACAATTCAAAGATTATAACTCGATACTAGAGCAAAATATGACTCTATATGAGTGCCTCCGGTGGTGTACCGGGATGGGCAATGAACCAAGAGTGACATGTATATAAAAAATATGAACGGTGGCTTTGCCACAAATACAATGTCAACTACATGATCATGCAAGGCAATATGACAATGATGAAGCGTGTCATAATGAACGGAACGGTGGAAAGTTGCATGGCAATATATCTCGGAATGGCTATAGAAATGCCATAATAGGTAGGTACGGTGGCTGTTTTGAGGAAGATATAAGGAGGCTTATGTGTGATAAAGTGTATCATATCATGGGGTTTGGATGCACCGCGAAGTATGCACCAACTCTCGAGGTGAGAAAGGGCAATGCACGGTACCGAAGAGGCTAGCAATGACGGAAGGGTGAGAGTGCGTATAATCCATGGACTCAACATTAGTCATAAAGAACTCACATACTTATTGCAAAAATCTACAAGTCATCAAAGCCAAGCACTAAGCGCATGCTCCTAGGGGGATAGATTGGTAGGAAAACACCATCGCTCGTCCCCGACCGCCACTCATAAGGAAGGCAATCAAAGAACACCTCATGCTTCAAATTTGTCACACAACGGTTACCATACGTGCATGCTATGGGACTTGCAAACCTCAACACAAGTATTTCTCAATTTCACAATTACTCAACTAGCACGACTCTAATATCACCATCTTTATATCTCAAAACAATCATCAAGCATCAAACTTCTCATAGTATTCAATGCACTTTATATGATAGTTTTTATTATACCCATCTTGGATGCCTATCATATTAGGACTAGTTTCATAACCAAAGCAAATTACCATGCTGTTTAGGACTCTCAAAATAATATAAGTAAAGCATGAGAGTTCATCTATTTCTTCAAAATAAAACCACCGCCGTGCTCTAAGAAGATATAAGTGAAGCACTAGAGCAAATGACAAACTACTCCAAAAGATATAAGTGAAGATCAATGAGTAGTTGAATAATTATGTAACTATGTGAAGACTCTCTAACATTTAAGAATTTCATATCTTGGTATTTTATTCAAACAGAAATCAGAACAAAAGAAAATAAAATGACGCTCCAAGCAAAACACATATCATGTGGTGAATAAAAATATAGCTCCAAGTAAAGTTACCGATGAACGAAGAAGAAAGAGGGGGTGCCATCCGGGGCATCCCCAAGCTTAGGCTCTTGGTTGTCCTTGAATATTACCTTGGGGTGCCTTGGGCATCCCCAAGATTAGGCTCTTACCACTCCTTATTCCATAGTCCATCGAATCTTTATCCAAACCTTGAAAACTTCACAACACAAAACTCAACAGAAAACTCGTAAGCTCCGTTAGTATAAGAAAATAAAACCGCCACTTAGGTACTGTTGTGAACTCATTATAAATTAATATTGGTGTAATATCTACTGTATTCCAACTTCTCTATGGTTCATACCCTCCGATACTACTCATAGATTCATCAAAATAAGCAAACATCACATAGAAAACAGAATCTGTCAAAAACAGACCAGTCTGTACCAATCTGTATCATTCGAATACTTCTGTAACTCCAAAAATTCTGAAATAAATTGGTGGACGTGAGGAATTTGTCTATTAATCTTCTGCAAAAAGAGTCAACCTAAAATTACTCTCCAGTACAAAATGGCAGCTAATCTCGTGAGCACAAAAGTTTCTGTTTTTTACAGCAAGATCGCATAGACTTCACCCAAGTCTTCCCAAAGGTTCTACTTGGCACAAACACTAATTAAAACATAAAACCACATCTAAACAGAGTCTAGATGAATTATTTATTACTAAACAGGAGCAAAAAGCAAAGAAGAAAAATAAAATTGGGTTGCCTCCCAACAAGCGCTAACGTTTAACGCCCTAGCTAGGCATGATGATTTCAATGATGCTCACATAAAAGATAAGAATTGAAACATAAAGAGAGCATCATGAAGAATATGACTAGCACATTTAAGTCTAACCCACTTCCTATGCATAGAGATTTTGTGAGCAAACAACTTATGGGAACAATAATCAACTAGCATAGGAAGGCAAAACAAGCATAACTTTAAAACTTTAAGCACATAGAGAGGAAACTTGATATTATTGCAATTCCTACAAGCATATGTTCCTCCCTCATAATAATTTTGAGTAGCATCATGAATGAATTCAACAATATAACTATCATGTGAGGCATAATCCAATTGAAAATTAAAATCAAGATGACAAGTTTCATGGTTACCATTATTCTTATTAGCATACAAGTCATCACAATAATCATCATAGATAGCAACTTTGTTCTCATAATCAATTGGAACCTCTTCCGAAATAGTGGATTCATCACTAAATAAAGTCATGACCTCTCCAAATCCACTTTAATAATTATCACAATAATATTCAACATCCTCCAAAATAGTGGGATCATTACTTCCTAAAGTTGACACTCTTCCAAACCCACTTTCATCAATATTATCATCATAAATAGGAGGCGTGCTATCATCATAATAAATTTGCTCATCAAAACTTGGGGGACAAAAAATATCATCTTCATCAAACATAGCATCCCCAAGCTTGTGGCTTTGCATATCATTAGCATCATGGTTATTCAAAGAATTCATACTAACAACATTGCAATCATGCTCGTCATTCAAAGATTTAGTGCCAAACATTTTAATGCATGCTTCTTCTAACACTTTGGCACAATTATCGGAATCCCTATTTTCACGAAAGACATTAAAAAGATGAAGCATATGAGGCAACATTAATTCCTTTTTTTGTAGTTTTCTTTTATAGACTAAACTAGTGATAAAACAAGAAACTAAAATATTTGATTGCAAGATCTAAAGATATACCTTCAAGTGCTAACCTCCCCGGCAACGGGGCCAGAAATTGCTTGATGTCTACTACACAACCTTTTTCTTGTAGACGGTGTTGGACCTCCAAGTGCAGAGGTTTGTAGGACAGTAGCAAATTTCCCTCAAGTGGATGACCTAAGGTTTATCAATCCGTGGGAGGCGTAGGATGAAGATGGTCTCTCTCAAACAACCCTGCAACCAAATAACAAAGAGTCTCTTGTGTCCCCAACACACCCAATACAATGGTAAATTGTATAGGTGCACTAGTTCGGCGAAGAGATGGTGATACAAGTGCAATATGGATGGTAGATATATGTTTTTGTAACCTGAAAATATAAAAAACAGCAAGCTAACTAACGATAAAAGTGAGCACAAACGATATTGCAATGCTAGGAAACAAGGCCTAGGGTTCATACTTTCACTAGTGCAAGTTCTCTCAACAAAAATAACATAATTGGATCATATAACAATCCCTCAACATGCAACAAAGAGTCACTCCAAAGTCACTAATAGCGGAGAACAAACGAAGAGATTATTGTAGGGTACGAAACCACCTCAAAGTTATTCTTTCTGATCGATCTATTCAAGAGGCCGTAGTAAAATAACACGAAGCTATTCTTTCTGTTCGATCTATCCTAGAGTTCGTACTAGAATAACACCTTAAGACACAAATCAACCAAAACCCTAATGTCACCTAGATACTCCAATGTCACCTCAAGTATCCGTGGGTATGATTATACGATATGCATCACACAATCTCAGATTCATCTATTCAACCAACACAAAGTACTTCAAAGAGCGCCCCAAAGTTTCTACCGGAGAGTCAAGACGAAAACGCGTGCCAACCCCTATGCATAAGTTCACAAGGTCACTGAACCCGCAAGTTGATCACAAAAACATACATCAAGTAGATCATGTGAATATCCCATTGTCACCACAGATAAGCACATGCAAGACATACATCAAGTGTTCTCAAATCCTTAAAGACTCAATCCGATAAGATAACTTCAAAGGGAAAACTCAATCCATTACAAGAGAGTAGAGGGGGAGAAACATCATAAGATCCAACTATAATAGCAAAGCTCGCGATACATCAGGATCGTGCCGAATCAAGAACACGAGAGAGAGAGATCAAACACATAGCTACTGGTACATACCCTCAGCCCCGGGGGTGAACTACTCCCTCCTCGTCATGGAGAGCGCCGGGATGATGAAGATGGCCACCGGTGAGGGATCCCCCCTCCGGCAAGGTGCCGAAACAGGGCCCCGGTTGGTTTTTGGTGGCTACAGAGGCTTGCGGCGGCGGAAATCCCGATCTAGGTTATTTTCTGGAGGTTTCTGTATTTATAGGAATTTTTGGCGTAGGTCTCACGTCAGGGGGGTCTCCGAGTCGTCCACGAGATAGGGGGGCGCCCACAGGGGGGTAGGGGGCGCCCCACACCCTCGTGGACGGCCCGAGACTCTTCTGGCCCAACTCTTTTACTTCGGGGGCTTCTTTTGGTCCATAAAAAATATAAAAATTTGGCCCGTTAATTGGACTCCGTTTGGTATTCCTTTTTTGCGATACTCAAAAACAAGGAAAAAACAAAAACTGGCACTGGGCTCTAGGTTAATAGGTTAGTCCCAAAAATCATATAAAATAGCATATAAATGCATATAAAACATCCTAGATGGATAATATAATAGCATGGAACAATCAAAAATTATAGATACGTTGGAGACGTATCAGTGGTCTCCAAGGTCTTGACGCTCCAACACCATCAAGATGAAGACCAACGATGCCACATCTTCCACACCAAGGCCGGCATCAATGGGCGTTCCGTGAAGGTCATCATCGACGGAGGAAGTTGTCACAACTTGGCAAGTGAAGAGCTATGTTCCAAGATGCAATTGGTCAAGAAGGAGCACCCTCGTCCCTACAAGGTGCAATGTCTAAGCGACTCCGGCACTATTCAAGTGGAGCATACGGTGCAAGTTTCTTTCAAGATCGGCGCCTACGAGGACACCTTGGAGTGTGACGTAGTTCCTATGATCGTGTGCCATCTTCTATTGGAACGCCCTTGGCAATTTGACCGCGGAGTCATCCACAACGGAAGAACCAACCACTATAGCTTCAAGATGAAAGGCAAGTAATATGTGCTTCGACCAATGTCACCAAGCCAAGTGATCGCCAATAAGCAAGCATCCACCCATCGTGGAGATCCTAGTGAGTGAGTGAACCACCAAAAAGAAAGTGAGCGCCACAAGCCAAAATTGAGCGACTCTTCGCCAAGAGAGAAAAACTTAGTCCTCCTAGCCACAAAAAGAGAGATGAGAGAAGTGTGTGAGAACCCATCAAGTGTCATCCACTTTGTCCTACTTTGCAAAGATGAGGTGGCAAAAACTAACACTCCTAATCCTCTACCTCTAGTGTTTTCTAACTTGTTGCAGGAATTCGAGGATGTCTTCCCCGGTGATCTACCTCCCGGTCTTCCTCCTCTACGTGGCATTGAACATAGGATCGACCTCATCCCCGGAGCGCCTCTTCCGAACAAGGCCCCCTACCGCGTCAACCCCGAAGAAACTAAGGAGATCCAACGGCAAGTACAACAACTCATCGACAACGGCCATGTACGTGAAAGCTTAAGCCCTTGTGCCATTCCGGTTATACTTGTGCCCAAGCAAGATGGTAGTTTTCGTATGTGCTCCGATTGTAGACCCATCAATGGTATCACTGTTCGTTATAGGCATCCCATACCTCGCCTTGATGATATGCTAGATGAGCTTAGCGGTGCCACGATTTTCTCAAAAATTGATCTTAAAAGTGGCTATTATCAAATCCGCATACAAGAAGGTGATGAATGGAAAACCGCTTTCAAAACTAAATTTGGCTTGTACGAGTGGTTAGTTATGCCTATGGGTTTATCGGAGGCTCCCGGTACTTTCATGCAACTTATGCATTTTGTGCTTCATCCTTACATTGGAGTGTTTGTTGTGGTCTACTTCGATGACATACTTGTTTTTAGCAAATCCGTCAACGATCATGTAAATCATGTTCGGGCCGTTTTGCAAACTCTTCGCAAGGAACGTCTTTATGCAAACATGAAAAAGTGAACTTTTGGAGTTGACAAGCTTGTTTTCTTGGGTTTCGTTGTTTCCTCAAAGGGTGTCCATGTTGATGAGTCTAAAATTGAAGCAATTAAAACTTGGCCACAACCCACTAATTTGCAACAAGTGCGTAGTTTTCTTGGCCTTGCGGGTTTCTATCGTTGCTTTGTGAAAGATTTTAGCTCTATTGCCGCACCTTTGCATGCCTTGACTAAGAAAAATGCTCCTTTTGTTTGGGGACCTTTGCAATCTACCGCTTTTGATGAGCTCAAATCTTTGCTTACTCATGCTCCTATTCTTGCCTTGCCCAACTTTGACAAAGCTTTTGAGGTTCATTGTGATGCTAGTGGTAATGGAATTGGTGGAGTTTTGATGCAAGAAAAACGAGCTATTGCATATTTTAGTGAAAAACTCTCTAGTGCTCAACTCAATTATCCCATCCATGACAAAGAATTGTATGCTTTAGTGCGTGTGTTGCATGTTTGGGAGCATTATCTTAGACCGCATGAGTTTGTCATACATACCGATCATGAGACACTTAAGTACCTTAAAGGTCAAACCAAGTTGAATAAATGGCATGCTAAATGGAGTGAATTTATTGAATCTTCCCCCTATGTGATCAAGTACAGAGAATGTTGTGGCGGATGCCCTTTCCCGCGAATGCATGTTACTTACTCAACATGAATTGAATGTTGTTGGATTTGATCATATCAAATATTTGTATGAGAATGATGTGACTTTTGCTACTCCTTATGCTAAGTGTGTGACGCATACTTCTTGGGAACAATACTGTATCAAAGATGGTTATCTTATGAGAGCTAACAAACTATGCATTCCCGAGTCTTCTCTTTGTTTGTTACTTTTGTAAGAGGCTCATGGAGGTGGACTCATGAGACACTTTGGACGCGACAAGACTTTTGCCACGCTCTCCAAGAACTACTTTTGGCCCAAGATGTTTCGCGATGTCGCCCGCTTCACCAACCGGTGCGCTACATGTTGTAAAGCTAAGTCACAATCTCATCCCATGGTTTACATATGCCACTACCTATTCCACATCAACCTTGGGAACATTTTAGCATGGATTTTGTGCTTGGATTACCTAGAACTCAAAATGGCAAGGACTCCGTATTTGTTGTTGTGGACCGTTTCTCTAAAATGGCTCATTTTATCCCATGCAATAAGATAGACGATGCTTCACATGTTGTCAATCTGTTTTGTAGGGAAATTCTGAGGTTGCACGGTGTGCCAAAGACAATTGTGTCGGATCAAGACGTCAAGTTCTTAAGCTACTTTTGGAAGACACTATGCACCAAGCTCGGAATCAAGCTACTCTTCTCCACGGTGTATCATCCTCAAACCAATGGCCAAACGGAAGCCAACAACCGGACGCTTGCAACTCTCCTACGCGTGTTGATAAAGAAGAACATCAAGGAGTGGGAGGAATGCCTACCCATCGCCGAGTACGCCTACAACCGTGCAAGACACTCTACCATCAGCAAGTCCCCCTTCGAGGTTGTCTACGGCTTCAACCCATTATCATCGTTGGACATTCTTCCTCTACCGCTTCAAGAGCGAGCAAACATGGACGCAAGTGCAAGAGCCACCTACCTCAAGAAGATGCATGAAGAAACACATTCCACGATCGAGCGCCAATTACAACGACTCGCCTCCAAGCTCAACATCAACAAGTCTCTGATGGTGTTCCAACCGGGTGATCAAGTATGGATACATCTCTGCAAGGATCTCTTCCCCGAGGAACGCAAGTCCAAGCTACTCCCGAGAGCCGACGGACCATTCAAGGTGCTAGCACGCTACAACGACAACGCCTACAAGGTCGACATACCACGTGACAAGTACAATGTAAGCGACATCTTCAACGTCAAAGACTTGGCCAAGTACCATGGTGATGAAGAGCACGATCCATGGACGGATCTCTCCCAAGGGGGGAGAGATGATGCGGAGCATCCCTCGACTACCCGCACCGACACTCCATCACCACGGCAAGCACCAAGAGGGCCAATGACAAGAGCACGTGCACGCAACATCAAGAACGAGGTCATTTCTTTCCTCTCCGAGTTTCGTCCGGTTTCACATGAGAATGGGATTCTACCTCAAAGAGATACACTATGCATTCTTAGGTACATGGGAGATCATATTGAGGAAGCAAGGATGAATACCCAAGAACCTACGTAACAAGAGAAGGAAGAAAAGGTCAAGAAGAACGGAGGAGAGAAGCCCCTGGACACCCCGGGTGCCCGGACGGAAGGACCCCGGGTGCTCGGACTCAAAGACGTGGGGAGGGCCGAACCCCCTAGACACCCCGGGTGCCCGGCCTCTGCCTGGGCTGTGCCCTAGCCGGCCCCGGGTGCCCGGCCCCCCACGTGGGCCTCGCCCAGCCCACCCCGGGTGCCCGGCCAACCGGCCCCAGGTGCCCGGCCTGCTCCGCCACAGCCGCGTGCGGCTACCCCTGGTGCCCGGGCCTAGGACCCCGGGTGCCTGGTCCTCCTTCCTCCGGTGCCCCTGACCGGTCCGGGTGCCCGGCCGGTTCCACCCCGGGTGCCCAGACCCTTCCCCCGTGGCTACGCGTTTTTGGGACATTTAGGTCCTTTGTACCCCTCTTTCCCCAAGTTTCGTCCCTAGCTTTTATATACTCTTTACCTAGCTCATTTGGAGGGTTAGCAAAGTATTTAGAACACAAAAGAGGGCTTTGCTCATCTTCCTCCTCTAGGAGATCTAGACCTCCTCTTGGAGAAGCTCCTCTTGGAGATCAAGCCCTCCTCTTGGAGAAGATCCTCTTGGATGCAAGACCTCACCTAGTGGGAAGAAATTTTACCCTAGTGCTATTTTCCTTGAATTGTTCATGTAATCTTGTGGATCTCTTGTATGCTACTCTAGTGGATGTGATATTTGGGTTTGTTTGAGTGATTTGTGCCTTGTGTTCTTGAGTGTTCTTCCTCTTTTCCCCCTCCAAGTGTGAAAAGATCCCCCCCTAGAGTTTCACCCTACAACAGGGTGCTTGCAACGGAACAACAGATCTGATCTCATCCTTCAGTCCCAGGACAAACTGAGATATGAAAAACTTGGAGTTCAGAGAAGGATCCAAAGCTATCAAATGATACATTGTTGTCTCGAATGCAAATTTATATTGTGTCACCGTACTGGTTTGTTTCAACCGTAAGAGATGAGTCATATGTGATTCAAACTCGCCTTGCCCAAATTCTGATTCAACTTCTAAAGCAAAATCATCCCACGACCAGAGACTCCGATGACGCTTTAATGTGTGCCACCGAAGTGCAACATGTCCATCGAGATATAGTGTAGCAGTCGACACCCACTGATTCACAAGTACTTGATACATATCAAAGTAAGTAAGGGCCAAGTCAATCCACAACCAAAGATACTCACCATTGAAATGGGGAAAGTGGTGCTTGGGCGGCTTGATGAAATCAACTCGGTCTCGTTCCTGTGCAAACTCTTGATGCTGCTCCGGGGCATACTCGCCAGCTTGGTGACGGTCCTAGCATGGCGCTGGCGCGGGTTCCCACAACGACGACTGCTCCGTAGGGGGGCGGTGGTGCCATGGTAAACACCTGACCTGCCTCCGGGTTCCCGAGCAATGGCTTCTGTAGATTCGTGAGCCGAGGGGCAGGGCGGAAAATAGATGTCGCACCCTACTTCGTAACTCCCGACCCCGACGGGGCCACGCTGATCTCTGCTTGCCGGTGACAGATGGCATGCACGTTCTCATGCGTCGGTTCAAGCTACTCCCCCAAGGTCGAAATCCGTTGATCCATCACCTCCAACTTGGTGAGCACACTGGTGAGCACCGTTTTGATGGTCTCCGTGTTCCCCCCATGGTTGTGAGCACCAAATTGGTCTGCGCTGACGGCAGCGGCTACTTTGATGGCGCCATCGCGACTCGCTCTGAATTCAGCAAACCGTACTTGGGATTTTGAGCAAATTTTGTAGAAACAAAATTCACACCCTTCATGGTGGAATTTTACCGCTGAATCAAGAGGATGTGAGCGCGGCGAATGCGGATTCGAGGCTGATGATACCAATTGTGCGGCCCCTATGGTGGATCTCACAGGAATTCGAGAGAGAGGAGGGACGAACAGAGAGGATTGCAAAGAATGAGGAGAGAAACGGAGCAACAAAGGTTCAAACTTGTCTTTCTTCAGATAACTCGTTCCCTACACAGCAGAGGTATATATACCCACACACACGCCACGGCTTACACCTACTACATGCTAGGCCCATTACCAATCACACATTGGTGTCGCCCGCCTGCCGAGTGGACCCGGGGTCCACCTGTCGGTTGTCCGGCAATGTCGTAAAGGATGGAGCAGTGACAGGGGAATTGCCGCTGGTGACTTCCATGTTTTAGTTGCATGCACGTGTCCAACGGCATCGCCTCGAGCTGTTGTGCTCTCATCGTCCACGGACATGCTCTCCTCGAATGGGCGCTTGGACGACAACTGCTCGGTGAAATGCCAACACAGAAAAAGAGGATGATGAGGAGGGAGGAAGAAGGCAAGATGCAAAATTGGATGCCATTTCAGAATGACACATGTCGTCGACAAAAAAAGCTAGAGTTCCGTGAGAAACCAAAAGTGTTTGATTTCAATATAGTTAAAAAAGAAGATAAATCTGACCTTGTTTTTAGGGGGCTGCTACACGGCGGCCGGCGGATCTTTTTAAAAGATCCACCGCCTAGCGAGTCGTCGGATCTGACAATTCTATTTTGAAACATATGTCTTGTTGCGGAGACATTTGCAACAGAGGTTATGTTGCCTTTTTTGCAACATATGTTGTGTTGCCGGATTTGTTTTTGCAACATGCATCATGTTGTAGATTTTTTTTGCAACATGAGGTCTTGCGGAATTTGTTTTGCAACATAGGTCATGCTGCGGGATCTAGCCCTTGGTCGGTGTCGTGGAATTGTCACGGCAGATGTCCTAGTGAAAGGACTTAATCATGGAGCCATCGCAACTAGGAAGCTTAAAGGGGTTAAAACAGGACAAAGGACACGGGGGTTTATACTGGTTCGGCCCCTTGTGGTGAAGGTAAAGGCCTAATCCAGTTTGAGATGGTATTTCTTATGTTTCGATTACCAGGGAGCGAATCCGCTTGACCTAGCTTTCGATCTGATGTTACTTGTCCTAAACCGCCGCCGGGTCATCCCCTTATATACACGGGTTGACACCCTGCGGTCTACAGAGTCTTGGCCGGCTCATATACGTGTCCGGCTCGGAGACCAATTACATATGCTTTACAATACAAGTTATGGATACATGGCGGTTTATAACTGTGGGCCTTAAGCCGCCTTTGGGCTTGGGCCCTCTACTCAGCCTATCTATGAACTGCCATTACAATCTTGGGCTTCATGGAGATGAATCATCATTGGGATGACCCGGCCCCTCCTGGCGGGTCATGCCGGATAGTCATATCCCCAACAGTCGGTTTGCAACAAGGGGCTAGTTACAGAACCTTTTCCTAAAACAATGGACCAGTTGCATAACATGACACGGATAGGTTGGCTCCTGACCGTCTAACAGAGCCCATCCAATGGACATGGAGGCGGCGAACGCTCGCATAAGATTGGTCGGTTGAAGGGAATCATTTCCCTTCCTTTTAGGGTAAAATCCGACCTTTGTTAGAAAGTAGCGAAAATATAACCTTTTACAAGTTCACCAAATGATAAGTGCCACACGTGTGACACGAAGCAACTTGGTCCAAACATGTTGATCTCTGTATATTCTGGTTGCATGAATCTTACAGAAACCTCTTGGCTCTAACGCCATGTGAGCGCACAGGGTCGTGCGGTGGAACCGCTGCTCGCCCGAACGCCCACTCACCAACTATCGCCACCCTCGCCAGTTCCTCATTTATCCCCACCACATGCCACTGCGTGTTGCCTCTCTCATCGCGGAAGTTGGGTTATCGGGACGCATTCGGTGACGGCTTCTCGATGAAACCGCGGAGGAAGTGTCCCGGAGGTCGGTCCCCATCGCTGGGACTCCACTCAACTGCTTCACCTCGTCGACTCTGAAGCCGCGTTAAGGTAATCGCGCGAACCCTCGTTGCTTTCATTTCCACTCAGTTAACCCCTGGATGCTCGCGTTTCATCTTGTTGGCACTTCTCTTTTGATCCCGTTGTGGTTTCATGGTGAATCCGCAGCGGAAGGGTGTGTGATGTTATTCCCCGTCACCGGAAGTCCCGCCGTGTAGATAGGATAGCCGCAGTTGGCATCCCACCCGTGGCAATCTACACCACAACGCCGCACAATTTTTTCCTTCCCCGATGCACCTGTGTGATTCCATGGCCGGTTTTGGGCAAATCCGCGGTGGAATGGTACAAGATGTCAGTTCCTATCGTTGGGGGTGGTCCCTGTGGTGTAGCCATCAGTTGGCTTGGAGTTGAGAGTTCTGACAGTGTACATGTTCATTTGCAGTGCTTTGATTTTGGTTGATTTGTTCATTATGTATGAACCCTTGATTTAGATTGTTTTGGTGCAAACTTTTGTTCGAGATCTTGCAGAAATTGTTATGTAGCATGTCTCTGGAATGTTAGGCTTATGGCGGTTTTGCTATGTCAATGTACACAATCATAGCAATTTGTTCTTGATCCTCACCTTTTGAATAAGAACATGGCAACTCCTTCTTATGGACTTGCTGTGTTACTGAATACAGACATGGTAACTGCTCTTTGGAGTTGTATATGAACAGCTTGCCATATTGCTTAGTATGAACATGGCAAGTTCCTCTAACCTGCAACCCATCAGTTGCCATGTCACTTAATAAAAACATGGCAACTCTCTCAGGATCATACCGTTTTCCATATTGCTTAGTATGAACATGGCAAGTTCCTCTAGCCCGCAACCCATCAATTGCCATGTCACTTAATAAAAATGTGGCAACTCTCTCTGGATCATACAATTTGCTATATTGCTTAGTATGAACATGGCAAGTTCCTCTAACCTGCAACCCATCAGTTTCCATGTCACTTAATAAAAATGTGATGACTCTCTCTGTATCACAACCTGAAACAAAACTTCTTGCCATAACACTCAAGGAAAACATGGCAACTTTTGTCTTAATGACACATCCATTTTTTCCATGCTACTTCATAAACACACAAAACTTTTCTACGACTTTCAAAAAATGCCATGTTGCTTCTAAATAAAAACAAAATAAATAAACCCCTGCTATTCTTATCTTGGGCATGCCACATAACCTGCATTTTCATTCAGTGTTCATTTCAATTAATAGCTCATTTCTTGGGCGTGTCACTGCGATTTTGTGGCATGTCCACTCACTTTTTGAATTTTTTTACTTTCCATGTTACTAGATAAAACAAATGCCAACTCTCTATGTACCATAACCTAAACCAAATTAGCCATTCTACTACACAAAATCATGGCAACTTTCTCTAAACCATATCACATCACTTGCCATGCTACTATATGGAAACGCAGAGGATGAACATCATAATAATTGCCACCACAATTATTTTGTTTTCAGCATTCTCATCTTCGATAGTTTTCAATGCAATTGCCATTGTTGTCCATGTTTGACGGTATTGTCACTTTTCTTTTTACAGTAACATGGTTCACAACCACCAGGAAGTTGAAGACGATGACTTGATGCCGCCACCATAAAATGAAGTGGATGCTGGCAAAAATGATGGGAAGGAGGTTGAAAGCACATTTTCTCCCTCAGGGTTTTTGGTAATTCATGTCAACATACATGTTGTACACTTCGATCTAGTATATTTCAGGAGAAGTTCAATGTTGGCACGACAAGGATATGTGAATGTGGACCCTTCCAAATGCTATGGAAACATATTGGCATAAAGCTCCAAGACTCTTCATTTTTGGTTAAGTGATCCAAGATCACATTGAGTCCATAGGAAAGCCAATACTATTAAACGGGGATGTGGTTTTGATCATGACTTAGTTGCTCAAGTGCTTGAATATATTGCTCCAAAACCATCAGCCACTTTCCCACAATCAAATCCGTCCATACCCCAATTATCAAACTCGGTCACATCGATTCATACACATCCGGACCCACCAAGCTAAACCTAGACAGAGCCACACCCAAACCCTAGAAACTCGGTTCCACCGAGATGACATTTGGTCTCACCGAAGTCCAGTGACCAAAATTTTGTAACCCTTCCATCCCATTTCGGAATCACCCAAGTTGGTTTGATCGGAATTATCGAAACGAGGTCTTGCTTAGGTCATTGCACATGGACCCCTTCTAGTTGATCCGTTCGGTCTCACTGAAAAGCCCAATGTTCGAATCTTTTACATAGGTCGGTCTCAACGAGATTTTGTTCTGGTGTCACCGAGTTGAGTCAAAAGGTTGTAACGCTTGGATTCTTGGTGAAGGCTATATCCCTCCACCCCACTCACTGTCAAAGAGAGCCATCAGAACGAAACTACACTCCCACTATTCATTTTCTAAGAGAGAATCACCTGCTCATGTGTTGAGATCAAGGCATTCCAACACAACTATTTGAACCTTGGTTTCGAGCCTCCCCAAGTTTCTTTCCACTCCAATCCTTCTCCTACCCAAGCCAAATTTGTGAGAAAGTGATTGCATGTTGAGGAGACTATCTTTTGAAGCACAGGAGCAAAGAGTTGATCATCAGCACACTATCTATTACCTTTTGGAGAGTGGTGTCTCTTAGATTGGTTAGGTTTCACTTGGGAGCCTCCAAGATCATGTGGAGTTGAACCAAGGAGTTTGTAAGGGCAAGGAGGTTGCCTACTTCATGAAGATCTACCCTGAGTGAGGCTAGTCCTTCATGGGTTTAAGCCATGGTGGAATAGACAAGGTGGCTTCTTCGTGGACCCTTCATTGGTGGGTCCCTCCTTGGACTCGGCCAGCCGTTACCCTTCATGGGTTGAAGTCTCCATCAACGTGGATGTACGATAGCACCACCTATTGGAACCACACCAAAACCACGTGTCTTCATTGCGTTTGATCTTCCCATCTCTACCCTCTTTAATTTCCACACACTTGCATGTTGTACTATTTCCGCTGCTCTATCTCTAGATATGGATGTGTGTAAAGTATTGGTTGCAACTTAACTAGTGCTAAATCTGCCTAAACTTCAAGACAACTAAAAACTGCACCTTTGGTTTGTGAAGTGTCTATTCACCCCCTCTAGACTCTATCTTCTTGATCCTACAATTGGTATCGAGCCTTGGTCTCCATTGCATTGGTTTAATCACCATTGGAGGAAGATGGATGTGTCTACTTTGGGGAGTTTTAGATGTAGAGTGCCTACTCTTGATGGAGAGTACTACAATTCTTGGAGAGATGAAATGCTTGATATCTTTGATGAATTTAACTTGAGCAAGTATATTCATAGCCCATACGTGCCTCCTATTGATCCATTGCACCCCACTCATGAAGAGGAAATTGACATGCTTCATAATCTTATAACTGTCAATCTTATCATTCGAGGATTACCTAAATTGTTCTTGTTGTCTTGTTCGTATGCAAAACTTTGAGTGCGCCTATTCTTTGTAGAAGGACTTAGAAATGCGCTACCCAATTACTCTTTGAAGAACCTTGACGAAATCCTTCATAAAACTATTGATTTTCATAAGATGAAGGCCAGTGATCCTGAATTTGATGATTGTCTTTTTGAGCTTCGTGATCTTATGCGTGCTAAAGGCGATGTTAGAACTATTGGAAACATCATAATGGAAGCCATTAGAATTCATACTCTTGAACATTTTCATAATCATAGAACTAATGAATCTGTCGCTGTACGTGATGACCACATACCTATCGATGATGACAACGTTGAGCATGGCTATTATGATAAGGATGAAGAATTCGACATCGAATATGAGAAGACTATGAGGAATCTCAGTCTCATGGCAAATCTTCGAGATTACATGGTCAGAGGAAAAGAATGGATTCTTGATAGTGGATGCACCGATCACATGACCAGAGATAGATACATGTTTTGTGAGCTTGCTAAAATGATGGTCCACACAAGTATGTGACTTTTGGAGAGAACTCCAAGGGTAAGGTACTTGGCCTTGGTAAGGTGGACATATCCAATGATAGCTCCATTCAAAATTTTATGCTTGTTGACTCTCTTGGGTACAATCTTCTTTCTGTATCTAGACTAGCCGACTTTGATTTGAATGTTCTATTTACGGAAGTAGATTGCCAAGTGTTTCGTCGAGATAATCATAATATGGTCTTTACCAGCATTCTTAGAGGTGATCTATACATTGTTGATTTCACTAAAAGAGCCCAACCTTGTACATGTCTTATTGCAAAATCTTCTAAAGGTTGGTTATGGAATAGAAGACTAGGACATGTTGCCATGCAAAATATTGATAAACTTGTCAAAGGAGATCATATTCTTGGTGTTAAAGATGTTATCTTTGACAAAGATAGACTTTGTAGTGCTTGTCAAGCAGGAAAACAAGTTGGAGGAACTCATCCCGTGAAGAACATCATGACCACAAGAAGACCACTCGAGCTACTTCATATGGATCATTTTGGTCCCAATGCTTACAAGAGCCTTGGTTGTAACCCTTTCAGTTTGGTCATTGTTGATGTTTTTTCGAGATTTACGTGGGTGTTCTTTCTCGATGACAAATCGCGGGTACAAAAGATCTTCAAGAACTTCGCAGGAAAGGCTCAAAATCAATTTGAGGTGAAGATCAAGAAGGTTCAGAGCGACAATGGAACGGAGTTCAAGAATGCCAATGTGGATACTTTTCTTGACGAAGAGTGTATCTCACATGAGTTCTCGACTACATACAAACCTCAATAAAATGGAGTTGTTGACAGGAAGAATCGTACCCTTATCGAGACGACAAGAACGATGCTAGATGAGTACAAGACACCAAAACATTTTTTGGCAGAAGCGATTGAGACGGCTTGTCATGCTACAAATCGACTTTATCTTCACAAGCTTATTGGTAAAACGGCATACGAGCTACTCACCGGTAACAAGCCCCACATTGGATAATTTTGAGTATTTGGCTCAAAGTGTTACATTATTGATAAGCATCGTCGTTCAAAATTTGGTCCTAAATCCCATGAAGGTTTCGTACTCCGTTACGGATCAAACTCTGACACTTACTATGCTACAACAACTTCACACGAAAAGTTGAAGAGACGGTAGATGTGAAATTTGATGAATCTAATAGCTCACAAGTTGAGAAATTACCAATTGATGTAGGACACAAAGATCCTTCGGAAGCAATCCAAGACTTGTGTATTGGCAAGATTCATCCCTTGGAGGTGAAGTATGCTACCTCGTCCGTTCACTGGAAGCCTCAACTTCACATCAAGGTGAACCACAAGTTGACATGGAGGCATCCACAAGTGGAACACGGCAAGGCTAAGGGAATGAGGAAGTACAACAAGAAGATCCCCTTAACCTCCTTCTCCACCACCTCAAGAGAACAACAACGCCAACGACAACAAAGAATAAGAAGAAGATGAAGCTCCATCACAACCCAAGCAAAAGCTGTAACATCCCAAATTTTCAATTTGGTATGTTATATATAGATCATCATTGCATATCATATTTTATTTGCATTTTGACAAATCCTCGATAAATCCTAAGCAACTCAAGGACCCTCGGAGAGAGTTGGGGATTTTCTCGAAGTTTCATATTTGATTTTCATCAAATGATAAGACGAAGATTTTGGTTTTAATTATTTTCTCTCCGGAAAAATATTTCATTAAACAAAATAAATGAGAGGAGAAAATATTACTTCTCCAAAACAATTGAAATACTGGAGGAAAAATGTTAAAATCATTTATTGGAATTTATTTGGATTTTATTTGCAATTTTTATTGCATTAAAAATATTGCATGTTTTCAAAATATTTATTTTGTGTTAAAAAAATGTTCACCCTATTCTAGATCTTCTAACTAGACGGGGAAAATTTATTTTATATTTTTTTGGACTTTTATTTATTTCTCTACGAATTATTTTCCGCGGAACGTATTAAAAAAAACCTGCGCGCGCCCGCTGGGCCGAGCCCAGCCGAGCCGCAGGCCGGCCCACCCCGCGTCGTCCTCTCCTCGCACGACGCCGCCGCCGCGCCGTGTCCATGGCGGACACGGGAACCCCGCCGCCGCACCTTGCCCCTCCCCTAAGCTGCTGCCCCCCCTCCTATATATATAGCCCCCCCTCCTCTCACCTCAACCCCCGCCGCCGCCGCACTTGCCCGCCGCCGCCGCCCGCACGGGAGCCGCCGCCGCCGCCGTTTGCCGCAGCCCCTCGCCCTCCCCCGAGCACCCTGCACCCCGCCGCCCTCGCCGCCTCTCGCCGGAGCCGGCCAAGCCCCGCCGGAGCACGCCCCCGACGAGGTAGACCTCGCCTCGTTCGTCGCCGGTTTTTGTTTAAAAAAACTATTCGTTTAAAAAAAACCCTAGATCGGGTTTTTTTTCGGTTTTGTTATTTTGCGAGCGTTCACCGAACCGTTCGTTTTAACGAACGCGTTCGTCGGTTTTTCTCTGTTAACGAACGTCCGTTCTTTAACCGTTCGTCCGTTTTTCTTTTTCGTCGGATTTTTCCGCGATTATCTCAGATTCGTTTTCTGATCGAATCTTCGTTTCTGTTTAACTTCTCGCTCGTCTATCGGAATCAGGCGATTCAAGCGCCTAGAGTTTCGTCTCGAAATTCTCTTTCCATTTAACCTACTCAAACAAGTTTTTGCTACTGTAAAATTTGACCTAGATCCAGATTAGTAAACGAAGCTTGTTTCTTTCGCCGTTTGACTTTTGTTGCTTCGTTCGAGTTGATTCTTTTTGCAAACCGGAGTTCTTAAGTTGAACTTTCTGGTTGGATCTTTCATTCAAGTTTTACCTGTGCATTAGATGCGTACTGATTGTATGCTTGTTTGTTTGCGATAGAGTACCCGGAGTGTGTCGCTTGTTACTTCGAATCGCTAGGTTTTGCGGATCATCAGCAAGGCAAGTAACACTTTGATCATACTTTCCATACCCAGTTTTATTGCATTAGATCTATTCCTCAAACAATTGCATGATTAGGATCTGATTAAATTGTGGGAACTGGGAAGTAGTTGAGGTAGTACCTATTACCTATTTTCTTATCAAACCCTTGGGAGTTACTTCTACGTTGCTATTACATTGCCATGCTATGCTCGTAGACGTGGATTGGGTTTGAGAGATATTCATGACAGATGTGAGATGTTTATTAATGGTTCAACTTAAGGTGGCAACTAAAACTCACATCTAGGTGGATTGAGGCACCTGGAGAACCCAGTGTTGTCTGATTTTATAAGGTCCGCCACCCAGGCTCAAAGGGATCATAAGATTGTTCATGCTAGAAACTTCCGTGTGCAGCCACAAGCTATTATGGGCTCTAGCATAGTTGAGTAGGTTACATGATCTCTTGAAGAGGTGGGCTAGCAGATGTAGGGGAAAGTAGGTGTACCGGTCCATCCAGAGTAAAGAGTGATTGTTTCTGAAAGACTGTGTCTCGGTCATCCGTTTCTCAAACATCATGCAGTGCGAGAATCAAGCGGAGGCGATCGAGTCTTGTGGGGAAAAGTGCGCAAACCTCTGCAGAGTGTACAAACTAATCATGGTTAGCCGTGTCCCCGGTTATGGACAACTTGAGTATCTAGTACCTGGATTATCATTTGAATCTCATCACCATGATACTTTTAATTAATTTTGTTGGGTTAATGATGATACTTAATTGGGATTCAGTTGGAGGTACCTTCTCAATGTTTAACAACCACCATGATAGTTAAATAAAATTTATTCCTTTGCAGTAGGGAAAAATTGGCTTTTCGCATAAACTTTAACCATAGAGCTTTCCACCAGCCATATATGCATGTAGTATAGCATTATTCTTGTTCATTACTCTCTATGTGTTACTTTGCCAGCATATTCTATGTGCTGACCCGTTTTCGGGCTGCAACGTTTCATGTTGCAGACTTTTCAGACGACGAGTAAGGTGCCTTAGGTCGTGGTCTTATACTCAGTGATGCCGCTGGAGTTGATGGACTCACTTATCTTCCAAGCCTTCCGCTGTTATCGTTATTAGTTGGCCTTAAGCCATATTTATCATACTTAATCTCTTTGGAGATATTCGATGTAATAAGTGTGTGATTGCTACTCTGTTATAAATCCTCCATTTGTACTGTGCGTGTCAGCATTACTGATCTAGGGATGACACTGGTGCACAGCAGCACAGACCATTTGAGGTCTGGTCGCTACAAAGTTGGTATCGGAGCACACGCTGACTCTGATAGGAATGGCGGATGCAAGGAGCAAGTTCATGCAACCAGATGAAGACACGCCTTTTGGTCGACACTTGAAGGAAGTCACCAAGTATTTGAATATAGGAATACCAAGCATCACCGGAACCTACAACGCCACATTACCCGAAGAGGAGAGCTGGAAGATTCAAGTTCACATTCCAGGAAGGACGTTTGTGCCAGTTACTGAACCCATAAGATTGGTTTTCGAAGCACCAACCTGGAGTTTAGGGAAGAGCATGGCCGCACATATCGCCATGGGACGCATTGGAGAAGTCTACCACCAGGAGCTTAAGGATACAATTTATCAGATTTGTGGACGCCGAGACGCGCAATGGGAGATGATCAGAACCAAGAAGGATGGATCAATCGCAGCTTTCATCCAGGAGCAAAACCAACATATTCGTCGCCAGGAGAACCAGATGTGCACGGACAAGGAAGAACTGAAGAAGGCATTAACCAAGATCAAGGAGCTCCAAGAAGAACTCAAGGCTACACGCGAGGATTATTTGGAGGAAATCAACACACTAGTAGGGAAGAATGACGACCTGGAGAAGAAGATTGGAGTATTCATGGGAAATCCAGTGCCAAAAGCAAAGGATGACGAATGCACTTGTCCGGATAACTACATCATCATCGACGACACCGACTCGGAACCAAGTGAAGATGACTGGGTTGACGAAGCTGGAGCAGACATCATGGAGTCTTCAACGGATTAGAATTTTTATTAGACCACCATATCAGTAGTAGTTTTCCCCCATTTAATAGTATAGTTCAAGCACTTTGTAACGCTAGTTAGATCGATTGTTATGCCTTGTTTGAATTGATTGAGTGATATTGATTGTATTTGTCTCATGAGCATATGGGTAGTGTTTTCTCTCTAGACCTCATTCTATTCTTGACTCTCACCTTTTCTAAACCTATCAGATGCCTCCGAGACGCGACAACGGATTTGTTTTCCCGCCAGAGATCACCCAGTTGATTCAGCAGCAGAATGCCCTGATGCAAGTGTTAGTGCAGAACCAAGGCAACAACAACAACAACCCACCGCCACCACCACCTGTTGATCACTTATCCCGTTTCTTGAGACTGAATCCCCTTGATATGTATGAATGGAGATTTGTGAATAAGTTTAAGATGACCACCCAAGTTCTCAAAACCCCTCTGTTAGTAACCTCGCCAGGAGCAGAGTATATGGCAACCCAAGGATGTTTTCAGATACCATTGGCCATTGGAAGGCATGTTTTCCCCTCAGACCTCATTGTTTTGGAATCGCAAGGTTTGGATGTGATTTTGGGAATGGATTGGCTATCGTTGTATGGAGGGAACATCGATTGTGCCAGCAAGACGATTTTGCTTACCACCCCAGAAGGAAAAAGGATCAAGTATGTATCCCGGCACATGTCGAAGAGGACTCAAGTAAATTCCTTATCAGGAGTTGTACAGGAGGAAGTACCAGTGGTGAAGGATTATCCGGATGTATTTCCAGAAGAGTTGCCAGGCATGCCACCAGATAGAGACATTGAGTTCTTGATTGAACTTTTGCCAGGCACAGGGCCAATATCTAAGAGACCGTACAGGATGCCCGCAAAAGATTTGGAGGAAATTAAGAAGCAGATCAAGGAGTTACTGGATAAAGGCTATATTCGCCCAAGTTCGTCACCTTGGGGATCACCAGTACTTCTAGTGGAGAAGAAAGATGGATCGCTGAGGATGGTTGTTGATTACCGAGGATTGAATGAAGTAACCATCAAAAACAAGTACCCGCTGCCGATGATCAATGATTTGTTTGACCGCCTACAAGGAGCTAAAGTATTTTCCAAGATCGATCTACGATCAGGATACCATCAGTTAAAGATTCGAGAGCAGGATATACCTAAGACGGCTTTTACCACCAGATATGGATTGTATGAGTATACCGTTATGTCATTTGGTCTGACTAACGCACCTGCCTATTTCATGAACCTGATGAACAAGGTGTTTATGGAGTTTTTGGATAAGTTCGTCGTGGTGTTCATTGACGACATTCTAGTCTTTTCCAAGAATGAGGAAGAGCATGAGGAGCATTTACGATTGGTACTTGAGAAGCTCAGAGAACATCAATTATATGCCAAGTTCAGCAAATGTGAGTTTTGGCTGAAGGAAGTTGGATTCCTTGGACATGTTATTTCTGGAGAAGGAATAGCAGTAGACCCTGCCAAGGTTGACACAGTGACAAGTTGGGAATCACCCACGACAGTTGGAGAAATCCGGAGTTTTCTTGGACTTGCAGGATACTACCGGAGATTCATCGAGAATTTCTCGAAGATTGCTAAGCCCATGACTGAGCTATTGAAGAAGGACACCAAATTCAATTGGACTGAGGAATGTGAAGCTAGTTTCCAAGAGTTGAAGAAACGATTGGTTACATCACCAGTGTTGATTCTGCCAGATCAACGCAAGGACTATGAAGTTTATTGCGACGCTTCTCGTCGAGGACTTGGAGCAGTGCTTATGCAGGAAGGAAGAGTTGTGTCATATGCTTCACGACAACTTAAACCCCATGAGAAGAATTATGCTACGCATGATTTGGAGTTAGCAGCCGTGGTGCATGCATTGAAGACATGGAGACATTTTCTCATCGGAAACCATTGTGAGGTGTACACGGATCACAAGAGTTTGAAGTATATTTTCACGCAGAAGGAGTTAAATCTCAGACAGAGGAGATGGTTGGAGCTCATTAAAGACTATGATATGAGATTACATTATCACCCAGGAAAGGCTAACGTAGTAGCAGACGCGTTGAGCCGCAAGAGTCATGTCAACACCCTCATGACAGGAGAGTTACCTCAGGAGTTAGCCGAGGACCTTCGCGAGCTATGTTTGGAGATAGTCCCAAGAGGCTATTTAGCGACATTGGAGTTTCAGCCTACCTTGATGGAAAGGATCAGAGAAGCTCAGAAGACAGACAAGGAGATTGACGAGATGAAGGAGAAGATGAGCAAAGGAAAAGCCAAGGGATTTCGTGAGGACGAGCACGACACCTTATGGTTTGAGGACCGAGTATATGTGCCAAATGATCCGGAGATCAGGAAGTTTATTTTGCAAGAAGCCCATGATTCACCGTACTCGATACACCCAGGGAATACCAAGATGTATTTGGATCTGAAGAATACTTTCTGGTGGACCGGAATGAAGAAGGATATTGCAGAATATGTAGCAGTTTGTGATGTGTGTCAGAGAGTGAAGGCAGAGCATCAGAAGCCAGCAGGATTGCTACAACCATTGCCGATACCCGAATGGAAGTGGGATAAAATAGGCATGGATTTTATCACGGGATTACCGAGGACTCGTTCAGGCTATGACTCGATATGGGTTGTAGTCGACCGTTTGACGAAAGTGGCTCATTGTGAAGACCACTTACACCAGTGCTAAGTTGGCAAAGATATACATGACCAGGATCGTATGTTTGCATGGAGTTCCGAGGACCATTGTATCAGACAGAGGAACCCAATTTACCTCGAAGTTTTGGAAGCAGTTACATGAAACATTGGGAACCAGGCTGGAATTTAGTACAGCTTTTCACCCGCAGACAGATGGACAGACCGAGAGAGTCAACCAGATTTTGGAGGACATGTTGAGAGCATGTGCACTAGATTATGGATCTAGTTGGGACGATAATTTGCCATATGCGGAGTTTTCGTATAACAACAGTTATCAAACCAGTTTGAAGATGGCCCCTTTCGAAGCTTTGTACGGAAGGAGGTGTAGAACACCGTTGTTATGGGACGAAGTTGGAGACCGTCAGTTGTTTGGACCAGATTTGATTAAGGAGTCTGAACAGAAAGTGAGGTTGATTCGCGATAGGCTCAAGGTAGCCCAGTCCAGGCAGAAGAGTTATGCTGATTCTAAACGAAAGGAGACAGTTCACGAAGTTGGAGACCGAGTTTATCTTCGAGTATCACCACTTCGAGGAGTGAAGCGCTTTGGAGTTAAGGGAAAGTTAGCGCCCCGTTTTATCGGACCATACAGAGTTGTGGAACGTATGGGAGAGGTTGCTTACAAGCTGGAATTGCCCGAAGGATTGTCTGGAG